>NW_027120658.1:4397662-5025899 GCF_030686945.1 Centruroides vittatus | reverse complement strand
ACATGATAATGTTTATCATACAATAGTCTGAAACAGATAAATGTTTACTACTAAACAAGAAATATTAAAAGAATAAGAGTTATTTGGTTTCAAAGGATGTAATATGAAGATATTTATTGTTTCTTTTAATTTAGAGACAACTTCTTTTAAATTACTCTTATCCTACCTATTTTACTTATTAAATAGAATGAATTATTATATTTTTTTGCATTTAAGTAACTACATAAAAGATGTGAATCACAATTCTTAAGTGAATAATTTAAGAAAACTTTTAACTGAGACGTAATCGATGACGTATTTCTTACAAGAGTAAATGGAGATGAAATTTAAAAAAAAGGAAAATATAATAAATAATAAATAGTATTTTTTCTATTTTAAACAATAAAAAAACTTAAAAGTAATCATTTATTTTTCCGATTAATTTTATTAAATAATTGTTAATATTAAAGTATATAATAACGATTTTATTACTTAATATTATGTTTAAATTCTTTACAAACAATTTACATTTTAAAAAATTATAAATAAAATTAAATTTGTAACAATGCTGAATATGTTAAATCGCGATCGACCAATTGAAAAATCGCTATATATTACAATATCTTTTTACAATTTAGTGTAATAATAATAATTTAAATACAATTATATTTTATCTAATTCATAATTTAATTAGAATAAATATAAATAAAAAATAGTGTGATAATTAGTGCGAAAATTAATTTTTATTATTTACTTTTTAATTATTAAATGTTTCGACTGTCAGAAAATGATGTCAATACTTGAAAGATTTATAAAAACGGCGATTTCGAAAATAAAATTCCGATTTTATTTATTATTAACGAATAAATATTTATCAAGTTTTATAATGTCCAAATATGAATCTCAAGCTGTTTTTTAATAGGAAACAAATCATTTATTATTTATAAAGTTGCGAGATGAAACTAACTTCTTTATTCCTTAAGATCTATTTAAATTCACTGGAAAAATATAATTTTATTTTAATCTTTATGAATTAAGCTGTAAATAACTTACAAAGTTTTTGCCCATTCCAATATTTAACCTTTACCAATTTACGCATCAATTTTGCTTTCAAAATGAATATCAAATTCTCACGATGGTTATTTTTAATTAATTTAAAAGCAAACTCTTCTAAATGTGATGAAATTAAATATAAATTCTAGTACTTAATTCTTATACTTCTTTAAATATATTTATAAATAGCTGAAGTAGAGTTAGAATCATTACTAACTTACCAGGATTGAAATCTTCTGGGTTCCTGTTTTAAGTATCTTAAATGTAACGCGGGGAAGTAATGATGCAGAAAATAATATTCCAGTTTTATTTTCTACTTTCTGGAAGAGACATTTTGAATATTTCAAGTAAACACAAGCTCTATACTCCAATCTGTTTTCTGCTATCTAATCGAATCTTTGTTGAATTTTTCAAACGGATGTTGCTTCCATAGTAATATAGTAACTTTGGACTAATCTATCGAGTGAAAACTCTATAGAAATTCTGAAAAAAAACAACTAATCTGGCTTATACTTCGTTTAAAGGATGCAATAAGCCAGAAGATTCTGTAAACGAAGTTTTCTCAAAAATCTTAAGTTGATTTTTTACATAGAAACTCAAAAACTTGCTTTAAAAAATATCTTAAAATCTATATCGATATTTATTTTAAAAAACAAATATAGAAATGAAAATGATTCAATACATGTAGAATATAAAATTATATTTAGCTTGGATTAGTTCTTATTTGTTTACATTCTCTAAAATATTAATATTTTAAAATGGAAATTTTATTTATCGAAATCCTCAAAAACTTGAATTATTTAAATTTATGAATCTAATTTTATTTTATAAACGATGTCGAATCGAATAAGGTTTTATATGATTCAAATATTGCAAAAATATCCTTAAAATAAGCCAACTATAAATAGATTAGGCGAGATGTTGCATAAGAAATGATTTTTTCATTAAAAAAAGTAACTTAATTAGTTAAGTGCTTGTTGCGAAAACAATTTATCATCCAACTTCCATCGATTTTTCCTCCATCCTCAATGATTTTGATGAAATATGAACGTCTTAAATAAGATCCACAATAATAGAAATACTAACGCAAGTTCAGTTTGTAATTATTAATTAATTCAGAATTAAATTTAGAAAAAATTAATTGTAATTTATAATTTCTTTAATACAATTAAACACAGATTAGTGTAAGAAATCGTTTAAAGTTTGCACTTATATCTGTAGATACTATTAGAATGGCATAATTTGGAAATTTTGTAATGTATATTGTATACACGAATTTCTATAGAGTTACACGTCATATTTATTATTTCAATAACAATTAACATCTATACTGTTGTAGTCGACGATAAGTTAAGGAGTGAATGCGCATAAACCGTAATTACAAGGCTCTATCAATTTACATATGTAGTAGATGACACGGATGATTCGATAAATATACACCAAATAATCATTTATCGAAGCATGTCTCGTTTCTATATAATTTTACACCAAAGTCATTACTATGGTTCTTATCGGATGAACAGCATGTAATCTACATATTTTCATAGATTCCGCCATGAATCAAGATCGTGGAAGCATGTATGTACTAATTATCGAGACATAATAGATAGAGTCAGAAGTCTATTAAGGTTAGAAATTTTGTACTTTTGTGTAAATGAATTAGCATATTCTTTATCTCTAAGGAACGATATTCTTGGTGATTTCTTATCCAAAACTGGCAACTTTTCTGGCTTCTTTCGATTGTTGAAACAGGGTGGTTCAATCGTTTCACTATTGTGTGAACAAGATATCATTTATAATTTAATCCGATCGATTTCTTATAAAGTCAATAATGGTTCAATACTACATTTATAAAAGTTTTCTTTTGAATATCTTCTTTGTAATAGAAAAATAGTCTGAAACGGGTTTATTCAAATGATTTAATATTTTCAATAAAAATCTGTAATCGATACTCAAAATCTTTAACTTTTTCTTTTTTCATGTGTGTTATTCTGTTGCTTTCAATATTTTTTTTGATTCAGCTGATGTAAAAATTTAAATTTTTTACATATTATTATTATTATTATTATTATAAAACATTAATTTTATTTTAAAATAATAATAGACAAATGAAGTTGTGTATTTCAGAACATAAATCAAGAAAAATTGAAGAAAGGATTAAGAGAAAAATATTTAGAAACCGATCATTCAGTTAATTTTAATTATTAAAATTAACAGAAAGTAGCCCTTTTATATTTTTAATTGTAAAATTACAAAGAGGTACTTTTATTCTTTTAAAATACACTTATTAATATTAAAGAGATTATTTATTATGGATATACGGAAACAATTTGCTCTATCTACACAAATATCGTCTAGACTGTTTCTTATTAAGTTATTCAGATACGTTACTTGTTTATGTTTCCTTATCAAGAACAGTGATTAACTAGTAAGGTAATTATATCAAGAAGTGGAAAATAAACACCAAATCAGAATATTAATCGGTTTTCAGAATAAAAAAAAAGTATAATCTGCATATTTTATTAAACTGTAAGATATAATTAAATTACACAAAAAATATTTAAAGAAATTTAAAAAATTCCATATGCCAACACTGCATTCCATCCATTATTCGTGCATAAAATAAAATAAAACAATTTTAACTAACGGTAATGTTATAAATACATTCAGAAAATCTTGTTTTAAATTCAAAAAGTCGACTCTTACTTCTGCTTGAACTTTTTATAAAAACTAGTAAAATATAGTTCCATTTAATATATCAAGTTATATATCTTTATCAATATCGCCATTTTTTCGTGAATATTTTTCATAAATAAAATATTATCTGCTAGAAATATTCTATAAGAGTTATTGATATATTCATTAATTCAGTTTATTAAACTTTGTAACACTTATAAGAAAATGAAAGTTTAACGCAATATTACAAATTAATAGTACTGTACATTTATAGCAAATTAATAATGAATTTTATTATATTTTAATGATTTTTTGCTGAAAATCGTTTATTTTCCTTTCCATATTTTATTCAATTAAATTTATAATAATAAAAATCTTGTCATTTTTCTTTATTATTAATTTTCTTATCCATGAATGAATTATAACTTGTCTCTATTTTTATATTAAAAAATTGATCTTTATCTTTTCTCCATTGAGAATTAACCATCGTTTAGATTAGAATTAAGAGAAATTCTCCAAAACATCAGTTTATAGACTTAAAAATTCTGGAAATGAAATGTTCAAGAAAAGTAGCTTTTTAGTTCATAAACTTTCCCATTTAGAGAAATTTGTATCAAAGAAATAATCAGATATTTTCAATAAAAATCTGGTACATAAGTAAACCGTTTACCTATTGTCGACTGAACAAGCCGAATTAGTTCCCTAAAGATTAAGAGAATCGATGATAGAAGAAGACAATGAATCACTTGTTAGGAGAAAATGATGTTGTAGAAAGTAATGGATAAGGATGAAGACACTCATACCAGTATGTTTAAAATTTCAGATTATAAATATTAGCGACAAGGACGAAGAAAGGTCATTACTTCTTGCATTTACAATATATCTTTGAGTGTACAGAATGAACTTTCTAAGAAAACGTAATTTTAAGATGAAAAGTATCCTTAAAAAGACAAAAATAACACGTAAATTTTTATATAAATCAATTAAAGGTACAAGAAACAGATTATATATATTTTAATAAATGAATTACGTATCTTTTTTGGGGTGGAATGTTGTTTATGACATTTCGTGTACTTAAAGCGATAGTAATTAATATTTATTTAATATCTCAATCTTTCTGAACAAGTTCAATAAAATGTCAGACGTGTATATAAACTAATTAGACATACCTGTCTTTAGAATTAATTTATACATATTCTGTTAAGAGAATTCTGATAATTGTTTGAAATGAAAGCTAAATCATTTCAATTGTAAAAGGATTGTACACTCAATTACGAATACGACTTTTTATAGGAAATTTAAAATATTGACTTCATGTCACGAAACTGTAAATATTAATAATAAATGCAAATTTATAATATTTCGTGTTAACGGTAAAATATTTAATAGCTCTACTTATTTACAAAGTTTGAAAGTTCCATACGTGTTCTTCCATTAATTAGAATATTTTATGTTCAAATTTAAGTCCGTACACAGGGAGGATTTTTTGGATTTGATACCTCATCTATGAAAAGTTAAATAAAAAGTGACATATAGTTTTGCACCTTTTCAATTCCTAAGAATCTAAGGCCCTGCTCAATTCCTGAAGAATTAAGCACATGTTCAACTCCTAAGAGACTAATGTGTTATCCTATGTACCATATCTATATTACAAAAATAATCAACTACGTGCTTTTAAAACTGCTACACACTTATTCAAATTTAAACAAAATAAAATTTTATAAAATTACATTTTCTAATATTATAAATATCTATAAAACTAATTCCTAAATTATAATACAACGAGTTAATGAAGTTAAATAAAATAATTTAATTAAAAATAATTAATAATTTATAAAGTATTACAGAAATTCGTCGAAATGATTTGTTATAATTTAGTTATTATTTTTTAAAGCAAATTTAACAGTTTATAAATAAGAAAGATTATAAATTAAAATTTTTACGGGGTATTTTTTATTAATAAATGAGAAAGTTAATAACGAGTATTTCATCTTTATATGGTATTCGTTGGAAAAATGAAGCAAAGTGATGCACAATGACTACAATTTTTCGAAATTATTTCATTTAGAAAATTTAGTAAACGTTTTCTTCTGTTTAATTGAAGTAGATTATAAAATATAAGGCTTTAATTAATATTAAAGCCTTATATAATACAAAATAAAACATGATTTTAGTTTGTATTTTCTTTATCGTTGAATGGATTGCATGAGTTATTTAAAATGTTTCTTTAATACAAAATTTATAAATAAAGAAAATAAATGTTAATTATTCATCGTCTCGCCCATCTTCTCGACGAATATAAGTCATTATTTGTATTGTTCTACAAACAATATCAATAATAAATGTTCATAAATCATTTTTATTTTATTTTTGACGTGTTTCAATACTTTTAAATAAATATGTAAATTATTATTCGCTGAATGCTGTATTATAAATCATAATAAATTATTCGTTTCGTATAAATTTTAACATCCATCTTTCATTATAACTCTGATTATTATTATTTTTTAAATTTATATTTAATATATAAGATATATTTATTGAATCAATCCTTTCACGTAAAGTACAGGAGGCCTACATAATATTTAAGATATTAAATGAAGTATAAAGTTTTATCTTAATTTTATGCCTGGGCATTATATTTATAACATTAATCACTTTAAAGTTTTAAATATTTATAAATAAAGTAGATGATGGTTTTTAATATCTTCAATTATTGGTTAGATACTGTATTTGAAATATCAAATATTTATGGTAACGGATTACGAGAGTTTTATCAGCTATCAATTAAATAAATACTATGTTTCAATATGATTATTTCATTTAAAATATTTAAAAATTATGAAATAAATAGAACTATAACAGAATGAAAGCAAGTTCTTTAAAATAAAAACACTGAAAAATCGATAACAGAAGTGTTATCGATTGATGAAATACAGTAAATGGTTATTTTATTCTAATTTATTATAAACTATATATTTTGATTATAAAATTTTGCTAATTTATCTTATTGATTAATCCTATTATGAATATAGTAAATATAAATATGCAATATTTTAAACAAGTTCAACAAAATTAAACGTTTTTAAATGCATATTACAAACGAAACTAATTACTGATTATAGCTTCACACTAATTTAATTAACAATTTTAAAAAAATAATTAAATTAAAACATAAATATAAAAACGAATTTTTATATAAGCTCGGTTTTTTTTAAGTATGATTTTATTTTGTAATTTCATTATTGTTGAATGAATTGCATGAGTTATCTCGAAATTATCTGCTGATCTATTCATTAATTAATTCTCTTTGCGTATTAAAAAGTATGTTCTATTTAATATATAGGATAATATATATAAAATATAAATATTGTATATTTTTATAAACGTAAATACAAAATAAATTATTTTCTCGTTTACTAATAAATGTAAACAACTGATTTCCTGCGAAATAATGCAATAAAAACACTGACAAGTTTGCTAAATTTTTGGAAATTATTGAATCAAAATTTGTTATTTACAATTTCAAAAAATGAGTAATTTTTTATTATAGATTAACAGTTTTCTTGTTTGTTAAATGGCACAAAATTATGTAACAAAATCAAATCTACTTTGCTTCTACAGTTCTCTTCTCTCGAAACAGAATAATTCATCTTATTCATTCATTCTTTTTAAACTGTCAAATCGTATTGAATATATATTTCTTTTTGAAAAGAAAGATATTTTTTGTAAATACTTTGAAATATTCTTTGACATACTTTACAAATAATAATATTAAAATATATTTGTAGTAACCTATAAAAAGTCATCCAATATGTTCCCATTCGTGACAATTATGCAATAATATTAACAAGACAACACGATTTAAATTATGTAAGTTGAAATCTAAAGTATATAACTTGGACAAGCTTTTAACAGTGTCTTATGAATTTTTCAATGAGAGATGTAAATTGATACCAAAATGTAAGAGAGTACAAGTTACTACACATTTACTATACAAGTAACTAAACATTTTAAGTATTTATTAAAAATTAGTAAATATTTTACAACCTACTCAGAATTTGTTGATATGTTAATAAACACATTCCAAGATATGCTATTCAAACAGTTGGAATTTAATTTTATTACTTTTAATTATGTACAACTTCTACACAAATCAATATAACTTTCATTATTCTTATTTAGAAAATTATATAAGAAAATGCTATTCATTAATGTTATAATTTAAATCCGAAAAAATATTTTTTTATCATTGGCATTATCACAATATTTATATATATTTTCCCGTTCCCTTTCAGTATTTATAAAGTATTTATATTCAATCAAAAGGGAAATTTTTATTAATCTTCCCATTTTGAATGAATATAAACACTTCCGAACGTATCGTTCGGAAGTATTTATATTCAAATCACATCGTATATTCGGTACAAGAAGAATTTGTCCACGTGTTTTCATGACGAGCTTACGATGTCTTCTTTATAAAAAAAAAAAAAAAATCACAAACTCCGTATCCGACTTTCTTTTATGGTTGCAGTGCTATTAAATGTAACTGCAGTCGACTCTTAGTAGAGTAACCGAGACGAACACATCCCTAAGATTTTATTAGTGCAATATAAAAATATTGAACACACAATTACGGGAGTGTGCATTATCATTTTGGGGTGCTTCCGTTAGTTTCTGTACGTAAACATTCTCCCAGTTCGATATTAAACGTTAGATTATACAGTGGTATTCTTTAATTCTCTGGAAGAACATTAGTGATCGTTCAAGGCTGACAAAATAAAGAAAAAAAATGAAAACTATGATCACTACAATACTAAAATTGTCCTGTTTAAATATGGTATTTCTGATTTGTAGATTTTTTCTTTCTTCTCGTTTGTGTTATTAGACAATTATCTAAGAACATACTGTTATCATATTTGTTTAGAAAGTGAACTTAACATGAACGAACAAAAGATGCGTACAGTAGCATCATGTCAAGAAGATTGCGAAAAGAATTAAAAAGGTGAAGAAATGACTGTTAGAAGTGTGATATAAAATCGAATCCTTTTCTATCAGATGGCCAACACGGTCCCTGCGGGGTGACCCTATTGAGTAACATCAATGGTCACTCCGCGAGAACAATAACTTCGAACAATGGGCTTAATGAAAATTCCGGCTGAGATCTTTTGTTAGCTGGATTTTCCTTTTTGTGAGGTATCTAATACTAACACTATATTTTAGGCCATGTGTTTCCTTATTGCGCTTGACATTGAATGACTTGAAGACCGTTTATCTTATTTATTTGGTGTTCCTCGTGTAGTAGAAACCACGAACTTGAATTTATACAAGGTTTGACAGATGAAAATAATAAGAATGAAAAAGTTCACCGATTGAATTCTACGATCAAATTACTGTATTTTATCTTCGACAAGAGTAACCGAAGAGAAAATGCAGCATTCTAAAAGGACACTTGAAATCAACTCAAAAGAAATAAAAGATTCGACAGAAAAATGAGAATTTCAAATCCCAAACAACATTTGGAAGTGATTCCTTTTTACTATTTCCACTTATCACATTTTCTGTAAAGCTATGGTACTTGGTTTCTTCTAATCGTTTTATTCGGTACCCATAATCTTTATCTCCTCCCATGAGCCCATAATCGACGAGATTGCCTTCCATGCTTCGACAGATATCATAAACCCCTTGTTTTTGTCAGGGAAATACATAAATGAAGACTTGTCAACGATGACTCATAGAGAATTTTTTCGAATCAGAGTTTATATGGAGTCGTTTCTCTATAACTGCCGCAGTTAACGGTTTCTAATATATACAGGTGGATATATGAATTATGTGTTGTGACAATGCGCGAAGTGCCCCTATGCTTCGGCACCACGGGACCGAAGGGTCGACATTGCGTCGGCGAAGACTGCAATGACTAATTCGTCAGGACTGACACCTACTGTGTCTTCTAAGTAGACACAGAAACCTAAGTGGTCGCTAATTTCGATTTTCTCGCGCGAGCGGTCGCGTTGTAGGCGTTTGGATCTGATACAAGGGATGGCATAGATTGAGAAAGTGCAGCAAACACAATTCTAACAATAACAAATTACGTTTATTAAGCTAGTTCTACAAAAAGGTTATTAATTCACATTTAAACCTTAAAGTTTCTTCGCAAGATCTATGTTGCAGAGAGAGAGCTTACATGACATCGCGTGTCATTATAAATACCTGAGGCACTGTGTGCGGGTTTCAGAGCGGCTGTGGAGTCGTTGAGGAGGTTGGGAATGTGTCTTTTGCTTTGGATGGCGGTTAAAGTCTATTGGAGGAAATAATAATCCTATGTGCTTCGAAGGTGTTCCAAGAGAAACACAGGATATTCGTGGAGGAACGGACGATGACGATAAACCTTTTTGGCCAGGCACTAACAGATACACTCGTGGACTCTTGACCACCTTCTGTTCCTTGAGTTCTTCTTTTTATATTTCTAAGAAACGTTGTCTTTTTTCACCAATGGTGAATTTTTAGTTTTAGTTTCCAGTGACACATTCTGAGTTCCCTGGGAAAGGAAACGACTTCGGGGAGAGAAATGCACTCATCCTCCGGTAATAAAAATGCTGCTTTTCACTTTTTCTTCTGAGATTTAAATAAATGTATTTTCAAAGACAAAAAATGAATTTCCTTAAGAAATTCGTCAAGACCGGTCTCTCACAGTGTCATTTTGTCCAAAATACTTTTGGAAGAGGACTCTCACAATTGGTACTGCGAACGAAGTCCAACAATATGTCACTTATTCTCTACGCTACTTCATTTTGTTGTGGAGAAGTCATCATACATTCATGTAAGATACCATGTATTTTGTAGATGGTTTTACAGGCTTTAGAGCGAAATTTTAGGCTATTCGCTGTACCTGTCCTCTTTATTCATCCACTATGTTTCTCGGATTTTATCTTCTATTTCATAAAACGGTTCATGTTCCTGAGAGAAAATACGTGCACATACCCCATGGCTTCATCAATAATCCTCATTCTAAAATCGAAATCTGAAATGGTTTTAACTACTTAATTGAAAAAAACTAATTGGTTAACCTCAGGCGTTTTTAAAGCGCTTTCGATTTTTGATTTGAGTTTTCCTTTTTATACAGTCCTCACACTTCTTTGGCTTTTCAATTTGACATTCGAAACCTCTTATACTGTGAATTTTCACCATCTTTGAAATTTTATCCTTATCATATGTATTAATATCTCACAAGAGAAATCTATGGAATCTTCTTACTTTTGTACTTCAGCAATGGCATATCATAATCTTTATTTAACTTCAATAAAATGTAGTTGTCTTGATGAGGAATAATCTGCCAACTTTCTTACCTTCACTAAGAGTCTTATTGTCTGTATCAACAATACACAGCTTTTTTCATGAAATACGACCATTCTGCTGTCCTCGATGATTTGGAGTACTGACAATACACTATGTATGATGCCTATTGGTAAATGATATTTTCCACAACAAATACTCAAAAGTCTAACGATAATAATATTTGCAAAAGCTGTGCGAAAGCCACCTACCTCTGTTATGATTCTATCTGCCACTGTGGTGGCTTTCAGATTCTTGAAACTTCTCTTAGATTTGAGAAATATCTCTTGTTAAGAGTCATGAAGCTCCAGAATTAATAATCTGTGTATTATAATTTGTCTCAATCAGGACATCACACATTGTACTGTAGACATTTTGACACTTTTTTTCCCTTAAACTTTCTTGCTTTACTTCAAACTCTTCGCGAAATTTCTCTGCCTTAAATATTTCACATCTATAGCAAATTATATTTGTTTGTTGAATTATATTTAATCTTTAGGTATCTCTGGAGAAGCATCTAAAGCTGAGCACTATTACTTAAAGCAGTAACATCCTCTGGATTCTGCCAACAGTCTTCTTTTGACTGTTACACTTGTAATTATGACTAAGTTGCAAATAGCCACAATTAGACTATTCCAGTTCTGAAGTATCAAAACAAAATTATCATTACTAAATCTCCGTCATAAATTCTGTCTCCAATGTTTGATAGTTTAGCTACTGTATGATTCATACAGTAACTGAACTATCAAACATCGTTTTCCCAAATCCATTTTGCTGTATTTAAGATATTTTTCACAATAAACTTGCCATTTCCCAAGTAAGTTTATTAATTTTCTATCTAGAGATGTTTATAAAATTTTTTGTTCTCCCCAATATTTTGGGAATTTGGAAAGTATTCAAGTGCTGTATGTGTTGTTGTTCATCTCCAATACTAAGGCACATTTTGGCTAACACCGTTTATTCCCAGGAAGTAAAAAGCTTTAGATTTTGTAATTTGCACTAATTTGTAATTTGTTTCTGACGATCAACAGTTTGCATAGTGAAAACAATCGGTTAAACGATCTGTTGGAGCCGTTGTCGTGTAATCTTTTTGCAGAACAGGCGAGCACAACATGCTAACAATTAATCAGAATTTTATGCTAATAAGTAGAAAGAATGTTAAATAAGCGGCTTTTATTCAGCAGATACAGCACTAGAAACTTTTATTATGTTGAATTCGTGCAGATAATTGCAGGCGTAAGGAAAAGTTTTCTGTTTGTAACGAAATACTTTCTGAATACGTGAATAACAACTGCTTACTTAAATGGTAAAATCTAGAATTTATTTGGTCATAAATTAGATTTGAAAACGATATAATAAAATTTTAGTGCTTCACATTTATATAATAACAATAATAATTTGGGTGTCATATATCACGTGTACTGTACATAAGAAAAATTGAATTATTTCATTTAAAATTATTGTTGAGTTTCTTACTCTTTTATTGCTTATAATTTTATGTTATATTTAATAAATAAAATGAACATAACCTTTATAACTGTACGTATAAATGTAATTTACCTCAGCATTTGTTCTGTTTAGATACGAAATCTTGTTTTTATTCAGTTATATAAATAAATAAATATTTAATAACACAAAAATCTGTTATTCACGTGAATTTTTACTCTCTTACTAAGAAATAATTTAAAATTTAATTAAAATGTACTTGAAATATATAAATATTTAAGTAAAATGAAAATAATATGAATACCTGCCCCAATTATTGAAGAATTGAATTAAATCTTTTTTAACTTGTTGGTTATAAATACGAAAAACTTCTTTATAAATGTTGAATTTACGTTAACATTTTATAGGAATAAAATAATTAAATTCAGAAATTTAATTTTTCTTAGAACAAAATTATCAATAAAGTATTGCATTAAACTGGTAAATATTGTAAACAAAGGTTCACAATATTTACCAGTTTAATGGAATACTTTATTTCATTAAAATATATTATTTAAAGTGTTTTTAACGAAATAACTTCTGGTTACAATAAAATTTAAATATTAAAAATAGATGAAACATTATATCTGTATATATTCCCAGGAATTAATATGTAAAAATATACTTTTAATTTCTAATAATTTATTGAAAATGTAATTCATTTTTAAAAAACCTTCACTAATTATTATCAAAAATGTTCAAATGCTTTTAACAATTTGTTTAACGACGAAAGTTAAAGTGTTAAAATCATTTTAATATTTACATTAAAAACTTAACTAATTTTAGAAAAATATGTTTAGTCATAATAAATATTTAATTATTAAATTAAAAAATTCCATTTCTATGAAAATTTATATACAGAATAATTAACAGCTTACATAAATAAACAAAAAATCTATCTATTATGATCCGTGTATGGTTAACACTTAACTGAATACGGGATGAGCAAAACACATACCTGAAAACAAGTCTGTGTTTCGATCATTCCCTATAAAAATGAAGGAAAAAATTCAAAATATGAATGTAATTTTTCCTGAAATCTTAAAAAATGTAGATTAATTAAATACAAATAAAATTATGCCCACCAGTGGCTGAAGCTACTGAACACTGATATTCACTCACGGGTTTGTCCCACCAATAGGCTGGCCACGTAGAGATTACCGTATTTTATTCACGTGTCTTACACGTAAATAGCTGCTAGTTCCATATAAAAAGTCATCTCGGTGAGCACTCCTTTTGGCAGATCAGCCATTTGATGTGTTGCCATATTTTATGAATTATCCAATTCATATCAAAATATAAAGTGATGATTTTATATATCGTTTTTTTATTTATTACTGTATGTAATAATAATAATAATAATAATTCTGCCAGAATTTATTTTGTTTAAATAAAAATAAAAATAGATTATTTCATAGGAAAAACATGAATATTTTCCATTTATTCAAAAAATATATTAATAATAAATATTTGAGTAAGAAGTTAATTCTTATTCCGACACTTTGATCTCTAAAATGAATATTTGAATATGTTGACATATAATTTTTTTTTAAATTTATAACTGAATTTTTAAACAAATAATAATTAAAATTCAAATAATCAACCAAATCTCTTAATAATAAAATTAAATTAAATTAGTAGGGAAGTAAATAAATAAATAAGCATAAGATTTCTTAATTAAATACATGAATAATGTAATTATTCATAACATTTTTAATGTATTTAATTAAGTAAATTAAATAAAAAAATTAATATTTTAGTAAAAGTAATTTTTCTGATATATACTTGTATACTAAAGAAAACAATTTAACTTTTGTTTACTTCACTTTGTATTTATTTTGTGTATATTAATTATTTTGTGTAATGATAAGAAATATATTATCGTATTAATTTGTATTAAATTCAATAAATAAACTTAAAATTTAATGTTTTGTAAACTATTAATAAATTTATAAGTTGTATTGAATTTAATGTTTCTATAAATTTTATGAAAATGTAATAAATAAAATTTTGACTGTGCGATTTTGTTTGTAAGTTTATTAAAAATGAAATTGTTTTACGATGAAATTTGTAATTAATTAACATAATTTTGGGATTTTTCATATATTTTTTAAAATGCATCAATATTATTTATGATATTCATTTAATGATTATCATAAATATTATTTATAAATGACTTTTAGTATATAGGAAAAATTATGTATTAAATTACAATTAACTTTATATTAAACCAGTAATTATTATATAAAACCCGTATTATCCCTATTAGAAGTGTTCGCTGATCTTAAATGTTTTCCGAAACATGGGCTTCCATTAAAACTGTTATTTATCACATATTACTTTTCCTAGTTTTAACGTTACTCACCATAGGAAAACATTATATCATGGACCTACTAATTTCATTTTTATGTAAAAATTACTGCAAGTTAAGTTCTCCATTGCTGATGTGGCAATAAAAGCTCTGCTCTAAGATATATTTACTCTAGTGCAAAAAATTGTAGAAATGTGTAGAAAAAGGCTGTTTCCAGTATATTAAAAAGGTAAAATGCGCTGTTTACTATATTTTAAACTTTTCAACAAGAAAAATATTTTACTATAACGGGGAAGAGGACTTCTTTACGACAATTTTAAGAAAATGAACGGATAGAAAAGAGCTTCTAATAGAGACTACACGGTACATAAATATTCTATACGTCAATACTTTTCTCCTATTCTTTTGTGTATATAAGCATAAGACATAATAAAGAATTCATACTAATATTTTTGTATCTGATATATTTACTTGCATCGTCCACAAGTGAATGGATTTCTTACAATTTAACACCACCTCAAAATATTGTATATCTTTGTTTATATTATCTTAAGTTCTATATATCGTATATATATATATAAGCTATATTAAACTTAGTCAATAATTTTCTTTAATTACTAATTATTACTTATAATTAACATATCATAATTAGTACATTTTTCATCTATAACCTACATAAACAGAAAAATTGAAAATGTTATATATTTAAATTTGTATAAGAGAGTATTAAATTAATCTTAAATCCGAATAATATAAATTATGCATTTTTAAAATAATTTTTAAAGGAAGAGGAAATAAATTAATGTACAAATTAATTTATCTGAGATTAATTTAAATGTTTACCTATTTTTAGAATATTTATATTAATTTCGTTCATCTTAAATTTCTAATTATCTTTCCTTTATTTCATAAAACTTTGCTATTAAATATAATTAGAGGAAAGAATAAAAATTTCATTAAAGAAACATTGTTTCATCTCATTACTTTTAATCACTTCGATGTAATGAAGTTGTATTAAAAACTTTAATTAATTTGAATCGAAAAACACTTTACTTCTGTATTAGAAAATTCGTAATTGTACAATATTTTCCTCTTAAAAAAATAAGATTTAAATTGTCATTTTTAGTGAATTAAGAGTGGAAAAAATCGCTTTTTTATGTAAAGTTCTTTCTTCTATTCAATAATCTCTAATTTGGACGAGTTTATTAGTATAGTGACTTATCTGAACGATTGCTAAATAATTATAACATTCAAGAAATTTTAAATTGTATTCTCTAGTAAAGTTTACAATTTTTAAAAATTATGATTTATTCTTGAATATTATAGATATATATTATTCAATATTCTTAACGATTTCGCATATGCAAGTAGTTAAGTGTAATCAGTTAACAATTGATTGTGTCTATTCTCTGTAAATGTAATAATTATTTTGTTTGTTATTTATCGTATATTTATTTAATATATTAACAAATTCACCTCTTATTAGTCTGTTTAGTAATAAATATCGTGTTACATTTGTAAACGTTGGCGTAGTTGATGAATCATAACTGTTAACTGATTTATTCCATTGTTATATTTCTATACGTAGGTGATGATTGTAGTAAAGTGATGTTAGCAGTCAAGAAACAGTCAAAAAACAAAAAAATTAGATAATTTTTTGTTATAATTTATTATTTAACAAAACGAAAGTAACTTTTATTCCAAAAAGTATGAACAATAATCGTCCTCTTTCTTTACTTTTATAGATCATTATTATTATTTTTCGTGCAAAGAAACGAAAAGAAAAAAGGATTTTTTCTGGATTTTTATGAGAAGACGTCAATAATAATTTTTCAAGACTACTCGCAATAATTGGACGAATTTTATTCTACAGAAACGAGTTGATTCGAAAAAATATATATATTTTAAAATCATTCAAAAAACTTAATCATTAATTATATTAATATATATAAATACAAAGGAAATTAATTTCACAACAAGAAAAAAATGTATATAAATATACTATATTTATTTTATTTATCTATAACCAATTAAGTAATTATAAATACAAATTCGTTTTTATTACAAACTTTAAGCTTTCATTAATTCCAGGTTGAGGATTTGCTCATGAATTTTGATTCTATAATACGTAATTAGGTGCGTGTTTATCTTATATAATAAAGTTATTCGACTTTGATAATCACTTATTTAATTGCAAAGTACAATTATAATTTACTTTAATGTATTTAAGAATTATACGTTTACCACGTTTATTGCCAGAAATGTAATGACATCATTGTTCAATTCAGACTCATGGATAAATGAGATTTTATAGTTACGTTCCTACAACTTTAAAATTTATTAAAATATAAAATGAATACATAATCGTTCATATAAATAAAAAGAAATTTTAAAAAATTTAGTTGATTTGATCCCTATCTTTCAACATCTTTCAAAGCTATATCCTCTCTTATTATATCTTCAGAAAAACAGAATTTCCATATTTTTATATGCATGAATGCAAAAATAAACAAGTGTTATCCTTTCTAATGTTGCACCAAATTCTAAAGAAATGAGGGATATCTCATACTTAATCCTCATGAATTTATTACATATATCATAAGCATTGAAAGATTTATAATCACGAAAGATGAGTCTTTACTGGACGTTATTGTTTAGTTTTACATTAAGAATAAATAGAATAAAATATATCTTTTATAATTTCCGAGATATCTTGAATAATTTGCTTTCTTTATGCATCATATATCGACGTTTAATGCATAAAACTGTCATAATCACTTGAAGATTAATGATGGATTCTCATCTATTAGCATCATGAAGCAATTAATTATTTTATACAAATATATATACATATATAAATTTTTATTAAATCGAATACATATGAATATATACATATCTCCGCGTATGCAATGGTCTACAAAAAGTTTTAAAAAGTATCGTGCATTTTATTCACTTAATTAATTAAATTTATTATTTATAAATAAATATTTCTAATCTTTATTAACTTATTAAAAATTTAATACGTAGAATTGCCATATTTTATAATTCTAATTATCCTGTAAATAATATTCAATAAATAAAAAAATTTAAAATATTAATGATTAATTAATATTTTAAATTTTAATTAATTTTAATTTAAATTAAAATAGTTGATTGACATATTAACAAATAACTCATTTAAATGTCAAAGTTGTTTTGTATTATTTACAATGAGAATGCTCAAACTTTTTTAATTTGTCCAATCAAAAAAAAAAATTCCTAAAATTGTTTTTCAAAATTTTCAAATTAAATAAAAGAATTGGTAACGTGACTAAAGAGTGCTTCGTAGGTAATTAAAGTAAATTTCTCGTGTTTCTAATTTCATAGAAAACATAATGATAAAAAAAAGAAAACAGCAGTAAACAATCTTCAGTCTGCAATTAGATACTCGAATATCTTGTCGTAATTACTCGATTTCCAATATTGGTTAAGCCATAAAGATAAAGACAAGAATGCTGTTCTTGGAGGAAGATTTTTTATAACTTTGAATGGTATTTTGTTGTTTTAACATTTATTTATTGAAGAATATAACGATATTTTTATATTAGTTATAAAGAAGAATATTCTTAGAAGAGCGTGAGAGAGTATTGTATAGAATTTCCAAGTGACAGCATTATTAAGTAAGTGTTGTCACATGCTGCTTTGGTATCGATCGAGTGAGCGAGTTTCTTGTGGATCGCCTATCATCTTACTCCCAGTTGAGAATAAGACGACAGGCAAGTGTCATAGGGTGAGTGACCAGGTCATTGGTGGACAATGTGATCCTTTCACACCATTTCATTCACTAACCGACACATAATCATACAATTTGCTGTTTGAAGACTTTCTGCATCATTGTTGTTTTCACAGTTTAAAGATAATTTGACTCGTGTTATTTATTTTCCAGCACAAAAATTTATTTCACAACAGTTGCAAGTAACATAGAATAATTTCAGAAAATTAAAATAAATCGCAAACTTTTACGTAGACCTTAGTACACTTTTGCAGTAAATTCGTTCATTTAAAATAATAAAAAATTCACATGAGATTATAAACTTCTCGCCATTCCACTGTTATCTGTATCTTTAAAAGTGAAATTTAATAGCAATAAATTTACATATTTAACGGCTTAAAAATCCTTAAAAAATAATAAATTGCTTTAATAATAAATTTTTTTTTATTTAAAGCAGCGATATAATGTCTGAAAATTAAATAAATAAATAAATTTGTCATTGTTTTAAATTAAGGTAAATAAGGATTTCACATGTCAATTGATAAAATTAAATTTATAAAAAAACAGATAAAATCTTATATATAATCAATGAAAAAGCTCATCGTGATTGTTTGTTAACTTAAAAAACTTTTTGTTTGATTTCTTCCACTCCTTTGTTTGTTTAAAGTGCTTCTTTCAAAGAAATTTATTGAGAAGAGCTAAACTACAAAAAAGTGAAAGAAAATGAAAGAAAAAATCTGTTGCCTGGAAGATAGATAGATATCACGCAACTATTAGAATTATTCTTTTGATTTTACCTCAAAATTTGTCTAAATTATATGTATAAAAATAGAGATAAAATTTAATTTTTGAGACGGATCTGAAGAAGAACGATAAATAATTACTGAAAATAATAAAAAATTGATCAATTCATCACAACCGACAATATCTCGACTTAAAAAAAGGTGAAACTGAAGAATTGATAAGAGTTCTCCGTTGAGGGCGTAACTAGTTTCATCCCCCCTTTTCTCTGGCCAAACTGATGATGGTGATTGATGTAGGCCACTGAATAAAACAATGAAAAAGTCGAGCAGAAGAGGCATCGGTATTTTTGACACGCAATTTCCAGTAAGGGAAACTATCGCAGCGGGAGGACATAACGTGAAATTGCTGGCTTTCCTTCAACTGCGATAGGAATCGCTGGGTATCGTTGTCACGGGTAAAAGGTTCTAACTGTTCACACGTCTCTAACAGATTTCTTTGACATTCCAAGTTTTTCTGGAATCGATCATTCTAAATGCAAATTTCGAATTCCTTCCGAGTAAAACGTTTAATCCGAAATACGTTCGTAAATAAAACGATTTCAAATTCAAAAAATAAAATAATAAATTAAACAACAAAGAAACAAAGTTTTACTCTCCAAGCTCTGTTAAATATAAATCGCCATACTTTAAATAACAGAGAGGGAATTATGGCGATCGGTTAATATAAAAAGTTTTTAATAGTAAAATATCATAACAGACACGCCACACATGCAATTTTAAACGTTGCGGAAAAAGTTAAGCAACTCGTTGCTGGATTTCTAAATATGAATGGATGCATATATTTTCATTTCCCAGTAAATGTAGTATTGCTTATAAAATCTGGTACTATTTATTTATAATATTCTATCTATATACATTTTGTACATGCCCAATCAAAATACGTTTCATTGCAACATGATAAATTTAGCACTGATTTATTAAATTCAAAGCAATGTTTCGCATAACGTTAAACTGTTCTTTGTATTCAAGTAAGACTCGTGTACCAGGTTTGAATTTCACTTCTCATAATGCATGTTTATACCTTTTATTTTCGTAAAATTTTGATTAATTCATTGATGTGTCGTGTTACAAAAGTTAAAAATCATCAATGGTTTATTAAATAATAATATAGCATTATAATATTTACTTAATAAGAAAATTGATTTGTTAGCTTTCCAGTACCATTTTCTCATCCAGGAAAATTTTAGGGGAATTAACTTCAATTTTCCTTCCAAAAGAGGCCCTGTCTATCTGACCAGCAGGGTGGGTGGCATTCGAATAGGAACATTACTTAATACAAAGTTACCAGAATGCTCAAAATTTCTTTAGGGTTTTCGGGGGTGCTGAGTTTAAACATTTATTCCGTTTCTCGCGAGATTTGATTGGTTAGTCGATTACCATTTCGTATTCGGCTATAAATGGTACGTTAGAATTAAGATTAGAAAAAAAAATTGAATATCTTGAATTATCTTCACGTGCAGACAGAAGTCAACGAGTATTTTTTGTTCGAAACACCAATTCTTGCCTGCCTTGCCAATGAAATTGCGCCATTCCGTACCATCCGAGTACACACGTTTTGTGCTTGCTAAGCACAAAAATGTACTTGGGATTTTTCCAGGGTGCCGAGCATCAATCTTTCGTCTGTTTGTCTTTAAATCTGATTGTTCATTTGTTTTTATTTTTCTTATATGAATTTACATACGATCGATTTGTTTCTTTTCTTCTTTCAATTTGTTTGTTGTTTTATTCTGTTTCACTGTGTTACATTTTTACTTATAATTTAACACTTGGTGATTAAACATGACAATGGTAGTCTAAAATAAATTTAATATTGTTTTGTTTTTAATGTTTATTGTTCTTACATTTTTCCCGCACAGCGCCATGCATATCTGCTAATACATGTATATTTATAAATATTTATGCATAAGAATTGTAAATAAAACATCAAATTAATTCATAAAGTAATTATTGAGTGTATATGATAAAAAAAATTATCATATATTATAGATAATTGTTAACAAAGTAATTGCAATAGTTGGAGCGAATAACATCTTTGAAAATATTTATTAATTAGCAAGCATATAAAATAAAAAGTTATAATGTATTATTAAAATATAATGTTGATAATGATTTATAAATAATTTATATTAGTTATTATAAACAACTTTTAATTAAGGTAACCAAAAATTTCATCAAAACAGAAATTCTGTAAACAATTTTAGTTCCTGACTTGAAATGTCAGCATTTAAATACATACGTCGAGTTGAAGTCGTGATTAATTTTAATATAAATAATTATGAAATCTTTGTGTAAGAATGAAGAAAAATTTATTATATCTTAAATTTAAAGCACGGAAAAAACCTATAAAAATTATCTATTGTATAAGATTTGCGTGTTTACAGACAGAGCGAGAGGGGGCAAACACTTGATTGGAAGCGCGTGTATTGTAAATGAAAAGTTCGTTTCTTAAGAAAAATAAGAAAATCCTTTACGATACTTGAGATGAATACATTATTTCTATACGAAAAAATCTTTTGAAATTCCGAACACCGTCAATTCTATTAATCATACAACCTCCCTATTTATTGACTCTGACGTTAAAAAAATTTCTAATATAATTCAAATTTTCAGATATTCTTTAGTTTAGTTAAGTTTTAAAAATTTATTAGAAATTTTATTGTTTCTAGAAATATTAGGTACTTGACAAATATGACAAAGTACTGATTTTCATAAAATCAATGGAATTTATAGTGCCATTTATCAGACTTTCTATTTGGTGGTATTCGAGATCTGCATACAAGTAGCTGTCGTCTTAGAATTTACTATAATCTGTGATAAATTATTTCTATCATCGACTAGACAAACGTCTTAAAGCTTATTAAACAGAATGCACGATTCTCCAAAAGAATCGAAACGAGTTCGAATGAAATGTCGTGCAATTAGAAAGGAAAAAAATATGAAGAATTTTTTAGAATTATTTTCTTTAAAGGTTGCCTGTGGCTTCGGAAGTGCTTAAGTAACGACTTTGCATACATTGTCGTATTTACTATGAATGTCACGATTGTGCGTGACCACTCACTTAAATTGTCTTTTTTCACGCGAGAGGAACATTTTCTCTTCAGATCGCTTAATCCGATTTCCTTTGACACGAAAGGATACAAGAATATCCGAAAAGAATCACCTCGATTTTTCTAAAATTTCACATCTAAATTTCAAAAGAAATAAAAGAAAATTAGCTAAATGAATAAGCTGTGCAAGGATAAATAAAATAATGCTTACGTGATTATTTAAAATTGAATTAAAGTATCATTACGTTTCACAAAAAATAAATGATAGAAAAATGACGGAATTTCTTCTTTCTTATATTTTAATATTAAATTGAAAGTAAGAAAACATAATTGTGTAATAATAAATTGTATTTGCCATCATTGTCCAAATGATATTTATCTCTATCTAATATATTACATTTAACAGCAATTATCATAAATATACAAGATTTCTACTAATATGTTCATGTTTAATGCAAGTTTAATCTCACAATTTTAACATTCAAAAACAAGCAAAGAAACAGTAAATGTAATAAATTTATATGCTGTATATTACTGTAGTGTGATTTAGATAGATACTGTACAAATACATTTAAAAATGTATTCTAGTGTTTTTTCTTATCATTGTGTAAGTAACAAAGCTAGCAGTAATGAAATTATTAATATTTATGAAAATTTACATATCTAAGGCCGGTATGCCTTTTAGATTTTTGTTAAATATTAGATTTAATTATACAAACATAAATGGAAGTTAAGTCATCTTTCTTCTATCTTATTAATCGGTTGTCTTCATGTCTTTGATTAAAAGTGTTTTCTTTACCTTCCAGAAAAATAAATATTTAATATTTATATTAAGAAGTAGAGTTACTTAATTTAGAAAATATTTATTCATTAAAATTTTACAAAAGACTTATGTAAGTAATTTCCAAAGTAACATATAAAATAAATTAAAGAAGCAAAACATCTTCATGTACTAAATATTAAAACTGGTAATTCTAAGATATCGGATTATAAAGAATAATTTATAATTAAAATACTCAAATGTAATAGATAACTATAAAACTTTCGAGAATTTATTAATTTTTAAATAAACAAATATCGTACATTTAATAATAGAGAGATAAAGTTTTATGTATTCACTCATTTTGCAATTAATAATTTATAAAGTTTACAGAAAATAAGCTTTAATAAAAGATTCCTACTCTTGAACAGCAATAATTAATTATTTATGAATGTATTTTCATGAAAAGATTTATAAATGAAAAGGAAATACTCGTAATACATGCTAACAGGAAATCACTATAAATTAATATATATGATATAAAAGAAGCCATTTTTATTACTTGATTTAATTTGTATTTATATAGATACAGTATCCTTAATATTCAGTAGCGGCATATATGTACGTACCTATGATATATTCGAAAAATTATTTAACAGATATGCAAACTAGTATAGTTCAACTGTGATTGTGTGTTTTAATAATAAGATGTGTAATACGGAAAAAAACCAGAAAAATAAACCAAAATATGCAATTTCTTATAATGTATGCTACGTTGAACTTAAGTACACGCCATAGACTCGCCGATACTGTTAATGTGTTGACGCTTCTGTAGCTAAAACTTTTTGCTTGCAGCTACGAAAGAAAGCGAAGTTCACAATGTAATTAGACCTGAAAAACGTAACAAGAACAGTCCTAATATCAAGTAGGACTATCTCAAATAAAAGTTTTGCAGAGCTCCGCCATAGAATGAATAAATTTCTTCAAGTATTCTATACCAAGCTCGTGATATTAAACTTTTCTAATGCATTCGTCAATTGTTATTTTTCCTCTTCAAATTTATGCTATGCAATAATAACCAATAATAAGTATAATAATAATATTCGTACCAATAATATGCCATAAGTAATTAAATTTGAATTTATCCGAAAGCATAACAGAATCCCACAATCTGCATGTTCTTTAATTCAGATAAGGTGTTATTTGCTGACTCATCAGTAATGGTTTCTTACATGGGCAGTCGATTTTTAAATTCAAGTTGCACAGTTCCTGGTCCCCGTTTAATCTGTTTGTCTCTTCTCACGTTACTTTCAGTTCGGAAGAACTAGCGATACGTTATCTCACTTCAGAATTTTATCCTGCCATCGTGTACTTACACGTTAACTTTCTCATTCAGCTTTCCTTCCAATGTTTCCAAATTCAAATCTCTCTTATAACGAATTAAGTGCAGAATTATTGATTAATGGCGAAGTATTCTCTACGCTATTTCACGAGATCATATGCCTTCAGCATTCATTGCAACAATTATGGATTTTCAATTCAATTAAATTGTTAACTATCGAGAACTTTCCACTTTGCATATAAAAGCATACCACCTTCCTCCGAATTTTATATCACTGGACGATGCAATCATCAGAAACATTGCTGCAGTATACTTTATCTAAATATATAAAATTACTTGTCCTGACTGAGTGACTGAGTGATTCATTGATTGATTCATCATCGCCCAGAGCAAACCGCTGAACCTAAAGAAGTGAAATTTGGTACACAGTTAGGATACGTCATGAAAATGCACACTAAATAGGGATTTTTCGAAATTTCCCGGCAGGGGGAGAAGGAGAGGATTAAGTCTTAACCTGAAGAACGGCTTCTACTGTATTATTTTAGATGCGATTTTTTTGTTTTTAACTAGGTTTAGTCTTCATTGAATTGAGTACTTAAGTGTATTAAATTGATAACATTTCAGACATTGTTATAAATATTTTTATATAGTTTGATTTTTTAACCAAATGTTCGAACCGTTTTAAATTTGAATTTGTTATTGCATATTGATTCGATTATAGAACGATCGTTCATTTATAGAACGAACATTGAAAACTGTTCTTCTGATTCTCGCAATTTTCATCATTCTCAGCGGTAGGTGTTATATAACAATTACTATGTCTGTTGAAATACTGAATATAAATGGTGTTTGCTTTCAAAATCCGCGCAGGCGAAGTCGCGGGTAACAGCTAGTAGCCGATAAAAATACATTTTCTATTTATCAACAATGAACTCATAGAATATGCAACATTTTCGATCTTGCGGATCTTCAGCAAAATGGTAACTTTAATTTAAATAATAAACATACCTTTAGGTAGAAATTTGTATAAAAATTCGTCTATTTTGTTTTACTTTTAACCTTTATATTTAATAAATAATTTTTAAAAAGTTTTATTAAACATTTTTTGTTAAAATCCTACTGATAGTAAATCATAACTATATATTAAAACAATTTTACAATAGATAATAAATTAAATTGTTTAACTATATGTACCTTATTCTAATTATTACTAATTAAGTAGCTAAAATAAAATTAAATTGTCCTCTTTTCAACATCTTCATATATATTTTTTATTATTACGAAATAAATAATAATTAGACAGGTAACTAACTTTTTTAATTAATACATATTGGAATAATGGGATTTTTTATATAATAATTAATATTTGAATAATAATAATGAAATTTTGTAATATTTTTATATTATTATATACTTATTTACTTTCTCATAAAATAATTTTGTATAAAATTTTCCAATATAAATAAAAATTTATGATTAGAAAAATAATCTTATTGAAATAACATCCTTGATTCATCAACCGAAATAACTTGATTAAATACTAAAAAAACTGAAAACTAAATATAAAAAATAAATAAAAAAATACAGGAAATTTTTGATTAAAAACGAAAATTGAAAACATTGATAAATATATTAAGAATTTTTTCTGTAAATAAGGAACATTTCATTTATCATTCTAGAAAATATTCAATCTTGTTAAAATTCACAAATAATTAAATTTTTGTTAAAACACAAAAAGATAATAAATAAAAAATAAAAATGAATAAAAATTTTATAACATTTTCCACTAAAAAAATCTTAAAATATAGTTATAAATAAATTGTTAAACTAAATTTCGATATCATTCGAACGTTGTAAAGAGAGAAAAATATGGTTTGCATTAGTCAATAGATCAAGCGGTTGCATTACTGAAAGACATTGATTTCTTTACACGTTTCTCTCAGTCTGCCTCTATCACTAGACAAATCTATAATGTTGCACAGGTTGCTCCAATGATAGCTACTCTCTTATTATTGACGTTATTCACCTTCCACTGGGTTGTTGGCAGTCTGACATTCTTGTCAATTTTGGTTGGATAATCAATGTTCCTATCGTCCTAGAAGTCTTTATATAGGATTATCGGAATCTTACTTTCATTTCTGTGTTTTTGTCTGTCAGAGATACGTCAATCTTACTATTAATGGTTTACCAGAAGTAATTATCTTTCTTCGCTTGTATTAAATTTCATTTTATATCCTTCATTACGAAATACGACATTGTTTATAATCTGCTAAGAATGTATTTGACTTGAAGATAAATTTGATGGTAATTCGAATACAAAGAGATAAGATTAAATCATATATTTGTCATAACGAAAGTTCTGTAATGACTGATAAGAACTTAGTAAGATTTTCTTAATTAATTTCTTTCGATTCATTCACTGAAGTGTGAGATGAAGATAGACAAGATCAACTAAAATCAATTTATTTTAATAGCTACAAAATCAATTCCGACAAAAACCGGAAAGTTTCTAACTATTTACATTGGGAATTTATTCAATTCATTAAAAAATATTAATAAAAAAAGATTATTCGAAAAATTTAATTTTGCAATAAAGAATAAAAAGTATCTAATATGTCAAATAAATAGCCTGTAAAATTAACTTTAATTCTTATAATTGAAACTGAAAGAAATTGAATTTATAAATTTAAATATATTTAATTTCATTCCCAAATTTAATTATTTAAAATTAAAATTATTTAATTTGTATTTTTGTTTATTAACACTCAGGGCATGAAGAGCCCATATAATTTTTCGCATAATAAATACTTGAAGGCATCTTTGTATTCAGGTTTTCTCCGAAAAAAAATAATGAGCAGAAAGTCTATTAAAGCGTGATATATCCATAACATTGTTATCGTTGATATATATATTGATATATTACATTATATTAATAATAATTTTAAAGTATATTTATCATGATGTGTTATCAACGAAATCAAAAAATATCTACTGCTGTTTTTATAATTTTGATTATATATAGTTTTTATTTGTTATATTTAATTTTATGATAAGAAAATTACATTAATATTAAGTTATAAACGAGCATATAAAAGTGCGTTTTCAAGTAAAACCTGAAACAAGAAAACGTTTATCCAAAGAGTAATGGATTAACCAATCATGCTGACAAGTATAGTTATTTAAATTTGCCTTGGAGACACGTAGCCTAATAAACATTTACTAAAATTAAAATATTTTTATTGAACGAAGAAATTAAAGTAAAATTTTTTCTTACAAGTAAAAAGTTTCAGCAAGTCCATGCAACCGATATATGGTATCCATGAACATCTTCACTTTCTTCTTTTCCCGAGAATTCTAGGCACGATTGTAGTTTGCTTTTGTTTCACATTTTCTTTCCATTCCCCAACAATCATCGTAGAGGTACAGCACATAAATTTAAGATTGATTTATTTCTAAAACCATTCACGCTTTCGAGAAACCAAAAGAAGAGTTTCTTCATTTTTCGGTTTTTTTTCAATGACATAAATTATCTTTCTACGAACATTATTTTGCACGCTTACAGAGCACACTATACGTGCGAAGTGTGCCCGTAGAATATCTATGGGCACACTTGGCAGGTATTTATGTCGAAAACAATACAAGGATAATTATACACAGTGATCAGGAAATTATGACTACTTTTGTGAAAAGAAAATGCGATCCGTTAATCTTGTGATTTTGAGGTTACGCAATTAGTTGGCCTACATAGCATAGATGAGGTGTAAGTAGTTCAACAGATAGTAAAATTCTGAGCATGTTAGGTAAAAGAAAAGGATTTGTCAGATTAAGGACAGATTGTAAAAGATTGAGAGCTCAAAGAGCTGAAGTGGTAGATTGTTTTTGAGATGCCCTGAAGTATACCAGGAATAGTATCAAAATGGTCAAACAATATACGATAGCAAATACAGCACTGTTCTACAGTTCACTGCTCAATACAACTTGAGCCAACCCAAAACAATATCTGGAGACAATGAGTTGCATGCATTTATGGTTATACTAGCAGAAAATCACTACAACATCCTCTTCTTACAAAAGTCTGTTAGCATGAAAGAGTCGTTTGGTTTAAGTGCATGCAAATTGGATGTTAGAAAACTGAAAGGTGTGGTAGTCGGACAAGTCACTATCTTTTTTAATTCCACGGAGGACAGTGCACGTATTTAGCATCAACAACACGAGGCTCTTAATCACATGGTATCAATAGTAAAGGCCAGTGGCGTGTGGTGAGATTTGATAATAGGGTAGCTATGCCGGCCCTGGACAGAACCATTGGAAGCGTTATACGAAATTTTGGTGTGTGACATCCACGAGGTAAACCGGGTGAGGTTGGTGCTCTGTAAGCTTAGCGAATGCCTGTAATCTGGCTGCTTCACACGATTCAAATATTTTTGCCCTGAAAGCTGTCCCGTATAACGCAATACGGCGCTTCAATTGAGAATATGCATATACGAATTTATATTCGAATATACAATAGCAATCTTATCATTTTTTCATATGTAGTATAGAAATTTGTAATAAGATACATAATGCGTTTATAATAAAATATTAATTTTAATTAATTCAAAGTACGTTAAAATATGAAAGTAATCGCACAATATGTATTTATATTTTAGAAAATACAAGGGAAGTGGCACTTCCACAATTTCCATGCCAGCGGTGAGCCATTAGAGGCAGTTGTAAAGTATGAATAAGGTGTCCAATTTCTGGACCTGGACCTGTGATGTATGTGGAACAATTTATAACTGGTTTCTGCTATCGTCAACTGCTTGTTGACTGTATATAATCTGCAATGTTATCCTTTCCCTAAAAGGCATTTTTCTCCGAGATGACAATGTGCTGAAGCCAGAAGGCATTTATTTTGTAAGAATGGTTTAAGTTTTGACTTCTAGCCTATAGATTAGCCTCCAAACTTCCCAATATGAATGTCGTAGAGCATTTCAAGGGACACAGTTTAAAGGCATATTAGGAATCATGATACACCAATCACCTCCAAACTTTCATTGAAGGTGTCACTACACAAGTTGGTCAGCAATTCTGCCCAAATATTTCTGATATCTTGCTGAATTAATAGTTCTTCTTCACTGAAGGCAAAAGAAGTATTTACTAAATATTAAGTTAATATTAAGTTATACAGTGATAATTCAGTGTTTTATAATACACTCGTAGTCAAAAATGTTTTCTACTATTTGGCACTCTGATTCAGTGCACAATGCGCCATACTTATATAGATTAATACAGAAATTTGGATGTATAATGTTATGAAAAAACAAAGAAACTGCAGGGTGTCAGACTCCATCAAAACGGATTTTTATTGAACTTAAAATTTTAACATGAGCATGATGTTTGTTACTACCAAACAATCTAGATTTACATTTTTGTATTTCACATCTTACATTCTTGTATTTTTACAAATCTAGATTTTTATTCTGTTTGATCTGCATTCTTCTCAACTCCCTTAATAAGTCGTTTTGGTATGGATACAGGACTTTACTCACACCTCAGATAAAGTTTCTAGCAATTTCAACGTGGTACGATAATGGCAACAACGTATTCCCTCCGGTTGTTGTACTGTTGATCTCGATATATCTGCACTTGTAAAAGATGCCAGATATTTTTATAGTATTTAAGTTTGAACTTTCTTTTGAAAGATAATGCAGAACATTAACATTCTTGGCATAAAGGTACTGTATGTATTAACGCATTGTCCTCCTGCTATAGCCAATTTTTGTGGCCGAGTATGCACTTGATCCATGGTAAGACTTATCAAAAGTCTTCCAGATAAGCAGTACTAGTTTGTTATGTCAGCTGCATAAGGAAAGTTATAATTAGCTACACATATGTACAGAATAAAACAAAAGGGTTTTAATAATAAGAAAACGAAAAGAAATTGTAACAAACTTCTACTAATGTTTGTCAGATTAAGAAGAGAAAGAACTTTTAAAATTCCATTGAATTTAATTTTTTGTTTTTCACATATCAATATATAATTAGTACAAATAATTTTGTGATATATATAATCTTACTCATTCGAAAATTATGCAAACTCAAAGAATAAATTCGTTAATGCGATTTATTTTTAAATTCAAACATTTTCAAGTTGCAAGTAGTAAGAATATTGTAAAATCATAATTGCTTAGAAATTGACTGTAAATACAGTATTAGATAATTCTAATAGTATGAATTGCTGGTCATTCAATAATTTACTGAAGGGGGCTTGGCCAAAGATCGTATCTTACAATTCATTCATTAGAAAGAATTAGGACATTCATCTTACAATAACATGAATGTCCTAATGCTTTGAATGTATGAATGTTTACTGTTTCAGCCTGTTTACGAATGAATATAGGCTTATTTCAGTTTAAATTGTCAGAACTGTCTATTAAATGACATAAACGGAAAAGATATTCCTCTAAGGATTTATAATATTAATTTATCTGAAAGAATTATAGAATTCTATTGTATTCTCTATAATGATATACAGCGAACTCCCGTACAACGCAGGGGATACGTTTCGTGTTATAGGAAATCGCGTTATAAGAGACATGCATTATTAAACGATTTTATGCAAGTTTAAACTTGTCTCTGAGTTAGTTAAACGCATATTGCTAATGAGATAGGTGTTAGTTTCAAATCTGATTTTATTGTGAGAAAAGTCTTAGTTAACGTGTTTTAACGGTTTCTAGTAATAAAGGAAAAAACAAAACAGAATACAGTACAGGTAAATAAATCTTAATAAATATTATATATCGTTATTATAAATTATAAAAAGCATTTGCTGTTTTAACCACGTGTACTGAAACAAAAATAAAACCTGAGATGTTCAGGAGAAAACGGATAACTCTGAACGACAAAATTAGAATTTTGCACAACTAGTAGTCACAATTTCTTCGTCGCGTTATACGAATTCGCGTTATAGGGGAGCGCATTATACGGTTGTTCACTGTATTTGTATTTGAACACTGAAAAGCGAACGTAAATTTATATCAGGCACAAAGATAGTAGCATCATATAATAGACAACACTATTCATTAAGTTTACTTTATATAAATAATAATAAGGTTAGATTTATTTCATATGTAACATTAAAAACAACACATACAGCGTATATTTAAGTAATTATTTTTAATGAAAATTAATTAAAGTAATGATTTTGCTTTTTGAAAAGGAAATGAAATGAACGTACAGTACATACAATCATTACTGAAGATTAAAATGTATTATTCATTCCATACTTTTAAATGAAGTGTCGTAAAAGATTTCAATGAAGAATTTCCTTCTCAAACTTCTTGTGTGAGCAAATGATATAAGAAATCATAAAATATAAAAATATTTAAAGTCACTTTGAAATGTAAGAAATCATATTTTCAATTGATATTTATACACGCAATTATTTATTACCCTCGTAATGTTATTTATTTGAATAAAAAACAAGAACATTTTTAATATCTTGCCTGTTATCAAGAAATTACATTAAAAAAAATTGTACATTTTTGCATATGAGAGATTTTTAATGAGAGTTTGTTGTGGACTCGATGCATCAAGTAATATTTATTGATATTTCATGAATGTAATTTTATCTTAAGCGCAAATCTTTCCAAATATAAAAAGTAATTATTGAAAATCCAGACTTTCGTGTTTTTTCCCCTCTCTCATCAGAAATAATAACAAAATTAAATGTTAGAAATTAAAGTAATTTACACACGTTTTGTTTATTAAAGTATATTTATTCCAGAAATTTCAGAAGTATTTTTAAATATGAATTTATGTCTTTTACGTTTTTTTTTAAAAAAAATTAGGGACAACTTTAGCTTTCTCTTTATATTTAAATTCTATTTTTCTTTTTGACTGAAACTGAACAAAGGAATTTTTGATGTTCAAGACGAGAATAATTTAGAAATTTCCAAAATCTTCTAATCAACGCTGGAATAATTACAAAAACTTTAAAATTCTTCAGATTTATACTAAAAGTTTTATATTTTCCGCTATTTATAATTATATAAAAATATTCGAATAAACATGATAAAAAATCTTAAAATATAATTCTATAATAAAATAAATTGTGTCTTCTTAGTCTAAATTATTATTTTCATTTATTAATTAATATTTTTATCAATAAAAATAATTTCAGTTAAGATTAATTGCTTTCGTAAATTGCTAAAATTCTCATAAAGAGTAATCTTAGATGATCTAAATTGTACAAAGAATAAAATTCCTGACTAACTTCTGTTTCTGATCTTCACAATGATTACAGTCAGAAATATTGATGAAGTTAACTCAACAGAAACTATTGTCGCTACCAAGAATATTGGAGGAAAATTGATTTTCCAATTGCCATCTGAAAAGATTAACAGTCCTTTGTTATTAAAATGAAATCTTGGAAAATTCGTTCGCATTAATTGAAGAATTTAATTGAACAAAGAATTTATTTACATGTATGAAAGATATTCGATAAGAAAATTTCATTTAAACGATTTATATTGTTTTATTGCTTGATAATATTATTCTATAAACATTAATTAAATCATTGACAAAAACCCTCTCGTGTATTTTTATGTATATTACTTATTAATAGAGAAGTATTTAATTTTTGATCAACGTTATAACAACATAAAAATAATGTGTAATATTATTATTTTAATAAAATCAAAAAGGTTTTAAGCGAGTTATTACAGATTTTCAAGTAAAATTTTATCAAAATTGTGCAATATTTTCAAGATTATTATTCATAGTAATAAGTCTAAGTAATGATCAATTCTTGGTCAAGATGTAATTTTCCTTACATTTTCCTCTCTATGCAGATATCTGTAATTCTATGAGTTTATTATTTATCCTGCATAACCTATAATATTGATTACAGAATTTTCGATTGTGACTAGAAAATCCACGATCCGATATACAAAATCTCTAATTATTTTTGAAAAGTGTTAATTAAAACGCAGTAAAAGTATATTTAAGTAGAGATTTATTTAAGTTCTAGTGTTTAAATCTCTATTAATATAGATACAACGAAGAAATTTAACCACTGATTAAACTTTTCGGGCGAATCGAATCGATATTTTTTAATGATATTCGTTATGCAAACACATAACCATGTTTACCACAATGGCTTCTTTCTGTTCGTTAATGATTTTCATTAGCGATTTCCAGCTATAAATATTGCTTAATTAAATTACTCTCAAGAAATTTTCTTATATCGAAACAATATTTTATTAATTAAAGTTTCAATTTGCTATTTTACATTGTGATATTTTTTTTATTTTCATCGTAAAACAATAATATCTCTCTAATTAGTGTAACATATTGCTTCAATGATTCATTAATATAATGTTCAAATTAATTACAGTTAGAAAGAATAGGAGAGAAGAGTTTTTGGTCTTAAAAGTTTCCTAATATAAATCTTCTGTGTATAAAGGAAGATGTATGAAAGTCATTCGTGTGAAATAGTATGGTTGTTCAATTCGGTATGCATTGGTTAAGGTACAAATCTGTATTTTAGGTTTGATACGAGTAAAAAACATTATTTTCATTTGATATAATTTTGTATTAAGATAAAATAAATTCGTTTAATTTATTTAAAAAAAAATTTAAGGCTAAACACAAATAAAAACTTGATGTCTTCACAACATCCATCACAACTCTGCTCATATTAATTGTGTTCCTGTGGTTGTGAAGACATCAAATTTTTATTTGTATTTATTCTTTAATTTTTTAAAATATATTTAATCCTGAATTTCTTAGAAATTATTTGTTTAATTTATATTTCGAAAAAAACAAAAGAAAATTACTTTCTTTGAAAACATTAAGAACAATTAAAGTCTAAATGAGTCTTTACATTTTTACTAATAAAAACAATGAATAAAATCTCCTTACGATAATTATCGTTTTAAATACAAAATATTTGCTTGTTTTATTAATGACATTTAAATAAAATTAAGAAAATATACTAAAATATTTTACTGAATTTAACGTGTGAATAATTAATTGGTTGATCTTTTATGTAGATATTAAGTTAAATTATATAATTTAAATATTATAATTTAATTTTCTGGCTGTGACATTTCATTTGAGTCTAGTAGTCCTGTATTCAAGACAGGAATGTTTATCTACCTGGATTTCATTTAATTTACGTTGTTTATTTGAATTAAACAATAACAATTTATTTAGTTTACTCAGTTGGCAACGCTTACTTAAATGGTGTACTTTATATACTTTTAGTTTGTTAAAAAGGGATATAAGATGGCGTAATATAAACTAATTCTGTATTAAATTAATCAGCACTTTTGTCTCATATACAAATAATTATTTTTACATTATCTGATATTAATTTAAAAATTTATATGGCCTACATATACAATATATATATATATACTCGAATTACCATAATATACAAATACTTGAAATTTCTTCCAGGATCTAAGTCTGTGACGTGAATACTGGCACCTTAGAAGTTTGTTCTGTGACGTTTCAATCACGGTATGGTATACTCCTAACGCAAAATGCAAAATTTTAGTAACTCCACCGCTATATCCTTCTCTGTAATGGGCTACAATTAATTTCAGATTTTTATCTAAATCTAAAATTTTATGATAAAACCATTCGTATAAAAATACATACAGAATTATTAAAATACATGTTTACAGTTATCCATACATTACTGATATGGAATAAACACTTTGGTCTCCAACAATGTCTTTCTCACAACGTTTTATGGAATCAATATCTTTGTCAGATTTCTGTAAATGTGTGGCAAAATCTAGAGGTTCTTCGTTGACCATCATCACCATTTATCCTTTATTAACCGATGTGTTGACTTTTCATTGAAAGGTTAATGATTCTGAGTTAGTGTATGCTCCGTGTGTCACTTTCACTGCTTTCTTTCCTCCAGTATAAACAATTCTCCCGATAGGCACACATAGACAATTCTACCAGTAAATTGCCTCCATTTTGTCATGTCTATAACTAATAGCTACAACAACCGCAAAGATATCAGTCAAAACATAATTAGAACCATCAGTATTTTTACCACCCTAACCATCACATAAAAATTAAATTTTATATATGTAGTCCTTACATTTATATTTTTATTTTTGTTAAGAATAAGAAACCAATTATTAAGAAATTAAATATAAATTATGAATATATGCTAAATATAAAAATGGATAAGTAGTTTATAATTCAAATAATTAATAAAAAATATATTAATTAATTTAATTTTAAAAGCTAATTTTAAATTATTATTACGAAAGAGTTTATTTTATAAGTTATTTCACTTAATATATTTATTCGAATGTAGAAATATCAACTTATATAAATCTATAAAGTGTATATTATTATATGTAATAAATGGAAGTACGCACGTTGTATCCTGAACATCACAGGATTACTTTCTACTCTTCCTTCAGAATTAGTAGCAATGCACGTGCTCGACTTGTGTACCTTCTGCAGGATCAACGACTGATTAGTGATGATAATCCCCACCGTTCTGTTTGTCTGTAATTGTCGTTCGTCAAGCTTTCAATCGATATTGGTGGCGGGAGAATTAGCGTGCACCACACATTCCAAATACACGTCACTCTCTTCTTGAATAGGAAAATTTGTCGAAGTTTACTACTCAAGCGTAATGTGACCTGGATAGACAACTAACATTAGATTTGATTTACATTAGCATTATTTCTAGTTTAGTATATAGAGAATGTGGAGAAATTAACATTTTAAAATCGAGAAATTCTTCAAATTGCGTAAAAACCCTGACGAGTGGCGTATTAAACAAAGTAAATAATAAGATATTTGCGATGTTCGTGTTTAAACTGTTCAAAATGTGAATAATTGAAGAGTTAACACATTTTATAAGGAAATTTTTGCAGGGAACGTTTTAAATATATGGTTTTATTTGTTCTTTTAGCAAAGAAAAGAGACTTATTGGTTATACATCGATTAATATTTAACAGTGCACTGTGCCAAGTTAACATAATTTCGTGTTATTAATAATTAAAATGTGTTTTCGATAAATATTTTTTTTTCTGAAGATGGAAAAGTTTAAAATTAATTATTTCGAAGTTTTTCTTTAATGATTTTGTAAAACTTTTGATGTTTTCTATTATTTCTGCTTTAGTACAAAGAATTTTTAATAATGATTTTTTTCTTGAAACAATTAAATACTCATTAATTTTTACAGTAGTTAATTAGTTTGATTTGTAAAGTGTATATAATTATTTGTTCTAAACAACGAGATTACATTTTTTATGCCTAAAATTAACATTGTTATTATAATAATAGTTCGATAATTACTTTCTTTCTTTTATTAATTTATTTTTTTTTCTTTATCAGAATCAACATATAAACATACTTTTTCTTAAAAAGAAGAAAATACAAGAATAATTTTGCGGATATAATAATAAATTAAAATATAATTTTTTAAATCCATAGATAAATTAATTATTTAAAATCTCTAGCACTCACAGTGAACAACTAAATGTCTTGCATGCTCATGCTGTCAGCAATTAGTGTGCTCTACAAGATAAACAAAGTTCCAGTATACTCTCTCGATCCTGCTAAAATTGAATCGTCGAGGGCATTTTTATAATTTAGATATTTAGAGTCTAAATTGGTGGTTGTTACATTACTATTGACAGACACGACATATTTGACAGACTTCAGTAATTCAGAACTTTTGCAATTACAGAAGGAATTGTATAGAATCATCATGTATTTGAACGTCATATGAACCTACTGTATTGTAGTTAATCACTTTCCTAGTGCAGAAATCCATAAAATAATGATTCTGTAGTAACTAAGTCTCAATTTGTTTATCTCGACATACTTAGAAATGATAAACGATCAATACAAAAAATGTTTTCTTTATGATGTTAATGACAATAAAGATTTTCCTAAAACTTAAATCCAACTTTTGGTCCATATTTACAAAATTAAATCGTAATTTTCATTAAAATAGAAATTCTTAATATCTTATTCCCATAATATAAAGATACTGACTTAATCAATTTAATTCATCAAAATATGTAAAAAGTAGCGGTCCTTAATTTATTAATATTAACACCAATGCTTTTATCCGAAGGAAATATTAGGCGAGTGAGATTATCTTGGGTTAATAACACGTGGTTAGTTCCCTTTTGGTCTAATCAACACCGAAATGACTTCATTTCTGGAATACCAAAAAGGAAAGGGAATGTATACGATAATCGTTTGCCAGATGAAACAATGGCAAAAACATTTCTGCAACTCACTTTAGTGGATCTATATATACGGATAGAAGAACGACCTTATTGCAGAGTTTCATCAAAGAATTTACTATAATTGAGAAAAACAATGACTTCAGAAAATTTCAAAGAGGTTAAAAATGATTAAGGAAAAATTATCATTTATTTCATTAAAGAAATATATAATTGATACAATCAATAATTTCTTAAAATACAAACACTTCAATTACCGCTGGGTCAAAGGTCATTCTCGTATCTCACACCAAAAAGTCTTAAGTACCTTAAAAATTATATAAGGAGAATGAGCCTTCGAGAACAGCAATATAATTAATACACTAAAAGAAACAAAGACACAAAGAGCATTAACATGTGAATCTTATATTGTATATTCAAAATTTGAAAAATGAATTACCATTTTATAGTGATATAAATACAGATATGTGTATATATGTTTTGTTTCCAATTGTATTTTAAAGCAGAAAAGATTTAATAAGTTATTTAAAAGTAAGCAAGTAAAAAATTATTTTTACTGCAAGACACTTTCCGTTTATAAAGATTAAAAATCAAATATCAACATTTATACCTCTATTATTAATTGATTTATAAATTTAGACTAATTAATTTTAATAAAAATAAAAAATTTTAATTAATTTTTAAATATTTTTTGCCTAAAATAAAATATGTTAAAAGTTGTAAGCAAAAACATTATTTTTTTGTTATTTTTTTAAAAATTCTAATTCTATAAATTTATCACTTTCCAGTAAAATTTATCGATAAAAATCTCATTTTATTAAAGCTTCAAAGATATGGTCACGCTTCAAAAAAGTATTTGAATAAATTATTTGATAGGAAACTTAATTATAAAAAACTATGTAAAAGTAGTAAAATGACTATAAAACATTAATGCATTTGTTAAAAATTATTCTCTTAAGAGTACTAAAAATGTGAAAAATAAATATTGAATGTTGAAATTTTATCCTAAAAATATTTAATCAAGTTTTGATACTTTATTACATTACATATTAATTTTTGAAAATTAAATCGGGATTATTTTTGTAATAATAAATTCAATTTTGTTACTTTTTAACAATTATTATCGTTTCGAATTTAGTTTACAAGCAATTACAATTACAGCAAAACCTCGATTTAACGAACTAATTTGGGCAACGTGGTGCACTGTACATTAAATCCGAAGTGTTAAATCGAGGTTTTACTGTACTTGTAAAATAATCAAGTTTTTTGGTAATTTTTTCTTTAAACGACGTCCTTTTTGTTTAATTCGACATTATTTTGTATTTATCTTCTCTTATTCTTTACTAAAATTATTTTTTAATCGTAAATTAAATTCTCAATTGTTCAACACATTTCTTGATTGTTAATTATTTTGAAAAGTTTGCATCATCTTAATCAAATTAATTAATTGTATGAAAAGAATCGAAAAGTTTATTTCCAAACAAAAAAGAATCCGCCGATATTGTCAAGGAGGCAAACAAACGTTCCCATTCCATTATCCGTTCACATTCGAATAGATTCATTTGCAACATTTGTTATAGAACAAACACAGAGAAATGTGTTGGAGATTGATAGGGATGTTTACGTTATGAATGATAAGTGATTCTTGTCAGTAATGCAGCAAGATATAAAATATTCAGTCTTACTTGCTGAAGAATGAAGAATGTTGAATTATTATCAACAAAGGAATGTTCCGAAAATAGTCGATGGAAAAAAAATATATATATATATATATTTATTTATTTCCATTGACTATTTTTGGAACCTACGTATATATAGCTATAGCTTCCGAATATATATATATACACTACGATGCTATATAGAAGATAAAATTATAATCTTATGCACCATTTAGGTACCGTACAAAATGTACAGTACTAAGTTTAATTGAATAAATAAAATTACCTCATAGTAAATAATCAAAGAAAGTCTCACTGATTGAGCAAACTTACTTTTCAAAAAACTAAAATTAATCGTAATTTAAAAAAAGTTTCTACTTTAAGTAAAAAGAGAAGGGAATTACAAAAGATCTTTCCTCTTTCATTATAATATTAAAATAATTAAAAACAGATGAATTTTTCTTAATTATGCTTACAGTTTAAGTGACTTATATTTAATTATTGTCTCTCAAACATAAATTGAAATTTTTCATAGCTAATGAAGAGAGTAAATTGGAAAAAAAGGATTTATATGTTGGAACTGTACATCTTATTTTAATTAGATAAAAGTTAAAAATATATATACATTAAAGTTAATCTTAATTTAATTCGAAACATCGATGGGATATTTCAAATAATTTTATTAATTTAGGTATTAAATAAATCTATGGAATGTGAAATGTTGTGAAATGTTTAGAAATTTAACAAACGTGTACACTCCGGTTCATTTTCATTTGTTGCAAACTCACTATTATACTTTTATCTCGGGTAATTAATATTTCTGACACGAGCAACAAATAAATAGAAGGAAAAAGATCTTAAATTATACCTGAAGCACATTAACTTTGATTTATGTGCAGAATTCATTACACTAACTTGCAAAACTTTGTTTGGAGAAACTTTAAAATTTTGTATATTTTTAAAATTTATAAAACACATCGAATTGTTAGTTTAAACGCGAATATAATTACTGTTTAATATTAAGCTTGAAATTCTTTTTCGGTGTTAATTTTGTTATCAAATTCTCAAGTAGTAATTTTAATCATCGTTATCATTATTAATATTTTGAAAAGGAAATTTCTTAATAAGAAAAGAATTTTTCTTCTCGAAAAATATATAAAGTTAGCAGAAGATAGAAAATCTTAAGAAAACATCAACGTGTATTGAAAACTCAAGAGTTATGTCATAAAGATTTAATTTTGGATATTTTTAATTAAATCTCATTTAAGAAATCGTGCAAATATAAGTGAATTTAAAATTATTCCATCTAATAGCATTTAATTATTTATATATTCTTTAAGAGTTTTATTGATAAACAATCCATTGATTCTTTAAAGTACAAAATCCAAAAGTAATTTCCTTATCGACCTCTTTATTGACTCCGATCATTCTCTACATTTAATGAAGCTTAAAACACATCCTGAGAGCAAAATCAGTAAGATTTTCTTCTTTGAAATTCCGCAATTTGCAACTAATCAGTTTTTTACTTAGTCAAATTAACTTTTCAAAATTTAACTTTACTTTATATAAGATAAACTAAGCAAGTTTTATTCTACTTTGAATTAATCCTGGTGAATCTATATATTTTATCACAATTAATTTTATTAATTATGTATTTTTTAATTTAATTTAAAGACTACTTCGCATTGTTTACTTTCTAAATTCTGTTAAAAAATACCCCTCATAATAAATATATTATAATATAGTAAAATCGTGATTAATTCAATATAATTTCTAAACTAATCTGAAGTGATAAGTTATCATCCCTCGAGAGTTTTAATATTTTATAAAAATATTTTATTGAAGAAATTCCTTATTTTATTTCATAGTATATTATATGAAGACTTTCATATTATCTGAATAAGAATGATAAAAGAATTGATCCCTTAAGATACTTTGAACATTTTCAATTTCTTCACATCATCCGGAACTAATGCATCCGTCAGAAAGTTATCGCATCTAATATATTTAATGTAAAAATATTTCTTTTCAGAATGTAATTTATCTCCTTTCCATTAAATTAACCTTACATCATCTATAAATCTATTTCTGAATGTAATATATCTAATAGTAATAGAAAGATTTTAAAAATTATGAAATATAATACCTGAATCCAAAATTTTCTAATTAAAATATCTTTAAATTAATAATCGTATATTTTCTATTTATTTTATGCGTATTTAAATAAAAAGTTTAGGAAAAAATTAGGAAGAGGAAGATCTAGAACATAATACTTATACGACGTCAACAGATCTTACTGTGTGATGAAACAACCGGCTAAAGAAAGGAAAATGTTAAGATACCTTGCTCTCCTTTAGGGCCAGACTTATTGCCACCCTAAATCATAATATATAACAGACCTTTCCAACCACGAATTAATTATACGTGTAAAAATTTGAGGCCCTAAGCTGTAGACTCATAACGCGAGGCAGCTTGTTTAGTTTAGATGCAGATTTGACCTATGAAACATCCTAAGGATTGTGGGGAAAAATATTACAAAAAGTAATAAAATATCTTTTATATAAATTTATTAATTACAAGTTAGTGGATTTATGGCATTTTTAAAATAAAATATAATGAAAGTAATCATAACCATATTGGGTAAATTAACATAAATCTAATTATTACACTTAATTCGCAAGCAAATTCCCAATTATAATACATTAATATGTGTAACACATAAATAAATTATATTTAAAATTATTTTGCATCCATCCACTAAGTAAACAAATATTAGTTTAGCCAAGAAGAATTGGAACCCCGAAGGAATTGCCTAAAGACATTTTGTTACTCTAAAGCTTTATTTAGAAATTTTCAGTTAGTCCCTAAAGATACCTTGCAACGAAATTATAATTACATCATTTCCATTAATTTTCAAAATATATTAATTCAGAGTTAATTAAAATATACGAAATTTCAATCAGGAACTTACAAAAGAGTAGGAATCAAAATATATAAAGTACAATAGAATACAGCTTTATAATTACTGATAACTTATAAATATTTATATGCTATAAAGTATAGGTTAAATCTACATATGAAAAATAATAAATTTAATCACGAGTTATAGCCTATAATAAGTTTCTCTACTGTTAATAAAATTATTGATAATGTCTCACTTTCTATATTAAATAATTAAATACAATTTAAGTTTTTAATATCCTGGGAATTAATAACTTCATTAAGAATGTTTAAGTAATTCAAAATAATTAACAGTTAAATTATTCATATTTTTTATAAGTTACTAATTTAACAGAATAGTTTCTCATAGCTTTAATTTCTGTATAAAATATTTAAAGCAATTCATTTATCTAATGATAAACAATTCATCCATATGGACAAGTTAATAACAATTTCTTTTGGGAATTATCATTGTAATTAATAAAGTTTAGTATTTTTGTAAATATTTACAGTTAATTCTATTTAAGTCTAATTTATATCGAAAAATCTATAAAAATAATAAAAAATAATAACCTTTATTTAATGCAGAAATTAATTTTTTTAAGAAAATTATTAAAAAATTATTAAAATCTATTGAAGAAGTTATATTTTTTATAATATATATAATTGAAAAATTAGTGTAATTAAAACTTATTTAAACTTGTTCAAGTAAATGTTCATTACTCTCTTATTTAAATGTCATCCAGAGAGAGTATTTACCTTGATTAAAAATTTCATTTAAAGTAGAAGCCTTTTTTAGCAGTTTTAGATTCAATTTAAAATATTCTAAGCGAATCCCTATTAGGAAAAGTATTTCCTAATGAATATTTACACTAAAAACCTAAAAGTTGTTCATTTTCAGTATGAAATTTCTTAAAATAATACGAAATTGTAATAAATTTTAATATAATTATTCTATAATTTTAAAAGAAAGATTTTAGTTAACCTAATAAATATAAAGAGAAGACATTTTTTAAAAATTCTTTCATATTATACAAGTTGAAATTAATTCGGTAACCTCGCATTTTTCTAATATTGTTAAGGAGAATGAGTTGATATTACTGTATAAATTTTCAGAGTGGTAATTCATTTTGTGCTTATTTAAATCAGTTTTATATTTTTTGCGGAAATATAAATTTACTTTCAGTTGACACTGGCCTTTGACAACACTTTAGATACATTACTTTCTATTTTTTTAATCTCGTTTTCTTTTATTAAAGTAATGGAGTGACAGAAAATTTAATAGTGTACCTTTAAAAGACACGCTAGAGAATTTAAGGAATCTTCCATTAATAAAAAACGATGACATATTTTACCAATAAAAAAAATAATCAAAAAAATATTACTTTGCTAGAAAAATAATCTGCATTATAAAATCTTTTATGACCTTCTGTAGATTTAATTATGTATCTTCACATTTGGAATTAAATGAAATAAATTGTAGACCATAATTATAATTAAGGACAAACTATATTGTAATAGATGTACACGAAGTGTGACAATTTTATTCAGGGAATGCACCTGTAAAAATTGTTTTCATACCTGTGCAGTAGTAGCTACTGTCAACTTCTGCAGCTATATGTTTATAGTTAGATGGTGTTGACATTCTTGAAAAAATACCTGAAACCGTTTCTGGAATGCTGATGAGGTTCTTTGTCACATGACGTTGGACGTCAGAAATGTATGAAATTTTTATCGTTTCACGGCAATTTTTATTCTCGAGAAGAGTCAGAAATTACAAGAGGGCAAGTCAGGTGAATAGGGTGGATGATCCAATTTGGTAATTGATTTCTTAGCCAGGAAGTCACGAACACTGAACGTATCATTGCTTGGGGCGTTGTCATGATGGATGATCCACTTGTCAGGCTACAGTTCAAGTCTTTTTCGAATAGAATTCCTTAACCTTTTCAGCACTTCTAAATAGCATTGTTGCTTGACCATTTTCCTCTGTATAAGGATTGCCATTCGAATTGTTAAACAGCATCGAAATTTTGATATAAGAAAAAAATGAATGTCTACAGTGCTTCTGTAGAAACGTGGGAAGAAATCGTAAGAATATTGTCCAATGGATGTTGAATGGTTGCACGTGTATTTGAAAGAAATGTTTTTATCTGAATACGTGGCTCAATAGAAATTCCTTCCATCTATAACATTGGCTCAAAGATTTATTTTTAAAATGTCTACAAATAATAAAAAAAACATTCCTCGCAATTTACTCGCAATTTCAATTGTATAATATATTGATTAAAATGTTTAAAAAATCAAATTAATTTTAATAAAATTATGTAAAAAATGAAAAAGTTTAATTTAAATTACAAATTGTTATTAATTATATTAATTATTTTATTTATTTATTTATGTTTGTATAAATAAAATAAATATTAACTAAGCAAAAATAAAAAATATTATTTAAATATTATAATTAATTTATTTATTTATTATTATTGACATATCATAATTGTTTTGCTCATTCTTTAATATTAAAAAGTATTTAAATAACATTTATTTTATCATTATTAGTAAATTATTTTTTACAATAAAAAATTATATTTTAATTTAATCTTCTTATGTCCTTCTATGCAAAATTTGACAATTTCATGAAGAAGACTTTAGTATTATATTTACTCTGTTGGCTTAATGTAGATACTTTTTCTATATTTTGTTAAAAGGTAAATAGTGAGTTGTGTATTTTTATGCTTCCATCTGTTTACATGAACTGCTTTTATCGTAAATGCAGTTATTGGTAAACTTGTTGGATACAGTACACTCAGTTATTGCATTACTTCTCGTCCCACACCAGTAACCTTCTAAATATATCCATTATTTTATTTTAAAAGGAAAAACAGATGCTATTTTAAAGTTTGTTTAACGTTCATATTCAATTTATTTAAATTTACTCTTTAAGAAATGGTTAAAATATAAAACATAAATCGCAAATTTTTCATTTAAAATGGCAAATTGCTTTTAGAAATTTTCTAAAACATTTATAACTTTTATTTTTGAAAAAAAATTATTTTCTTTATCGCACTTTTTAAATTTTACTATATTAAATTAAGGATATTTTTTTAGAAGGAGCGATTCTTTATTGTGACACCGTCACAATGCCTGGCTGCAAATTTTAATCATCTTAACATTTAAAAAAAAATTACGTGACTTCCGGTCTGGACAGGAAATTCACATATAATTAATCGGGACCTCTGGTCCATATGCTTCACATATCTAATCTCTTTTTTCTATCTCCGTTATCGAGATTAACGAAGCTGACAGACAGCAGACAACCAGACAGACGACAGTGGTCTGCAATTTGATAATCGCAGCCCGTTAATCCAATGTTGTTAAAATCCTATTTATATTAAAACAATTATAGAATAATTAGTGATTTCAAGTTAATTTTTCTAATTATTTTATTCAATAAATCATTTTTGAGATTAAAATTAAACCAGTATAATTTATTATCAGTAAAATCAATACAAAATTTAGTATATTTGGGCTGCAGTTTTGAAATTGCAGACCAATAAATCTCTACTGGCAGCTGTCTGTCTGTCTCTTTTTCCGTAATCTCAAGAACAGAATTAGATAGATAAAAGTAGACTAGATGTAGAAAGCTTAGGGAAAGTAAGCCCGGATTAACTCTATACGAACTTCTAGTCTGAACCGGAAGTCACATGGTTTTAATTCAAATATCTTCTCCAGAACAGAATTAGATAGATGGCCGGCATAACTCGTCTGTTGACAGGAAAAGTGTGATGTACAGGGGCAAGACACTACTAAAATCGTGAGCGTATATATTTAAATAATTTATATCAGAAGACTATTAAAAATTGATGCCTCGAGTTATTAGGTCACAATAAATAATTGCTCGTTTTCTATAAAATGCACTTTCCAACAGATCTAATTCTTCAGATTTTTGATGTAATAAATCTTAACAACGGGAAAAATATGGCCACATGATGTAGACTAAATGAATGTAACATTACGAGAAACAAAATTTATGTTTAGAATAAAGGACGATTTTCTACTTAACATGAATATTTAATAACATTATCTTCTGTAACGATTATTTATGTTTATATAAATAACGAAAATAAAAGTGTGCTATATTATATAGTGATTTATTTCATATATAAATATTGTATGAAATAGTGTGTTGTAGCTTCTTCTAGATCTTTCTTTATATCAAGAAGAAAAAAGATTTAGAAGAAGCTACAAATCTTAAATCTTCGAGATTTTATGTTTATTCGTTCTCGGATTATTATCTCAAAAATATTTTTCTATCTGATTTTTCATGACATTAATTCTTATAAAAGAAAATATTATTATTGAAGCAATAAAAACAACATCAGTATGTCGAAAATAAGATATATATTTCTTAAATTTCATAATTTACAAATACAGTAAAACCTGTGTAAAACGGTAACGACAATTTTTGTCCGTTTTGAACAGGTTTTCGTTTTAGGCAGGTTTTACTTTATACATTAATTTATTAATTCGAAATTTTACTTTAAAATAATTAGAAAATTAATTTTAAAATTTTATAATGTAAATTAATATTTTTTTAATATAACGTATAAATTAAGCTTGATATAAAACGTTATAATTTTTTAATTTACTTCTAAGTTTAAAACTAAGCTTAATCATATAAAAATAATTATAATTTAATTATTTACTAACAATTTTTTAAATAATTTATTATCTTATAAAATGCAGAAGATAAATATTTAAATTAAAGAGGCAAGTGTTTAAATTTAATAACAGCAAGAAAAATTGCAAAATTATGTTCGCTTGTTTATATTTTTTTTAAATTTATTATTTTCTGTATCCTTATATGTTAAGGAATAATTAAAAATATTTAAATTTAATTTTAAAATCTTTATAATAAAATAAAAAATAAAAAAAGTTGTACGTTGAATTTTAATATCATAAAAATAATTTATAATATCATACTCTTTCCTTCCTCAGGAAGTCTTTTTCTGGACGTGAGATGGTCCAGAACAGGTTTATTAGTTATATTTATTAGTTAACATTTACTTTCTTAGAAAAATATATAATTTTTAACGTTTATATTTCGATTATTTTTGTAGATTTGTCCGTACACTATGCAGAATTTTGTAGAAATCGGATAAATCGTTCTCAAGTGATACTCGAACAAACGGAAAGACACTTGTAGCCACAGGGATGAAAGACCAGGTGGACTCGGCGATATTACCTGGTTTGAAAATAAAAAAAGAAGGCAGATATATATACTTATACATATATAGATGATTACATTTGCAAAATTTTTCGAAGGCCCTGGACTACCGTAACCCTCAATTCACGGTAAGGTATCCCAAAATTTGCTAGGACCATACGTACTATAATTGGTATAGCTATGTCCTAAGGCCAGATATATAATAGGCAGCCGGAAGGTGAGGAATGGCTGCCCGAAATATCCGGTCTGGCCTCCGAAAAATTACTACGGTTTATTCGACCTGCCAAAATTTGATCCCGGATCTCCAAGAGCGATAGTTTAAAGTGATTAACCGACCTAAAGGAATTATATTGTTTGGATAAGTAATGATCTTTCACATTAGGAAAAGATATAAACAGTACACTGCAAAACTTGATATATAAGACATGAAAAATTTAATGTAAAAGCATTGAAAATCGAATGAAATTCTCTAAAATCCAACTAATTCCGGTAAAGGTAAATGCATTGTTATGACTGTTATTGTTAGTATCATATATTATTTTACTATTACGTCAAAAGTTAAGTTACATTTTGTCTATTTATATTATTAATTATTTTATATTTTATGTTTTAATTCAAATATAAACGGATTAAAACAAATATAGTAAAACCTGTGTAAACCGGAATCCCATGGTATCGATTCTTTTTGGTTTAGCAAGTTTCCATTTTGAACAGGTTTTTTTCAACGTGAGAAAATTCGCTCCGTTTCGAAAAATTTTATCCATTTGAACAGGCAGATTTTTATTTTATTCAGGTTCCGTCTTGCACAGGTTTTATTGTACACCAATATAAAATAAAATATACCAAATTCTTTAAACAATTTTTATAAATTTTATAGATGTTTTAGATAAATTGCGATTTATAAAATATCCAAAAAAGAAAATAAATAAGAAAATTACTGTTATTATTATCCTTTGATCAATTGGGTAATGAAATTTACAGATAATAAGTTGTAATACAGCTTTACTTCTCGAATGTTGATGTCTTAAGGCTATAGAAACACATCCCCTGTGGGTTTACATTCTTGCTTCAATGCTGTTCTCTATAATATCAACCAATATCCTCTATATATATAAACGAACATTATTCGGTTAAATAAATAATATTTAAGTAATTATTTTAATCTACATAAAAAATAAAGTAAAACGTGTTTATTTAATATGAAATGTATTGAAAAAGTAGTGTAAATGACATTTTTATATCTTATCAAGAATGCTCTATAAGTTAGTTTGATAAAGGAAAGGAACAAAGACTCTATTTTATACCAAAATAGTTTTAACTGGTCAACAATTAGGTGTTCTGTGATTATTGTATTTCAATTCCCTTGTGTTCGTTGACATCTTATTCAATCGACAGACTTTTAACGAACCTTTTCTGTAGCCTAAACATTAACTTGCACAGTCTTTCTTTAACTATAGAAATTTTATATAAATTTATACAGTTTCGTCTAATGTTCTATCCAAATGCATCTCCATCAAAGTTTATAATCGCCTTGATTATTTACACAAAATTTAAATGATAAATACATACATATATTGGAACTTCCATACTTAAGATTTATAAATTTATATATGCACATTTTTACATGTGTACTGATACTTTAGCTAGATTGTTTATTATATCAAACACATTTACATCAATAGTTGTCTTTATTAATTGATTTTATTATATTTAATTCTTCAATTAATTAATAGAAAACACGGTATTTTATTTTAGAAAATATTTTAAACTTCTATAGGTATATATATATATATATATATTTATGTATTTATTTATTTATTTATTTAGCATAGAAGAAAAATTCTACAAATGTTTTCTGATATACAAGATGATCAGTTAACCCAGATATATTTTAATAATGTTATAATCGTTCTTAAAATAATCGTAATCCTAAAAGTATATCATGGTTCAATGATTTTTCGATCATTCTGTATAAATAAATAGCATCAATTAGTGCATAATTTTATATATTATTAAATTGTTTTCTTATATCAATATATCTAAGGATAGTAACTTTTTAAATATTCAAATAAAATTTAAAATACAATCTTTAATTGATAAAAAAAAGTTCCTAATCTTTCCTTAGCCAAAATAAGGAACAATTTTTTAAATTTAGATAAAATTTCTTGATAACAGAGATAAAAATTCATGTTACTTAATGTCAAATTTCCCATTATGTAGAAAATTATTTAAATGATATCGAATTCATGAATTAATTTTTCTATAAGATTCTATAAGACTAGACTCCAACCAAATGCCGAATTCTATTGAATTCTATAAGAGTTTTCCAAACGGAGTGTTTGAATAACTTAATTTTTGTACACATGCTGTAGAATATTGTACAGGTAGAATAAGAAAGAAGCAGTCACTGGAAAGTAACTTTGTAAAGTTTTTGGGAGTTTAGAAAACTTAAGAATAGAAGAAGGTATTATAATGACAACAAATCAATCAGATAGCAGTGTTCGGATCAATGGCAATTCTATTTATTGAGTAAAGATCTCATCGGGTCACTATACTTCTTCAGAGAACAAACCACGAAAAAACTGGAAGAACTATTGTAAAATCACGTGATAGGTGTCCAATTTAAAGCGGATTGACAAGTTCTTTCAAGGCGTGAAATCTAAAGTAATGAATTGATTTTATCAGTGGATTTGTTGTAGATTTAACGAGAACTCGGAATATGTCAAAAGAATATTTATTTCAATTTTAACAATTAAACAAAATATTTCTCATAAAGTTTAAAGGTGATATAGGCTTTCATTAACTTTTTTCTAATTTTTTATTTGACTTACATCAATTTAAACTTTGATTAAGCGAAATTTTAAAAAAATATATCTGTTATTGTAGAGGAAATAAAAAGAGAAAACCGTTCTCGGATACGGATAAACAATTTAAATCAAAAGAGTGAAAGAAAATTAAAGAAAATATCGGAAAAAATTCTTTAAATATCTTTTCATTTCATGATGATTACATATTGAAACTAATTTCCTATAATGTAATAATTAATAACATTAAAATATATGTAAATTTTCTATTAATCGATGTCTCACTAAATAGAAAATCAATTCTGTTTTAAACAGAAGAAAACACTTTAATAGATATAAAGAGAGGGAATATATATATATATTATTTTTAAAATTAACCAAGGAAACTTTTTAAAATTCTGACACTAAATTAAAAATTATTGTAAAACATTAATAAACATTCTTTTAAAATTTTACTTCTAAATTTCAGCCTTCAAAACTTTAAAGATATTTTTTATGTGAATGAAAATGATAAGATAGATCAATTTAGCGATAAGATAAAATGTCAGCGAGTTTAACAGTTGGCTCATTTGGGAGAGATTAAAAAAAGGAAAGAAAAAGTAAAATATATGATTTGAATATTAGATTAAAAATTAAGGATAAAGTAATCACTAAAGGGAACAGCAGAAAGGTTATTAGTATACAGACTTTCTTTAGTAACAACTAAGTTTAAATTGACAGCAATTTAATAATGCTTTCAGGAAAAGCTTACAGTTCTCGTGGTGTAAAGGAGTTTTGAAAATAGAGATTAATAGATTGAAGAAACAGCTCAGCACAGTTATGATTCCAAGGAAGATTATTGAAAGGATTAGAAAGAAATTGGAGAAAATGGAAGATTAAGGATAGATTAAAAGATAAGAAAAATGGTGGAATAATAACAAATGAAAGAGGAGGATAATGGCAAATGTAGATAACAAGTATTTGTACAAGAAATTAAAGAGCAACGTGGAAAAAAATGAAAGATTGACTTTTAAAAAGAAAAATTTTATACACTATTTGATTTAATAAGAAATGAGAAAGATTCGTTCACAGATAGCTAACAGTCGAGGATGTATACGATGAAGATCAAGATAGAAAGGATAGAAATTTTTATATATTATCCATATTTAGAAACATCGAAATTACAGTTAAAGGGAGATACAAAGGGAGATTTTTAATTTCTCTTCGCATAGATTTTAAAAATTAAGTTTATATTTTTCAATAATATCGCGAATAACATCTTTTAAAATTTCTGGATAAGTAAAATTACTCAATTAGTAATTTGTGTTCCTTTCGAACTTATAAATCGAAATCACGTAATTCAGAATGTTACATCCTGTTATTTGAAGACAGCAGATATCACCAGATAATCATTGAAGCCATGATATGTCTTTTAAATTAATAAATTGAACATTGGTAAAATATAAACTGAAGTTTAATTTAAAAAAAAAAACCGCGAATGCATTATGAATTAATCTTTGTAATTAATAGAACAAATAAAGATGGATTTCCTAATCTCATTACACTTAATACTTAGACGATTAAAGTTTTAATCTCCTATAGTATTAGAATTGAAAAGTTTGCGTGTATAGTAAAATATGTACAGTATATTCATGTATATTGTAGCTTTCTGGACCTAGAGCATTCTATAGATTTTCGGTCATATACTGTTACGATTGCACATCTATGAAATGCTGTGGGTTCAAAAAGTTCACGATAAAATATGCTGAAAAGAGATCTTTTCAGCATATCCTATACTTCAGTTTTCGAAAAATGCTGTCGGAAGGGATATGTGCATCTATGTTAAGTGATTGATGACTGAAGAAGAGTGCTGCAGACACTCGAAATGCATAACACTATTGTACAAAACTAAATAAAATCGTTACCTCAGGTCATTCGTTGGTTCTCTCTTCTTTCTTAAAAGAACAAATAAAGAAATAAAAAGAATTACCAGAGAATACTACTTTCGGACATAGATCAATAGACCAAAACAATTTTCATGAAAATTCATCTAACTGGAGTTCTTTGCATTAGTTACGATGTGTCTTTCATTTACAAAAATTTTAAAGGTTTACTCGTATTTCCACCAAAAGAATGTAGGCTATAACTTAATGCTAATGTTGTATTATGCATTCTGCATAATACAACGATTGGAATTTTAAAGATGCATTTTACGTTTGGAGTGTGTAGTGCAATACGAGATATAATTATAAAATTTGCCTTCGAATTCAAATTGAGAAATTTTGTAAAATCCAATTTAGAGAGATTTTAGAAAAAGAGTCGAAATTCTGTGCCAGGAATTATTTTGTATGTTTACTCTGTGTCAAATGAGTAACATGAATACATTAAGAACTTGTTTACACTGTAATGTGTAAAATAAACTTATATTTTATAGAATTTGTACAAATATTAAAATATGATTTTCTTCTAAGAGTAAAGATTTAGTTTAATTTATGCTACAAATATTCATATTTGTCAAGTCGTTATGCTAAATTTTACAAAACAAAAAAAAAAAAAAAATTGGTTTTTCCAGATTAAAAAAATATATATCAGTATGTTAATTATTAAAATTTTCTGATACAATCATAAATGACCAGAAGTATATTTTAACCCATTAGATTACCATATCCAATTTGTGAAAGGGAGATAAAAATGATGTTTATTATCGCATTTATGAATTCTTTCGGATATACTACCATAATAAATAGTCTTTTATTAATAGGAAACTTCTTACGAACAGTGCTAACAGTTGATAATATTTTTTGATTAGTCAATTTTTCTTTTAATGTTTATGCAAAACTGTGAAGAACATAACTTAGGGAGGATCTAGCTGTTTGTAACAGAAAAATCAAGAAATCAGCCCGTTTGATTTCTTATAATATTGATTCTCGTTGTTTTTGTTTTAATTATTTTTCCCGAAGTGCATACTTATTCTTCTGAACTACAGTTTTAATGAACAGAATAATTCGAGAAGGTCATTCATCCGAATTATAAATTTAATTTGAAGTTGAGGTTAATCGTTCATTACTTTTGAAAAATAGTTCTTTTCAAACGGCTCCAAAACAGAAAAATATTATCTGTCCAATAAAGGATAATTGAGTCCATTTTTTACTTCAATTTTTCTCAGAACTCTCGATACAAATTGCGATAAAAACACAATTTTTTCCTTGAAAATCTTGATATCTGTATAATTTTTCAGACGCTGAAACTATAAGGTTAAATCGATTTTAAAATATTCATTCATTGTAAAGGGCTTTTGTTTTCATATGATAAAATGATATGCATTGACCTACTGGGGGAGATAATAATTTATAAAATAATTGACTGTTGAAAGCTCAGGATGGTGAAATTGTAATATATAATAATGTACTGTACAATAAACTTTAATTGAATTGGCACTTATGATAAGAAAACAATTCCTTTATGAGAGAGGGGTTTTTTTTTCTAAATTAACAAAAATTTCGATGATATTCTTATTAAACGGAGGAAGAACAGCTGTTAAATTAATTAAATTGTTAAATGTACAAATGCAATATGTTTCTGATACGGTAATTCAAATTAAGCTCTAAATAGAATTTTTAGTTCGAATAATGTAAAAAGTATTGAAATTTCAGCAAAAGCAAGTAAAAATTCACGTAACTTTTAGTAATGTTCAAAATAACACCCAGTCGGTTGAACAAAACACAAAGTTTATATTTACAAGACAAATATACAAAATAATACAAAATAACGTACAACTAATTATGCACAAAACATTAATCCAAGTGACCACCGACTGAAGTACAGTACGTCCGGTTTCGTCAGAAAAACACCTTACGATCTCAGGTTACAGACTTAGAATCAGCAACACCTCTCAGTCCCGAAAAGTTCGTAATAAACCACTGGAGTTCACTTTCACCAGGTTTCCGTCACGTCCACAGAGAGAGATAGTTAGAACTTCGATAGAAAACGATCCCATCTCTTTCCCGCCGAAACTACTTCTTAAATAGTGGCCGGCGTTCGAATCCTCCACCAATCCGCTTCGCTATTTCCGCAACGTCCGGCTAACGGCCATTCTCCGCCAGCCAATCGTCCGTCGATCGTTGATTCAAACCGCAACGGTTATTCTAACGGCCGTTTCTAACGGTTCTTCCGTCACAAAAGTTCGTTATCTTGCGAACAGGGCGGGAATCGCTCGCTTAGGCGATTCCCTACCCTACACTTTTATTAAAATAATGACACTATTTTGTAGAAAATTTAAATATCAATTTAAAATAAAGCTAGAATAGTCTGTAAATTCTTTTTCTTCTATTCATTTCAATAAATTTAAATTTTCATTCAACCGAATATACTTACAAGTTAATGTTAATTAATTTGAATTATTAGAAAGTGTTGTATTATTTTACAAAATTGAATAAATCATAACTACCCATTACTAATCCATTCAGAAGTATTTATTACTTGTTACTCTCGTAATCAACACACGTTTAAGAGTGTAACTACAAACGATTCAGCTTTCAGTCACATGACTAGTAAGGTTGTGAATAACTTGAAAAAGTTCCTACTATCAGTTATAATACGAAAAAAACTATAATTGGCCTGTACTAACAAAACTTAAAACTTTGTCTGCAATAGAAAAGACAGTAATTTATATTAAAAAAGAATTGATTAAAATGAGTGGGAAGAGTATCTATTCAATCAAAATAAAATAAGCTGACAAAAGCGACAAAAATACCTCCTAAACAAGAGGAATTCGATAAAATTCTATTGAGTAAAAATTCAAAAAATTTTGCTTGAGTAGTGGAATAATATCGACTACTCGAAACGATAATTAAGTATCAATACATATTCGTCGCTATCTAATCCATACAGATCACTTCCTATTGAATAATCGAATAATGAGTGAAACAAGAATCGAGTAATAAATACTGAATGGTACGAGTACCATTACTATGTAACGGGTTTGCACATCACTACTTTTTACAGGTTACTTTAGTTATTATAACATAAACTGATACATTTATGATGTGGGATGTTCGTCGACAATTGCACATAACTCCAGTTCTCATGTAGACTCGATAATTACTATTAAAAATCATCAAATCCGTCTCAAATTCATTCAAAAGTGAAGTTACTTCTTTCACTTTAAAAACAGTTTAATAATGTAATGAAATAGTTAGAAATACAAATTTATTATTAATGTATAAAAGCAAAATAATTTAGCTAATGAACATTTCGAATTGATGATAAGAATTATTTAAAAAGTAGAAAAAGACGAATAAATATAAATTTATTTACCTGTATTATATACTTATTTTTTATTAAATTATTCTTAAATTTAACTAAATAACTACCTCTTCTTTTTATAATTTAAGTTACATTTTGATTTGTAACTTTTCGTAAGGAAAGCTGCATAGGAACAAAAATAAATTGAATGTAACGCAAATATTTGTTATTCTCGTTTGATATTTAAGTAAATTAAATGGTATTCCACTATAGCATACTTTATATCAGTGTTTCTCAAACTTTTTGGACCACGACCCCCGTTATGCACTAAAAATTTTAAAGGACCCCCGAAGAATAAGTATGTGTCAAAAAATATCCCGAGGGAGGGGGTTAGGCTCGTATTTAAATATTTATATTATTTTTATTATTTATATGTGCAATTTATTTAAGTAAAAATTATTTTATATATTTTTTATTTCTATTATTTCTAAACATGAATCCATAGTAGATTTATAAAATATTTGAAAAATTGATCTGGCATCAATTTTTCAGCGACCCCCCAAATATTTTTTACGACCCCCTTGGGGATCGCGACCCCCACTTTGAGAATCACTGCTTTATATTAATAAATAGAAATGTATTTTTTTTTTCTTCAAGTGCTGAATATTTGAACTACAGAGGATAATGTACTTGATGACATCGCAATTCTAGGGCATATACACTTAAAACAGTAATTTCTTACTCTCATATTCTACAAGTTATTTCTAACTTGTTGTCCAAAGAGATTGTTTTATAAGATTAAATATTAGTAAATATTTATATGTACTGTACTTCTTTAATAATAACATTTTTATTTCTTTTTTGTATAGATTAAAATAACGATTTTGCATTATTGTTTGGTTTTTTGAGCTCTTCTGCAATTCCTAAATTATATTTAAAGATGAATTAATTTTCATTATTTGTTTAAATTCTTAACATAATTTTTTTTTATTTTAATAAAGGACTGTTGAATTTTACCGGAGAGGAACGTTGTATTTTTACCGCCAATGAAAATAAGGCAACATTACCAATTAAAATGTTGGCAATGTTGCATTATTACCTTCTAGTGCATTCAGAAATATCATGTGAGATCCCTGAACGTTCTAAACTATGATTGATAAGTACTTCACTGTATCATACATAAGAAGTAGAAGTGTATCACCTCACAATACTCGTACAGCACGAAATTGGATGTCAATTTTGAAAGTACTAGATAGGTCGAAATGGACCTATGAGATGGCCCATAGATTTTTTCCTGTGGATTTTTAAAAGTCGAAAGTTTACCAAACGTGGCAATTGAATACTCAATTGTCAGTGTTTATTCTGCATTTTGAATTTGCAGGATAAACAGCACGTGCAAACATTTGCAAATATTTGTGTGTATGTGTAATTGTGTGGAATCACCCTATTTCTCTTACTTCCTTTGAACCAGTAATCAAATATTGTCTTACATTAATGTCAACTTTCAATTCAATACTCTTGCTCTAATTGAATTATCTTTTTATATTATATTATATTATTTATAATACATATATAAAACATACTCATTGGAACAAAATAAAAATTATATATTTATATAATAAATTCATTTTTTAATTAACCAATTAATATAATTAACTATAATTTATATAAAATATAAAAGATTACATACTAATAATAAGCTTATAGATGATTTTTAAGAGTCAAACAGATATTTCTAGAATATACATTTAAAATTTTTACTTATAAAAATATGACATCAGTTCTTTTGGAAAATTTGTCTGTATAAATGACACTATATCTATATATATTTTAAGTTAAAAGTTTAAATTTAATAACAAACAGACTAAATTGTTTTCAATTACTAATCATTTGTGGAAAGTACAGAATAAAATTATTCTTGGCACAATATCAATAATGAAAAATTTCCTGTTTTCCAAATAAGAGACGTTTGTGAATTCTTAAAATAAATAAAAACAGCAGTAAACTGCATTATTCATTTACAGTGCCATGATGTAAGGTCTTCATTAAAACTCATCACATTCGCTTACAGACTTTGAGTACGGAAACACATCAAGCTATAAATCTTTTCAAATGAAATTACTTATTTTATGTTCTTTTTTCCTTTGCTGACGTAATATAATGTGTAGATTTACGTCATCGCTTCGAGTGACATTTACAAAGGATCACATGTTTGACATGAATATATCAAATAACATACACTACATCAATTTCGTACAAAGTAAGAAATTTTGCAACTTATTGCCGTTAATAAGATGACGTCGAGCAGAAAATTCGAACTGTCGCATATATTTTATAAAAGATTTAATGCAATTTTATTACCAATTCATATCTTTCAAGAAATTCGATTTAAAAATAATTAAAATATCCTCTACAACTTTTAAGTTAATTTAAATTTATGATTTTGTCATATTTTACTTAAATAATACTCTATATTTTCCACAAATTACTTAGACACAATGTTATTTTTTTGTGTTTAAATAATGCTACACTAAAATACATAATATCTTTGAAGCTACTTACAAGTAAAAAGATTTATTTTACTAAAATATTTCACAGTATAGGAAGTAAATTAAATTTTAATTTAAATTAGTTACTTTACATCGTAAGGATTCTAAACGTATAGAAGCAGAAGATCCATTTAGGATGCCATAAAATTAAAAATGTGTACACTAGAATATCTCGTATATTCTACGTAACAACCAATTTATTTATTTATTTATTTTTTTATATTTAGCTGTATAATATACATCTAATCGTTTCTAAAAATATTATTTCTATAAATGCCATTTTACGCGGAATTTCGATAAATGCATTCTATATCTTCAAACTACTTAAATAATAATACACGAGAGAGATGAATTTTATATCTAATCATTCGTATCCGAAATAGTGATGCTATCAAACTTCAGAATAATATAATAATAGAATGTCAAACAAAGTTGAAGAACAATAGCAAATAAATACTGTCTGATACTTAATATATTTATACTTAATATACTTAATATTATTATAGCTACAAGATGTGTGTTATTTTTATTTTTATTTGTTTTACTTTATATATTACTTTATATTTTTCTGTTTTGAATAAAAAATGAAACAGAAAATTCTTCTGAAGTGTAGCAATTATCAAATTGTTTTGTTATTTGACGTAGATACTACTGTATGTTAGAGTGCTCAGAATAGAAAGAAAAAAAAATACAATCTTCTCAGCTGCATGAAAACATATATTAATTAATTTAACAAATAGAATAATAATTTTTTTCTGCTAAATTAAAGAGCAAAACAAATTTTAATAAATAGTTCAGACGTATAAATAAATGTTTGTAGATTGATACTCGATCACAGTTAAGTACAGTGAAAGCACTATATCTGCGCATTCTTTTGTCATTTCTTACATTTGCAGCTCGGTATTTGCAACCGTTTTTCTTTTCGAAATATTAAAATTTGCTTATTTCAGAATAATTTACAAATAATAAGGAATGTACGAATAAAGAAACAGTTAAACACTTTTAATGTTTTCTATCTTGAATTGTGAATGTAATCTCTATATTTTACTTTAAGATGTTATTTCTTATTGGGTTGCAATTTGAAAAAATGCAGATCTATAAATTCCCAGTATCATCCGTCTGTCTGTTTATGTCCTCCCTTAATCTCGAGAAAATGAAAGACGAGAACAGATATGGAAACATTAGGGACAGGAGGCCTTCGATTAACTATATACGAACTTCTGATGCAAACCAGAGGTCATGTTATTTCAATTTAAAAATTTTTCCTAAAAAGTGCACGACTCTATTGTTATAGAAAAGGTATGTAGTACAGGGTCAAGACACTGCAGCAATAATTTGAGGTGGAGAGCATATATTACAAATTAAATAAATTAAAAATATGATTAAAATTGCAGCCAGGCATTGTGACGATGTGACAATAAATAATTGCTTGTAGTGGTTTTTACAAAAGTACCATATCTCTGTGCAATATTTATAATCTTAAATCAAATAATGCACGATTATATAAACAATTCCATTAAAATTTTAATAAATATTGTTTTAATGTTTGGTTATTTATTTATTTACTCACTGATAAACATACGAGCTAGTAAAGTTGTCATATTAATTAAAATAAATGTTGACACGAGAAAAATTCTTTTCAAAAACGAATTACCTAATACTTTTTGACAACATTAATATCAAAATTCTTTTCTGAAAACATTTAAACAGAAATTAAATTATTTTTTAAAATTATTTTTAAAAAATTAAATTAATAAACGAACAAACAATTCATTAAGTAGCATTTTTAAATTAAAAAACTAAATTTATTTTTTATTATCTTATATTTAGCCAAACGTTTTATTAAAATTTATATTTTATAATAAATGTCTCCTGATAATTTATTACAATTCTTTATTTTTTATTAATTACAATTGTTTCTTTTAAAAAATATTTAATCAAGTAATTCTTTAAAATGTTCCGATAAACAAATTAACATTTTTCAAAAACTAATTTTTTTTAAAACATTATTTCATAAAAGTATTATTAATAATTAGAACGCTTTCGAGCAACACCCATAAGTTAAACATACATTTGGAATAAGTTACGAGTGCTGAATATAAGAAATAACTTCGCTGTGATTCGAAGAAACCCTAAGGCCTTAAATGAAAAAATTATTCTGTTAAGAATGAATTTAATTCATTAAAAATTAAATGTCTAAACAATAAAACTTTCTAAAACATTTTCGAGTAGAATTTTCAGTAATGAAACTACGAACCTTATTTACCACTTGTTCATTCTTATTGTGATCAATATGAATTTATTTGTTTGTTGCACTCAAATTTATTGAAAAGTCAAGTAAAGCACGTTTATTATATTTAATTATATCGAATACACGCGAATATAAGAACAGAGAAATGAAATTTATACAACGATGTAGAGCGATTCACGACACACGCAAGACTAACATTCACCTTCGTCGAAATGCCTCTCTTCATCTCGTAACGATGGCATTCCGACTCAGTTATATGAGAACCATGTGTAAACTTCGAACAAAGAACAAAACATTTAACGTAATAACATCACTATTTATGCATTATTTATTTTCAAGTAATAAAATAACTTTATTATAAATATATATTGCATATGGGGGAAAAATATGTTTTCAAGAAATAGAAACGATGATTTAATTCAGTAACAATAAATTTTGAGAAATTTTTAATTATTTATAAAGTTAAAATTATATACAAGGTGTAAGTAATGCATGTTTCGTCTTCGAATTTTAATGTTGAATATTAGATTTCCTGTATTTTCTACACAGAATATTCCAAAAAAACATTTTTTTTTTTAAATTTTGAATTCATGAGATTTTGTTTCTTTCAATGCATCAAATAAATCAAAATTCAATAAAAAACTAAACGAATAAAATATTCGATATTTTTCTACAATAGTGGTATATCATCTGTAAATATTGATATTTTGCTATAAATAATAATGTGAGGACCAGAGGGGGTAGAAAAGGAAACTCTAAACCCCTCTTATCGGCGACGGGAGGACTAAGCCCGTTCACAGGGTCTATGGATGGCGTAAGTTAAGCGCGAGTGGGATGGTCAGCGAGGTCGTCGATAAGGTGTCGGCGATACAGGAGTTACTACAACTATTTAAATAAACTTAACATTGTTGGGTCCGGGTTTGACTGCGGATCGAACGGCTTGGTCGGACTGTTGATACTTTTTCTTGGTATTACGACTCTCCTTCCCTCATAATTTTATTCAATTTGACAGGTCTCCACCGTTAATACTTGATTGTTTTGACTAAGTTTATGACGTAAGTCCAAACATCGTAATAATCGTTCACTTGGAGGAATATTTGATCGGTGTTATCCACCGAGTATCGAGAGAGGGGTGGGAAAAAGGAACTGGGGGTTTTCCCACTTCTCTTCAGTTTTAACTAATTAATTTAATCTCCTAATTGCCCCTCCAGAATCTCACAATAAGATATAAATATATAACTGACTTTTGGGCTTTCTTTGTACACTTGTATACACAAACATAGTAAGTGTATACACAAGAAGGACCAAAGTAGGTTAACCATTGTAAAACCAAAGTTTCTACTTTAATACTTTATAAAATCTGTACATTGAACGAGAAGAATTTCATATTGGACATGACTTAAAGCTTTAACAAATTCACTTTATTAATTTATATTCACTACTGCACATGAAATAAAAGACAAAACACAGTTAAGTGAGTTTTGGGCCACGCAATACATTCTGAATCTTTTAAAATTTTTTTATTATTTATATTGATTTATCTTTTATTATATAAAGAAAATAAATCAAATTTAAATAATATAATATTATATTATTGAAACGATAAATCCTCGATTTTATTCGAATGAATCCATAAAAATGTTAACGAAAGAAATTTTATGTTGTAGAATAATGAAATTTTTCTACTTCACAAATAAAATTTAAAATATATTTTTTGATTAAATTTTGTTTTTAAAATTAAATTTCAATTCAAATAAAATGGTTCTTGATGCTAAGAAATTCAATTCTTATTTATTTTGCCTAAATATTTCTTATGTAATAAACTACAATATTTTAATTTTAGTGACAATAATTTAATTAATGTTACACAACAGACATATATTTACATACGTGTATTTATATTAAACACGTGGACTCAACACACTACCACAAATATTGATTTTTTCTTTACAGTTATTAATGTTTTACAGAAAGTTCGAAACCTTCTAAACAAGAAAATTTTCAAAATTAAATTGTTTCATTTTATTTATTTAATTTTGTTAAATATTCTTATCAATAAAGCGTGGATCTAATCTGTAACCAAGTGGATGAAACCACAATACATTGACAGTTGGTCGCGGGTTTCCACCTGACCAACAGGCTAGTCACGTGGACTTTGCTGGGTTTAATTCACGTGTCTAACGTCTAAATAGAGGCTAATTTTCCATAATTTTCTAAATTTCCATAGAAAGTCCTCCCGAAAGGCAGATCTCCCACGTGTCGCCTTGCTATATCCCATCAAATCAAACCAATCAAACATGTTTATTAAAGTATAACACCTCCAGATACATTTTAAACACTAAAAATGAAATTCATTCATTAAAACAGCAATTTTATTTAATAATTATTACTTTTATTTAATTACAATTATTGAAATTTGAATAATCTTTAATTAAGTAGAAATTTAATGTAAATAAAGAATGTGGACTGCAAACGATATCGAAGTTACATTATGCTTATATAATTACACAATATTCAAAGCAATGATACTCATAAACTATCCAAATATTACTCTGGAGAAGATGGCAATGGCTGAAAAATGGAGTTGGTTATTAAGAGAAAATGCCTTTTGTTGAATCAGAATTACATCGCTTTTCTATAAATAAATTAGAACAAAGGAAAACGGAAGTCGATAATTTAGAGATATCATTCCAATACTCTACGTATGATGAGAAATTCCGAGATTTTAAGAGGTAATTGATGTTTGGAATCAACTTCGAGTTTCAGTATTTAATATGAAAGCCAATCTATAATTGAAATATCCATTAATGTCAGCCTGTTATGTTATCATTAGGCATAATTTAGAGAAGAGTTTTCTAATTACTAAATTGCAAAATATAATCGGTTTTTTGGGGTCTGATTTTTCAATTTTGCATAATTTTTAGGCAAAAACTGAACATTGCCTGAAAGGAATATCTTTTTCCATTTGATTGTTTTCCTTGTCCGAAAGATTAAAACAATGAAAAAAAGTTTTCTTTTGTTGAAAATATCTTTGTATTCCCTTGCCAAAATCCTGATAATTTTTTCGAAGGAACTGTCATAAAAGTAAACAATAAAAATTACTAGAAAGAAAAACACTATTCTGGAAACTAATTAGTTTATTTCAGTGAAAAATATTATCTTATTTTTGAATTTTCAAAAGGTTAGTATGAATAATAATAATAATAAAAAATTACAAATATTATAAAACCTCTAAAAAAAGAGCTTTTTCAGTTTCCTATGTATAAAATTTTAATGAATTATTAAAAATATGTTTATAATGACGTGAAATAGTTTTTTAGTTGTTATTGTAACATCTCACAAAGGACAGTTTCTTGTAGTCAACTTTCTTTGGGAACTGCCACTATAATTAATTTATATAATAGTAAAAGGGAAAAAGTTGTTATAGATTTTTTTGTTACATTTACTATTATTTAAATTAGTGTTAATAATACGACAGTACTGACTACAGGAAGAATAAAAAAGGCTCCAGTAGTAACCTGTAAGGTATGTTGTAATATGTAATTCTTCAACTAATGAAATATTTCGTCATTACAAAGTTGCCTTTGTACTTTGGTGGTGTATTATTAAATGAATCATTAGGGAATTATAATTAACGAATTATTATAATAAAAAATTTTATTTCTTACTCAGGTGTATGATAAAAAATATATCAATTTGTTTAAATTGTTAATCGATGGAATATTTTCAACGTTAGTAGAGTAATATAATTGTTTCAAACATTAATTTCAAATAATAATTGAGTTTCAAATATTAAATATCGAGTAATTATAAGTAACTTTGAATATGTCTGATCCTATATTATTCACGTATATATTCACAAATTATAATAAGAATAATTGAGCTGCAGTTTTGAAATTGAAGACCTATTGGCATCTGTCTGTGTGTCTGTCTATCTGGCTGTCCATCCTTAATCTCGAGAATAAAGTTAGAGAGATAAAAGCCTAGACCGGATTCGGAAAGCGTCAGAGCAGCATGTCCCTATTAACCGTATGTGGACTTCCGGTTTGGACCGGAAGTTACGTGATTTCAATTCAAAATTTTTCTCCTGAACGGAGTTAGTTAACTGGTATGACTTTTTGTTAACAGAGAAAGTATGATGTACAAGGACAAGACTAATAAAATCGAGAGCATATATTTTAACTTAATTTAAATTAGAAGTTGATTAAATATTGCAGTTTTACAATATTTTTTGCTTGTGTTATATATACGTATATATTATTCACAAAATATATTATTTCAAATATATTATCTCATATTATAAACATAAAATATATTATTCACAAGATTATAATAAGAAGAGTCAGATACGTGTCATGTGTTAAATCTTGTCTGTAGTTATTACTGATGATCGAATTTTGTATAAAATCAGTAGGTCTGAAATTTATACTTTAATAGTCACTAGTCACTTCGTTAATTTTCTTTGTTGAATTCTAATAGATTATATAATAAGATAACAATTATATTACTTTGTTCTAATAAGGATTAGTTGTATGAAGTCCTATTAATACAAAATAATTAACAGAGTTTCTCATTACAGCGATACTGGTTTTCTTTCTTTAAACATCATAGGCATGTGCTTTATTTAAAAATACATTAATCTTGTTAAGTATTTGATCGATGTATGAGCATAGAAGAATAGAAAATTTATGGATTTTGAATAAAATGCTTCAGGATCCACAAATACTCTGTCATTAATCAATATCTTTTGGTGGCGGTAGTAACCCAGTTTCGATCTCTGTTTTCTTTTTTCTTTTCTTCTTCTTCTTTTCTTATTTTTTATAGAAAAGTTTAGTGTAATAAATATTCAAATATTTAATTCAACATTGCAAAAACATGTTCGTATGTTTCATTATAATATATCTTAGCTGTATGCATTGATCTATTATAAAAAATATATAAAAACTCATTTAAATTATGGTGACATTTAAAATTTATCAAGATTTAAAAACAAAAGCTTTTTTTATAAAAATTTAATTATTTTTATACGTAAATCATAATAATTTTATAAATCAATTAATATAAATGTATTCGTATTTTAATTAATAGACGTTTAATTTTATGAAAGGAAAGATATATTACATGCATTCTGTTTATTTCGTATATATATATAAATTATCAGTACTTCATTAAATAATTGACATAAAGAATATTATTGTAATTGTGATTAACAGTTAAATGTTATTTATTAGAAAATCGCTTAACTTTTCTATAAATCAATACATCATCGATAAAGTAATTATATCAAACTTCACCCTCACACAAGCGTATAAGTTTCTTGTATTATTTATTGAAGCATTAAATATATTATTTTAGAAAATATTCGATTAAAGCTGAAGATTCTAGTGTACACATGGCTCTGGTTTTTTTTTTTTTTTGGTGAGATTTTTTAATTTTCTTTTTTCTTGTTTGATCAAACTAACGATTAATTTTTATTTTTCATACTTGAAATCCTAGATTTAATTAAAAATTTGGCTTATAAAAGTGGAAAATTCTAACAAAAACTGGAAGCAAAAAAAATTAATGATGCTCATTTATCTGGTTAATTTTCTAATGCACTCGCTTTGAAGAGAGCATATTTTTAATAGGTTTTTTTATTATAAACTATAAGCGTATAAAAATATTAATTTTATAATATTTTTAATTATTTATTTTTAATTTAGTTCATTTACTAAAAAGTTTTTAAGTAGTTTCACAAATTTTATTTTAGTACTTCTCAAATAAATGTAAATGAAAAGTTTTACTTTCTTTCAAGAATTTCAAATATTATTGCTAGTAAATATTAATTATTTAAAAAGAAATAAATGAAACAATTATTAAAAATTGTTTCTATTTTTCTAGAAAACCCAAATGTGATTCATAAAGAACGTTACTTTTGATATTAGCAATAGTTTAGTTTCAAAAAACTATCAAAGTTTAACCATAACGATTGCAAATTTTAACTCATAGTAACTAAATAGATGTAACAGGAGCTTAATTATAAAATTTCGTTACAAATGTTTGTTATTGCTAAAATAATTGATTATGTTTCAGTATTTTTAAATTTAAAAAAATGAAAAATAAATTAAAATTTTATATGAAATACCCAAATTTTTTTCTTATAAATAATAGAAATATTTTATAAAAATACTCATAATTTTGTGTGTACCGTCCTTGTAATCCAAATAATGATACTGGTAGACGATCATACAGCAATGGTTAGGGAAAATTTTCGTTTATTATTGCTGTATGATCGTCTACCAGTATCATTATTTGGATTACAAGGACGGTACACACAAAATTAGTATACACAGCAACCATACTTACTACGTTAAAAATACTCATAATTATTTTTAATGACATTTAATGTTTGTATTTAATGGTTTTCATTTTAATTTCTTTTATAAATGAGATATTAATGTGGCATATGAACTTTATATTTTAGGATAAATATATATTTCTATTATTACCATTTATTATAAATTAGTAATAAATAAATAAAAAATTAAAATAGATTTTTTGACTCTTCTTAGGCTTTGTATTTATTTGTAAAGAATTATTTGAATTCTAATTTATTTTAATTGAGATTTATTTTTTCGACACGAAAACAATTCTCATATCGATAAATATAATATAAACATTTTCTATCGTATTTCAATATTGTATACTGAAAATTTACGTGCATTAAACAGGAGTCATTTTGTATTGTGTTCTATACTGTATTAAATACTTTCTAATATTGTATTTTATTAATATATAAATTAATAAAGTTTCTTTCACTTCTTAGTATAAATTTAATTACCTGTTTATGGATAATCTGAATTTGTATTAACTTCCGGATATTTTATAAATTCAGATTCTCTTTCTCGTCCCCGAATTCGCATGAAAATCGATAGCGAATTGTTATCTAATTGTTTTGACATAACAATTCTAAGTGTTTCTGTCACTTAATATAAGCAGATCGTCACCTAAAACAAATATATTATTTATTTTATATTATCAATTCATATTGTTACCAATCTTCCCTTCTTTCTAGTATTGATTACTGTGCTTTTTCAGACTTGTTTAACACCTTTCGACACAGTCAAATCATTTAAGATGTTTTTTCCTTGCTATTGTTTTAATATATACAGAGCGATTCTGAAATAATAGAACAAACTTCTATGGAATCATCTACAGAAGTTTGTCTTCCTCAGTCAGGTGCAAGAGAGATTTTACTGCAAGCATTCTTATTAACTCTCTCAATTACATAGCTTCCTTTATAAGAAATTTTCAAAACGTCAGAGCATGGACCAATGCATACATTTTAAGGTTTCAGGCCCGGTGATGCGGGCAACGATAATGTGTTCAGCAGCATGTTTACTTTGTCAATAAAAAGGCATACTATTACATCTTTGGGTAGCCCCACAGATAAAAATCCGAAGGATTTAGATTAGGTGAGCATGGAGGCCACATTGACATTGCGGCCTCCATGGAGGATACATTGCTCCAGCTCACTTTAATCAATGTATATCATTTCGGCAAGAGTTATGTAAAAGAGTTATTAAGGGATTTTGTGATAAAAACTGTCTTTCGTTTAACACTGTCATAATAATCTTGATTTCTCAAAAACCTTTCATTTCCGGAAATTATGTGCCTATTCTTCTTTATTTTCCTGTGAAGAATAATTCCCCAAAGTTTCTCTCTCTGCTTCAGAATCACCATGTATATATATTTTTAATACTTGTAAAAGCTTTTAATTATACAACATGATCAAAATCTGCTACTAATTCGGTAATAGAAACAAATAATTAATTATTAGTTATTATTAGAAATGTAAGAAAGAATTTTTGAAAAATATTTTTAGATCTTTCCTCCGGGTAAGTAACGCAAGAAAGCATGAAAAGAATGATATGTTAATAATGATTATTTTTATTGAATTTGTATTACTTAAAATTAGTCTAATTAAAATTTAAAATATATCTAATTTATTTCTTAAAAAGACATTTTCTTATTGTTTACATTTAATTATAAATTTCATAATTCAAAGTAATCTGTGGATTTATTATAACAGTAGATCAATGTTCGTGAATGAAGTTCATTATCATCTAAATTCTCTTTAGATAAATGAATAAACGAATTTAATTAAATTCTATTTAAATAAATTCATTCATTCCCGTAAAATTTCCCCGTAAAAATAGCAAAAATAAATGTAAAATAAATTTATTATCTGTATGAAAACTAATAACGTTTACCGAATATTATACATAGACAAACAACAAAGTTAGCAAATATTTAATTCAGCATTGTTTGAATGATAGCAACTTTCTATTCCTTCACATTCCTTTCATATTTCCGGAATGAAAAATTTATATAAATAATTAAAACAAAATTCTTCACTCGAGATCCGAGAATACCTTGGGAGATCAAAAATAAATATCGGGGATAAAAGAAAATGAATGGGGAAAAATTAACTATTATTTACTTTCACAAACTGAAAATTAGCATTTCTTTTAATTATGAATACAAGCAACAAACCCCCAAAGTATTAGCAGTACATTTTACACTGTCTCGAATAGAAGTCATAAGATATTTTCGTGTTATATTACAATTGAACATGTCACCCTATCACAAATTTATCAGTATAGTATTCTGATAATTGTCTTACAATATAATTTGTTGTCTTTGTATTTCTATATACAGTATTTTATTTTATGAATTTAAAGATATTATACATTGAAGGTGGCCATAGAATTATACATTCTACAAAAGGTTTCGGGAGAACAAAAAGGTTAACGACACCAACAATATTTAAAGTGAAAAAAAAATCTTCTATTTTATATAAATTTATGAGATTTAAGATTAATATTAAACTTATAAATTAAAATTGATTATATTTAATAATATATTTTTTAAAATAGATTTTTTTCTCCCCTATAATTTATTAAATTTTTTTATAATAATTTGTTCTGAATGAGGTTTCTAATAAAGAATTTAAAAGTAAAAGAATCATTCTTTTTAATTATAAAATTTCTTTTAAAATAATTTAAAATATGAATTAAGATTTTATAAAACTTCAAAAAAATTCTATTTTCAATTAAACCTTTAAACAAATAAAAACTACAAGAATCCCAATTAAAGTAGTACAAATACTAAAAATAAAATGCCTCTAGCAAGACGTTTTCATTAAAACAATTGTTTGTCTACATTAAATGAGGCAAGAAACGATAAAAAATAATTTCACTATTTATTTATATAAAATTTTTGAAAGAAATTCGAAAAAAATAAAATTAAATGTAATTATTAAGACATAGAAATAACAATGCTGACTATATTCTTAACAATGGATGGATTATAAATTTGTGTTTTATTTATTAAAACTGATGAAGATTTTGTATAATTTCATCTCGTTTACGTGTAAAATTTTCACTATTTTTAATATCTAGAGATTATTTATATATGGGGAAACACAAACAGAATTATATTATTCAATTATTATCAATTGTCGTTTAACAATATAAAAGAAATAGAACAATATTTAATTCAAGATATTCGTGGATAAAGAATCTCCTCTTGGATTACAAGTAATGTTACTGAAATGAAAAAAATTGATTATGCTAATCCTTCAATTTAAAAGAGATTTTTAGAAACTTTCAAATATTTTTTCTCTCCTTTTTCTTACAATGAAAGGAACAAAATTACTTTTAAACTTTTCTTATGCTTTTCATCTCATTTATTAAATTGCCAATGAAAGAATCATAATTAATATAGATCTATAAATCTATTTTAATTTAATATTTGAATAATTTGATTGTATTTAGGGAAAGATAATTTAATAAATAAAATATTTACAATAAAGAAAAATAATGTAAAGAATTGAAGGAGTCTTACAAAAGAATAACGTAAATATTTAGTAAATAAAAAATAAATAAAAATAAAGCACGTTTTTACTTCTTCTATTGCTATCAACAAACTCCTTGAAGAAAGAATAAAAAAATAAAAATTCCAACGAAAAAACTCCACTTACAATCTTCGTGAGAACAGAAACAGAAAAAAAAATTCGAAAAGTACAATAGGATTGGACACGAAGCGATTGTAAAATTAATTAAAATAAATTTTATTTTATTTATTTACTTTTTATGAAGAGTGTGTACTACTGAAACACAAAACTCAATTGAAAACTGAGGATAGAATACGAAACAAGTCTTGGTACTTTCTTTTGTTATAATTTGAAATATCTACGAGAGAAAAATAAAGTTTTAAAAAATAAAATATACTTGTTTGAATATATTCGAATCATTACAAAACTTCAATATTTTTGCAAATTCATAGATAAAATTTATATATAAAAAAAGGTAATCTATAAAGATAAATTAATCCTTTCTAAATAACTTTTAAAATATGTTTATGCAATAGATTTTCCCGAGAAATAAATAAAAATTTGTTAATTTGCATACATTTTAAATTTTAAAATGTATAGAATCTGGTACATTAAATTATTATTAATCAGTAAACTTGTTCAGAGAGAAATAAATTTCATCAGAAATATTTAAGACAATTTATAATAAAATTCGAAAATTTAGTTATTGAATTAAAATAAATTATAATAAAAATCTTTGTTAAGAGGGTTTTTTACATATTTTACATTATTCATTGTTTTCATAGTACATAAAATTCATTATAAAAATACATACATTATTTACTATGAAATTTTTAAGCACTAATATCTTCAATATATAAAATAAAATGTGTACAGAGCATTTGATTTAAAATAGAAAAAAAAAAAAGACTAGTACTTAATCTCTAAATAAAAAATTAAATAATTCGTATAAATTAATGTAAAATATATATAAAAGTTTGACAATATTCTGAATAGTACTTATCACCAACAATTATAAATGTGAAAAATAAATATATATTTTAATATTTTTATAAATTTCGAAATTACTTTTAAAAGTAATTTATTTTCCAGAGTAATTATACTAATTTGACAGGTAATAATCAGATAAAAATGCATTTTTTCATGTACATGATAATGGCACGAATAAGGAGATTGAGTAATTCTCTGAGATGAAGAATAAATAAATGTTAAATTTTATTTAAAAAATTATGTATTAAAAAGTTAAATATGACTTTAGTTGTTATTAAGTAGTATTATAATTTTTAATTAAAGTAATTTAATCAGATATTTTCATAATGAGATGCGATGAAAGGATAATCGATAAAGCTTCTCTGTCGTAAATATTCCAATTTTATAAAATTAAATATAATATTACTTTGATTTACCTTCTTATTTGTAATTTTATATAACAATCTATAAATACGCCTAAATTAAAAATTATATAGTAATTTACTTAAATTGATTGCATTATGAAATTAAATTGGTAGCATCCTTACAGTTATGTCAATAACACTTAATATTTAATGTTAATATTTAAATTAATAGTTGTATAATACAGGAATTCTATTATGCTACTATATTGTAGTTATTATTGATTGTATTAATATCAGTTACAGTAGTTTGATACTAACACTTTGATGTGCTACTTGAACTTAATCTATCAATAACAATGCTATAAAACTGAGTATGAATATAGGAGCGATGTCATTATTATAAATTTACGTAACAGTTTATTATTAAACAGCCAAAAATGCACTATTTTTTTGTTAGTAATAAAGGAAACATAAATTATTATATGAAAAAAGTCTTACACATTATACAAATTTGTTTTTCTTGTCGAACAGAAAGGAAAGTTTTTAGAACGATTGTTAAAAGTAAGATCTAATAGCTCTTAACAATATGTTTAAGGTGTTATAACCGGAGAACTTTAGAGTGAATTGCCATTATTTTGTCGTCTCGATAATTGATAGTTGCAACAACAACCGCAAAGACATCACTCAAACTATAATTAGAGCTACCACCAACACTGCAACTATTACTATTATAATGTAAATATTAGTTTTAAATAATCAAGTCTTTAGCTTATTACTTTAGTATATACATAAGAAACAAAATAATTTTTTAATTAATTAATTGATATATTATATACTGTATTTCATGAAAGATAAAAGGAAATAATTAGAGAATATTTAATTTGTATGAAATTATTTTAAAAAATTAATGTATTATTGTAATTTTAGAATGACTTCCATGTTTCATAATATACCGTATTTTACGGACTATAAGACGCACTTTTTTCTTCGAAAATTGCCTCCAAAATTCAGGTGCGTCTTATAGTCCGTAAAATACGGTATATTATTGTATGCTAAGCATTATAAAATTACCGTCTTCCATTTTCTCAGAATTAGTAGCAATGCATGTGCATTAGCCTCTGCTTAATTTGTGTGTCTTTTGCAGGATCAACGACTAATTAGTGATGATAATTCCCGCCATTCGTCAAATTTCCAATCGATATTGGTGGCAGGAGTATTGGCGTGCACCCCACATTCAAAATACACGTCACTCCCTTCTTGAATAGGAAAACTGGACGAAGTTTATTACTCAGGCGTAAAGTCACCCGAGGTCATTTAAAATCAAATTTGATATTCATTAACAACACGACTTCTAATTTAGTTTGAAACAAACATGAATATCTTGCTACATTTTATATATAGAAGTTCTTTAAAATTTAAGGAATTGATTTGAAGAATTAACGTATTTAATGTTTTTAAAACTCTTTATTAATGTTAATTGTTCAGTTAAGAAAAAACGGAAAATTTAAGTTATCATGCACCAATTAATTTTTAATAATACACTGTACAAAGCTTACATAATTTCATGCTGTTAATAATGAAAAGACGTATTCGGTGTTTGCGTCTAGAAATGGAGTTTTGAAAATAATTATATTCAGTCGCAAAATTTTACATCATTAATAATAGGGATATTAAAAACCTTTTTCCTAAAGCAATTAAATACGATAAAAATTTTTTCTTTTGATGAAATTTAAATATCTTACAAGTGAATATGAATATACAACGTAATATTTAAATTTCATGTACTGTATGCTGTCACCAGTTAACAAGTTTTGAACTTACAAAATAAATATCTTCCACTCTCCTTTCTCGAAAGTCTTTATATTATTATCGACAAACACGATATCTTTGACCTACTTCAGTTTAATTTTTCCTAACCACCAGCTGATCAGTGCCTGAGGTCTAGAACCAATTCTCTACACTTTAACTGTACTTGCTTTATTGAAACCATAGGTTTTCCTTCTTCGATCCGAACTTCGAGTGAACGAACTAAACACATAAAAATAGGAATTGAGCATGAAACAAAGGCAATATAAATTGGTTCTCTTCTTGGCGCAATATTAATTAATGAGCTTGTTAGAGAATTTTTTCATTTGTTAATTAATTAGTAAGCTTTAAATGTTTATACTTCATCACATCTACACTAAAACCTGTTCGATACGATTGTAAAAGTAAAATTTTGAAAAATAGTTTACTAATAAAGTGACATACGGAATAATTTATTTTATGGTGCTTGTTGGTTTCGACTTAGAAAATCAGAAAAGCAGTAGCACAGCCAATAATTACCACACAATTAAAATTGTGACTTTATACTTTACAAATTTTATGATGAAAGACTTCACCATAAAACACGCCATAAAATTCGAAGAAATGATGTGATAAGTATCATCGAACAAAATTGCACATTTTCTCTTCGTCGCGTTAAATTCTCATTAAGATAATACGCGGCCGGATGGCTGAAATAATAATGGGATATAATCTGAGAGAAATGAATTCGAATCGAAATCCAGGTAGGAACTTTCATAGGTGATGAGACAGTTGAAAGAACTATTTGTCACTAGTCGGTCATCTCATTGCTGGCTTAGTCAAAACCCTTCGAGCTCGTTATAAAAGCCTTCGTAGTTCGCTTGGCACAAGCTATAAGATTATAGATAATGTTTTTTTAAAATAACTTTACCGTTTACGACTAAATAAATTTAATATACTATACATATTGGGCTGCAATTTTCAAAAATTCTACATTTATAAATTCCCACTGGCATCCATCTGTTGTCTGTCCTTTTTAATTCCGAGAACATAATTAGATAAATAAAAGAAGACAGAAGGTCTGGAAAAACATTAACTATACATGAACTTCCTGTTTAGAACGGAAGTGATGTGATTTCAATTTAAAAATTTTTTCCTAAACAGAGTTAGGTGACAGGCACGACTCTATTGTTAATAGCGAAAGTATAATGTACAGAGAGACAAGACACTACTAAAATTGAGAGCATTGTGACGAAAAATTGCGGCCTGAATTTCTGATTATGTCACAATAAATAATTGCTCGTTAAGAATTAAATTTTAATTCATTTATAAAACTTCAACGTTAATAACTTTATGAGAATATTCTAAAAGTAAATTGTTTATTTAATAAAAAAATAACATAACACTTTAAAGTGCCTTAATTTATTTATCTTAACGCCATCCATTTATCAGTGGCAATCTAAAGCAAGTGAAGATTATCTCAGGCTTGTCTTCTTGTTAATGACACGTGGCCAGTTACGTTTAAATGTAATCAGCACCAAAATGACTTCACTCCTACAATATAAGATGGAAAGAGATTCTGGAAAAATGTGTACGATAATCAGTTGCCAGCTGGAACATTGACTAAAAGACTTTTCAAAGTCACTTTACTAAATCTAGGTAATCGAGAAATGACCTCATTGCAGATTTTCCTCATCCAATTTACTATAATTGCAACATACAGTACAAATGCGTACAAAAATTCAGTAGAAAAAGAATAAAACACATTAAAATATTTTATAAATTTCATTATTGACTGCATTAAAAAGTGAGTGATTAATAAATATTTTAAACACTTAAATATTATCTGAATTTTTTTGAAATTAAGCAATAAAATATGTTTTATGATGTGATGAATCCCATAAAGAAATTGCTTTAAATATAATTTTACACGAATTGATAATGCTTAAAAATAATTAAAAACTTTCAACATATTTATAAATTAACAAAATATTTATCTTTAACCAGATTTTTCTGGTTAATTAAATAAAAATAATAATAATAATTAATGTTTTCAGAACTTGAATAATTGAAGTGTGACAGTTGTTATTTACAATATGTTTTAACTTTATCAAAATTAAATAAATTAATATTTTTATTAATTAACATAAATTTATTTATTAGTGTTTAATGTTTAATAATTATTTAAAAAATAAAAGAATATTCTATATTCTCTTCGGATAAAATAAGCATCATCATCATTATTATTATTTATTTATTTGTTTGTTTGAAATTGTTTTTCTTTTAAAAAAGTAAATAAAAATGAAAAAATACGGAGATGTAACGTTATTTTTTCATATTATTTTTATATAAATAAAACTTTAAATAAGTAATGAATACGTATTTTGGATTATAAAAATAAATCATTTGTATTCCAAACAATATATTTTTAAAGAATAAAGTTTTATTTTTTCAATTTAATTATTTCTTTTCTTTGAAAACAAAGTTAATATCATGTTTTCAATCATTTATTATCATTAGTTTCGATTATTCTCTAAACTCAAACAATTCTCATTGTTTAGAATTTACAATCGATTATATTTATCTTACTTCTTTAAACTGAATCTTTTCTTCTTTAAATACAGTAATATCCCTCTTATTAAATTCTTCTTAACTTGTAATTTATGTAATCTCTTTTATTTATTCTTTATTAAAATTGTTTTTTATTTTATTATTTATATGGTAAATTGAATTAATGATACTTCTAACTCTACTTTTCTCAAATGAGTATTTTGAGAATTTTTATAAATACATTTTTGCAAGATTATTATGAGAAAGAATTGAAAATATTTACAGAATAATAACATTAACTGATATTCTTATCTTCATAATCATATTCTGTAGCTTTTAAGAGCAGTGTTCTGTTGCAGACTCCTGTGCCATCTTTCTTTTTCAACATCCTCTCCACTTCTTCAGCTAGATAATAATTCAAAATCTTCTTTGAAATTCTATTTTATCTATGGAAATCATAATTATTCAAGCAATAAGTATTGATAGAAGAAATTTCTAAATAATATTTTGGCATTCTATTATCTATTGCATGTGGGTGAATCCACTTACAGTATATTGTAAGAAAGAATACATGAAATTCGTATGAGATGAATCGAGATGCTTAGGTTATGAAGAAAGATCCTTGTCAGTGATGAATGATTTAAAGTCGATTTAAATTTTTCGATTATTTAGTTTTTTCACAATTTTATTGATTTACTAAATATCAATTCTATTCACCTATGTTCCTAAACAATTGTTAACATTATTCATTTTTATCTATTGACTTTAATCATTCTTTATATTTAAATAGGCCATAAACTAATTCCTGAGAGGTAAAACAGAAAAAATTTTTACCTGAAATTTCTGAAAAATCAATTTTTATTGTTAGCATGAATATCAAAATTTTAACGTATAAAACAATTATAAAATAAATTTATGTATATTTTAATATGAATTAGTTACCCATTATTTTATAATTTCTATAAATTTTAAACGTTTAAATTTCACTTTAAATCGATGTCATAAAATTAATTATAATTAGTTACCATCAATTATTTTCTTGGATGTATTATATTAATTATCTTTCTAATTTCTCACTCATATCCAACATTGATTCGATATTTTCGTGTGAAAAAAAAGAATTTAAAAGTGTTTTAAAAATATATTTATATGGAAAACATTGGAAAAATATTTTTGAATAAACTATATATTTTCTAGAATTTTATATTTCATTTTTATAAATTCGCAATAAATCTCTAGAAATAGAAAATATCTTTTTCTCAAATCTCGTGAGACAGGTTGTCATCATTCGAGCTTTTACATTTTTTAAAAGTATTTTACTAAAGAAAGTTTTTCAAAAAATCCTTTTAAATCATTAACAAAATATCGATAATAATAAAAATTGTTCCTTTATATCTATATCTTAATCATTATTATCAGTTTTTCAACATCCGGAAATAACAGATTCATCAGAAAGCTATCAATCTTTCTGGTAGATTTATTACTTCCGGATATTGATAAAATGATAATGATGATTAAGGTATCAATTCTTATTATCTTATTTATTTAATACTAAAATATAATCTTCCTCTAAGAACACAGTTTTCATTCCATAATCTGTAAATCTAACTTAAATGAAATATATCTTAGATTGATGGAAGGAATTTAATGAATTTAAAACACCGTCTTGCGCACTATTGCTTGTAACAAATCACAATATAGGTGATATATATATATATTTTATTTTCTATATTTCAATTATATTAAAGCGTAATGACATAGTTAAAATTAATATATCATAAAGATTGTAGTCCCTTGGGTCTAGATTTCATTCTTTCTTTAAAATAATTCTGTACACAGATTTTATTAAATTAACAACACAAACAAGTGTTTTTTAAATTTAGTTTTTTATTAGAGATATTTAATTTCTAAAATCTCATAAAGATTATTAAAAATAAGCAGAGAATTCTTTCAACTGTAAATAATAAATTATGTATATTTTAATTATATACAACTAATTATATATGATGTATTATAAAATATATACTAAATTATCTAATTAATTCTTATTTAAAACTGTTAAATGTCAGTAAATTAATGTAATTTTTTCTAAAATAAAATTTATTTTTAATATTTTATAAAAGAATTAATATAAACAAAATTCTTATTTTTATAAATTAAGAAATACTTATAATAAAATATTTACTTGTGTTATATTTAAATTAATTTTTCATAATCTATGTAAACATTTTATTTAAAGGTTTTGGAATATTAAACAATATTTGCTTGTACAGTTTTATGTAAAAATCTTAAGGTAATTAAATTAAATTAAATGTAATATTATAATTAAGCCCTAAAATTTCTTACGCTTGAATTAGAACTTTATCAATTCCTTTATTTTTTTAATAAAAATACTTGAAAATAAATCAAGAATTTATAAAGATGTACAAAGGTATGTAAGATACAATAAAATTTAATAGTGAATGATTACTTATAACTGATTTAGGAATGAAAATGTAGAAATTTCTTTCTTATTTCATATTTCTCGTGTTGCCAATAGTTGCTACAAATCAATATGTATTGTAATAAAAAAAATTACCATTCTAAGATACAATTTCAGGAAACTATAGTTATATGTATGTAAAAACACGAAAATTATTATATAATCCATCTAAAAACAAAAATGTAAATGAGCTATCATAAAATAAACATGAATACACTTTAATATACACTCACTTCGCAGTTTGCTATATTAAAAAGAAAATTTGGATTTTGTATCGAATTTTGGAAATTCCTTTATTGATTTTATTCTTGCTCTGATAAATCCCATCTCGTGCTTCCGTGCCACAAACTGATGGTATCACTTCTGTGGCAAGCTTAATACATGTATCGACTTGTGTGACACGGAAATTTCTCTGAAGGTATGACTGTGTTATCTGATATAGTCGTTTAGACAATTTCGGAGTAACTGTAGTTGCTGGATTATTCTAATCTATGTTCATAGTAATTCAGCCACGGTAATTGAAATTCTCATACTTTTTCTTTTATAAGTTTTTTTATAGCAGTCATTATTTTTCTTAGGATTAATTCTCTTATATGAGTATTTTCGTCTGTTTTGCGGATTAGCGGAATATGTATTTCTCAATACTGTTTGCAACTTACCTCATTTAAGATCGCTTTTAAATATAATGATGGTCTTATGTTCAAAAGTGTGTCCTTGTGCAAGATGATCCGACCATATTTACACGAAAACTTTAACATTTTTTTCAAACTGCATGGCGATATATACTTTTATTGTGAAGATAATAAGTTCTTTTAAATTTTCTGAAGATTCTTTGTTTCTCACTTAAAATTGAAAAAATTCTATTAGTACAAGTAAGCCATTGGAAATGCGCTAACTTTCCACGATCTTTACTTGCCAAGTTAGTCGTAACGTTTCCTTATGTATTTGCTAAATATATTTCATAGAGGGTTTTTGGTTTGTGCTTAGTAATATGACGTTAATATCAGGCAAATCTATATATATTCTTTGAAATGTTTGTTCTGATGACTGTCTATCGACAGATAACCCGTTTGGATCTGGCTGTGACGAGACATTGGGAACAGTGGATACATTGGAGCATACATACACGGCAGTCAGACTGGACGACCACCAGAGCAGTGAGATAAGCACAAACAGCTGCAACCACATGTTTGTTCGCCATTGTCCTTCTTGGTGTGTAACTTTATTGTCAGTAAGTGTATTTCGAATTATTTAAACGTTTAATATTCATTAATAATATCCAAAAAGATAACTTTCTTCGTAAATATTTCATTACGAGTATTACGAGAGGTTAAATCGTGAAAGTACCACTGTTTAAACATTTAATAAAACCCATTTATCTGATGTTAAATAATTCGCTTACTACGAGAAATTTCACAATTCATTATCAGTATCTTATGAGAATTGTTTTATTGTTATTAACTAAGTTTAGAAGAGTCATAAGAATTTAAAATTAAATTGACCATGCATTTTACACCGTTAAATATAAAAGTATATTTCTCTGTATGGCACTTTAATGTAAAAATCAATTATTAATGCTGAATATTCCATGTCCGTCAGAAAATCAGTCGAAAGCCACTGATGTTTCTGATTGATCTTAGCAAAATGCGTATATCTTAATGGTTACAAGTCGGTTATGGAGCAATTGCATGATATATTAAGATCCAGAAATCGATGCGATCAATGAATTCTAACAAAATATCTTTAACTCGTTCAAGCAAATATCAAATGACTTTTATTTAATATGACAGAGAGAATAATTTTTGTGATAAATTGTATTAAATTACAAATTTTCTTAAACAAGAAAAATATTTCAATATTTTGTAAATTTGAAATTTATTATAGAAAATATTCAGGTCTTTCAGCAATAAATCTTATAGAAAACTGCTCTTACTTACCTGGATTGTGATGTACTTGTTGGATAACATTGAAATATTTACGTTTCTACATGTTAATATTTTATATAACTTTGTTTTTCTATACTTTTTTAGTGATTTTTTTAAGGTTTTACGTTTTCATATATCAAAGATATAACAAAGGTATAAAAAACTTCAAAACATTTCAAGTTCTACACTTAAATATTCTAACTCAACATAAAGTTTCTAATTTAAAGTAAACCGAAAAAACATCAAAATATTTATAATAATATACAAATACATATTAAATTTATAGAGAAATTAAACTGTTATTATTTAATTAAAAATAATGAAAATTTCTAAAAATGAATTATCGTCCATTATAATTTATCTCAACTTAGTTTTGTCCATATTAATTCATTCCTTTTAGCATTAAAACAAATGTATGTATATAAACACCAGTTCAGTAATCATTTTAGACTATTTTTTCTAATATTGTAATAGAACAGCTGACGTATGTCTATGATATTCAGCATGGTAATTAATCGTGTTTATTTTAGTGAGTTTTATTCTTCATTTTGATAGGAAATGTAAATATAGTTTTCTGTTGATACTAGCTTATGAGGTCATTTAGATAATGTTTTAGATATTCATATTATAGTCTGCACCATAAAATAGATATTTAATCTCCCCAAAACAAACAAACATATCCCCATAAAGACACAAGAAAAACAAATTACGAAATAAAACATAATTACATAAACAAACGTAGTACTTTAACGAACAATACTTTACTTTCTATTCTTATTATTTTTCCTTTTTTTTTCAATGTAATGTGAAGATAGAAAATTTAATATTTGCCTTTAAAAGACACAGAAGAAAATTTTGACAATCTTCTATTTATATAATACGATGAAATCTTCTAACGTTAAAAGCTGGTCATAAAATATTTTTAAAAATTTTTTTGGTAGATAGAAAAAGAACTAAATTATAAGAATTTTATGTAGTTTTATATTGAAATACATAATTTCACATGATTTTTTAATTAAAATATATATTAATATTAATATATTTTCTTTAAATTAATTTAGGAACTATTTATACTTCACAATATAATAAAGATAAATGACAAAACATGAAAATATTATTATAAACAGAAATATAAAAGTATTATAAAGAGGTAATTCGATGATATTGAAGAAATAGCATCAAAAATCTATAAGAGAAAAATTAATGTCCAGTGTTTCCGTAGACACGTAGGATGTGCTACATTGATACAGGAAGGTCCATATTTCCAATGGAAGTTTAATGTTGCTTTGTATATTTGAAAAAAATGTTCTTATCTGAAAGAAACACGTGGCACAATACAAATTCCATCCCTCTGTAATGCAACTTTAAAGATTTGCCTCAAGTACTGTACGTCTACGCATTCAAACTTATACAAAATAGCAATAGTAAATGCCCATTGATATTGTAGCGTTACTCCATTATTAATAAATATAACAAATATTGAAAATACAAAAAATAAAATAAATTTTTATAAAAATTATATAAATTGAACTTGCTATAAATTAAACATTTTAATATTTAATTATTTTTTACATAGTTAAGCAAAATGTACGCTTTTTATCGCATACAAAACGTTAAAAATTTTTAAAAATATTTCAATAATAAAATAAAATAAATGATTTTATTTCCTGTAACTTTATGTTGTGTTAAAACGCTAAAAAAAATTATTTAAAAACTTACTTATTCTATCATTAAAAAAAATATATTTTTATTGCTTAAAATATAAAATTTTTATAATACAGTAAACAAATAAATAATCATTACAAACTATAAAATCGAATTTTATATTTCAAACAACATAAGATGTGAAGATTTTAGTATCATATTTATTGTGTTGGTCTGATGTAAAGAATTTTTTTCTATTTTTCTATCACAAGAAGAACGTGAATTTTATATTTTTATGCTTCTTTCTGTTTATATAGACTAGTTTCATCGTAAATAGAGTTATTATTAAAACTTTATGGATTTTATTTGCTATGTTGCTGTGTTATTTTAGATAAAATGTATTTGTTGTTTTAAAATAAAAAAGGAATGGAGATAGTTACAAAAAAATAAATTTTGTTTTTAAACTTATCTCCTGTTCATATTAAATTTACTTTTATTTTATAGAAATAATTAAATATAAAGAAGAAGAGAAGAGTATTTTAAGACATTTATTTTCAAATTAATTTATTTTTGATATTTTAAATAAACATAATTTTTAAATTAAATGTAGTACTTTCCTGTGTTTAACACAGCTCAGATAGAATTACAAAATAATATTTATAAATATACTAACCTTGCATTATCCTTAATTAAAATATTCATCCTCTCTTCTATTATAAATTTCATTTAATTATGAAGTTTATTTAATCAAATTTTACTTCAAAAATATTTTTAATATATTTTATACACCAATTTAACTCAAGAAACTTGTATAATCATTAAAATACATTACGTGCTATAGAGAAAAGAATGATAAAATGATAACATACCATCACAGGACATGATATTTTAGAGAAATCTTATTCATTTTTTTTTCTTTTTCTAATTTCAGATCAAATTTTAAACCATAATTGCTATAGCAAAAACATTAGAAAGTAACAGAATTGTGTTATAAATCTTCTTTAATCCGGATAAAAAAAATAATGGAAGTTTGTTTTAAAGTAGTTACAACAGAAAAGAAATCGATAGAAAGGTTTAAAAAAACAGATTTTTTTAAAACATTAATGTACAGAACAATGACAATTTCTTGCTTGAAATTTTATGCTATTAATAATGTTTATTTTCTTTTGCTAGGAATGTATTCTTGATACTCATATAAAGCAAACAAAAGTGTGCTCTATATTCAGATTATGTTATAATTTATTATAGATATAAATATTATTTAAAGATATTGTAAACCTAAAAAAATATATGTATATAAATCTTTCTTTTATCAATTAGAGTATAAGGATTTATGGGATGCTGAATTTTAAATTTTAGAAATGCATAAATCATTCTTTATTTTCAAATAGAACTTAAATATTTTCAAAAAATATTTTAATATATTTAATAATACTTAAAACAATAGTAATTATATATTTAAAATTAGAAATTTTATATTGTTTTGTTTAAACTTTAAATACAGTATTTATATTCATTAATTATTTGTTTTTAATTACTAAAGAAAAAATATTCTAGAAAATTATAAATAATAGAAAAGAATTTTAATTTTTGTATTTTTAAAAAGTAAATAGCCTATTTTATATTTTATTTACCCCTTTTAAATTATCTACAAATATAAAAATATAGAAGAAGATTGTAGAGTTGCTTCGTCTGAATGTTTATGTAACTTTGTTCTAAGATATTTATTTTGTTACAATAACTAATGCACTTTCACAATTGAGAGAGATAATATAAATGTATTTCCAAACAATAGCTGCATTATACAATCTTGTATCATTTTCTATCGAAAATTTGATTTACGAGACATGAAAAATTCTCATATAATTCAATAAGTGCTTTGAAATTCTCCCGATAATCCGTAAAACCCAGTAAAGGCAAGTGCTTTGTGATGACCGCAATTTCTACTGTTATACATTATTTTGTTGCTTCAAATCTAAAATTACATTTTAAATTATTATTTTTTACATTCCTTTTACTGATGTAAATTAATAATTTAAAAATATATAAAAGAATTCGATTTAATCTTTAATTTATAATGTTTATAAAATTATATTATTAATAAGATTATCAAAGTTTTAAATGATGTTAAATTTTAAATATTAAATATTATTGAAAATACTATAAGATACTTTTTATATTTGGGAAAAGACTTCTTGGAAAGATGTAAAATTTCTATTCACTCACAGTTTTATTTATTTATTTATTTTTTATTGTCAACAGTTAGAATGTTATGTTTACTCAATTCCAATTCTCTTGTGTTCAGATACGTTCTGTGTTGTGGAGTGAATTTTTAGAAAGTCGTCCATATATATCATGGAAAAAAATGAAGTGAGATATATTTCTTTTTATAAAAGTTGAAACGTTAAATATAAAACAGACATAGCTCAGTCTCTATTTTTTTTTCCTTATAAGATATATATACATATTTTAGACTTTTCGTTTTCTTGTAGTTTGTGTGAGTATTATAGATCTTCTCTAGATATAATTCTTAAATTTATGAATGAACTTTATTCAGAATTTGCATTTAAATTCTCAGAAACATATGTAAGAATATATCTTGACGTGTATTTTATATTTATTCTACATTTATTCATTTAAAGTAGAAATCTAATTTTTTTAGATTTTTTGACGTTTATAATTTTTCAAGAAAAATTTTAAGAAAACGATTTCTCTACATTTACAAAAATACATAAAATATATAATAAAAATTTTGAGAAATTTATGAAAGGCATGCATTGAGTTGTTAAAGAACAAATACTTCTGCCCCTAAGATTTTCATATCCTGTTATGATTTTCACCTATCTAAATAGGTTTTGAAGCTTGACGAAGGACAGACAGCAGACAGAACGACAACAGTGGATATGTATAGGTCTGTAATATAAAAATTGCAGTCTAATCACATTAATTAAAGACGAGTTGCCAACATCTAAAAAAGAGGTAACGATAAATAACCGATTAGAATACTTTTGATCTAATCACTGAATTTGTTATAAAATAGATTTAACAGAAGTTTGCAACTTAATTATCCATGTTAAAAAATGTTTTTGTTACGTAATAGAGTAAAATTCTTGGGAAATTTTCCAGAAGATGTATAGACACTAAAAGCTTTCATTAACTTTTTTATTTATATTCCACTTGCATCACTCGAACCTGATTAACCAAAATGTTTTTTAAAAGTATCTGTAAATACAAATGAAATAAAAGAACAAAATCATTTTACTATTATCTATTCATGTATGCAAACAACTTTCAACAAAAAATGATAAGGAAATTAAAGAAAATATCGCAGAATATTTTTTAAAATATTTTTCTTTCTACTACTATTACATATTAAAACAAATGTCTTATATATAAAGCTGTTATTGTTAATATTAAAATATGGATAAAAATTATGTAAATTTTCCATTAATCGATATCCCAGTAAATACAAAATCGATTCTATTTTAAACAGAATAAATTATTTTAGTAGATGAAAAACGTAAAAATAAAAGTTATTAAATTGATAAAGAAATTTTTAAGAATTTCTGATGCATTTTAATATATTTATTTTTATATTTTCTGTAGGAAAAAATATGTTAACATAATTTATTTTTCGAATTTTAAATATATATTGAAATTTGTCTTTGAAGGAGCTATAGATTTTTAAAACCGATTTGAAAAATACGAGAATAAGACTTTTTATAATTATCACTTCCGCAGTTTTCTTCATATTATAAAATGATTTAAAGAACAATAGAAATATAACAGTTATATGGAAGTGTATCTACCTACTGATAAGACTCTGAATCAATTCATTATAATCTCGGGGTGATAATGTAGCATATAATATAAAAAGAAAAAGAATATTTACGTCGCAAAATCTTTCATGTGTTAGAGAAACCAAAGGAAAACAGCTGTTATCAATTGGGAGTGAAGTTGAAATCTGTATTAGTGGTAGAGAATAACGAATACTTGTCAAAATAACCCTGGAAACAGGCAATTTGCAAACAGTCCTTCACTTTCATGATTTCACTTGTATATTACATCAAATCAATTTTTCCTTGTAACCATATCCATTTTCTAAATAGAGATACAATACTATTAAAATAAATGTATGCATGATGTAATGGAAATTATTTATATTATTATTAGCAACCTGAATATAATAACAACAGCTAATATAAAAAGAAGGATGGAAGAGAGAAAATTATGTTAAATCGTAAGGTACTATTAGTCATTATATGGAATAGAGGAGAGTTAGTTCTGTCGATCCAACCATTAACACTTCTTTACTCCCATTAGCTAGTGTTCCTTGAATCATTTTAGGAACGAAACTTATCCTAACACGTCTACATCGTCAAAGCTAAATTGATGCCTTTTCTTGGCACAGATTCTCTAGAGACTTCTGCAGAAACTTCTGTTCTCAAACTAAAAACGTTTAATATAATCACTTGATTTGTTATATCTATAAAAACTTGTCTATTAAATAAAATATAATTCTTTTGTTTATTGTAAATTGAGAAGTATATGCAATAAATAAAAATTTAGCAAAAATCACGAATCTTAATTTCAGTTATTTCTGTGGTATATCAATGCCAAGATTAAGAGATGTTTATAAAAAATTATTGTTAAAAATATTTTAATAAAAATATATGATTTTTTATTAAAATATAGGAAATATTTGAGATTTTTTTTGTTCTGAAATTCGTAAACAAAAAATTTACGTTTAAAATATTTAAATATTTTGCATTTTAAACTGTGATATTAATTATAATCATTGTATTTTTTAATTACGCAGAATAATATTTTATTGTATAAAATTTAAAATAACGAATAAAATAATTAAATTTTAAATATTTAGTACAGAAAAATAATTAATATCCAATTATTAAGATATTAAAAAAATATTTTTACAAAATAAATTCCAGAAGCATTAATTTTAAATTAATTAATACAAATATATTTTTAAATACATCATTAACGTATATTTTTGTATTTACTAAATGTAATTGGATTTTACTTTTGTATTCTATAAAAAATATTTTTGCTTGTCACGATAAAGATATTTTGCTTGTTACAATGGAGAATAGCATCTGTGACAGACATTGGCAAGTATTTGATGCGTTTGTAAGTATGTCGATGCACTAAAACTTCCTCAATTCTTTCTATTTATAAAGTTTGTTTTCAACCAACAATCAATTATTCGCTTTAAGATAATGTATGACTTCAATACAATACAAGTAACATAATTTAATTATTAAATTATTTTATATTGTATTGAAAATCATACATTATCTTAACAAACATTATCTTACGAATATACAATTATTGAATGAAGAAAATTTAAGTTTTTGGATAATGTACTGTACGAATAATAGATTTAAAAATAAACATTTTCTAGTAAAATTTCTTAATTAGATTATAATGAATTAATAAATAAAATATGACGACAGAGTGAAATAAACTAAAAAAATAGAATATTTACATATATGTCTGTCAACTTAATATATTTAATATTAAAAAATAAAAAAAAATTTTATTCTTGTTGATAATACTGTAAAATATTTAATATTTTTCGAGGAATTTGTTTTTTAAAAATTATTTTATATTGATGCTTTAATTTTTAATAATGCCTTTACTCAAACGATATATAAACTTGGAAAAATTTAGTGTCATATATCTTTACAAATAAAGGTTTATAATGGATATTCTAGAAATATTTTCTGGACTTTCAAAAATCAGCTAGAAGCTTTTTATTGACATAAATTGCTCTCTAGATTTGCTATCAGACGTTAGTTTCCGATGTGAGAAAAACGATACTCTAGTAAAATGTTTTTCGTAGATTTGCTATCAGTTGCGAACTGTTGACAGTAGGAAATGGCATAGAAATGGAAGGATTATTTATAATTCTTCAACAAACGATAGATTTGTATTTGATTTTTATAATAAAATATTGATTAAGTGTTTTAAATTTAAAATGATTTAGAAAATTTTTAAATGAAATTATACTTGTACATTAATATTAGAATTTATATGGTACATAGGCTAGATCTTCACTGTGATTAATATGTTTACCACATTTTAGGAGAAGAAGTTATTTACATAATCATAAGTTTTGGTATAAAGTATGTTTTTAAAATGATGACAGTCATTTACATAACAATAACAAAATTTTGAGTTATAAAGACACTAGAGATGTTCTCAATCTTATCCAATGTAAATTACTTACTTTCGCTTTTTTTCCTTGCTACAATAATATATCATGTAGTTTTCCGACATCTCTTCGAGTGACTTTTACAAAGGATCACATGTTTGGTATTGAGTACTCGTATCAAATATGTGATCCTTTGTGGTCCTTTGACGACAGTATAAAAAGATGTAATCTATATACGACATATATTTCATACAAAGTAAAGAATTTTGTAATCATTAATAAGACGATTCGATTAGAATTATGATGTTATAAAATATATTCCTTAGAAGATCTCTCTTCTCTCTTCTCTCTCTCTCTCTCTCTCTCATTGATTTTACTATAATTTTTAGACTAAAATTCTACTTGAAATAATGTTTAAAGTTATGTTAACGTAGATATCGTAATTAATTATACATATTTTACTTAAAATTTTATCTAATATACCAATAATTTTATACAATTTTAAGATGATGTCACTGTATTGTATTTTACAATTTTTTAAATAAAATTAATTATTTGTTTTATCTAAAATTCAAATTAATTCTATTCAAATTATATTTATTTATTATATTTTTATTAAATATTTTTTATAAGTTTCTACTTCTAACTGTTTGAAATGTTACAAGATAATTTCATAATGTATAAATTTGCTTCGAATTATTAATGTATTACGAGTATTAAAAATACATAAAGCATTTTATAATTTGGAACAATTTGATACTGTCAAACCTCAAAATAATTATAGCAATAGATTGCCAAATCACGAAAAGAAACCACAACAAAGAGATAAAAATCTGAACTTACATCACTGTCTGCATGAATCTTTGTTAACTACTTGTTCTTTCATTGTCTTATTTTACTAAACTTTCACTATAATTACACTACATTTATATTATTTATACGAAGTAAAGACAAATTTTTCTTGGTTACTTATATTATAAAATAATTTTATTTTTAATTAATAATTATACTTATTAATATTATCCAATGCTTCTTCGTGAGTTTCAGATTATTGATAAATTGCACTCTCCTACTTCATTAATGCTCATGATGAATTTGTATAAGTGATAAATACATTTATAAAAATTATTTAATTAATATAACATACTTATTCGGAAAAATATATTGTTTAAACTTTATTTATTTACCATTAGGTAAAATTTCAATTTCAATTCAAAATTTATTCGTAATAAGGCGATAGCCAGTTACAAAGGATGTTTTTGACAACAATCGCTTGTTATTAATGTTAAAAAATACACTAGCAACACAAGTCAAACCAAGCATTATATTCCACATTTAGTTACCAATTATAATTATTTTAATAACATCAATTTAAAGTCATTTTAACCTATACTGCAACTGGTAACTTTCTTCATACACATGGTTCTATGACATACAATACCATTAATTTATGTTATTTATGTATTCAATGAATTTGTTACATTAAAAATTTGTGGGCATATTTATATAGTCTATAAATTATAACATACTTATTATTAATTACTTGTATTCTGATTAATTCTGGCGAATTAAACAGAATCATTAAATAATTATTAATATGACATTATATTACGTTATAACGTCATGATTTGTTCTTTACGTTAAATAAATTTATTAAATCTTTTATATTCAATTTTATATCACAATATTCACGGGAATATGTAGCATTATATCTCTATAAGAAATGTTTATTATAAAAGAAACTATTCATCTTGATATATTCACCAAATGCTTGTTAATTATTATTTTATAGTGCAATGGGCGTATTTTTATTCAGTTTTAAAGAAAGAATTAAATCAATAAATTGTTTAAAAATCTATATATATATTCTGTTACAATATAAACGTTTTTTATATAGTTTATTATTTATTGAAATTTTAAAAATAAAAATTATAATATATAAGGTCTATCTTATTATCTAATATGTTATTTTTAACGTTTAATAAGAGATAATGTAATAATTATTTAATTATCTGTTCGTAATAAAAAATAAATATTTTCTTATATATTATATAATTTGTCTTGTCAAACTGCTTCTCCAGTTTCTGATCTGAACAAGAAGAATTAATGAATGTTAATCACCTTGATTTGCTTGTATTTCTTTCAGGTACTGTACTTGATATGGAATAATATAATACTGCTCTGTATATTCAGATACATCAGATTGAAATATAATTCATTTTAATATAAACACAAATAAAATCTTTTAAACGTGTTTTATCTGTTAATTGAGCAAATAGTTGCATACGTTAGATATTTATGTAATCATTTGGAGCTTCATGGGAATGTGCATATAGTTACACGGTACCGCCATCTCATCAGTATTTCACTTCTAGTCTCAATTTTCTATCTCATCTATCTGCTCTGTACTCGAGATTATTGAATGACGGACAGACTGACGGACGACATCGAGAATGTATAGTTCTGCAATTTAAAAATTGCAGTCAAATAAGATCATTGTACTTATATCAATTATTTTTACTAGTGAGATCTTTTCTCATTCGAAAATAATGTTTAGAAAATTAATATTTATCAATATTTATTCGTTTAAAATAATTTAATAAGAAAGTTTTTTTTAAAATTAATATTAAGAATACTCTCAGGACATTGACTACATCAGGTAAATAAGCTAAAATGCATTTGCTATGGATTGCGACCGATCAATGAAGGGGCAAGCTTTGCTAGCAATTGTTTAAACCCTAAAGCCTCAACTCAACAGACCATTCTAGTTAGACTGAAAATGCTGTTATTCAGAATAAATCACGTATAGTTATACTACAGAAATTGCTAGAAAGTTTGAACCTTCAAGAAAGAAAGAGAAGAGTAAATTTAATTTATTAACATCATATTTGTATAAAATTCTGAATTCTTTATAATATAGAATCATGTTTACAATCGAAATAAGGCATAATTTTCTATCAAAATTTGATTAAAAATAACTTATTTGCAGTGTTTTCAATATGAAACTTTCCTCCTTTCTTGTCTTATTGATAGAACTCTGACACGTAGGGATTCAAATAATTAATTTATTTATTTATTTACTTTAAATTGCCAACAAACAAATTAAAGATTAAAAAATAAAAATTACATAACTATTTCTTCTTTAAAATATGGAAAAAAAAGAATTATTTTTTCTTTAAAGAGTGATGTCTCTTTGTATATTTACGTAAAAATAAATGAAAACCATCAGAATTCGTAATAAAGAATTTGAAGCTATAAAAAGAAATTCTGTTTCGTGATTGAATTTATAAAGAATTAAATATAGCTTCTTAAAATTTTATATTTATGAGATTTTATTCAATCTTTTCTTGAATACGTGATAGTGATTACAGTTTACTATAAATAAAAGATTGAAGAAACGAATGGTTCGATAGCTTCAATCAAGAATAATGTATGAATCAAATGATATATCATCTGCACTAACTTTCTCATGAAAAATATATTTTCTGTAAGTACTTAAACTTGTATTATTTCCTTAATCCTTTATTTACTTCTATCGGTTTATTTTCAAAAATTATTCAGGAAAAAGAAAATTCTTGAATTTCATAAGATATAACGTAATAAGAATATAAATTTATCTAGAAATTCAATAAAATTTAATTTATATGTTTTATTAAATTAGACAGAAAAAAAACAAGTTTATAACTTTCTTTCCTAAATTATCTTTCCGAAGTTTTAAATAAAACGACAGTATTTTTTCATAAAAAACTAATTAAATTTTCCTTTTATAATTAAATTTACAATATTTTTTCGGATGCAATTTGAAAAAAATAAATACCTATAAATTCTCAATTGCGGCCATCTGTCTGTCTGTGCTTCCTTAAAATTCAGAACGTTATTCAATAGATGAAAGTAGAAAAGAAATATAGAAAGCGTTGAGGCAGAAGGCCCCGACTGGTTGTTTACAGCCTTTCGGTATAGACCGAAAGTCACGTGATTTCAATTCAAATATTTCTCCAGAGACCGGCATGACTCTGTTGTTACCAGGAAAAGTGTGATATACAGGGACAAGATACTAATAATTTGAGGTGGAGAGCATATATTTTAAATTAAATAATTAAAACTATGATTAAAGATTTTTGTTCGTTCGAAATTAATTTTTTTATATTATATTCCATGTTTGCCTTCGTACTTAGTAAATATTTTTCGTATGAAACTTTAATTATAATTTATATTTTTACTAAAATATAAATCATAATTTATAATATACTCGTTTAATACATTTAATCTATATTTTAAAAGTGAAGGGTTTATATATAAATTGCAACCCATAGTAAGTTATTGACACCCAGATAAATCGATATTATCCCCTCAGGTGTCACTAGCGACAGAATTGGGTACCCCCTCTGTCTTTATTGGTTTATTCGTATTAAAGTTTGAAGTTGTGAAACAGATGAAACATTCCCTCACGTTTGTCCTTTCATATCGAACAGCTGAGAACGACACATTACCACAAATATTGATTTTTCTTCACTACTATTACAGTATTCTGCAGGAAGCTATAATGTTTCTAAACAAATAAACGAAAATAAGCCTTCTATAAGTTGTTTACTTTAACATATTCTATTTTTTCCCTCGTAATATTTTGTTAAATATGAATATTAAGTATAATATTTATTGATGTACTGCGAGTGTACAAACTAAAGTAAATTTGATTTGTCGCGAATAAACATTTAAATTTTCTTCAAACTTTTTACATAAATTACTTTGATCTTTAATAAAATTATCTTTGATAACTTTTATCATCAATTATTCATTCTTAAGAGTAAAATTAGCATTTTTTAAACTATATTATTAAAGATGCTGATGTTGTATTGCAATTTTAATACAGAATTATACCTAAAAATAATATAAAACTACAAAATTTTTCACTTCGTTCAGTAAATACGAATTGTTCTACTCTCTTTATTGTAAATATTTTCTAAAAATGCTAACAATTATTCGTATTTTTAAATAAATAGTAACTTTATAGTTTCTTTTTTGCCACGTATAATAAAAGTATTAATGAGCAAATTTAATTTTATGTAAAGCAATTTTCTAACAACTCATTAGAAAATATACACAAAACTCCCAATTATCCGTGGGTGGATTATCGGTATTGTGGGTTATCCGTGCATCGTCAAAATATTAGAATTACTGTAAAATGACAAAGTAAATAAAGGAATTGAAATAAATCATTAGTGTTGGAATATTGTTTTTCAGGGCAAAGTTGGCACTGTAATCCCTGAATAGCTTCAGTCTTATAGTTTTGGGGATGTTTTGGATTATCCGTGTTTTCTGCTTTTCCGTGCACATCCCTGCACTAATTAACACGGACAATCGGGAGTTCTGTGTTGCTGAATAGTTTCTGTAGCAGATGAGAAGAGAAAGTTTGAATTCACATAAAAAATTAAATTATTACTTATAGAATTAAAAAATCTTAATAATATAAGGAAACAAGTACATCAAAGGAATTTTAAAATTCCATTATTTTAAATTATGTAGAAATTTTTTGTAGTCCGCTCATTAAATAAATTTTTAATAAGAATTTCTCTCCGTATTATCTTGATTTATTTATGAAATGTAAATGTTTGGAGTAAAATAACATTTATTTTACCTGCAAAACAATTAATTATACAGTTCTTTGTTCCCTAGTAATTTTTAAAAATAAATTCTTAATGTAGAAAATAAAAGAATTTCGCTGCATTTTCATTTCATTTTTAACTTTTGTTTAATTATAGTTAATTGAATTATAAATAATATTTAATTAGATAACAGAAAGTAAGAAAAGAATGTGACTGCAAACGATATCGAAATTACATTATGCTTATATAATTACACAATGTCCAAAGTAATGATACTCATAAACTATCCAAATATTACTCTGGAGATGGCAATGGCTGAAAAATGGAGTTGGTTATTAAGAGAAAATGCCTTTTGTTTTATCAGAATTACATCCCTTTTCCAGAAATAAATTAGAACAGAGGAAAACGGAAGTGGATAATTTAGAATTTTGATTCCAATACTCAATATTCAAGTGGATTTTGAAGGTTTTTAAGATATAATTAAATATAATTAATTAATGTTAAGAGTCAATTTCCATTATTTTTGTTAGTCAAATAATATAGTTAATACAGATAACCTGTATAATAATATATAAATGAAATTACGAAAATTTTAATTAACCAGAATATTATTATTTTTTAATCATACATTCCTGGATTACCTTGTAGATTTTCGTTACATTGAAAAGTTGTTGCATATATAAAAAAAGGGCTAATGGGCCGTTCATTAATTACATTTACAGTTTTTTTTATCCACTCTTAATTCCCCTCTCCCTGTTGATTCAGTGATGTGTTTTTGCAAATCCCCCTTTTTTTAATTACATGCAGATGAGTTCTGAGTTTCTGATACTTTATTCCAAATACTAGTACCTACCTACTATTAATAGTATAGTAGATAGGCTTATACCGCTATTAAAATCAACATAGACAATTCCTCTTCTGTCTACTCCCTCTCTCTCTCCTCATCCTGTACAAATTTTTGCCACCTCCTGTCTCCTTCTTAAGCAGTATACGTAATTAATGAACGACCCCAAGGTGTTTCACATATCCCGTGAACAGCAGATTTATAATAAAAGTGTAAAACAAAAATTCTGATGTTTATTGTAATTAATGCAAATCGTTAATTTCTTCCCAAATACGAAAATACAAAAATTTGTATGAATTCTTAAATGATCGACTATCATTTTTCATTAACAAAAATAGTATTTATCGAATGTCAAATAATTATAAAGAACTTTGCTTATGTTCCATCCAAAAATATATAATTTAGAACTTTTAATGAGAAGAATTGGTTATAATCGTGTGTTTGATCTCGTCAGTAGTTATTACTGATGATCGAATTTCGTGACAGTTTTAGAATTACCTTTCATATGTTGACAATCACTTTGTTAATCTTCTTTGCTAAATTCTAATGGATTAATTACACAGCGATAATTATATAGCTTGTTTAATAAGGGTTGATTGTAAGAAATCCAATTAATAGGAAATAATTAACAGAGTTTCTCATTACTGCAATTATGTTTTTCTTACTTTAACGGCATTGACATTTTCTTATTTAAAAAATACAACACATATAATAATCTTATTTAGCATTTGATCGACATTTAATCTCGAAGAATGCGAAATTTACTAATCAGAATCAAATACTTTCTTCTGTAAGAATTTTCAATTATTAAGGAATACATAATTTGTTTTTTTCCCCCTTAAAAACATAGTTTAACGTACTGTTCATCACAAAATATTGAAGGTATAATTTGTGTTATAAATACGTGCGTTTGGATATTATACATTTATCCCTAGAAGGTGGTGACAAGCATTTCTTCAGTAAATCATTGCAAAAAAATTCTAAAATTGTATTGTTTCTTACGCCGATGTTAATTAATTCTGGACAGAACTAAACGATGTTGCAACTATCGTATCCTCTCCCTTTAATTTATAGAAGCGTGATACAATATCAATTTCAAAGTCGCGAAGTATGACAAATAAGTAATTTCTTCTTTTGTTACATTCAAACGTATCAAATAGACTCCGGAACGATGAAAAATTACTCCAGAAAAAAAAACAAACACTAAAAACTTCTAACATTTATACATTTCTTTTATTTACGTACAAACAATGATTGCAAGCTAATTAGTAATGGAAAAAATCAAAAATTAACTTTTTCTCTTGTTTCTGATGTCATTTCTCTTCTCATTCACTTCCTTTTGAAAGCATGTTCCCCTGTCCTGATTGGCATTCTGAATCGCAATAAATATTAAATTTACGTATTCTGTCATCCTTTACAACTTTACAATTGATTTTGTTGCCCTATTTCCATTAGGGACTGGTATAACTTCGCTTTTATCAACGTAAGAGAAGTGGTTGCACCACTCTTGCATTATCGTTTCACACGGTACTAACTTAGTATATTAATAAACTGCACGATAATAGTAGATTATTGAGGAAACGAGCAGCTTCACTACTGGTTTCCTCAGTAATCTTCTGGCACAGATTTCTCACCATTCTGTATATTTATCACAATACATCGGAAGCATTTAAAAGCTCATTTATGTTATAACAGGGTTGTAATTATGTCAACCTTGTAATTTCTGACAAAACTGAAACACAATTAATAAAACTTAAATTTATATATTTATATAATGTATTACTAAGTTTATAAAAGAGAAGATATTTTATATACAGTATAATTATTACATAACACGTAAACATGGCATTATTGCAATTATTTATTGCTAATTTTATACCAATGTGATTGATAATTATATGAGATTTATTGGAAAGGCACTTAACTGTCGACTCATCTATACATCATCAAGCCATCGATAATGTAATTACACCAAACTTCAGGGTCACAGAAGCGTATATTATAAGCTTCTTGTATCATTTATTGAAGCATTAAATATATATATTTTTTTAATATTTGATAAAAACTAAAGTTCCACTCCACACTTGGCAGTGGTTTTTTATAAGATTTTTTTTTATTTTTTGTTTGATCAAACTAACGATTAATTTTTATTCTTCATAATTGAAATCTTACAGATTTAATTAAAACTTGATTTATAAAAGTGGAAAACTTGAATAAAAAATAATTATTTAATGATGCTTAGATAGCTGTCTAATTCATTTGTCAATATATATTAATATTTTAAAAACTTATTGTAATTTAAAAAATTACTTATATAAATTATTTACTTTTAGTATTTGAATATAATTTAAATATTTTACATATTTATCAAAAAAGTTTCATTAACTCCATTGTTTTTTATCTTACTTTGTGAATTCTTTTAGACGCATAAAAAAATAATTTTAAAATCAGAGCGAGGTATAAACAAAAAAACGAAGAGAAAGAAAGAGAGACAGAGAGAGAGAGAGAGAGAGAGAGAGAGAGAGAGAGAGAGAAAATGTAATATTTCGAATATAAAGTACTTTAACTACTTTAAAAATTTCATAAGTAATCGTCAGTATCCGTTGGTTGTCTAAAGAAATAAAACACTTATCAAATAATCAATTTTAGTTCTCTAGAAATCCAAATGATTATGGGGCAGTTTTTCCTTCTGGGATCAAATGAAAACTTTTACAAATTATAATCCTAAATGTAACTTTACACCCTGAATCACGAGACAGTTAGATGCAATATTGTGTTATATAATCTACTTGTGACAGTATCCAAAATATGAAATAAATAAAATTTTATTGATGTAATTATTTGTCCAAAAGCTATGTCTTCTCGAATATTTTCTGCGGACGTCCATGAAAGTGATCGAAATATAACTTTCATATTCGAAATAATTTACACTTAACTAATAATTGTTTACTTTCAGGAAACTAGCCAAGTTTCTCCGTAACGATCGCAACATTCCAACTCTTTCGTCGTAACTCCGTGGAAGTGACACGATACTAATCGTAAAACTCTGCTAAAGAATGTTTCTTGTCACTGAAACAACCGACCATGTTTCAATCTCTTTTAACTAAAAAATGGCAGATGAATAGAAACTTAATTGCTTATTTCATTTAAAAGTTTTTGCTTAAATATTCTTCAAAGAATTTCTTAGTAAGGTATCTAAAGTAATCATAAATAAGTTAAACGAGTGAGTCATGCCGGTCATCTAACTTCGTTCTGGAGAAAATTTTTGAATTGGAATAGCGTGACTTCCGGTCTAGACCAAAAGTTCGTATGTTCTTAATCGGAGCGTAAGCTTTCCATATCCGGTGTCGATTTTCATTTATCCAACTCCGTTCTCGAGATTAACGAAGAACAGGCAGACGGTTAAACGGACGATAATAGGAGTGTATAGGTCTGCAATTTGAAAATTCTTACCTAAAAACATTTACTGAAAGATTGTATAAATTATAAAATAGTTTAATAAAATTATTTTAAAAATGTAGAAAAAAATCAACGTTTTAATTTAATAAAATGTAGCCGAGTTATCTCTAATTTATGTAAGATAAATTAAACAACTAAAACGGAATTCATTAAAGAAATATTCCCTTAATGATTATCATTCAGCATTTATTATGAGATAAGTTTTAAAAATCATAGCATCTTATCTAATAATAACGATTACTGTATTACATTAGAATAAAAAAATATTATTAAATTCGTTAAATATTCAACGATTTATTTAAAATGAAATTTACATATTCTTGTATCTTGTAATTTATAAGCAAATGTTTTATTTTTCATCCTCCCTGTAGGCATTAAGAAGGCCTTTTTGTTGACAGGTCCATAATGGAGTGACCGGGTGGTAATGGATGGGACTATGAATATTTTTAAAAATATAATTATAAATTTTAATTTAAAACATTCTATTATATCCATAGTATAAAAATCAGTTATTTTATGAATGTAAAAGTATAGATCTCGTATATACAGATTTAATGAACAAATTCGTTTTTATTTGTATGTTTACAAAATATTAATAGCCAAAATTACAATAAAAATATAATAAAATACACTTTTCAGCTGATATTACAGATGAGTCCGAACATAAGATATATTTTGTTATATGAGAGAGGAATCTATTTGATCAAAGTCGACTGTAAAAAGTTTAGATATGGTCATGGTCATATTTTCGAGTTTTTCTTCAGTATATATTGACAAGCAGCATCTCAACTATCAAAAACAACACATATATATTCGTATTTACGGTGATTTTTAACGATTTTTCCTCCAGAAATCTCAACAGAATTTATATATTTTTAACATTATTTGTTCTATTCGTCATTATTAACCTATTCCTTTGCATATAATTGGGCTGAAATTTTCAAATTCCGGACTTATCAACACCCACTGGCAGCTATTTGTCTGTCTGTTTTTTTAGTTTCGAGAACAGAGTTAAATAGATACAATTTTAGAAAGGGTATGGAAAGAGTAGGGACAGGTGACTCCGATTAACTATATAAGCTATATACGAACTTTTGGTTTGCATTATTTTACTTAATTTCTTTCTTTAAAGTTATTTTTTCTCTTCAGAAATTTGAAAACAAATAACAATTTTTTTCTTTTTATTATTATTAAGTCTAATTCTTAGAGAGTTTCAGGTAATTATACCATTCTTAAATCCTGTAGCTGCTTATTTATTGAGATTTTTTCTAAAAAGTTATAGGGAATTAATCTCAAAATTTATTTTTACATAAGTTTTTATATCTTAATTTAGATCCGTATTCAATTATAAGTTTTACAATCACTTGAGAATAAAACTCGAGCTAGAGGTTTTATTTTTAATCCTCCCTAATATTAGACGAATAAATAAATTTTCTCTAATGTTTATATTCTTAATACTTTCATCAAAATCGAGCAGACTTTTATTTAATTGATATATTTTAATTGTTTTTAAGATAAAGAGAAAAGTTTATTTCCTTTTTCTGCACAAAAATTTAGAAACAAGCAAATAATTGAATGCATTAAATTCATTTAAGTTAATTCAAAATTAAATATTATTTATTTCCAAAATTCGAATATTGATTTACATTATTATTATTTGTTAAATTTTGGAGTGTAAAATATTATTTTTTTATCCTGTAAAAATTTTTCGAACTTACAGCATAACGATGATAAAACTTTTATTTTTATTATGCCTCGTATAAATAATTATTTTACTAAATTCTATAAAAATATTATCAAACACTATTCAAATTATCGTACAAGATTTCACAATTTTATAAATTCCCACTGTTGTCTGTCTGCCTGTCTTTCTTAATTCTCAAGAAAGGATTTAGATAGATGAAAGACGTTATTCCTATCAGATCTTTTCTCGTGAAAGCAGTTAATAGATGACTGGAACAACTCTAATGTTAAAGAAAAAGTACGATGTACAGGGGCAACCCAATACTAATTTGAGGTGGAGACCATATATTTGAAATTAAATAAATTTAAAATATGATTTAAAATTGCAGCCCGACATTGTGACCATGTCACAATAAATAATTGCCCGTTTTTATGTAAAAATAATTTAAATAATTGTCAACTATTTATGATTTATGTGATGTGTTGTTACTAATGATATTTAAATTGCATTAAAATTTAGCTGCAGTTCTTTAATACTTTTTTGTTTTCTTCCTCTACACTTTTATTATAGTAGGATATTATAAAGTATTAAGCTACACTCAAAATATTGGTATACCAATATTTTGAGTGTAGCTTAATATTCTTAATATATTATTCTTATATCAATTTAATTACACTTTAATTTACACTGAAATTCGGACTAATTTACGAATTTATAATTTTTCTTTTAATCGAAACTCTTCGATATCTTATATTCTTCGTTAACCGTACAATCTTCTGTGTAAAATTCATAAACATTATTTAATTCATTTTAGCTTATTTATTCCTATAAACTGTCTTTGAGGATACACGTGCCATGCAGAGAAGCTTCACTCAGTATCCTCCTCTCATTTTTGATTGTGTCTAGCTATTTTCCCCTTGAGTATTTTAACAGGACGAAGGACGGTTTGTATAATTTTGAGACGGAATGGAAATGGGAACGGCATTACATGACGAACACGTCATCGAATAGCCCCTATACTATTATGCACTTGTTAGCTGATACGTTGCAGAAGGGAGATATATCCTGATTCAATATTTCGGTCTACACCCTTTATAAAATGAAGAGAAATAATATTTAATTAGCAATCGAAAGTGTTAAGCAATAATTATTATTTATTATTACATGTAAAACACCAGAAATCTATATTTGAAATTGCTTATTGTGATATGGTCACAAATCCTGTCTTTAATTTCTAATAGTCTTTTATTTAAAAACAATTCCATGACTTTTGACCTAGACAGCAGTTCATATATTGTTAATTCAGGCCTACGGCCTTAAGCTTTACATATCTGTTTTCGATTTTCATTTATCTAATTCCATTCTTGAGGGTAACGAAGGATAGGCAACCAAATAGACGACAGTGAGAATGTATATGTGTACAATTTGAAAATTGCAGCCGACGTATTAAATATATAATCCAGAATTATATTTTTACTATGAAAATTCCTATTATTAATTAAACATACTAGAAACAAATTAAAGTCATAAGAGAAAGTTACGAGAAAGAAATTATAAATAAAATTCCTTCTATTGTAATTTTTAATTTTGAACAGCAATTTCTTTATATTTCTGTAACAATTCAATTCGAGAGGTAATTATATTTTTTTTTAAAAATTGTTAGGCAAAAATTAATTAAGATTAATTTAATTTAATTGATTTGTCTGTTTAATAATCGTGGGGTTGTCCCAAAATATTGGGATACACAAAATAGGAAAAATGAAAATGAAGTATATAATATATATACAGGTATAGGACAAAATAATAGAAACACCCCTTTCAAAATGTGTTGTACTTCGACCATCCAATACAGCCCGGCAACGTGTCGCAACAGTCTGCTATCCAGTGGCTGTGAAAGGGAATGTATCAATCGAGTATTTGTCGGTGTGACAGTTGCATGAGAAAATTCTGTTCCCAGCAAAACGCCATTATGTCCGACCTGTCTGACGTGTAAAGAGACATGATTTTTGGAGCTCACCTCGCTGGAGCGTCCATGTCTAGAACAGCCAACCTTATGAGTGTTTCGAGGTCCATTGTGTCAAGGATTATGACAGCCTACACAAAACTGGGAAAGGTGTCCTCTGCGAAGCAGAACAGTGGGCGAAAGTCAAAGTTGACCAACCGGGATAGACGAGCGTTGAAGAGGATAGTCGCCCAAAAACATAAGACTACACTGCCGCAGATAACTTCCGAGATAAACACCCATCTCCGGAACCCCGTATCCACCAAAACTATTCAGCGGGAGCTGCATGCTACGAGCAATCATGGCCGAGTAGCCATCCCAAAGTTAGTGTCTCCGCAGAATGCTATAAAGCGACGACAGTGGTGCCGAAACCTCCGAAACTGGACACAATAGTAATGCGAACAGCTCATCTGGTCTGATGAATCACCATTTACATTATTTCAGACCACTAAATGTGTGCTCGTCTGGCAAACACTGGTAGAGGCACTTCATGTTGACTGTCTGGTTCCTACCGTAAAGCATGGAGGAGCTCTGTGATGCTGTGGGGAGCAATATTGTGGCGTGGCTTGAAACCACTCGTAGTCCTGAGGGAAAAGGTCAGAGGCGAGCATTATCGCAGTATTCTCGCAGATCATTTACACCCTATGCTTCATACTGCTTCCTGGAGAACGTCTTCTATTCCAAGATGACAACATCCCTGTACACACGGCTTGCTGTGTTCAAACATCGTTGGATGAGCATAATGATAAAGTGGAACATCTCACGTGGTGTCCTCCCTGATCTCAACATCAATGAGCCTGTGTGGGATTTTTAGAGAACAAAGTCCATGCTCGGTTTCCTCCTCCACGCACACTACCCGACTTGAGACCGCTCTGCAGGAGGAATTGCCCTTAATCTTCTGCAGGACCTTTATTTCTCAATCTCATGTTGGATACAAGCTGTAATTCAGACCAATGGTGGTCCAACTCCCTACTAATAAATATTTTAAATTCTTTCACAGGTGTTCCTATTATTTTGTCCTATACCTGTATATATAACTTATGATTGTCACAATTTAATTCATTTTAAACAAAGATTCATATAAACAACTAGAAAAATTTCACTTCTTAAAATTAAAGAAAAACTTTAAAAAATAGAAAAGCTCAAACTCATCTAAAATTTAATAAAAAAATTCATTGAATTGAAGAAAACTTTGGCCAAATCTCTCCAATTAACATTAAAGTTATTATGTTTATTATTTTATTGTTAGAGAAATTTGAAATATTAAAAATAATTCAAATTTCTCTAACAATAAAATGTGACAATTGCATGAGAAATTTCTGGCGAAAATTCTGAGAAAATTGTCTAAAATTCAAGTTTAGACAATTTTAATGAAATAAAACTAACAAAAATGCTAATGAAGGAAGTAAATAAAATACAAATAAAAATACCAAAAAAATTTTATTTCTATTATAACAATTATTTATTTATAATGAAAAAGGAAATATTTTTTTTAATAAAAAGAAATAAAATTATTAAAAATATATAAAAAGTTTATCTTAAATATTTTGTTAACAAAGATATAATTATAAAGAAGTGTTTTATTTTTTAAATGAAATAAAATTATGTTTCAGACTTGATTTTTATAGAAATTAAAGAAAGTTTTATTGGGTTTATTCATGTATTAAAAATTGAATTTATTAGATAACAGCAATTAAAATAAATTAGAAGTAAATAAAATATATTTAGAATAATTTCTAAGTTCAAAATACTTGAACAATTCCTGACTGGGTTATAACAAAATCCATTAAAATGAAATTATATTTATTATAAAGTATAACTTTCCTCTTTTAATTTAAGCATACAAACAGAAATGTATATCTATGTCCTTTTCTCTAGTGTGTTATAGCATTCTCTTTTCAGTTTCCTTATAAAGAAAAGAAAAATGAAAACTACATACATTACATTAAATTATTTTAATTCAATATTTGAATAATGAAATTATTCCATAAAATAAACATAATCCAGTTTGTGAAATGTTTACGATAAATAAAATAAAGTAAAATGAATATTTTATAAGAATTTAGAAGAATTTAATTTAGTTCTGCACTATGAACGAATACAGAGTTATTGTAGATCATATTCCTTCAAATAATAAAAAAATAACGTAAACATTAAACAAATAAAGAAAAAGAAATGAATTCTTGCTTCTTCTATTCCTGTCAACAAACTCTTTAAAAAATAAAAATAAAATTTGTAAAGAAGAAACTTTTCTTAGAATCTTTGTGAGGAAGAAAAAATACAAAAATAAAAAATATAAAGGATTGGACAAGCAACAATTGTGAAATTTACTTTAATATATTTTATTTTATTCTTTTTTTTTTACATCGAGAATCTAGTATTGAAGAATCAACTTAATTGACAATTGATAGTGTACTACAAAATAAAAATTCCGCGCTGTCTTTGATGCGACTTAACTTAGATATAAATAAAAAAGAATTCAATAAATGGTATTTGAATTATCACAGATAATTATAAAGTTTTTAGTATTTTATCACTCTTAATCTACTAAACTTTGAATTTTTTAACTTCTGTAGATTAAGGGCACTGTAGTATCGTATATTAATGTGTACAGTAAAATTTTTTATTAGAAATTTAATAACTCTAAATTAAAAATATATTGAAAATAAATATTTGAATGCTATTTTTTACTACAAAATTAAATAAAATAACAATAAAATTTAATTACAATTAATATAGCCTACATAACACATAATCTAAAGTCTATAATTAAAAATAAACATTTAAAGTTTATATTAATTCCTAATAAACTAATGTAATTCTATTATAAAGTATTAACTTTTATCGCTATTATTATTATTTTCGTGATAAATTTAAAAAATTCATTTCATAGATTTTTATGTCTGTGAAATATAAATTTATAATTATATTTTTGTATAGATTTCAACACAAATAGAAATTTCCTTTTATTATAAGGTATCTGAACCCAATTCTTCTATTTAAAACATTCTAATAGAAGAATAAAGGTTCGGATCCCACGCCTCTTGAAGTAATCTTCATTTTCTTCTTTGAATGTACAAATTTACATCAGAATCTGCATTTTAAAAATTGTTTATACCAAAATATACTAATAAACTGGGGGCTTCTAGCCGAATTTTCATATTAAACCGTTAAAAATTCTAAATATTGTAATTTTCTAATTTAAGTATTTAGAATTTTATAACGGTTTTAGATTCTAATTACAATTTTAATATGTTTAGTTATGTCATAAAATATGTACGCCCTACTGACTTTCTTTAATATCATCTGATAAACATCTATAAATAAATGTCACATGTTAGAGGAAGAAAAAAACATCATTTCCGACATCTTATATTTTATTTATAATAAAGAATCTGCATAAAGTGACTGCTGAAATAGAAGTAATATTTTCGAGTATCTCATGTAATAGATTGAGACTGTTCCTGAAACTTTAAACCATAAGTAATACACAACGACGTATCTTTTGTCTTCTAAATCCCTATGATTATACATTCAACATATAATAAATCATAACCTATTTCAAAGTTCCACCTCCGCATCGACTTTGCAGCATCAACGAATTTAATATTATTTCACCCAAAATCTTTTTTAAAAAATTCTTTTCTTCATTATGAATTAAATAATTTAATCATAATTAATTGTAAAATTCCGGAAATTTACAAATTAGAAATTTCTGTAACGTGCATTTCTTATTTTCTTTTTAACTCCTCACTCTGTAGGCACTATGAGGGCCTTTTTTTGCAAGCCCGTTATGGGTTCGGCCATGCACAAAATCGGGACGGGGTTCAAATCAGAAAAACTACACCGGAATACACTTAACAAAAATCATTATTTTTTAATCCGTTAATCCTTTATATTGGATTACAGTAAAAGCCAATATGGAAAATTTCAAACTTGACGATAAAGATATTTAAATTATTTCATTTTTTGCTTTATTTATTTAAATTTCAGGTTTTTTAGTTATATTATCCCGTTTCGAATACACTATTTCTTTTTTCTGTAAGAAGTCTGTTTCTATCCAAACGTTTCGTATAAGTGAGGCCAAAGTACTTTATTCCTTAGCTACTTGCAAATATAATATTAAAAATATGCATTATTTATAAAATGTATTGTATATTGTACCACCAAATACAATTATTAGAGTAGAATACTTGGTGTTGTAATTTAATTAATTATTGATCTACCGATATAAGAAAAAAACAAAAAAGATTCACTAAAATATGTACATTACAAGATTTAAATTTTATAGTATTTGATTTAAAGAAGAAAACATTTCGTTGTTTCGTAATATCACAATCAAAGATACAAAATAGTAAATTATATGCTATAAATGAAGAGGTACAATTCAGTTCAATACGAGAAGTCTCTATGTAAAGGGTTCTATATCGAAAATAGCATTAAGGTCTGTGGTATTTCAATACTAGCATAATACAATCTATACATGCAAAAGCACCATCTAAGAAATAAAAATGTATTTTATATCACTTACACCGTTTTTACATTTCATAAAAGTCAAGTAATAAAGAACTAACCACAGAAATGAACTTTTCATAAAAAATAATCTCCAGTTTAACTTTTATCTGATGTTAAAGTTACTAAAAACGACGATATAATTTAATTAAACACTCCAGTTATAGTAATGACTATAGCTTTAGCCCAAACAAGTCAAATAAATAAGTCGAAAGTGTCGTTGGATGACGTCACCTGATGGTCGTAACGTCAAGAGGGACAATTTATGAAGTCAGTACTCTCAAACCATCAAGAGAAGTAACGATTCTTATCTAATTTCTTTTGCCAATATTTCTGGTTTCTTACTAATTGATCAACCTGATATTATGTCTGAACTTACATTCTTTAATGAGCTCACATAATCTATATTATCTCTGGAAATAGCTTCGAACGGTAGTTTATGTGTTGTCATTTCACCTATTGAATTTTTTTTTCCGTAAAAAATTCAGCAAAATAATGATGTATTACAATGTGTTTCATTTATTGTAATGACTAGAAATATAAGGATGGTTTAAATATTTATATATTACCTGCAGTAAATTTCTATAATGAATACGTCCTTCACATATTCTTTAAAATTCGTTTTTACAACTAATTTCCAATCTGAAATTCTTCAAAAAACTAATTTAACAGAGAATTCATTTCGGATCTTTGATATTTCATTTATATATTTTATTTTATAAGTGTAACAAGGTAAGTGTTTAACATGTGTAATTAAATAAAAATATATCGCTTAGAATATTAGTTTTTACTTTTCCGGATTATTATGTATATAACAAGGGAAAATATTGGAATCGGGTCAAACTTGACCAACTGGATTTTTGAGAATCTTCAAGTTTTGAGCCCTCTGAGCCCAAAAAGCCATAAAAAACAGGAAAAATGTCGTCAACATGCATGTGTGTGTGTGTGTGTGTGTGTGTGTGTGTGTGCATCTATTTCGATTAATATCTCGGCATGGAGTAAGGATAACGAAATTTGGCATGGTGGCTTGTGTATAAGGAGCGTTGTTAAATTATGGCGGTTAAAGGTCAAGAATATGGGGAGATAGAATGAGGGCGTGTGTCATATCTCGACTGGAATCGGACTTAGCTTATACAATTCATTTTTTTTATGTATAAAACTTATCTGCACCTTCAAAATTAAGGTTTCAATCATTTTATAATAAAAAATAACTGTTATATTGTCAATTAACAAAATATCATAACAGATTGCGTCACAGCTACTGTTATTTCTCCTCACTGTTTTTCACCGGTAAGTTACGAAACTCATTGCTGGATTTTTTAAATAATTCTTTATAAGAAATGTTCCTCTCTACATTAAATTTAAAATATTTTTCTTCAAGATTTACGAATAATTAAATTAAATTAAACATTTTTCATAAAATTAAATCCGGCAGATCTAATTAAAATCAATAGGTTTATATTTCGTTTTTTTTCGGAATTGCATAACTGTTTCGATATCGTTCCTCATTAAATTTTATTAAATTTGTAAATCTTTTTATGAAAAATTTCGTTTAGATTAAATTACATCAATAATTAAAGGAAATGAATTGAACAAAATCTTATAAATCTCCACATCATTACTGTTATATGAATTTTCGATCTTTAAAACGTTTTAATTTTCTATTTTAAAATCGTGAATACATATTTTGGATTGAGTTTTATTTAAAAATTAGAAGATTTTAATATGATTTTTGTATTATGAAGCTTTTACTTTTAATTCTTAAACCTATGTCTAATTAAGAAGTAAACTCTACATTATTAAATATTATCTCATTCGTAGATAATTTTTTTTTAACTCTTTCCGCCCTGTGGGCACTAAGAGGGCCTCTTTTAGTAGGCCCATTATGGGTTCGGCCAGGCCCACAATGGGGCGACCGGGTGGTGAGGGACGGGGCCCGACATATTCGAACGGACCACCCCCCGAAAAATTCCTGAGGATTATTCGACCCGCTCGGATTCGATCCCGGGTCCCCCAGAGCGGTAGGCTGCCACCTTTACCGCTCGGCCATCCGGCCGTCTAATTCATTCGTAGATAATTATACAGTAAGACCCATCTAAAACGGAACCTGAATAAAGCGGAAACCTGCGTATCAGGAAAAAATTCTTCGGAACAGAGCAATTTTCTACATTAAAAAAAACCCTGTACAAAACGGAAACGTGCCGAAATGGGGGGAAAAACATTCGGTACCGTGCGATTCCGGTTTATACAGGTTTTTCTGTATAAAAATATCTACCAAACGGAAAAAATATTCACTATACAGGTTTTACTTATATACAGTGAACCTTGTGTTATCCGTTTTATTCAGGTCCTGTTTTGGACAGGTTTTACTATATATATATATATAGAACCTGTTTAAAACGGAACTTTCGATTTCAGAGAAGAATATACAGTAAATGCTGGGTGGATTTCAGAAACGAAAGAACTCGCTATTCATCTGTCACTTTAAGAAGTTTTGATGAACATAAGACATATATAAAATAAATATTTTATAAAATATATGTATTGTAAATGTCTGCAACTAAATCGGAAGTTAGTTACAGGACTGAAGGTTTTGTTAAGATATTAAAGAAACCTCTTATCAAAACGTCATTAGCTGTGTGACGTGTTCGATTTAAATTTCTTTGCCTAGCATTCAAACTGTAGATGGGTCTTGTAATGTTTTCTTTATACTAAAACATCAATGCTAATGAAACTCCTTTGATAGAACGGTGTGCCTCACAGAGCCTAGTTACCATTTATAGAGCCACTACTTAAACTGTACTCGGTCGGAAGGTTTTTGATGTATCCAAAAAAGGAAACAATCAGTCTTTCATATTAATAAGTTTTTTTTTATAATCGGGGCATAAAAGTTAGCTCCAATGGAATTATGTTTAAAATGATACCAAATGTAATTTTATCTTGTGTTGTACTACGAAAATCAACGTTAACAAGCAATTAGACTATGTGTCTTCTCCGTTCGAGTGGCCGCTGAGAGTTACTATAAAATTATATTATTTTTCATATGCCCTAATTATCAAAAGATATTTGATTAAATGTAAAGTTTACATTTAACTTTGACTTCTCTAATTGAAAGAAAACTTGAAAGTTTTAAGTAATTCCTGTATCAACTTACAAAATTCTTTTCCTCTAACGTCTCCCTTATTAATTCCAACAAATAAAACTATTAATTCATTCATAAAACTGTCAGTTATAAAGAAAGAACGGTTAAAGGAAGTCTTTTATTCTAAATTAAAATTTCAATTAAATGATTATGATCAAGTATCAGCTGACATCTTGAACAGTGAATGATTAAGTAATTTTATAATGTATCTTGATTGTTGATTCATCTTAACAATAAGGACTTTTAGATTTCATAAACTTTCTGGAAGTTTTATCTTAAAACGAAAAAGAAATAATTTAATTTATAAGATAAATTATTTTTACAAATCTGATTCGAGACAAATAGAAGGCATCAAAATTACGTAATTGTTACTCTTAACGCTTCATTATTTTAAATTATTTTTAAACTTTTATCGAATTAACTAGAATTAAACATATTTTTAGAGTTAACATAATAAATATATTATAATATATTCTATATATAGGGGAATATGAGGTTATTTCATCCAAAAGGTATAATACAAAGGAAATGTCCCCTTTGATTTTTACTCTTTATAAATTTACTTTGGAAATACTATAGTAGTAATCTAATTAACACAGAATTTAAGGAATAAAATTCGTTATTGTGCAATATTTTTGTAAGCAATGAATGGATTTCAATAAAATTTTCGGAGCAGATTGTGTGTGTACAATGGGCTTAGCTTCATTGAATTACTTGCTTCAAAAAATGTATGAAAGTCAATGGTACTTTTACGAAACTTCTAAAATTACCTCATTCGGGGTTATTCATGTATTCAGGAGACCCGAATATTAACCAATAATCAACATCTCTCTTCAACCCATTTTCGTTATATAGGGAACCTTGTTTTCTATTAGAAAAATATTAAAAATTATTGGTGAGAATCATGCTACTTATGTAATACATGCAAAGACAACGTGTTTTGTGGCTCTTTACCCCCCCTATATATATTATAGTCGTATATATTATACTGTATACTATAATATAAGATAAACATCTTAAAATATATTTATAGAATTAATATGTTCTATTTATTTTCAGTTATTAACATTTCTAAAAATATTGTCTTAAATACTCATAACATAGATTATATAATTTTAATATTAATGTAATTATTTACATGAATTTAGCTTTGTTAAAATGATATATATTACTTTTATAGTAAAATAAATTATTCTTTAAATATGCACAAATGTATTTGGATAATTTTATTTTAAAAATATTATGGCTAAAAATATTAAACAGTAAACAAATATTTTAAAAATGCATAAAAATTGTTACGTAAATAATAAAAAAATTCTTTTAGCAAAGTTGTCAAAATACATTAAATTCATTTTTCTCTCAATTTATACACTTTATATCTTAAAATATTCACTCATAAATTGGCTAAAACATCAAACTTCAGGTACAAATCTAATATATTATATAAGTTTTGAAGGAGTAAAAATAAATCATACAAAAATAAAGATGTCAAATAAATAAATAAACTTTCCAAGTAAATTATTTTAAAAATGAAATTTTTAGGAAAGTTTTTAAATTAATTTATTAATATTTTTAAAAAGACGATTATTATTTTTATTTAAAGAAATCTAAAAGCGAGAGTATACATTCGTGACTTTAGAGAGATGATTTGTGTTTAGAGACGATAGAAATATAATTTATTTCTAATTCAGAGGAAATCAGAGGAGAATATTTATCCTAATGTCAGGAATTTTTCAGAGGATATAGGGGGCCTCTTCCTCATTGTTCAGCAGGTCCCATTGTAGGCCTGGCAGATACTACTAAAAGGCCTTTTGTGCCAAAATGGCGGAAAAGTTTTACAAGAAAGCCAAATCTTGAAATTTAATTGAACCTGTACAGCAAATTCTAAAGGAATTTTTAAAGTAATTTAATAGAAAAGAAATTATGAATATTTTTGCATATAATTAAAATCAATTGAAATGTTTAAGAAAGCAAATTAGTTGAATCAAAATAAAATGTGCAAAATGCGAATCGGGGTATTACCGTTTTGCTTATAAAATTAAAATTTACAATGAAAATTAAAGTATACAAGAAGGAATAATTATTTCCGAAGAGAATATTACTCAATCTTTAAAACAAGATCTGAATCTTCTTTAACGTAAACATCTTAAAGATGTTCATCTTTAGAAACTAATGGCGATTCAAGATAAATATCTCTCGGTTGTTTATTCTATCAAGAAGATTATTAACGTTATCGAGCAACTTTAATTAATGTTTTCATGTAGTTTATTCAGAAAATCTTACATTCTCGTATATAAAAGATTATATTAATAAACGTATAAGCGGATTTATTAAAAATTTATTAATTTTGTCTCAGCTACGTTTTAACCTTAGCAAGATTTCACCTATGTAAGGTTATATTATGCAATAAGACAAAAACATTTCCTTCATTTTTAATATTTTTCTGGGTGAATTGTAATTATATTTTCCTTGCTTATCAAAATTTTATCATTTCCTTTATAATTAATTAATGATTTACAACTTTAGAATCGTCAAATTAATAACAATTTTATATGTGATTTATTATATAAGCTTATATAACTTTAATGTTGTAATGTAAGTAAACTTTGTAAGATTGAATTAATGAAGTTGTTTTATTTCTTTGTTTTTAATTTACTATATATTCAATAATATTTTAATATAAAATTTTCAGCTATATTGTATAATATTTCTTTTAAATTTCGTACTGGAATGTTAAAAACTTTAATTAAAATGTTATCTAAAATAAGAATTTGAAGAAGGAAAAGAGTCAACAAACTGAAATAACTCGTACATTTTTCCCATTTTAAATAGATAAAACCTCTTAACGGTGGTAGTTATTTCCAGCTTTGCATTTGAAATTTAAGGAGCTGGATCCTTGGAATTTTTCGGATTTTTTTCATTTGTCTGACACCTGCCTAGGGGTCAGTTTCCTACAGAAAGTCCTCCTTAACCCTTGTCTTATGTCTCCTTATTACATCACAAACACTTTTATTTTCTTCCATTAATTTAGTTTAAATACCTTTTTATTTGTTATATATTTGGGTAATAATGTAAAATAATTAATATTTCTGACTGCAATAAAATACAACACTTCATTCAGGGCTATGCTTTTACATGTTATGTACTGTACAAAATCAAAATTTTATTGTACTTCTTAGAGTACAATTGTACGAACAAATAATGTAGAGTAAAATTTATCATACAAAGTGGAGATAAGAAATAGACAAAACATCTGTTTAAAATAAAATTTTAGAAAAGATTTGCGTGAAGAAATGAAAATCGTGAAAAAACGATGAAGTTAATTCCAAGTGCAAATGTGAAACCTGTTCAGAAGAATAATGTAAAGATAAATATGAAAAAAACATGAAAAATGAAATATTTATTAAAATAACGCAGATATATCATAATCAATAAATGACACGCCTATGTCTCGATTGGCATTGATCTATCAATAACAATGATAATGCAATGAATAATGGATTATCGAAGAATGACAACACAAGAGATCGACATTAAATATTCAAAAGTCTCTATCATTTAGTAAAAGTGAATGGAAGAAAACAACAACCATGAACCCAGTCAAGGACATAAGGGACAATTGAGTTTATCTTGCCTTACTCATTCTAACATCATGTATCTTCATTTTAAGTGATTTATATTATAGAAACTTAAGCAAATTTAATTTTTTTTTTTTTTTTCAAACTCAAACTAACTTCTGGAGTGTAGTCGTGAATATTCAAAAGGGCTTCATAAAGTGCAGGATACGATTTCTCTAAAATTTTACCTTAAGTACTAATTATTTCTGAAATAAACAAGTTATGAATTCGGGTAGTGAAAATATTGTCGTCCAGTGTTCTCTAACTGCACTTAATAATATCCAAACCTCGACCCAAAAGGATGCATTTTTAAAGGTTTTTCTGTCGAGGTTTGTTGTCAGTACCGATCAGTTACTGTTCTAAAGAGTATTCAGATCTTAATGGAATATAAATTGTTTTAATGATTTTTATTCAAGCAAATAAAAGTACAAAATTCTTTGACAATAGTAAAACTATTGTACGATAATTAATAATAATAATATTTATTCAAAAAGTGAATACCAATCCTTACATGCAATATACTGCACCCAGTCTTCTTGAATAAAATTTTTAATCCTGATCTTCCTTACAAAAAAATTATGTGAAGGACGCTTGCTGAGTGATGTCTAGACACCACTGTGAGGTTCTGTTTATGTGTTTCCGTTTGATGTTTTTCTCTTGGACCAATGTGAGGTCCAGGCTATCCCAGTGAAGTTTTATAAGGCATTTTAGCCTTCCGATTTCCGACTATAAATGATACACTCGGAAATTTCTGATACCAAGTACGTTACAAGGTTCGAGTATTTTTAGGATGGCAATAACGCGGTCTCGTACGTGAGAGTAGGGGTAAGACGATAGATTAGGAAATGACGAGATTCAGTGGAAAAGGAGTCATTCAACTCAGGTTACTACACTTACACATTTATTAGACGGCACGAAGTTTGAACAGTACATTACACGACTAAAGAAGACACAGTATATGCATTTATGCTGATTATCATCGGTGAGAGAGAGAGAGAGTTTACAAATTTTTGTACCTTACGAGTTGAACTAGAAATCCCACGTTAAGGAGAAGGGGAGGTAATTTCTTGCATTAATTATCAGTTCTGGAAACACAGTCTGGCACACAAACTGAAGGACGACGAGAAATCCAAAGACATGAACAAAACTGCTGATACAGTAGTAATAGCACACAGGCACAGATCTTAAAGGGATGAAGAACGGCGACGACTGACTGAAATCGGCCGTTCCTTGTTATATTAAAGCACCAAAATAACTTGGAGGTGTTGAAAAGTCGCGGGAAGGGTGTCACTTCCGACTCTGAGAAAGCGTAAGTCGAAAATCTCAGATCAGAAAACGGACATACACTGGCCGCTGATGAAGTCATGTTAGTGATGTTGTTCTTTCCCGTTCGATTCTCATTGTTTATTCATTTCTTCATCGAAAGTTCTTTGCCAACTCGGATTGCTCTCATTTGATCCACTAATATTTTTTAATATTCTGTCTCTGAGTCATATTTGTTCGCAAGGATGTCATCTATTGCCATTTTCATATCAGCTTCAGTCCATTTTACTGTCTTCTTTTTCTCACTTTTTCCATTCCTCTCTAACTTGAGAAAAAAGAAAACTGATATCTTTCTTAAAAAAGTATTTTTGGTAGGTACTTGCATGACAGGTAAGTGGTTAATACTAAACGACTACCACGGGGATAACATTTTGGAGATTGTCGTTGTATACAGTTTTATATTGTGAAAGTAATACGATAAATCTTAAAATATTACTGTAGACAAAATGTATTTTAAAATAAAATTAACTACTTATCCCCTAAGTAGAAATAAAGCCGCGAAAATAACTTTGGACGCACTAAATATCAACAAACACCTTCTATGTTTCTTGGTTCCCCTAACTCTAACCAAACAAAATATTTCTCAATATATGACCAATGAGGATAATATTCTTCTGCGTATCTGTATAATGCTGCTATCTAGTTCCAGTAGAGAAAAACTAGTACAGGTTGGTACTGTACGACTCCCCTAATTTCAAGCCAAAATGAAAGCATTTTCAAATTTTTTACTAATTTTTATGTTGAATATTTAACCGTGGTAAAAATATTGAACGTTAATGTGTAAATTGGAATATATTCATTTTATACAACGATGTATTTAAACAAGGTAACTTTACTAAGAAAACTTTACTTATAAATTCACTTCTAATTCATAACTTTGAGGTAGAGCCGGATTTCCACATAAGCTAAAGAAGCTGCAGCTTAGGGCCTCACATTTTCAAATGTATCATTGCTTGATGGAGAAAAAGAGCCTGTTATGTTATGGCTTAGCATCACAACAAATCGAAGTAGACTCTTTGATTAAAGTATTAACAAGATAAGGGAAAATGCTATATACACTTAAGTAGCATCTGAAGAAATGTTGATGTAGTGATGAGTCGGATCTTGTTTTCTATTTTCATAGAAGAAACCTTTATCAAAGCTAAAAGTAATTCAATTAAACTTGATCAAACCACAGAGCGACATAATAAGTCTAATTATAACGAGCAATTATTTTATTGTGACATCCTCACAATGCCAGGCTGCAACTTTTAATCATGTTTTAATGTAAAAAGTCACGTGACTTCCGGTCCAGACAGGACGCTCGCATATAGTTAACCGGAGTCTTCTGCCCCAACCTTTCCATATTTGATCTCACTTTTCATCTATCTAACTTGAATAAGTCAAATATAGGTAAATAAATAAATGTATTATTTCATATAATTTATAGGAAGAGATAAACTGAGCTAGATTTCACATACAAGATGAACGTCCGACAAGCAATCTTCATTATATGATTAAAGTAAGTGCTGTCAAATAAATATTATTTTTGATGGACCGAAATAAGACTCTATCATACAAAATGCTATATATGTCTACATAAATTCAATAAAAGTTTCATATAATGATTGGATCTTGTCTGGATAATGATTTGTTAATAGATTACAGATATTTTTCATTAAGAAATACTAGATGTAACTAATGAACTCACTTGTCATCCTTCTTATCTGATAATGAATGTAAGGTATGGAATCGCCAAGACGCGCGATTCCCACCTGTTTGTTATAACGAACTTTCATAACGGAAAAGTCGTTAGGATCGGCCGGTAGAAACGACCGTTAGGAACTTCCGTGGGAAGAACCGTTAAGTTTCAAATCGTCGACCATCGGACGATTGGCCGGCGGGAAGTGACCGTTGGCGGCCGTTGCGGGAACATTCAAATTTGATTGGAGCAGGGTTCGAGCGCCGTCGACTATTTAAGCTCGGATCGAAGTTCGTATGGGGATCGGCTGGCATCGGATCGGAGGTGATCGGATCGGATCGGATCAAGGAGGAGCGTCGTTCTAACTAACTCTCTCGTTGGACGTTACGTGGTTGTGTACGAACTGGTTCCTGACTCGGAGGTTTTGTTAATTACAAGTCTGTTTGTTCGTAAGGAGTTCTTTCGACGAATTTGTACGGGAAAAGTCGGTTGTTGTTCAGACTAGTGTTTGTGCATAATTAATTGTAACTCTAATTTGGACTATTTTGTACATTTACTGTAAATATAAAATTTGTGTTTTTCGTCAAACCGACAGAGTGGGGTATTTTGAACATTACTATGAATATTTGTTGTTATGAAATTTATTGTTGATCTGTACTTTTCAAAAATTCCAGACCTATAAATTCCCACTGCTGTCTTCTGTCTGTCGTATGTCTATCCTTCCTTAATCTCGAGAACCGAGTTAAATAGATAAAAGTTTGTATATAAGATTCAAGTGTTTTTTCGTGAATTTTTAGCAAAAACTCGAGTTATAAGAAATTCATAGTAAAGTTTCCTTCTTAACTTTGTCTCGTTTTGGTTTTCTGGATTAACGACGACTCGATAATGCTCTTGTATAGGTTCGATGAAAGCACACCTCCACATTGAAGATAGTCCGTGATGTACAGTTTATTTACAAAAATATCTACACAATACCAGTTAGAAAACACATTAAACAAAAGGCGTGGTGTAGTTTGACTTACTGGAACGATTAGGTTCGTGAGAAGCCTTGGTCAGCCTACGGAGTGGTTCAACTGCACGGTTCGTTTATCCTTTGCACTTACCTGTCCCTGAGATGTTTACCAGAGGAGTATGCTCTCTCTAAACTCAGCAGGCTTCCCAAGTGCCTGAGACTACCGTGTACCCAGTTTCTTGCCCTTCTCTATCTTTTTTTCCGTCTGCTCCTCAATTTAAGGATTTCCTGGACAGAAACTTCTGACCAATCATAAACCTTCCTTGTGCGAACAGCTTTCACCCAGGTCCACTTTTATCAGATGATAGTGACATTTACGTCCGACAATATTCCGACCCACTTGTTTACGTCCAGGTGTTCACCACCTGGCAAGTGGTCATTACCAGACCACACGTAGATCCAATTAGCAAGAATGACATTTATTTTGTTCCCTCTTTATTTACAACCTTGTTTACATTTATGTTGAAAGAGACCTTTGTCACAACGAAAACCTTACCCCTCTCATCGACGTGAGAAAGTTCGAAATAACGGTATAACAACAAATTATTAACGTGTGAGAGGGTTGATGTTTAAACGAGTTCACTGGGAGAATTTACAAACAATCGAAGAGTAAACTATCCGCCAGAGGTATACTAATTCTTATCACCCTAGCCGGCCCATCGATGACACATTCAGAGTGTCATCAATACAAACAAATGGTCATATGATCGAATTCCCATACTTGATGGGGATATAACGGCTGAGCACCCGATCTTCGGGCGATCAGTATCTAAGGACTATCTTTGACTACAGCAAGTGACTCCCAGACCGTGTCCCGGATATTCGCCTCCCGAACAGTCTCTCTCCTGATTGTTGACATTGAACCCTCGACCTTGATCCACGAGTGTCCTGACGACTTTAACTACAGCAAGTGACCGGATCTAGAAACGTCAAGTTGGAATGACACGAGGTACTGTACATTGGGGTTATATGTGTAAACTCCCTCTTAATTAGAAGTAGATAGAGTGGGAACGAATTCCCTAGAACCTTGCTTACGCTTAACAGGTAGTTGTATGTTTCGTAATACTTGTATATTGTAATGTAAGTTTTAGATATGTATTAAATTTGTTATTTCGTTAAACATGGCGTCGATTCAACTATTCGGACTTTGGACCCCTATCGACTTGCCCATCGCGCTCCCCACTCGAAATTAGAAACGCCCTCCTCTTTGCCGACAAATTCCGCAGACTTCGCGAGTTCGGACGCTATAAATTCAATCATAACTGGTGTCAGTCCTGACAGGGGAGGGAAGTTTTAGGATTTTCCGATCTCTGACCGTAAACAAACATAAACAGCCATCCAGTAACGCTTGAACGGCCTTTACCAGGTCGTCGCCGATCCAAGGGGTTTTAAGCCGATATCAGTCGACCTCCCGGCTTCTCACACGTATATAGGTAATCGGGACAGGAGGCTCGATTAACCGTGTACAAACTTCTCTTTTGTACCAGAAATTACGTATTAATAATTTCAATTCAAATGTTTTCTCCTGAACGGAGTTAGATAGATGGGTGGCATGACTTTATTGTTAACAGGAAAAGTATGATGTACAGGAGCGCGATACTACTAAAATTGAGAGCACTGTGATAACGTTACAATAATTAATTGTTCGTTTAATTGTACTATTACTACATTTTTCATTTTTTGTACATATTAGGAATTTATCTTACCAGACTTTAATTTTAAAAATTTAATACTAAAGCTTTCATTCTGTATTTACAATATCACAAATAATTGAAAAATAACCTTGAATTTATCAGTTTTCTTTCGTAACAGACAAATAAGAAGTTATGTATCATATCATATCGTAAGTTGTTATCAATTAAGTAATAAATATCAATTTCAGCTTCACACTTGATCTACATCTTTTTTTTCTACATATTATTATCAGCATCCTTTCAGAGAATGGGCTGTCAGTCTGTCTTTTTTTCTTTCTTCACCTTTCTCTTCTGTATAATAAGTAATTTTAATACAGTTACGTTTTGAATTTTATTAGTATTTAAATATCATGTTAATAAACAATAATATTTTCGTTTAGTTCCTTATAGTTCTTCCTTTCCACCAAGGGAATAAAAATATAGCATGGAAGTTGAATGTATCTAGAAAATAAGATTAAAATTAGTAATCCCATTTTTATCTTTAGTAAAAATAAAATTGGTCTTTGGTGTTCGAAAAAATAGAATTTTTTATAGTATTTCTCTTCAATTAAGTGCATTAAAGTCGTTGTTAAACCACTGTTTATAAATCAAATTAACTTCATTATTTCCCCTTATTTTCATGAAATTTACTTAAGGTAAAGTAACGAAAACATAATTTATTACGCCTTGTTCAAAGTTCTGATTTTTATTCTTTATTAGACAAAAAATATTTCGAAAATAATTGTTAAATTTTTTTTGTATAAATATTCTTAATTAAAATTGATTAGAGGTTCGGAAATCAAAGATTTAATACTTTAATAATTATAAAAACGAACTTTTATCATATAACGTAACTTGAAAAATTTAATATAAAGTTTCATTTATTTTTTTAATTTTAAGAGTTGAATTTGTTTTATTTCATTTATTTGCTTGGAACTAAACATTTAAAAAGTTTACTTAAAATTAAAAGTTCGTGTAAATAATAAAAAATAAACAATGGGAAAATTTCGAGAATAAAAAAAAATTTATACTATTTAAATATTTATTTAAAAATTAGCTTATTCTAATTCTAATTAGGTACGCAAATTTCGAAAGTCTATCCTCGATTTAGCGCCATCATTTGCTCTTAATCAAGTGTGGCGCTATATCGAAGGATTATATTGAATGTATATCATAGCTTTTATTATTCTGGTTTAAAGATAAGGTAAACTTTATATTAATTAGTAAATATAAAGTTTACCTTATACACCATAAATTACGTACTCGTTAATAAATCTCCAAATAAAGTTTACAAATGTCATAAATAAAATAAATTCCTTTATATTTTTATACAGAAGTAAATAAATTAGTAAACTGCAAATGCGAAAATTAAGATTTTATTTAATAAATTATGTGTGTAACTACACCTAATCAATTGTTTCCTCAGCAATTTATACAGATTAATAATTGTTCTACGATTACAATACAGTTGTAGAATAGATGACGATTGTCATGAAGATATTTACTTCTAGCTATTGTTTTCATTTATGACAAGATAATGAATGATGGCCCAAGGGATATTTGGTTATTATCTCGATAACTTCAATGATATATATCCATTTCATCAAGGATAAATCATGTTTAAAGATCGCATTAAATGGTAATATTTGATAAAACAATGGAACTATTCTTATAATTAATTATCAGAGATATACATAATTAGCATACGATGATTATAAAACATATTTATAAATAGATTAATATTATTTATTAAAGAATTAAATTTAATTGTTTATTATGCTAATTGTAATTTAAAAGTAGAAGTTATAAAATTAATATTATAATAATTATAATATAAATTTATATTAATCATTAATTAATTCTTTTTATTTCGCGAGTTTAATGATAAAAAGAATAATATTTTAAATATTATTTATAATTTAATATTTATATTATGATTTTTGAATGGCATAATTAATTGTTTAAACAATAAAAATTTATTTTTTACATAAAAAAAATATTTTAATTCGGGATTTTCGGCTTTTATTTTTCTAATTTATATATTAAAATTTAATTATAATTTGTTTGTAAATTATAAAATTTTCGAAAAATTCATGAGAAATTTGATAATATAAAGATACATTTTTAGAACAATAAATAATTAAACACATTTAGTTTTAATTTATGTTAATTCTATTAACAATTAAATTTAAATCCTCCAGATTAATTTGTCAAGGGGTTTCCATAATTTCTCATAATCCTATTTACAGTAGGCCGACTTACTTGCCACAGGAAGAGCAATTGAAATGATATGTATATCATTTATCTTGTATATATTCGTTATCTTGTGTGTATATATATATATATTGTATATGTATGTATATGTGTGTATATATATTGTATATGTATGTATATGTACAAGTATATGTATGTATATTATATATGTATATATATATATATATATATACATACATAAATAACTAATAAAATAGTCATTTCTAAAGGTTATTCAATTATTTATTTATTTTGAAAATTTTGAATAAATTTACTGAAAATTTCTAAAATAAATAAATAATTTATATATAAATTACATATATATTATAATATATTATAATTTATATATAAATTACATACATATTATAATATATTTTTTTTATAAATTATATAGAATATTAGTAACTTATTAGATTAAAAAAAACACTCTAAAAAGCAAGTGACTTTGTTGTGATATGAAAACATTCTTTTTTGTATTTTTGCTCTTTATTTTATTCTGTTTTATTATTATTATTATTATTATTTTGTGAAGACTTTTCTCCATTCTAGTGAATTTTTGATTATGTACTTGTCCTAAATATTTATCAATGTAAAGTACTGTTTAAAATATTTTACTGTAACTTATTTTAATTAACAATGGCTGAAAATAATATAACACATTATTGCCACATGGAGTGATTTTGAAATTTCTTAGTATATTTTTTATTAAATTTTCCAAACATTTTATGTATAAAATCAAACTACCAGAAATTAAAATGCACTACTTAATTTGTGTGATAAAAAATTCTACCCTCAACCTTTTTATTTCTTGCATCGTTATAAGTTAACAAATATAACCTATCTTTCCTCGAAATTTTTAAATTTTTGTATGTTTTAAAAGTTTATTCAACAATATAAAAGAATTTATTATTTATTTATTTATTACTGTGTGAATGCATGTAGATATTTCACAAATTTTTTTAAGCCAAATTTTCAAGAGTCATATCGTTGCTTTTAGCATTGAAATTTCTTTACTTTTTATTTTTCTAAACAAGATTTATAAATATTTCCCTTTCGAATGAAATGGAATCAATATATCTCAATTTATTATTGAGAAAAAGCTTACGATAAATTCAGGTTTTATATAGAAATTTTTAATATTTATATAACTATAAAAGTTTTTTAAATATTTGTTTATTATGAGTCGATGAAATACGCGAACTATTTTAATGAAATGAGAGATTTGAATATAAAAATATAAAATCACATAGATAAACTAGGAAAATCATGTTTTTATTGAAATTGTAAAAATCTGTTTGATATTTGTGTTTAATTTTAAATGAATATTATAAAAATAGGATCTTTAATATTTTTAAAGGATACTTTATTTTTATTTATTTATTTAGGCTATTTACTTAGTCTATATATTTATAATTTGCACATTGTATACTGTCTATATTTATATATATTACATGAAATTCGTAAATATAAAACTCGTATATATTTGTTCTGATTTATTGTATTTGCTATTTTTTATTTTACTTTAATTCTTTACTTATATTTCTTATACTCTTTATACAAATATATATATATATATATATGTATTCATTTTTTGCTACTCTTTATAATTAAATTATATATAATTTAATTATATTTTTTAATATTTTTTATCTGCTTTAAAAACAGTAATTTCTTCCGATATAAAATTGAATATTCCTTCTTTATTCAGTTGGAAATTATGTTCAATTTTTTCTCTTTATAATTTCTAATTTTAAATAGTAAAAAATAAAATTTAATGTAGAAAGTATTGTTTACGTCTAGAAATATTATTTACTTTAATTTAATTTTGTCAATAATGACAATTTATTGAATATTTACTCTATTTTCTCTTATATTATGTTATGTTTAAGAAGCTTCAAACATGTACAGTTTTATGTAAAAAATCTAGATGAATGTATACATTTAATTATATTAATTAATATAATAAATTAAAATTAATAATTAAATACTTTCTTATTCTAATAAGATTAACAATACAATTATTGCAGAAAAAGGTCAAAGTTCAATTTTCATTCATAATTTAAAAATATTAATAATTATATTTCCCCTCATATTATTTATTCTAAATAATATAATAATTCGATGTAAATATTTCTGCAAAGCTGAAAATATTATAATAAATTATAATATTTTTTACATTAAATCTACACTTATGTTTCAAAATTATATCGCATTTTTATGATATTCATATACTAATAACATATAATGATAAATACAATGAAATCTGTGTAAAACGGAAGAAACAGAACAGGGGAAAAATAAAATATTTATTTTTGTCATATCTCGATATGTCATAACTATTTATTAATGAAATATGTGTATAAAAAAAGTATATATTTTTAAAAATATAATCATTGCAGGTATAAAAATCTCAATTTATCTTCTTGATTTTGATTTTCTTGCACAACTGTTGCTACTTGATGAATAAGGGTCCCATGCCTTCTTTTTCTGACTTCTGGGCGACCTATATCGACATTGGTAATAGTAATCGCTGGCAAGCTATATCTCGTCTTAATCCCTCTAATAGGTTCCAAATACCTGGTTGACTACAATGAAACAATGAGCTTAAGGCGTTGTGAAAACCTTTACAACAATTTGTAACCTTAGGATCTCTCAGTATCAGCCTTAAAATGATTTCATATTCTAATTGGAAAGAAAGGCGATCTTCTTGCAACTCTTCTGATGTAGGTTGTGAAGAAATATGTGAGAATTTCATTGTAGTTATCCTCATCCGGAAATGTTGCAGCTAGCTGGTCAGACAGTTCTTACCTCTGATATTGGCACAAATGAGAGAGCAGGTAGAGACTTCATTTTCAACTTTATGTCAGTATGAGATTCGTACACTTCCTTTAAGCCAACATTGTTTATCTTCCTAATAACACTCTAGCACAGATACGCACATGAAGAGTGTTTATACAGATGACTGGCACCACTCTACCGTTAAAGAAAAGTATAATGTGCAGGGGCAAGCCACTAGTAATTTCAGGTAAAAAGCCTATATTTTAAATTAAATAAATTAAAAACATGATTAAAAATTTCATTTCCGCATTGTGACATCGTCACAATGCGGAATCAATTTATAACAAGCAATTATTTAATTGCTTGTTATAAATTGATTCTTTAAACTTATAAAGACAAAACAGATAATCGTCAACTCTTGTAATTCTTGGAAATGTAGGCGCATAGTTTATTTGTACTTTTGCTAGAACGAGAATGTTTCATCCCATTATTCTGTACATTTAAATAAGTTTTGACGAAAACCAATAAGAAGCCACGGAGGTGTGTAAAGGTCTTACTCATTTAATGTTGTAGAACTATACGTTGATGTTTTTATGCCAAATGGACAATCTGCAATGATTAAAAATCTATACAACATATAGAAACGATAATAATAAATGTTTTATTTTTCCACTGTGTTCTGATTTGTCATAGTCCTGTTTTATTATGTTCTATCCTTTCATGGAACAGTTTTATTAAGATTTCGTTTTTGAGAAGTTTTACTGTACATAACAAAATAAAAATAAATTTCATATAAATATTTTAAATTTAAATTGTAAAACGATATGAGAATATAAAACTTAGAATTTTGAAACATTAATTTTATTTATATTTTTCTCTTTCTTTACCAATGAATTTAGTTTTATTACTCTTACTTTAAAAAATCAGAATAATTTGACATATTTGCAATTTTATTCGTTTCGATTTATTTCATTCCTCCCAAGAAGGTTCATACACTCGTCGTTTTAATCTTTAATGAAGTCAATTTATACAGTGAAAAACAGTCACTGAGCGAATTATGTTAGTACTTTACTATCAATACACACCAAATATTGAAAAAAAAAATGCAAAATGCACGCATTCTATTATTTATTGCGATGTCACAATGTCGGGCTGCATTTTTTGTCACAATGCTCTCAATTTTATTACTGTCTTCCCCTGTTAACAACAGTTATGCCGGTCATCTATCTAACTCCGTTCAGGAAAAAATTTTTGAATTGAAATAACGTGACTTCCGTTTCAAACCAAAGGTTCATTTATAAATAATTAGAGTCCTCTCTCTCTAAGCTTTCCATATCTTGTCAGGACCTTTATCTATCTAACTTCGTTCTCGACATTAAGGAAGGACAGATAGACAGACAAATGCCAGTGGTACTTTATAGGTCTAAAATTTGAAAATTGCAGCCCAATTAATAAAAGATAAACCGATAAATCAAAATATATTCTGATTATTGTACATTTAATTGTTCAATATACCGTTAAAATGTAAATTCTGTTGAACAATTTTTTGTTCTTTGACACCAATTTGAAAATATATTTTACTACATTAATATTTTCAAGTAATTTTGTTTTGACATTAATTTTTATTTATTTAATTTAAGTTTATTTATTAGCGTTATAACTGTTAATTTTTTATTTATTTCTATTTCGATAATTCATTTAAAATTAATATTTTTTTACATTCGAAAAAAAAAAAATTATAGATAGAAACTAGCTGACCCGGCCACGCGTTGTTGTGGCTCAAAATGTATCTATTATAAATGTATAACACTTCCCCCGTAGGGGAATTTCAAAAAATCCCTTCTTAGTGTACATTCTCTTGACGTACCCTATTAAAACGCAATCAAAAACGCATCTAAAAATAGTATAATAAAAGCCGAGTTCTTCACAGTAAGCCTTAATCCCGTCACTTTTCCCGCTGGGGAATATGCGAAAAATCCCTTTTTAGTGTATATTCTGTTGACGTAACCTATTAAAACGCAATTAAAAACGCAAAAAACCGCATGTAAAATAGTATAATAGAAACCGAGTTCTTCACGGTAAGCCTTAATCCCGTCCATCTCCCCCACTGGGGGAAATTTCGACATGTATATTATATAAAAACACGTGCGTATTCGAATGCAACGTTGTGTCAAAATTTCAAAGGAATCGGTAGGAACAAACGAACGTTATATTTTATTTATATAGATAGATAGAAAATGATCTGCTTCAGTCCATTCTCACAGAAAAGCAGAATGCCTCACAGAAAAGCAAACTTAGGTCGTCGGAAGGTAGCGCCATCTGTTGGACATAAAAGCCTTAATCCATATATAAATATATTTTTGAAAGGAAGGAAATTGTGTAGGGGTATGAAAAATAGATAGTAGCCGATTCTCAGACCTACTGAGTATGCATATGAAATTTGGTAAAAATCGGTAAAGCCGTTTCGGAGGAGTAAGGTAACTAACATTGTGACACGAGAATTTTATATATAAGATTATGAAAATTTAAAATTTAATTTTATTCAATTTTCTATTTTTTAACATTTTTATTTGCTGTTCATATACAAATTAGAAGATCAAGTTGCAACTCTAAATGATTTTTAAAAGTGAATAAAACACAAATTATGTGTAAATCGAACATTAAAATTCCAATTAAATCCTTCAAGGATGTTTATATCATTAAAATTTTTTAAGTAAATTAATTTAAATAAAATAAACTTACTTCATTTCGCGAATTTGTTTAGCTGTCTGCACCTCGAAAGTTATTTTTTTTATCTGCATCAAAATATTTAAAATATATATATATATATATAATATAGAAATTAAAATATATGAGAAGGGCTGACTTTTATAAAAACCTAATTTAAAACAATTAAAGCTGTAGAATGTGAGAAACTTTTTAATAGTTTCTCACATTCTAAGTCTCTGTATTAATTACATAAAATCTTTATAACTTATATGTATTATACAATTATAATATGTATGGATGTAAATGAATCGCCATTATTATTAAAGGCATATTTGATATCTAACTCCTTGAACTACAGTCATACTTCCTGATTAATTCCATCATTCATCATACGTGCAATACCTTTAATTTATACCTTAAATTTTGTATATGATACACATAAAATTAATTTAAAATAAACCATACATCATTTAATATTTTATTTCAAAGAAATTAAATATAAATATATCTGGGAATCAAGATAAGTGGAGTTTATATTGAAATATTCTATTGGTTTAAAAAAATTAAAAAAATAAACATTAATGAAAATATTTCTTCAAAATTATATTGTTATAAAAATGAAGATAAAAATAGAAGTGCTATTTTTAAAGGAGTTTCATTGTTACTCAGGCTATAAACTGGAGAGATAAGGAATGTAACGAATAAATTCAAGATATTTCACGGGATGTCAGATGATACCTTTTAAAGAAGTGATAGATCTTCTTTCAGGAAGTAGATATCGAAAATATTGTAGATTATATTTATTAAAAAAGACTTTATAAGAACGGCATTAAATGCGTTTTCCCATTTTCCTCACTTTCCGCCTGTAGGCACTAAAGGTCTTTTTGCATAGTCATTGTGAGTTCCCAGACACACAAGGGAAGCGACTAGAACATCCTTCCTGTCGCCTCCCTTGATGATTATGCAAAAAGGCCTTTTTATTGCCCATACACGGACACTGAGGACTTTCTCCATATCATCCTAGGCCTGAGGTCGCAAGTTCGTTCCAGATATGTTGGAATTCAATTCCGAATTCCCCAGAATGGTAAGCTGACAAACGTTTCAGTCATCCGGCTATCAAATAATTCATTTTGTTCTTTCGGTTTTTTTAACTTATCCTCTCAATTTTATCATATTCACTTTAATTCCTACTAAAATATAGAAATTATTATAAATTGCAACATTTTTATTTATTTGTTTATTTATTTAACGTGTATTGCTGCTATTATATTTACAAGATTTTATCCTGACGTAAAAAAATAACGCAAATAAGTAAAATACTATATATATATTTTTGTAATTTAAGAGTTAATTCTGTAAATCAAATGCGAGTTTACTCTCAGATAGAAAAATTAAATTTAAAAAATGTATATAAATCTATTTATATCAAGAAATTTTATAAATTAATACTATAATCTTTGGAATCTCAGTGCACTGTTGTAGAGAGTGTAGAATAATTTATATAAAAGTAATAATAATTTTCAAGACGAAAATATAACCGGGATATATTTTAATGTGCTGCAGTTATAACCTCTATCAAAGCAATTTTAAATCATTTCCTTATAAATTGATTTCACGTGTTACTTTCGTGGAGGGGACCTGAACTCGGGCTGAAGTCTCCAAAGAGAATGCTGCATCCAGACTTTCGAATTTAAAACGATTCGAACATTGGTTAAAAGATCGAAATATGTAAAAATATTTATAACAATGTCTGAAATGTTATCAATTTAGTACACTTAAGTACTCAATGAAGACTAAACCTAGTTAAAAACAAAAAATCGCATCTAAAATAGTGCAGTAAAAGACGTTCTTTAGGTTAAGCCTTAATCCTCTCCCTCTCCCCCCGCGGGGGATTTCCAAAAATTTCTTCTTAGTGTGCGTTTTCATGACGTACCCTTACTGTGTACCAAATTTCACCTCTTTAGGTTCAGCGGTTTGCTCTGGGCGATGACGAATCAATCAGTCAGTCAGTCAGGACAAGTAATTTTATAACTTTATATAAACTGTTCTAAAATAGAACAGAACATTAAATTTTAAATATTTGAATATAAAGAACATAAAAGTAAAATTTTACATAAAAGTGACGTAAGAATTCAGCGCATATATTGTTGATTGTAAAGATTTAATTATCTCTGCCTCATTTCATTTTACCATAGAATCTTTCATTTGTGCCATCTGGAATAGTATTGTATTGTATAAGCCCTATTTTACAATACTGATGTTTTTTAAGTATAATTTCTTTTGGTAACTTTAATATAGTTCTAATTTCATAAGGTATCTTGTACACACCCACTTTCTCCTCTTTGTTTAACATAACTTTGTCATTCTTCAATATATTCTATATTGTAAATATTTGGTGCTCTTTTTAAAATTAGTTTAGACTCGTAAAGAGTCTGAACTAATTTTACGGTCTGCCATTTCTTTCATAATGTTCTTCATGGCGTTGTAAAAATTGAACTTTGTGATTTTGTTGAGTCTGCTGTTAAGAATTTTTAGTCTGCTTCCATTATAGCTTCTAATAAGTCCTGTTATCGTGCTAGGTTTGTATCCAAAAGTTGATCGTGTCTTTAATTATATTAAATTCCTTCAGTCTATCATGTACAGTACAATACTACAATACAAATATATTCTTTTAACGAGCGCTTGAAATAGTGCCGGTTTGTATCGATAAAAGTCATTATCTGGCCTTTTTGTGCTCTCTGAGCGATAAAGAGCCTAAAACCACAAAAAATAAGGGTCATTCGAATGAGATGGAATATTTAATGGACTGTGTTGGTTTAACGTGTGCACTGGTGACTAAGCTTCCTCTTTTAAATTCAATGTTTATATCCAAAGATGTATCTTTAATGAACTCTTTTCTTCTATTTTCATTCTTAGTTTATCCTTAGCATTTTACTTTAGCTGTGAAAGAACATACAAAGATGAACATAGCTCCTATGGTTCAAATCTGGAGCATCCTGTATAAATTAATTTCTTCACTTATTAAGTATTTTAATATAAATAGCACAAACCTTTTAAAACGGTAGAATTATGTAAGGAATTTTGATTTATTATTTGAAAAATAATTTAAAAATTAAGACACAATATATTGAAATGAAATCATTTAAAGTATATAAATAACATCGCTATTGTAAAGCTAGACTCCAATCAAATGCCGAATCATTTAAAGTTATATTTTTCTAAACATTAAAAATACTTTTATGCGGTTTTATACTTGTCTTCTTTTCTTAAAACAGAAATAAACAAAGTACAATTCTTATTCCGAATAATGACATTTTCTGTCATTTCTTTTATTTCTTTGAAATTCAAAAAAGGAATACGAGAATTCTTTTGAAATGCGATTGAATTCAAAAATCCAGACGTAAAGAAAGTATACTACCTTTACCAATATTCGATAAAAGATCATACATATCTAATTACGGGTCATTTGCCTTCAGCAGTTGGCATTAACCCAAGAGAATATAATAAATATAATCTTTAACATGCTCTTTACATCCCTTACGTCTTTTAGGTATATTTTATACAGTTTGTAAGAAGAAATTGTGCGCGAGTTTCATCGAAACTTTCCTTGTTTAAACATCATAAAAGTTTTTGAAACGAAAATTTCAAACAACGTTGAACCTATTCCAAATAATTTTTTTCTTTTCTGTTCTGTAAAATATTCGAATAAATTGAAGATTTTTTGAAAAATTTCAATAAAAAACATATTAAGATTTTACCACAAATAAAGATAAGATCATTGAAAAAGTATCTAAACTCCAGGCAATAAATCTTCAATAATTGTTGTTGAATTGTTCATCAAAGTAAAGGTGTACTGTACCTAAATGATTATTGATGTACTACCTCAATTTTAAGCACGTTCTCAATAATCGTTTAAACGTAACCATTCGATCAATCATCGTTTAAGTCACTTCGATGGTACAAGTACAATAATAAAAAATATGAATCGTCTATTTGTGACTTAATTTTAATTCCCTCTTCTATTATGCATTTTTATCTTTCATATTTAAAAAAATAATTAATTTTGTTCAACTGCTGTTATTTATAAATTAAGCTGAATTCAAGTTTGGTTTACTTGTTTAGAGCAACATAATATGTGGGCGATGTGCCAAGGACACCAATGTGTCTTCGGTAGGATTTTTTGTGGGAAACTGGCTGCTATTTAGGTAATATTAACATGTGAAAAACCCGGAAAACTCCACTTGGCAAGGGCATAACTCACGACCAACTACTAGTGTTCATTGATTTCATCTATTTGGCACATTCAGAAATGTAATATTTTAGATTTACGTTCTGCAACGAATTTTTTAATTTTTTAAATAAAATAATACAAAAATATTTTATACTTCTGAAAGTTACGTAAAATTCATTTTCAAATTTCAAACCACGTAATTGTGTTATATATAATTAAACTCATAATACAGGCATGGGCAAATGCGGCTCTTTTTGAGTTGCATGCGGCTCTTGCTGAAAGTGTTAATTTCTGTTTTTTATTTTTATTTTTACAATTTTATTTTTATAATTTCGTGAAAATATGTTTATTAAACAAATTCAATATTTATTTTATATTATATTTATATTATATAATAAAATTGCGCGCTTTACCATACTATCCGCCACGACAGTACAGAACTGCGGCTCCCATGCATTTTGCAAAACCTACATTTCGGCTCCCACTGAACTCTTGCTTGCCCACCCCTGTCATAATATATGAAGTTTTTAAAGTATTCCTTATGGTCACCACTTGTACTTTCCCTGTTGTTATGTATACATATCAAGGGAAAATATCGGAATCGTGTCAAATTTGTCCTTCCGAGCTTTTTGAAAATCCTCACATTTTGAAACCTGAATCCAAAAAACGCCGAAAATTCCGTGGATACGTATGTATGTATGTGTGAGGGGTATGATTGTGTTTGTATGTTGGCATCTATTTCGCTTAATATCTCAGAACGGGATAAAAATAAAGAAAACGAAATTTGACATGGTGGCTTGTACATGAGGGCAATGCTATTAAATTTTGGTAGTTAAAGGTCGAGAGGGTGAGGAGATAAGGGAATGTGTTGTATTCCTACAAGAGTAGAATTTAATGAACATTTTATTCGTTATTACCATTTAAACCTTTTTATAAAATTTATCCCTACCCTCAAACTTAATCATTTTTCCATTTTAAAGTAATTAACAATAATACACAAACACCTAATTACTTGCTGAGCTTGCTGATATCTTTATTTTCAAACGTTTTCAACCTAGTTATTATAGGTCATCATCAGGAAAAATTTATTCCATTTTCACATTCGAAACGTTGTAATATCACGAGCATTCGAAGGCTATATATTCGAATGTGAAAATGGAATAAATTTTTCCTGAGGATGACCTATAATAATTAGGTTGAAAACGTTTGAAAATAAAGATATCAGCAAGCTCAGCAAGTAATTAGGTGTTTGTGTATTATTGTTGGTAAATCTGCTGAGGAAGTAAGGATTGATTAAAGTAATTAAAAATATAAAAGGTTTTTTATATGTATTGTATTTTGTGAAACTGTGTCCTTTTCTAATTGTTGACTTGTTAAACACTGACTTTATAGTGTATTTTGAAGACACATGGCAAATTTTCATTGTTTACCTTTTTAGTTGATACGGTACATCGTTTTCCTGTACACGTTTCCGGCTGTTTTTGCCCCTCCTCAGCCAACTATAATATAATGTATATTGATTACATATTTCAATAAAAAGTACGTACATAAGAATTAATAAGTACATAAATGATACATAAAACATACCTTTAAATTACAGGATGTATAAATTAAAATCGTATAAAATTGTATTTTACTATTAACTTATATAAATATCTGGTTAAAAATCGCTTGTGAATAGATGATTTATACATTACTATCGAAAAAATATTACAAAAGTATTAAGGTTTTTTATATAACAAAATCTAATAATAGATGTAGCAACACACAATTTTATTTTTCTTAATAATATAAAAGTTATTTTCTTTAAGTAAAAACTCATAACAGCCGAGAAAGTTACGCAGATCGTCACTGGATATTTTTGAATATGTATTTGAAGCATAATTAACAATAACAAAGATAGGCCTATATAATTTTGAAATAATTAATGCTTGTTTTAACAAACAAAATCTCGTTACATTTAATTTTTAAAAACTAAACTTTAAAATACGCGCTTCTTTGTATTAATCAATAAAACATTGTCTTCTCTAGTTAAAATTTTTATCCTACTTTACGTATTTCTTTTAAATTTTCTCGAAATTACAAATTTTATTTATCAATATTTGTTTGACAAATACATCTGGCCACATTGAAATAATAGTTATCAAGTGAAAAACATCTACACTTCAGCATTAAAAAAAACGTCGTAATAAATAATATAAATTGGATTTGTCAAAATAAAATTCTTAGAATATGTCCGAGTAATAAAAATAAAATATTAGCCTTTTTATAGTATCATTTATCTTCTTCTCATTGTCAATTCTTTTATTCTTATCTTTAACCCATTCCATTTATCATTTAATTCTAAAATTGATGTTTGATTCTTTACATCTATTTTAACAATTTGACTGTTTTAACAGTTGTTTTTCTCTTTAATTTATTATGAATATTTTAAAATTAATGTTATATAAATAACGTTATAAATATGATGTAGACGAAGAAGTAATAGAAGACTCTAAACGAAACGCAAAATAATAATAATAATAATAATTTAAATTATTTTTAATTATAGTTTAATACAAATGACAGTGTTGAGACTATCTTTAGTACGCTCTTTTCTATGATATATTTCTCAGAAAGAATTTATACTAAGAAATTTTATATATAAAGTATAAAACTTTATTTTAAAAATTATTTTTACATATGCAAACGATATTTAATGTTGTAAAGTTTAAAAAGTAAAAGGTTAAAAAGGTTAAAAAGCTTAATGTGCTTGGCGCTAAATAAATAAAGACTATTTTCTTAGAATTAAAGCGAAGAGTATCAATTTAATTTTTAAAAATAAAATATATTCTTTAGCTACAATCTTTATTATAACTTATAAATACTTTACTAATAATGTTATATTTTTTAATAATAGTTTTTTGATAAAATAGCCTTAAATGATATATAAATTAGTGTTTATAAATTTGTAAATGTAATGATTTAATTCTTCCCTTATTTATAGTGATCCATAAAACCAAATAATTTCATTTTAAATGTTTAAAGTGCATTTTATTTTAATTATCTTTGCATACATTATATTTACATTAATATCCTCATTCAGAAAATTGTTAATCTTCTATACATTTTACAATCTGTTTCTATATTAATTGTTATTCTCTTGATTATTTTCATTTTAAATCCTCCAGAACCATTCACGATAAATTATTTTGTTGTTAAAAATCATTTTATTTATGAATTCTTAATTTTATGTTTATGAAACATGTAATTGTATATTTTAGTACAGGTTATTAATACAGTCTTATGACTTCACATCTGTTAGAGTATATATTAGGTACAGTACATTTTAAATTTACCAGTTGTTATGTGTCACAGTGTGACAGAGAAAAAGTACGGAGATCGGTAAAAAAAATAACTCCTTCCAAGATTTTTACAGTTTTTGGACTCAGGGGGTCTTGAATCGTAGAGAAAAACAAAAAAATCGGGGGTTTCTCTATGTATGGATATTAGTGTGTGTGAGTATGGGGGGTACGATTTTCTTTTCCCATTTTGAATCTTAATTAATAACGCCTGTGCTTTTTGTCGAAAATTTCTGAAATTTTGTAGGGAAATTTGTGTGTACTAGATGGGTTGAAGCTTTGATAATTAATTAAGGGTAAAGAAGTGGAAATGTAGAAGAGGATCACTTTTTTTATGTATCGAGTGGGCTTAATGAAAGTTTTACTTGTTATTAGCATTTGAAATTTTTTAATAAAACTCATTTCTATCCTGAAAATTCAGCTTCTTGCCATTTTGTAATAATTAATAATGTAAAATGTTTTTAAAGTAAAATCTCATAACAGATGGCGCCACACAAAAATATGAAGCTTTACCGGAAAACTTACGCAACTCGTTGCTAGAATTTTTTAATATTAGATACTGTAATAGTATTTTATTAAATTATTACTTAAGTATAATATATTAATCCTTCAGTTAATCCTTCTATTAATCCCTTGTATAATCTATTAATCCTTCAGTTTAGAAATATTTTATTCATTAATAAGTTCGCACATGTCTACAAAAATTATATTTAAGGTTAAGTTAAATATTTCAATTATTAAAGAATTATATTTTTATAAAAAATAAAATATATGGAAAAATATTCTTATAATTCATTGAGACCTGTTTTAATTATCCTGTTAAATATTAATATATATATATATATATTATATATTATACTAATATATATATATATATATATATATATATATATATATATATTTTTTTTTTCAGTTTAACATCTTGGGTGTCCAAATAAACGTTTACGAATGTTGTTGTTTTACCTCTCAAGACTCTTGAAAGAGTTTATTTCCATATTCCTAATATTGAATCGATCTTTATTATTGATATTTCACAAGACAAGTGAGAAGGCATTTTTCTTTATCTTTACTCTAACGTTTCATTCTTTTACCTCATACGAAATAAGGGTTAATGTTACCCTTGGTGGCAAGATGGCGGCCGGGGAAATTTTTCCCTACATTCTAGACGGCGACGGGGAAAATTTTTTCCCTGCGTTCGACGTGGCGACCGTGTTTCCAGAGACGCGCGATTTCGCGTTTGTGACGTGAGAGAGAGGAAGCTCTTTGGAAATGTTGTGACGTAATGTGTTGGTGCCGAGATCGTCAAATTATGCAAATTTCGTTTGGAGGGAGTGTAGAAGACAGTGGTGTGTTGCATGTTCGTTGTTGGCAGCGAGTTTTTTTTTTACAATATCTGTTCTTTCCGAATTGCTAAAAAGATAATTTATATTTTTTACGAGTAAAAACAAAAAGAAATTGCGTTCTTTTTGTTGAAATTTCGTGCACGTCATGGGCGACGTTGATTTGAGTTCGAAGGAATTCTGGGCCAAATGTACTACCAGGAAGTTTTATAAAATGATGGAAACAGATTATTCGGAATTGGGATTGAACCCGGCAATTGATAATGCATTCAAATTTGCGGTCAAATTAGGTATACAGCAGATAGAGTCGACGTGTTCTACGTGCGATAAGACATGCAAATTATATTACAGAAGCGAAAGAAATGAATGTCTTCTTAAATGCAGTTCATGTGCAGTTAAATATTCAGTGTACGAAGGAACTTTTAAAAGCAAAAGTGGTCGTCTGTCCTGGGGATGTATCTTGTCATTCATATGGCACTACCTGTGTGCTAGAATGTGGTGCGACGATTTCGGCTTTAGCATCCGGGATATCTCGAAAAGCTACAGTAGAACCCGAGACAGTTCCGTCTGCACCCGTTCAAAACGGCGATAATAAGAAGAAGAATTCAAAGAAAGCAAAGAAGGGTCGGGATAAGGAAATGTCAACCACCGCGAGTAAAAAAAGAAGAAATAAGAAGTCATCGACAGTAGCAGCCGACGCAAAACAAGGGGGGAAAAAAGATCTATAATAAACGAAGATCAAAGTTCGAAAGTCGGGAAGAAATGTAAAAAAGGGAAATGACAGACAATCAACGTGAGTAAAAAATGTTTTTTTCTATTAAAATAGGGTTTACAGTAGCTAATTATAGTATAGGAGTTACTAGGTTGCGTTATTACGAAACAGTGCGCAACGCGCAGTCTCCATAGAAGACAAAGATGGCGACCGGAAACGCGTTAGCCACGTCGAACGCAAAGAAAAAATTATCCCCGTAACAGTCTCGAATTAGGGAAAATTTTTCCCGTTGCCGTCTAGAATGTAGGGAAAAATCCCTCTGGTCGCCATCTTGCCACCAAGGGTAACATTAACCGAAATAAGTAGTATCGTCGGGTGTTCTTATACAAAAGTCTGACTAATTTGCATAATGTTTTAACTAATAATTTGTTTTTGCATAATTTTAACCTTCCTATAAATTTCCATTATTATAACTCAGCTAATCTGCATTATTTTCTATTATTTTTAACTTGCTCAACACTTTCACAGTGATTTATTATTTTATATTAACAAGTTTATAAAATTTGTATTTTACACTACTGTATAATTTTTTAAAATCAGTTTTTAGTTAAGTAATTAAGCTTTAATGCATTTAATTTTTTTTTTTAAATTTATGAAACAAAAAATTTGGTATTTAATATATTTTATAGTGAAATTTCATGTAGATATGAATTAAATGTAGACATAAAAATTAGTCTACGCAGAACAGAGATTAATTAAGCATTTCTATAATTAATTTTTGAATTCTTTATTGTTATTCTGTTAGAGTAAAACAGGATTATAAAAATTGCAAAAAGTTAACAAAATATTCACTCGTACTTTTACATTTTAGTTTAATTTAATTAACTTCTGAAGTTTCCAAAACTAATTAAAATACAATACACGAGTTAGTTTTTCTAATTTATTTATTTTCTTTTTTTAAACAAAAAATATTTCATTTAAGTTTACAAAATATCGAAGAAAAATTGATAAAAACAGAGTAACTTCATAAAATGAAATAATATTTTAATTACTTCTACAAAAAAAAGAAAAAATATGTTTCTAAACAGGTAAAGACCAAATTGCATTTGCAGCACGTGTAATTCGTATGTTGCACGTGGATATTTTCTCACGTATCTGAAATTATATTTTATTCCTGTTCGGATGTTTATTTATAAAAAAGTAACGTGATTTCTTCGAAACAAAACCTAAACATTGATTCATATATATTAAAATTACGTACCTGTCTAGATTTTCAAATTTTTGTAAATTTCTCTCTGCATGCCATATCAGAAATCCTGATGTCGACGAGCACTTCGTGCAGGTTAATAAGTGGTTAGTTAAAACGCCAAGGTGTATCCTGGGGAAGTTACAACCAGAGTGGTTCCACATTGCCTTCTCCGGTGCGCTTATGTTACGCGAGGGAAAATGCCTTCTGGGAGCTTTTGTATGGGAAACTGGCCCCTATTCAGGTGTTACAAACGTACAGAAAATCCGGAAAACTCCACGTGGCCAGCCCGTCCGAGCGCGGCGCGAACCTGTGACCGAACTCCCAGTGTTTAGCGACAGAACCGTTCGACCAGTGGTGGGCTTTTTAAATCTAGACAGGAACATAAATTTAAATTTTCATTTTATGAAAGAATCAAAATGGAGAAGAGGGTAATTCATATGATTAATTTACAATTACAATTCGATCAATTTCATAATAAACTTATATTGACTTGACAAATGTATTTGTCCGAATTGTCGAGAAATGTATAGAAAATAAATTAAAGTACTCAAAACTCATTAATTTGTATCAATTATTAATGCTGGAAACTACTAAAATGATATTAAAATTTACATATTTTGTTACTATATTTTAATCTCGCATAATTTTCAGTATTTTATTAAAAATAAAATTGCCTAGAATCAGAACCAGCGGAAAAATATTTGTTTTTTCATTAGCTAAAACCCTCCAACATTTTTTCATCATTTAAAGTTGATGTATTTATTAAATTATGTTTAATATATGCTTAGTATCATTCTTATACATTACTATTATAATTAAATATATTAATAACATAATTATTTTGTACATGGGCATATAGATGACATAGGTCCATTCATATATTTGAAAAACAATAGAACAGGCACAGCATTTAAAGATGTAATATAAAATAGCCTTTGTTGATTAGACCCATGGTGGGCTTGGCCAGAGGGTCTAAAATTTCCCAGACAGACAATAACCATAAAAACTTCCTGAAGGTTTTATTACCACCTGCACTCGAAACCGGTCCCTTCAGAACGGTAAAATGGAGCCATAACCGCCTCGACCGTCCGCTAGTCCTTTAAGACAATTATTTCTTAATTTTATAGTTAAATTATTAACATCAAATTTTCCGTAATGTATGACTTATTTTAAAATAATCCTTTATTAATTATTTTTGTTTTAAATGTGTATCTAATGCAAAAAATATGATATAAGTTACTAAGCTTACACGAATTTTGGTAAAAAATATTTAGTCGAAATTATTATAAAACAATATAATTATTTTAGAAAAATGTTCACGTAATTAACGTTTCAGTGGTCGGTTTTAGTATTAAATTTTACTAAAATTACCCTAATTTAAAGTAATTTTTATATCAGATTCAATGTAAATTGATGAACAAGAATTAAGTGATTGATGGATTAGAATTAAAAGAGCAAACAAAGTAATCCAGAGAATGTATCTGCTTACTTTAAATTACTCTGTTTATATAAAATTATAATATATTTACAAGAAATTAAATTATTCAGATCTATTCGTAGTTTAATTATATAAAATACTACATATGAGTTTTATTGAAACTACAATACGTAAAATTTGATTATATTTTCTTAAAAACAATTGATTATTAATTATTTATCCTTGTTAATGATCGAAGTGGTTTGCCGTTTTATATTTATATCGGGAGAAACAAATTTGTCCACACAATGTGAGACTACTGTTCTATTAGTCCCACAGTGAAGCACCTCTTGACAAGAGTAGTCTCGTTGAAGTATCTCTTCAATGTGGGACTAATCCTCGATGCGCTATGGGGTATGTCGTGTCATTGCTACAGTTTACACTGAAGAAAAGGTTAAATGAAATCTATTTGTAAAAAATTCACAAACAATTTCATTAAAAAAAGGAAAAACGATTGCTAGTTAATTTCAAAAATGTTACAGATGATAGAGAGTGCGTTTATTTAGTGTATCTAGAATACATTCAACAAGTGAAAAGATTGTGTTATAAACTCTAGAATATAATTAAAAATAATGTTTAGTGCAACAATAACAATCCCTATTATGTTTGTCTCCGTTGTCATTCTGAAATAGGTGAAGAATTTTAGTTGAAAAAATATGCCGCTTATAGTTTTTAAATGCATATACAGTCAAAGGTCAATGGCGAGTACAAAAAAATCGCCTTTATTGGGAATGATAGAAATTATTTTGTTATGCATTTTTGTCCAACATTCTTGAAAAAATGGCCGCCCTTTATAAATGACCGTTTTTAGTTGGCCATTATTGAAGGTTCGATTGTATAAGAATTTCGGATATAAAGTATATCATTAGATTTATAATCGTGGAATTTTATCTGATTTATTTCAATATATATTTTATCTTTGTTCAAATAACCTTTCTTTCTATTGTAGATTTACTATAAAATTTAAATGTTTTTATTTTCTAGGAATGACATTTTTATAAACCTTCAAGTAAAATTTCTGAAAAAAAAATCAAAGTTTCTGCTTTTATAATCTGTTCTTAAATGAAGATGATAGTACAATTAATTATGTATAAAATTTAATCAAATCTCCATGACAAGATGTTTTTCTAATTCGAAAACTATTAAATTATATCAATTATAATATCAAATATTTAATTTATTCTTCTCAAATAACCATTTTATTCATACCCAACAAGGTACAATGTCGAACAGCTTCTAGATTTAATATTGTAAATTAGTGACACCGTAGATAGAAATTGTAGAAATTAATTACAAATGTATTTTCGTATTTTCAATATTTAATTTAATTTTATCGTTTCATTTACTATTTTATTATATTTATTGTCTCTATCTCTCTCTTTAGGGATCTGTTTGCATTATCTCGGTCCATAAATAATTCGAAGACAAACAAATATTTGAATTTAATAAAGTTTATATATTAGAGAATAAATTAATTATTAATATTTAATTAAATTATGAGAAATAAACAAGTAAAATTAGATTTTTTATAACTTATTTTTGTATATGTAACTGTTATTTTCTAGAAAAACTAAATATTACACAGCATTACAGAAATTCGTGAATAGAGTGAAAGATAATATAATTTTACGGGCTGAGGAGTATAAAATAACTATCTGGGAATATAATAAGTAAGAAAATACAACTATAAACATTATTTTATGTGGTTTATAGTTGTGTCTTAAAAATAAAATAGGAATAACTATATTAGAAAAGGAGGGATTTGAGAATGGATGCTAAATATATTAAAATATATCTTTCTTATTTTTGATATGAATTTTTATATTTTTATTCTCAAATGTAAAACGACTACTAGAGCAATAAATTTATTAACATAGAAGAATGTGAATCTAGTGACTTTACACGTATTCAGACATATTCTTAGCATTGGGTTGAATGAAGAAAGGAACTCAACACTTGGAAGATCTATCAAGGGGATGTCTTCCAAATACTTTCTATAGAAAATGGCTTCTATTTAGATGTTAGAGAAGTGAAGAAATTCTAGAATAGTATACGTGGCCAGCCAGTTGGTGAGGGCCAAACTGGTGTTCAGTACTTATATCTACTCTGTTACTATTGGGCTATTTTAAAGGAATTGATATATTTTAAGAATTATGTTTATTTACTATAAAACTATTGAATTTTAAAAGTTTATACAGTAATATTCAACTAATATTTTAAATACGTCGAAGTATTACATTGATTATAAAATATTATTTACTTTTAGAATCTAATTAATTAAATGAGATTAAAACGCTTTTAATGAAAAATTACTTTCAGATCTTCACAACTGTTTAGTCTGATGATAATTTTATCATCTTGAAGAAATAATCCAGCAATTTACAGAAGTTACTTTTCGTTTCTGCTTTATCAAAAAGAATCTTGCTCTGATATAATCGGCTACAAATTACCATCAATAGTAACCATTGCAAAAAGTATTATACCTTTTTCTGTGCCAAAATAAAATTTTTAAATCTCCTAACAATTATTAAATCATTAGCGAAGATTTTAAAAGAAATATGAAGTGTATTTTTATAACTAAATGAATCTCTTACTTGCCTAGTGATATATTGCTAACTCGTTGTTACACATGTTTATACTCTTTTATATTTGAATATCACGTGACATTAATTTTTTCTAACCTCTTTTGAACTTATTTTAGAATTTCCACGTTGTTCGAAATGAAGAAAAAAATTCCTCCTTTGTAACACATCCACGTCTGTGTCGTGAAGAACGTGTTCCGATAAGATTTTATTTATCTTCACAATGTTTTGCTCTTGTCAACATTCTCAGTTAAGAAGAGGTATTCTGCTGAGATTCATTTATTTGAAACTGATTAGCCTTGATTCTGTGTACTTTCTATCGATAGTTTATAAAGTTTTATAATCAATATCATTGAACGAATTGATACTTCCATGAATAAAAAAAGTCGATTTTTCAGAGTGTGATTTTAATTTTAGTATAATACATTTTATTCTCAGTATAAAGTCAAATTTGATTTATTTTTGCATGCAACCAACGGTTATTTTCTATATAAGCCTAGGGACGTCACGATATGGGATGTTTCGTTACGACAAAAGTATCGATACCGGTATCGATATCGGTCTTAAAACATCGCTACCAGCCGGTGTCGGATATCAGAACTGGAAATGTCGCGGCGACTTCAAGTTATTTTTACTGCTGAGAAGGAACTGTACTAAATTACATTTCCTTTTGTATAATGAAGGCAGAGTTGACTCAGAGCAACAATTAATATTTTGTTGCTTACTCCGGGAAATTGAATCCCGGCTACCTGGTTCCGAAGTCAGTGTCTCAGTCAGTACTTCAGTTTACACTCATATGATGTCTTACGTACAGAAAAGGAGCCCCATATCTAGTCACGTTAGTGGACTCTGTGTTTGTTAATACTACCGTACATGAAGAGATGTGGATAACATATCGTTAGTGAAGAGGTAAACAATGTCTTTACGTCGAATGTTCTTTCTTGTGTTTAAATTTCACTAATGTCAGTAAAAACAAATATATGCAAATTGTAGCTCATTTTAAACATCACTGATCGTCCAAGTTGATCAACCAACAAAAGTACTGCATAATATTTAACTAAATATTTATTTATAAATAGTAATCAGAACTCTAAGCATAAATAAATTCTGGAAATAAAATTTGACGTAATAAGTTTATTGATTTTTGGTCAATAATAATTTTTATATAAGTTTATCTTAATCGAAAATAGTTTAAAATTCCGTTTCGGTTTCTGATTCGGCCATAAAATCCGGTTTTAGACCTTGCCGGTCTGTGAAAAAATGAACGATACACGGGAAAAGGTATCAAAAAGTACTCTGTATCGATAATTTTATGGGGTCGGGACATCTCTACATGAGCATTTCATAAAAAATAAAAGTATAGAAATTAATACCAAAAGGCTTTAATCTGGCAATACCTATACTGTATACTATACTGTAACTTTTAACATATACTGCAGTCTAGCCTAGTTTAACCTTACACTTATAATCTAGGGACTTTATTATTAGTGAATTGTACTTATTAATTTAAAAGTCTTCAAACAATTTAATGTATTTTGTTCTATTGCTATTTCACCTTATACTTGGAGTAAATACAGCTGTTAGCTGACAGAATAAAGAAAAATGAATGATATCTGATTAGGGTTTTCTTTGTTAAAGTTAGAGTATTTTAATATGAATCTGCGTAAATTACAGGACAGAACGACTTTTTAATATAAAAGTTATAATGATAAAAGACTGAAATAATTTGTAGATTAAAATCGTCTACTTTCAAACTAAAAATAATTTGAAATTTTCAAGTATTTACTCATTAATTTAAAAGGAATGATAAGAAAATGTAAGTTGACGGGGGGTATTTTTTTCTTTTTTTTCTGTACTTCTAATTAACTAATTTCAATAAATATACTTGATACCGGTATTAGCAGAATTATTACGAGCAAATAGTATCATTTATTAACAAGATAACTTAAATTTAATTAATAATGATTGCAATTTTGTGCCAAGACGTTTTATCTAAAAGTTATCAATTTATTTTTCTTTTTAATTTCTATCATAATTATTATGTTTAAAGTATTAGCACAGTTTAAATATACTTTAAAGTATTATCAAACTAATAAAAGTTTATGCAGTAATCTTCTATAAAATTATAATTAAGGAAACTAATTTTTGTTTTAAAATTATATTTTCCTATGTTTATAATTATAAAATTACCTTAAAATTTTAATAATGTAAAATTATTTTAATATAATTTCATACAATAGTCTAAAGAAATATAATAATTAACTATAAGTCCTCAAATCCAACATGTTTTTCTTTATTGAAATGCACACACATCAACTGAAGTCTACTTACTATATATAATTTATTTATAATAACTTTTTGTTTTTAACGAAGAACTTCGATAAAACAATCCCGGATTAATGATAACTTGGATTTAAAATGTCAAGATAATTTTTCTTTTTCGGGTGGATTTAGTTGAATTTAGATTCAATCCTCTTCTTATACTCTTTCTTCCATCTCAATTCTTTCTATTACTTGATCACTTTCTTCTACAGAAGTTACTTTTAATCCTCAGTGACTGATATCCCAGTATAGAAAGCTTCTTGCATTCATCCAAAATCTACTTTTTGCCAATTTCTATCCTTCTGAAGTTAAAGGATAGATTTTGATCAATAAAGGAGTAGTTGTGGTTGGTTCAGGAAGAAGCTAATTTCTCTGTCCTCCCGATTTGAACCTAGGCCACATCTTTCCATTGGTCTGTTTTCTCTGTATAATACACTTAAATCGGAGAGATGTGACTTGCCAGTTTCAATACAATTGGTTTAGTTAGATGTGAGTTACATCTATCTAATCTAAGTGTATTAAAACTGGCCTTTTCCTTACCTATTTTCCAACAATTGGGAATAAATATTCTCAAATTTGCTACTCAATTTGAAGCGTATCATTATTTTACCTATATTGAGGCTTATCTTTCGTACAAAATAATGATTAATAAAAATTTTATTTATTATTTTACGACGTTATTCAACATATTTTGGATATATAAAAGCACTCGCTTACTGTAGTTATTCATTACTCGTAATAAGTAGGCAAACTTAATTTGTGTTAGAGTAATAAACCTGACGTAATTATTACCATAAAATATATGATTGGTTAATCTTCTTTATCTTTATGAGAAATTGCATTTAAGGGATAATACAATTTATTATTAAAAAAATTATAAAGCTTATAGAACTGAAATAATAAAATCACATTTTTAATGTCTAAAAATCCTTTACAGTTTCTAAATAACTTAATTTAGATGGAGGTCGTGCGTAATAAATTTATTGCATTACAGGGAACACTAATTGCACTAATCAATATTTCAATGATAAAAAGGAAAGTAAATTGTGTGGTATTTACAGAAGAGAAATGCCAACTCTAAAGAATTATTTAGTATGATTTTTATTTTATAATAATTATTTTTTAAATTATAAAACTTTAGAAAATTCTTTAATTATTTTCTTAAATTTTATGGCTGTGTTTACACAATAATTATTAAAATAAATAAAATCACATTAGTTTATAATCTGTGTTACTGCGTTTGAATGTACCTGTACATAGAATTATTTCGTTAACGTATGGTTATTTTTTGTGTTTGCGTATGATATTTACATAAAATTGTATTAATCTATCAAATGTTTTTCAAGTGTCCCATATGCAATACAACTAATTTTGATAAATAATATTTAACTAAATCGAAATAAAGAACAAAGTAATTTTATCATTGGTTACTTTTAAGTAATAGAAAATAATAGTGTTCAGTCCTGCCACAGAGCTGGGGCAAAACGGATCAAAATGCATGGTTTTTATATCATTTATAACATAAATAATAATTGATATGTTTAATTTTTAATAGTTAAAAAAGAATAGTCTAATTCACTTTTGGCTGAGCTAGTATCTGCTTTATGTTAAAAAAGAAATTATTATGTTGTCACGTAGTTAGAAAATAAAGTTATTAATTTTCAAAAGGCTATGTGTATTTACTATTTACAACCTTTCAAACCTTAAGTGTTTCTTTCTATCGTAGTTTCTCCTATATAAGTCATTATAATTTTATTTTCTCCGCTAAAGATTTCTGTTTTAAAAATTTATCCATTATATTATTATATTGAACCATCTATGAAATTAGAAATTTGGTGTGAAAAATATTCTTTTACATTATCTAGAAAGCAGAGATTAAACAATAACATTTATTAGGAAAAATAAGTATCGTTTGTCTTTTATTGAATTAAAGCCGCATAATTCGAAAAAATATCTTAAATTTATCTTAGGACTATCTTCTATCTGTTAGAATACTTCTTTTTTCTATTTTATTTTACATATTCCGCTTTGTTATATCTAAATATGAATGCATTTCATCAATTCAGAATTACAATAATTAATAATAATAAAATTTGAATATTCGAAAAATAAATACATTTTCATAAAGAAATCTCTATTTCTACTCGCCAATAATTCAACTTCATAAAATAATTTTTGTAAATGTTTAATATTAAAGAGTTTGATTTCAGAATTCTCATAGACTTATTTGTTTGTTTGTTTTTGGTCACACTTATCAAATCTTTGATGTAAACCGTTTTGATAAATATTAAGAATTTCATTTATTTTTATAAAAATTATTTAATACATTTTAAATATTTTAAAGGAAAAAATATATCAAGTAATGAAGGAAATAAAATAAATTTTTGTATTTCATACTAAAGTATTTTGAGAATGAAAAGAACATGATTAAAGAACAATTAATTTCGCTAAATAATTTATATGTCGAAGAAATTACAAAAAAGATATAAATTTGTAAATTATAAATCCATGTCTCTCTGTTTTTACTTTTCAGATACGTAAATATTGTTTTAAATCTACCTTTAAAATACCAAGAAGAATAATATCAAACTTTCTCTCCTGTGTATTTACATACATTGATCGGAATTATATTTCATATAAAAGCAAATACTAGTAAATATTTCCAGGATTACGTACCAATTTACATATTTCTTGTAAAATACATGAATTATGTTTCAAAATGTTGATTATCTTTTAAATACTTCTTAAATATAACCCATAATCTACGATAATTAAAAAAAAAATCTTTTGACAACTTTATTCATTAAATACTTTTTATGTTCAGATAATTTTATATAAATTTTGTATTACATAAAAAGAAAATCTATAAAATTCTACAACAAATTAAATAATTAATTATTTCTTTTCCTATTTTCTGCAAAGTAAGTCCAAAGATCAGTTCATCCCAATCCTTCATCTTCTACTCTGTTTGATCATCCTATTCGTGTGTTGACAACATAGATTTATTCTTTTAAGTAACGATAAATTAATTATTTAAGTACACCTATAAGAGTATAATTCCTAAGGATGTATCCTGAGAAGACATAAGTGTGTGAAACTTGATAAGAACCTTCATTTTTCGTGTCCAATTTAAAAAGGAATTTTAAATCGACTGCATTAAAATTAATACCATTTCAACTTTTAAACATTTAAATTCAAATTTCTAGATTAAATTCCGCATCTTAACATAAATGATAAGTAATGAATGAACTTATATTTTATACTTTTAAATTATTTCAAACTTAAAATTATCAACAATATAATAATAGTAACAAAGAAATAAATCTTTATTCAATTTAGATATATACACACACACTCTTTATAAAGGGGAATATATAGTTATAACATAAATAAAACCAAAATATAGGTAATAATTATTATTCATTAGTTTAAACTTAAACATGTCAGTAATTTAATTAATATATATTTATGAAATAACGTTGTTAAAGTTATTATTGGTAAACATTAATCAAAGTCATCTATATTTCAAGATTAGCCCCAACCTCTTTAAAATAGGGCGCATACAAAAATAAGAAGGCAGAGTATCGGATCCTAAAGTATGAAATGAACTCATTGAATATGTAATTTATACTCGCTAGAATTTCCATCTAAATGTATATATATCGAGTCTCAATTGTAGAATTCCATTTTGTTGAAAAATATTGCTATTATGTATCCAAAACGGCTGATTTGACATCAAAAACCAAGAATAACACGTATATTTAATCTGCTGTATGTACTGCACTTCTTCTCTTTTTAAATACTTATTATAACTGTACATAATTAGCTTTGTACTGTACAACTGGTAAAAGTTCAAAAACATTTTAGAAAAAACCTAAATTTCTTAACATATCTTTCAGTTTTGCAATAAACAATATATTTTAACCTTTGTAAATAATTTTTAAGAGATAATACAGTAAATACCGGTAGGAGAAAGGATCCAAACGTAAATTGTAATGACATTTTTAATATCTTTGACGTTTACAAGTTCCAATTCTGATGAAATAGCGTAGTAAGGAACTGACTTTTCTAAGCCAAAACTACTTTTAAATTAAAATAACTATTGTAGGGAATCCGTTCTGAATCAGCGGATTCCCCCTGTCGGTTCGTCTCGCAAAACCAAAACAGTCAGATATAGTAATGTTCAAAATAACACTCAGTCGGTTGAACAGAACACAAAGTTATATTTACAAGACAATATACAATATAATACAAAATAATTTACAACTAATTATGCACAAAACATTAATCCAAGTGACCACCGACTATTATCCGTACAGGTTTCGTCAGAAAAACACCTTACGATCTCAGGTTACAGACTTAGAATCAGCAACACCTCTCAGTCCCGAAAAGTTCGTAATAAACCACTGGAGTTCACTTTCACCAGGTTCCTGTCACGTCCACAGAGAGAGATAGTTAGAACTTCGATAGAAAACGATCCCGATCCGATCCGATCTCTTTCCCGCCGAAACAACTTCTTAAATAGTGTCCGGCGTTCGAATCCTCCGCCAATCAAATTCGAATGTTTCCACAACGTCCGGCCAACGGTCACTTTCCGACAGCCAATCGTCTGTCTATCGTCGATTTGAAACACAACGGATCTTTCCAACGGACCTTTCTAACGGTTCTTCTGTCACGAAAGTTCGTTACCTTGCGAACAGGGCGGGAATCGCTCGCCTAGGCGATTCCCTACCCTACAGATATTCCACAAAAAAAAACTTTAATTCACTCAGGGACCACCACTTCGCCCTTCCTCTCTCTCCCGTGTCCCGAACTCCTCTCACTGTCTCCCTTCCCGCCTTTTCTCTCCCTTCCTTTTATGGTTCTTTGTCTATATTTATTATCCCCTTTTACAACCCTTTATTACCGCGTGTAGGTAGATTGCACCCTTTCCGACCAAACAGTAAGTGAGGGAGAACGAGGAGAAGGTCCGATATCACTACAACTATTTTGACATCGTCACTTCATCGTCACTTCTGAGCTCCAATTATATATATATAATATATATATATATATATACAAATAAGTTTAAAATTGTTAAAGTAATGAAAAAATGTATATAAAAATAATTAATTAAATAAAAGAAGATTCTATTAAATAATTAATTAAATTTATGAAATAAAATGACATATTTTCTGTGAATTAATATATCTTTAACAATTTAAATACACAATTTTAATATAATAAAATTTCATTAAAAAAGTACAAAATAGTGAATAAAAAATTTATTATAAAAATTATTATAATAAAATTTTTTAATAAAATAAATTTAAATGTAAAAAATTAAATTAAAAAACTGTCAAATATTAAAGCTTAATTATTTTTAAAATAAAATTAGGCAAAATTTATAGATTTTTTATTAAATTAAATTGTAAATTAACTGTAAATTAAATTGTATGGGAAATTGTTAAAATAAATAAGAATGGTTTACTTTAAATTTAATTGTACTTAATTGAATTCAAAGTTATTTAGAAGTTTATTAAATAATTTAAAATTTAATTTAATTTAACACTTTATGAGAGATTCAGAAATGTAAATATATTTTAAAAATTATAATTAAATTATTGCTATATTTTATTATAGTATATTTTCTTTAGCAAACTACTAATTAAATGATAACACTATTATAATTAAATTTATAATAGTTTGTTAAAATTTAATTTTGACATTTAGATATTTTACAAAATTTTCGTTAATATATTTAATTACAACAATTTATATTACATTTTCCATAATTAAAAGTTTAATTAAACTGTTTGTAAAATTCTTATACATTTGAATTCGAAATTATAGCTTAATTTAAAAACCGAGATTTTAAAAATATTTAATTTTGAGACGTTAATTAAGTATAACATTAAGTTTTAATTAATTGCACAGCATGATATAGAACTATTGTAAACGAAAACTAACAATAATTTCAGCTAATTTTAATTAATTAAATTAAATTTAGGACAACAATTAATGATTAAGTTTTGCATGTGACTAATGCTTGAAAGGTGAAAACTTAAAATTCTCATATTATTTTAATATTGTACTTTTAAATATTGTATTCTAGATGCTATATACTGTAAATTAAGCAGTAGTTCAACTTATTTTTTAATGTTAAAAAATAATATTTTTTAAAAACTCTTTTAATTGTGTTCTTCTGTGTGTTAATAATACTTTTATTACTACAGTTTAAATGATTATATATATATATATATATATATATGCTTGTAAACCATTTTATATGATGGATAGAATTTCTAACATTAATAAAATAAATAATATTTTATTTAATTTCCATGTAAATTCAACTTTTATACAAGAATACAGTAATTAAAAGGGTGATTTAATTTAACATTCGATCTTGTACCCATTTATTGTGTCTTGTTTTCTTCGAATGTATCCTAAGATTAATCAATCAAAAACACTTAGTTTGATAGCATCCTACAGGAACTATTTATCTAAAAGATAAGTTCTATTTACGATATTAACGGGTATAAAGAATATAAGTACTTATCAATCTTTACATCGATACATCACTTCTTCTTAGTTTTATTAAGAAAACTGATATAAAAACTAAATAATGTCCTTCTGAAATGTAATAAATTTAAATGAAATTTATAAAAATCTATTCTTTATATTTAATTTGTTATTGTTAAAAATATATGAATAATTTTATACTTTTAATCAGAATTAAAACTATCGTGATATAGGAACAAACTTATATATATATATATATTACACAACTGTAGAATATATAGGCCTATAAACAATTAATAATTCAAAAAATTCCATTTATTTATGAACAAAGTTGAAAAGAATAATATTTTATTTGCTTTTATCTTTTTCTTCTTTTTCTTCTTTTAAAAACATAAATTGACATTGTCAGACGTCAACGGTTTTTTACAGTTTGATCGATGCGAATTCACTTTTATGAAAGGATGTAAACAGTGATGACAGCGAGGATGTTAGGCTTTAGAAGATTATTTTTTTTTCAATAATTAAACAAATAATGTTCTTCTGTAATAAAATTAAAGAATTAAGAAATTAATTTAATAATGCGTAATGTTTTTAAACTTAATTTCTCGTAGATATAGAGGAAACTTGTATTGATTTCTGATTTATTAATTTTGCTTTTATTGCAAATTTAACGATTTTTTTCTCTGTTTACTGTACTTAAAATATTAGAGTTGAAAAAAATCAATAAGGTACACAAAAATAAACAAACATTATTCATATATTTTTCATTTAAAATCACAGGAAACAAATTGTGTAAGATGTAGAAAAGATCAAGATTTTTTTTCTGATACAATATTTATTTTTTTTAAAGTAAATAAATTTTGATTATCAACAAGAAAATGGAGACTCGCTTATCTTATTTTTTAATATTCTTACAATTTTCTTAAGCCCTAAAAGATATCTTAAACTAGAAATTGCTTTAAACTTTACGTAACATTGTTTAAATTTATAAGAAACTACTTAAGTATTATTTAATAACTTTTCTTAAGACCCTCCATTAATTAATTACTGTATAAGTTTTTGAGACACTTTTGATCCCCTCCCTCTCTGTTGTATACAACGATGCAATTTTCTTGAACCCCTTAAACTATAAACATGTTTTGATCCTTGCTGACTCCCGACTGATGACCCTTTATCATGTTTTCTCAGCAAAAATTAACTTTTAAGTAAAAGTATTATTCTTTAACTCCAATTTAATTACAACGAGCAATTATTTATTGTGATATCGTTACAATGCCGGGCTGAAAATTTTAAATTTATTTCATTTAAAATATAGGTCTTTATATTAGTAGTATATTGCCCCTGTACATCATACTTTTTCTGCTAACAATAGTCACGCCGAACATCTATCTAACTCAGTTTAGGGGGAAATTTAAATTTAAAAACGTGACGTTCCGTGCAACTGAAAGATTATATATAGTTAATCGGAGCCTCCTGCTAAAATTATTTTCAAATCTGGTGGCCACAGTCATTTATCTAACAGCTTTTCCCGAGATTGAGGAAGAACAGATAGACAGTAGGAATTTATACATCTACAATTTTTTTTTTCAAATTGCAACTCAATCAATATACAGAAAATGATTAGCCTACATCTGTAATAATTTAATCATTATTTATAATTTCAGAATAAATCTCGTTTAAAAGTTATAACACGAATTTAACTGTGATAAAATTATTTAATTAGTAAATTGATTATAGAGAACAGTAAATGAAATATATTTCAGTTTAATTAATATACTGTGATTTATTATATTATAATTTATTAAAATTTGTAGAATTTACGGCGAATTTAAACTTTTAATAAATTACTAAACAAAATTTCACGAGATTTAAATTTATTTAAAAACATTTCTTCATCTTTTGTGAAAATAATCAGGAATGATTAATTGTGATTAAATTAACAGTCAAAAAAAATTTTAAAATATTTAGTTGCAAATATTAGAATTTATTTTTGAATACATATATGAAAAAAAATCAGATAAATTTATTTGTTGAAAAATAAATAAATGAAAATTGTATTTGTGGTATTCACTATACTATTTATATTTTCCAGAAACTTCATTGTCCAAAATTTACATATTGAATGTAAGGTATTAATAGTGAATGAGTACAGTTTTTATTGCCATCACTCTCTTCACTCTTAAAAATCTTTCCTCTAGATGTATGTTTCAATATATTTTCGGGCTGTAATTTTCAAATTTCAGACCAATAAATTTCTATTGGTCTGTATCTGTCTGTCCTTCATCAATGTCGAGAACGGAATTAACTAGATGATAATAGAAACGAGTTATGAAACACTTCGGTATAGAAGTCTCTATTAACTGTACAGCAACTTCCGGTTTTGAACAGAAATTATATTATTTCAATTTAAATATTTTCACCAGAACAGAGTAAGATAGATCACCTGTATAACTTTCTTGTTACCAGCAAAAGTAAGATGTACAGGGGCAAGATACTAATAAAATCAATACCTATATTCCAGATTTGAATCTAGGAACCTCCAGAGCAGTAAACTGACCAATAATCGAGTGAAGATCCTTCTTACTCGTCTCGTGATCTTTACGAATGTTCCGTTAGAAGGTCCGTCGGAAAGTCACACCTCCACACTCAATGATCAGTTATATACAGTTTATTTACAAATATTTACAAAGATATACACTATGTAATAGCATTACGTACACTACAGTATCGAAGCTGTGATGCAGCACGTCGACTTAGCTGGCCTGGGAACACGAGTCACTCTTCCGGAGATGGCTTAACCTCGTGGCCGTCCGTCTCTACAACAACCTTTCTCCAGAGGACTTTCTAAGAGGAGAACACTCTCTCTATCCGCCTCAAAGGTCTGCCTGTTGTCAGAGACCGCCACGTACCAGGTCCCTCGCCCTTTCTCCTCGCCTTTTTGCCACCCTTCCAATTTAAGGGATTCTGGCACTGCCTTCTGCGACCAATCACTTCCTTCCCCTTCTTAGAGCCTTCCAAGACGTCCGCCCTATCCCCTGCCGACGTAGCTCACATTTGCGTCCGTGCTTTATTTATTCTTGTTTTCTCAAGCTGGCCGGCACGTGGCCAACACATTGTCCCTTAAGTGGAGACGCTACACCTTTGATCCTTCCGGCCGTTTATGGCCCCAACCCCAGGTGGGAGCAATTACCTCAGTCGGGCGGTTTCTTTGACACAGGCCACCAAAGGCGACCTTTACACCTCCCACCGACAAGGTTCAAACTGCGCTTCAACAAAAGCCTGTTTGACATAAACAATACTACCGCGACACACAGCAACCTTTACCGTACAAATTATTTTGTTACACTACACTTCCTCCTTTCTTATTACAAGGATCAAGTTACTACAAATAATAAACTATACTAACAATATACAGTATTTAATATTTTACAGAAAAAGATATTTTACACAGTCAATAACATCTTCGGCAAATTGTCCCGTCACATTGCATTCAAAATCGCCTGGTAGATACTGATTACATCTATCCGAAGGACTTAATACCGAAATTAAACTGCCTTGTCTGTACGATCTGGGGGTTCCGGATTGCTCCTGATTTCCCGTCTGGATAGTACGTCGATCTCATTACGATTTTTCCCTCTTCTGTGCGCGATTTTTGCCTTATTATCCCGCGCTACCAATGCCCTAGGGACCGATTGTTCCTTAAGAGGCGTGCGGTCAACTAGCCGAAGGGGAACGCTTGCCTGCCGACCATGACCCGCCTTACAATATTTTCTAGCATCGCTCTTTTTATTTGTCGTGGGGCTCGTCCTATTTTCCCCGCTTTCTTTCGCAACCGTAACCCTCGCGACTGGTTTCCGTCGCCTATTCGTTTTCGTCCGTTCGACTCTCCTCAAAACGCAATAATCGGCTGCCGAAAGTAATGCATCTGTACCGCAGCTAAGTTCGTCAGTTAATGCGCAAGTTATCAAGGCTGGAGCGTAATCATTTTTCTTTTTATTCGACCTCCCTTCTAGTCTCACAGGTATTGTCGCTAACACTGCTGATACCTGCTGCCCAAATGCGCTGATCAACTTAACCTTTCTCGCTGCCCGCGACACGTAAACAGGCACTACAGATTTCCTAATTACCGTCATATCTACCCCCGTGTCCACTATTGCAGAAAATTTATTATCTTTACAAGCGAGCAGGAGATTTTTGTTTACACTAACGGGTACGTTTCCGCTGATCGTTTCCCTGTTCACCTTTACCCTAGCTACTAGCTGCTCGTCCGATTCTACAGTTTCGTCTATTTTAACCGCTCGCGTTGCTTTAGACTTCGGTCCTTCCTCTTTAGTATGTCTCCGAGGACAATCCCTTCTGAGATGACCCATTTGGTCACAGACATAGCATCTCATTCTTGAACCTCCATTGTTCGCGCTCATGCCTCCAGTTCTAGTGACTGTTCTATCCCTTTCGCGTTCAGGTATAAGTCTAACGTCACCCTTTGCCACAGCCTCCGCATGCTTATCTGCGTATCTGGCTAACTCTTCCGGTGGGAACCAGCCTTTACCTTCTTGCAACAAAACATAACGCTTAGTGTCGGCATCTAACTTAGTCTTAAGGTGATCCGAGACCACTAATTTTGTTAGCTGCCCAAAAGAATCTACGCCTCTACTATTCAGATAATACCGATACAGATCCTCCATTCTAGCTGCGAATTGGGGCCACGTTTCTTTGCTTCCCTTTTCAGCGGAAGTGAACTCTTTGAGGTACTCAGCGGCAGACAGTCTCAGCTCGTCTAGTAGGAATTGTTTTAAGGTTTGGTAATCCCTGATCTCGTCTGCCGTAAGCCTATTTAACGCCGTTTTACATTTCTCCGATAGCACCGTTAAAACTAGCTGCCCCTGAAGTTCTTCCGGCACATCGTACGTTTGTAACACTACCTCTACGGCTCGAAACCACGACGGTACTTCCGCCTCCTTGTCTGGCATTTTAGGTAACGCCCATCTGATTTTTCTAGCTAGGCTATCCAAGTTACCTCCCAGCTCAGAGTTATTACTAGTCCTAGAATCACTTCGTAGACGATCTCTCTCTAACTCTATTTCGGCTAGTCTAATTTCCTTTTCCATTTCTTTTTCGCTCTTTCTAATATCCCTTTCAATCTCCTTGTTTTTAGTTTCTATCTCGGCTAGTCTAATCTGCAAGCGTAATTTCTCTAACTCGTCAGACTCATGCCCCTCTATTTCATTCTGGTTGTTCGTAACCTTGACCTCGGGGTCCAAAATTTCCCTTTCCGGCTCCGTATCCATTTCCTGGGATTGACTAAGATCAGCCCGACCTCCCTGATCCTCAGAACATGGCATACCCCTTTTTGACCCTTGAGTCCTTCCGCGTCCCGGCATTCTGAATACAAATAATCAAGAACAACTTACCACTGTTGAGTTCTGTTCCGCCTTGATTTCCGGCTACTCTTCCTTCCGTAAGTATCCAAATCTCGAATGTGGGCTCAGTACTTTCCTGTCGTCTTGCGAGAATCTCCTGAAGATTTGCAAGAATATCCTGTCGAAGACTGCGCCAGTGAAGATCCTTCTTACTCGTCTCGTGATCTTTACGAATGTTCCGTTAGAAGGTCCGTCGGAAAGTCACACCTCCACACTCAATGATCAGTTATATACAGTTTATTTACAAATATTTACAAAGATATACACTATGTAATAGCATTACGTACACTACAGTATCGAAGCTGTGATGCAGCACGTCGACTTAGCTGGCCTGGGAACACGAGTCACTCTTCCGGAGATGGCTTAACCTCGTGGCCGTCCGTCTCTACAACAACCTTTCTCCAGAGGACTTTCTAAGAGGAGAACACTCTCTCTATCCGCCTCAAAGGTCTGCCTGTTGTCAGAGACCGCCACGTACCAGGTCCCTCGCCCTTTCTCCTCGCCTTTTTGCCACCCTTCCAATTTAAGGGATTCTGGCACTGCCTTCTGCGACCAATCACTTCCTTCCCCTTCTTAGAGCCTTCCAAGACGTCCGCCCTATCCCCTGCCGACGTAGCTCACATTTGCGTCCGTGCTTTATTTATTCTTGTTTTCTCAAGCTGGCCGGCACGTGGCCAACACATTGTCCCTTAAGTGGAGACGCTACACCTTTGATCCTTCCGGCCGTTTATGGCCCCAACCCCAGGTGGGAGCAATTACCTCAGTCGGGCGGTTTCTTTGACACAGGCCACCAAAGGCGACCTTTACAAATCGCTTCGGTCATCTGACAACTTAGATGGGTGTTCGAATTCTTTTATTAATATGGTGTATAATATATATGTATATATGTATTTACATATAATAAAGATAAATAAATGATAAACTTTTTAACTTATAAAAAATTTATTTTTTTAAAGAGACATTCTAATTTTCTAATTTTAGTTTCAATCACTTCAATCATACAGCTTCTTAGAAAAACGTTACTGCTTATTTAGAATTCATTTTAATTTAAATTTATTCAGAATATGTAAGTGATTAACTTTTGATTAGCAAATATTATTGAGATAAAATTAAGTATAACTGCAGACGTGGACAAAAGTAGGTTTACAGTTGTAATTAAGTAAACAGAGAGTTTATTCTTGTGTTATTTATTTATTTGTACTATTTGTTTCTATTTTGACATTCTTTTGAGTTAATAAAGCTATTGTAATAATCATAATCTACATATCTTTTCCCATAAGAACAATTGTATTTTTGCCCATCTGTGTATATTCACACAATAAGATAAATATAAGCAGATATTTCTCTTGCATATATTAAAATTTTTAATGTTTATAAGTAAATTTTCACAAAAACTGAAACTTTTATTCATATTATCTCAATATAAATAATGCGTGAAGAATAGTGATTAATGTAAATCAATTCGAGAATTTATAGTTCTCCTTCATATATTTCATCCAAGTTTATTATCTCGTATAATAATATTTCAGACGAATTACATTGCGAAATATTAAATCGCTTATCCTAAAAAATGCATTAAAATGCAAATTAACTGTTATAACTCTTTTACAATAGAACTGTTTCTATAAAATTATTTCTTCGCGTGGAAAAACGATGCTATGAGCAAAATCTTGTATTTAATCAAACAAAACACAATTGATTATTCACGTGTATGCAAATATTATTTGCTTACATTTTCTATATCTTTTAAGGTAAATTAATTTCTATTATATACGAATAAAAGGAATTATTTATATTTATTTATTTAATTTATATATTACAGTATCAAATGCACAGAAGCAATTACAAAAAATGTGTGTTCTTTTAAATCTTAACGTCCTTTTCACACTCGGGAAATAACTGTCTTTACGGCAGAGTCGACCTTCTTTTGTAGGCTGCTCTTCCGCCTCGATATGTAAAACACGGTTTAAAATGTCCTGGCATGTTTTAATTATATTTTTAATTGTAAATTAAATTTATACAATTGTAATGCTAAGCACAGGTGATCACTTCTCTTCACAATTAACAAAAACTAACTAAAAAAAAATAACGTTTCTCTAATATATTGTTTTGTATTTTCAATGTGTTGGTATCATAACTGGATATTCAAGATTAACTTAAATAATACAGAATAAAGAGATTAAGAATATTTGGATTAGATAAGGAGAAGAGATTTACAAAATTTCAGAAATTAGAGTATTTATGAACGATGCTGGAATATACAAAGAATAATGGTTTTGACAAATTATTCAATTAAATTTCCATTCGTTCTTTGAATAAATTATGAAATATTTGTAGAATTTTCATGTTGAAATAGGGAAATGAAATTACATCACTTGTAATTTCATTTTCCTTGTATATACACGTGTAAACATAAAACTAATAATTTATTCTGTATTAATATAGATTTAGTATAGTAGACAGTTTAATCTTCTTACTTAATCTAGATTGACTTTATTCAAAATTAAATGCTGTCATATAGGTGCTATCGATATTACTTAACAGAAATTAATTGGATATCGTATACTTGCACTCTACGAAACTAAGTTTAAATTTAATACACGTCTATCCATTTTAAAATTAAATTTTTCGAATACTGATTTAAATAATTTATCATTTCTAAAGTTACAAATACTTATTATTATAAACATGTATATAAAGCATCTAAAAACACTTTGTTAAGTATTTTTCAAGGTATGTAAAACTACAAAAATGGGAAAACACTTTAAAGTTTTCTTTGAATGTTTTTCCAATAAAATATCTTTCGAATATCTGATAATTGATAGCAGAAATTCAGTGTACTAAGTAAATTATCTAAGGTACTTCAATGCAGATTAGGTATTTATAATATGGATAATCTTTTATATAGAGAATTCATTCAAAAACATGACTTTTCTAACTAAGATGTTATAATAAATTTGATGAGAATGTTTGTTTTTATGTTAAATTATATATTACAGTAGCCTTTGATAATATTCTGAAAGTACCTATAATACTACATTAATATAGTCACGATGTAACCATTTCTGCGTTTTCTTTCTTTCTATTTTATTGAAAATGTTAAGAATTGGAGAATAAGATATTTTTAGAAGAGATTATTTTTCATCAGTGGTGAGAAACTTTTCTGAATGCGAGCTACAAGTGAACTTCGTAGGTTTTTGACTGTACAGAGCTGCAGATTTTGAGTACCTATAGACTCCATAATTTCCATGTAATAAAACATATATGCTAATGATATGCAAACTAATAAAGTATACTTTCAATATTCGTTGACACGAATATTTGCTTAAGTTGGATTCCGTAATGGCACGAGACAAAAAAGAGAAAATGACTCCACGGTACCCAGTTTCTTATACCTCCACAGTATTCTAACAAAGCCAGCTCAGTTTTGGTGCACAAATTCTCTGTAGCGGAAAGAGGAAGTCCCAATGCTTAATTTCGAAATACAACTCAGAATTTGATATTTGTATTCAAAGCACACAAATAAATAAACTGCAACTGACGTTTTCAAGAAAAACAAAACGTTAGTCATCTTCCCTGATTTCCACTTTTACTGGTTTCCACTTAAACATCTATGCCGGAACAAAAGAGATGTTTCCAACATTGGATAGGTTAGGTTAGGTTAGGTTAGGTTCTGTACTGCAGTGGATACGGATACAGCGGATATTATGTCGCATGACATGAATTCATTTTGCTGTTATCTGCAACCAGCACAACATGAAGAGGATTCCGCACAGCAATTCGAGTGGTGCAACATTATATTAAATTTATAGCATGACAAGCTATAATTCTTTCAGCAAATTTCATAAACTGATGAGACATTGTTTTTACGGAATGGAATATCCTAGTCACAATATCTACCATGATCAAGTTCGATGCACGCGATTTACATGACATTAAGTGCATTTTATTTAAACATCTGGTATGGAATTTAGATTGAGCAGCTTCTTGGTCCTCCTAAAACAGTATAGGCAGAAGAGGGGCACTGTGGACGATATTTTGAATGTATTCACCCATGTCAGGTAGCTCCAGGGCTCGTTTTTCTGTCTTAGAGATTTTTTGGACATTGAGGATGCTTTCGATATGACATGGTGGGAACTACTACATGCCTTATTGAAAGAACTGAATTCGCCAAATGAATTACTCGAGTAACATCTATGAGCTTACTTATCACTGACTACTTCCAAAATAGAGAGGCCATGCTCTATTATGGTATGCTTCCCTTTGAAAGGAACATAAAGAAAGGATGTCCACGGAGTCGGTTCTTGAACCTACCCTCAGGAACGTTCTTTTTAACAACTTATTAGAGCAGAACTTTAGTGATAATTTTAAAATCGCTTACGCAGACGACTCTCTCCTGCTCACCGGAGACAATTCCAAGCAGCATCTTGAAGAGGAAGCTAATGCTATTCTTAATAGGGTACTCGCCTGGGGACAAAACAACAAGCTGATCAGTAAAGAGCAAGGCCATTATAATCACTATACAAAGAAGACAGATCCTTTACTAAAGGATCTGTCTTCCACCATCAAAATGGGGACTGTTGGCATCAAATGTTACAAGCATATAAAATACTTAGGTATGCTCCTTGATCCACATTTACACCCCACATTAAGCACATTGCTGACAGAACCAACCACAATTTTTAATGATCTGGCTAATTATTCAAAAAATACCAGGGGCCTTAGCAAAGAAAACATAGATATTATCTATGAGAGCGTCTTTGTTCCTATCCTTTCGTATGCCTCTGCTGTCTGGGTAAAGGACATAGACAATGTTCACATCAAAAGGCGATTTATTAGTGCATAGAGGCAAGCTCTTCTGGTCCTTGTCAGAGCTTACAGCACTACCTCAATCTGTGCACTATAGGTCCTGGCTGGTAAACAGCCAACTGTAATAAAAATCAAGACCAATGCTTGAGCCCAACTTTTTTCCCGTTTCAGAGCTCTCCACTGTTCTTAGCCAGAATGTTTCTGAGAGGCAGTGCGCTATTGGTGAAATGTTACTCCCTCATCAATGGCCTTTGTTTACTAGTCAGCCTTTTCGACAAATCCGAACTCAGTATTTACACGAATGGTTCTAAATTTGACAACAGGGTTGGCTGTCCCTTTGTGGCATATAACAACAACTTGAACACTACTTTTCGGCAAAGGCATCTTCAGAACAGCTGCACTGCTTTTCAGGCTGAATTGTGTGCTATTCTCTGTGCTTTCGAATAGTGCAATAATTACTGTCATCGACAATGCATTAACATCTGCACTGACTCAGCTACCTCTATTTTTGCACTAAACGATGACAGGAATACCCATCGCATTGTTAACAGGATAAATTGATGCACCATTAATTCTAACAATCGGTATTCTTTAACGCGTATTACAGGTCACTAAGGGAATAATGGCAATGACGGAGCAGATGAACTTGCTAACGAGGCAGCAAGCATCTTTCTGTGATTGTATCTAAAATGCTCGGCCACTCAGCTCCGTAATATCCCGGATAAATACTCACAATTACTATCTGTAGCAAAGAATGTGGAAAGGTGAGGGCACTGGGGAATCACTCGTCTTTTTTTTCTCAACATCGGACTCGATAGGCTGCTTTTTTGCAGGTGCCTTCTCTCACAAGGAAATTCAATATCTCACTGGGATTGTTGCTTTTTCAGCTGTCTGTGCCGGTCTGATATTCAGGGCGACAGGGATTGCATACTATGTGGGGAGGAGGATGGTTCTATTCGTTGCCTTTATGAGTGTCCTATTATGGAAAAATCCCGCCTGGAAATCAAGATGGTGGCAAATTTTGAAGGAGTTAACTGGCCCTTCTCAGCACAGGCACTTATCAGTAATCAGGGTTTGCTTAAAAGCCTCAGAAGCTTCATCATGGACTATTTCGTACATATTGGCAACAGGATGAAAACCAGTCACAGCTCTGTTGTCACATATACGCAAACTTTGTACATTTATATATGTACAAAGTTCATATGTATATGTACAATAGTAAACAACAGATTGTAAAGAGACTTGTAAACAACAGATGGGTCATCAATATTTAGAATCAGAGTATCTTATTACCTAATAGTTATTTTTATACCTTCTTTTTTTATGTATAGACTTTGTAAATAATTGTTGTATATATTTTCTTTAAATTTTGGTATAATTCTTAATCTAAAGTAATCTTAGCTATATGATTTATGGTATTATTTTCATTTGCTTATACGGTATTTATGGGAAAAAAACTAGTCTTCTTACAATTTTTGTATATAATTTGTATCTTTTCAGTGTTCACTAGTTACATATTTAAGCATAACATAATCACTAGATTCCTTTTATATATTTACCGTGTAAATGTTATGTATTATTTTATTGTTTATTTTGTTGATTTACAGCTGTACCCTTCAAATGTAGCGTATTCATCTAACCTCTGCGATGCACTGTGGACAGAGGCGTTTTGTAAATAAAGGTAATAAGTAAGCTTCTTGATCCTATATTCGTTTGCGGCTTCCCGAATAGTGACCGATATTTGAAGATCCTAAACACAACGGTGACGAATAATTCGGTCTTACCATTGGTTCAACTACAGCTGGTATTTTCGATACCTGCACGAGTGCGCGCCACCTCATCTCGACAGATGTGTCCTGTTTCATGGCCAGCACATTCTCAGATTCGATCCCTCTGGACTTTTTCTTATGGTGTCACTTAAAAACATCGATGTATGAAGCATACGAAAAGGGTGACATCAGGAATACTACGTGTTATCCTTAACGCCATATTCGACAGTCTGTCTTTGTATATCCGCTGAAGGCGGTCGTTTTGAATACGTTCTCCAACAAAATGAAGTTCACTTTTTTGTATGAAATTCGTCTTTATTCTTTTCAGTCAAAAATTATTTGTATATTATACTAAATTGGCTTGAAAATGGTTGTTCGGTTATTTTAGCGATAGATTAAGAATGCACTACATGCCTATTCCAGCCTTACATTTGTGAATAGCTAGAATACTTAAGTAGACACCCTGCTTATTTATGGATTATTGCATTTTACATCTTCCTGATAATTAACAAAATACATATAACATTATGCATTATTTAAATGGAAAAGTGAATAAAGCCTAATTATATCTTATTATCCAGATTTTTATGTTATAATAATGCACATTAGAAACCAAAGAATGTTTTGATAAACATTTTAAATTCATTTATAGTGCAATATTAATATCGGTTATTTTTAAACGAATTATAATTTGTCAAAAATCCCATTTTTAACTATATATTTATAATTTCCTGTTAAAATAAACCAATACACTACATACACATTTAGCATAGACACATAAGAATTGCATATATAATTTTATTAGTTTTAATTATTGAAATATTTTTGACCGGAATGAAATTGTTGACTTATGTTTAGGCCTACTTAAATAATTTGATATTTTATTATGAAGAACTATTCATCGAAGAAGTACTGAAATTTAAAAACTAAAAATCGAAGTCTTTTCAATTGAATTTTTCTTCTTTTATTTACTTAGTACAAAAGAAAATCAATTAGCCAATGGTTTTAGTGGTCACTTAGTAGATCTAGATCATTACTTTAGATTCCCTCGTACATTCAATTTGTACAGAATACATTAATACTAAGTTCCCTATAAGAACTGGTTCGTTCAAAACAGTTTTTTTTGTAAGAAATTCTGTAAATTGTCACAATGCGGTTCCAGGATTGACTACATTAATACATTTAAGAAACGAAGGAAGATTTGTTCTGTATTTATCTCAAATTCCTTTAATAATAGTTTAAAATATTATCCGAATTATCTACACTTTACCTTAAACAAATATTTTTCTAGGAAGACAATAATTCATTCTATTTATTAAGATGAAAAGAAATATTTGATATTGTAAAAAATTTATCTGAACAATTTTTGTTTTAATTTTAAAATGTATACTTTCATATATACTGTTCTGATTTCCTTTTTTTGAATATCAGAATGTCAGAATCTGATGCTATTAATTGATATTGATGTACAGTACCACGGTTGTCATCAATAAGTTAAGTGTACCATTTCTTTAAACATAGGGCAATTAGACGTTTATTAGATTATCGACAGAGATGCAAACATTATTTTTCATTTATTCTCAGGTAAAAGTAAATTTTTTTTTTCGATCCTGTAGGGATGATTTTGCAACAGAAGGCTTGTGACTGGAAATTCGTCCTGCAAGAAAGTATTGAAGTAAAGGTTTAAGAAACACGAGACATTATTGGAAGTTGGAGTAAAGGAAAACAATGTTCTCAAGAATAGTGACATGTCACTGGAAAGTGACAACCAGTGTTCTAGACGGACTAGACAAGAGACAGGAGAATGGCGTCCTCTGAGAATCAACATCACTACTGTTGAATCAATGGAATCTGAGACTTCCTTTTCTAGCACTTTTAGGCAGGAACAGTACTATCCATGCTTGAATTAACGTCCATAATTTGTTGATTTTTTACATATTTTCTAATTTTCTTATAAATAAAGTTATATACAGTTGTATGTATTATATAGAATGCTTCGAAAACCTGTAAATTTACACCCGTATTTTCCTGAGACTCATTCAGAGCAACTTAATATTATTTCTCATCATTTATAATCCTAAATTTAAATATTATATTAGTTGAACATCTGTTACTAGTTACATATGAGACGTTATTTATCAACACCATTTTTCTTTATTTATTTTATTGATATGTAAATTTTATATGAATCAAGTGAAAGTAAGAAGAATATTCATTTATTAAATTTTTCTCTTAAATTTATATTTATTCTTAACCTGTTTCACTTGATCCATATAAAATATATGCATTATAACTTGACAATCTTTATCGTTGAACACTTATTTTAACAGCGTATCAATGAAGTAATTAGTGCAATAGCATCATTAACGTTAGAAGAAAATGTTTATCTTGACCTCTGACACTAATTAACAGTTTGGTTTCTAACGTGTAATATTTTCTAATTAATTTTAAAATTATGAAAATAAGCGCACAAATACTTGTTCTGGGTCAATTTAATATTCAAGTAAAACATTCACGGGTCATTATTTGAAGTGATAATAATATTTCATTCCTTATATATAAATATTTATTAGTTTTAGTCGTGTGTCCCGTTTGCAGAATGTGAAATCCCTGACTCTGTCCATAAATACAAATCCATTAATCTCTATCAAGGAGTAATGATGACCAGATAGCGAGAGTAGCTTAGACTTGTGTTTCTCAACCTTTTTGGACCTTGATATTTTTCCGTGAACACAGAATAGTAGCTCATTTTAATAAATTTTGAGTTAAGGTTAAATTTCGACCTTCAAATTCAAAACGTATATACAGTACAGTACATACGGTATTACTATATATAACTGTTGTTTCTAAAATATTTAAGTTTAATTTCCTTATCAAATTTACTTTTGTATTATATTTAAACATTTACACATGTTTCTGTAATAATTTATTTATTTAAGTTTAACATTTTTATATAATTTCAATATCTTATTCTGACTTGACACCTTTAGAGCATACTCGCTCCCCCAAAAGTTGATTTTTAACCTTTGGATTCATTGAATTGTTCTGTGGCTCCATGGTCCCATTGAGAAACGCTGGCTTAGAAAACAACATTGCATGATACTTAGAAAGTTTTAAATAAACTTATATACTTTATGCAATTTATATATTAGTTCTTATATAATAATAATAATTAAGTATATAATAATTCATAATTATGAATTATTATATACTTTGTTTCAACAGATTATCGACTATGCTTCCAGTTATTGATAAATTTAATAATAATTTTTAATGTGTTTTAATAATATTCAAATAAACGTAATAAGAACTTACTCTTAAAACACAAACACCCTACAAAATTTCAGAAATTTTCGAAAAAGACCGGATATTATTAAGCTTTAAACTGTCTTTACAAAATCTTTCCACACAAACACTAAAATTCATACACATAGAAAAACAACCCGAATGTTTTTACATTTCTCGACGTTTCAAGGTCCCCTGAATCCAAAAATGTAAAAACTTTGAGGAATTTTTGATCGCCATACTTTCCCTCTGTTACGTTTAACAGCCGGGAAAGTAAAATAATTTAAATACCTGTTTTAGTGTATTTTACTTTTTTTAGAAACTTTTGTTTTACATTAACACTTTATACTAGATTCAGTACTCAAATAGTAAATATTAATTTCGTTTAAAATATTTAATACATCGATAAAAGTAATGTATAAGACAACTTTTAAACATCCAAATATCATTAATTAATACAACTGCATAGAATTTTTAACGTTTAATATTTAATATTTTTTTAAAAATAAAGTGACATCACGTCTTAGATTTAATATTATTGGTGTTATATGTTAGTATTTTTATGTCGAAATATCAGAATAATGTTATCGTTTTATAGTGGCCAAATATTTTGATTGATAACTTCACATGAAACATAAAATAACCTGAATTTTCATACTACACGGTTGACTTAACCATTTTCAATCGATACTTTCATTTTTATAATTAAATTTTTATCAATTTTCCTTTATACATTATTCAAAAAGATTGCTTTTTACTCCAAATTTCTCATACTTTATCAAAAAGGAAGTTTATACGATTACTTATTGATAAAATTTCCTTTCAAAAATTGCTTTCAAAGATTACTATTTGATTTCTATTACTGATTTTTATATAGACAATAAAGAAATATAATGTTACTATCACTTTCTATAAGAGAAATATATATTTCTTTTATTGGAAATAAAATTTTCTGAAAATTTTATTTTCAATAAAAAATTTTAGAGAAAACTGTGTAAAAATGAAAGAAAGTAAAGGAAACTCTTGACAATTTTGAGCGCAGATGATCCTTGAGGTAAGAAGAAAGTATGGATGAGATAATTTGTGCTTGAAAATTCATTAGAAAGTAGGAGAAGGAAGAAAACCACAAGATTAGTAGTTGAGCGTCCTATCCCACAAAGATAATTCACCAGCAGTTGTTTCTGGAAAACTGCCCTTTGAATATGAAGTTGGCATATAAAGAGAATCTATTGTATCTATTTATATTTGGTAATTAAGTAAATAAAGAATATAATCCGAGAAAGTGTGTAATTAAAATGTCTTCACTCGAATTTTACATTTTTAAAAACACTAATTATTAGGTATTACTGTTTTTATAAAAAGTAAAAAAGTGAAAAAATAAGGCACATTTCTGAATTAACATTAAATTTATAAAATCGTACATGGATTTCAGAACTGTGGATCTTTATTAATATAACAGATAAATATTAATTTTATCGATATTTAAGGGAATTTATGTATATCCAATATATATATATACTGTTAATATTCAGCGATTAAAATGTAACGTTAAAAAATATGTCAGAAAAGTATATTTTAATTATTTTCTGGATGATTTTGATGTGGTTTCGTTTACGTAATTTAACATGAAAAGTAAACTTTTGTAGTACAATGTCATATATAATTATAACTTGTATTAAATAACATGTAGATTATCTTTTTCTTTAGTTAAATAATTTAATGTATAGCCTAAACGACTACATAAAAATTTCATCACTGGCCGAAGTTGCTCATCATCATCAGATTTAATACGATATTTGGCAAACTTTTGAGATAATTATCTAGAACTTTTCTCTATTTTGTCTCTGTATCATAAGTGAAACGACAAACACATTCACTTGGCTGTTGACACTTTAATAAAGACTTGGACCAAGTCTTTAATAAGGATTTTGCAAAGAGATCTTCTTTACGGCCTATTTAATAAAATAAATTATCCTGTATAGTTAAAAATCTTTAATGAATTAGTCAATAAGTATTCTTAGGGGTAATTCTATAGAGCTTTTTGCAGTCCGTAATTGTATACGGGTAGAAATTAGTGTCGTGTTTATTGAAATAAAAAATGATCATCAAAGTTGTTTCAATTACACTAAATCGGCAGCTGGTAAGTTATATCAATGATACAGGTTTGGTTAAAAATCAATGGGAGAGCTGACAAAAGGAATGCCTCCTGGGAGGATTTCTTGTGAGCTGGCCCCTATTTAGGTGTTATAAACGTGAAGAAAATCCGTCATACTTCACGTGGTTAGCTTGTTGGACAGGCAGAAACCTACAACTAACTTCAACTGTTCAATGGTTTTATCACTGGTGCATTGACGTAATGAGAACATTCTCCGGTGGTGTGAGAAAGTTGTATGTCAATTTTAAACAATTTTACTGAAAAGCCAGAAAATAGTTTGAGAACGTATAAAAAAAAATTAATTTTTCTCGTACTGACCGAATTCTTTTAATGGTAACTTCTCTTGAATGGAGGTTTTTCTTTGAAAATATTGTTTCTGTAACCTTACTCACTTGTCTGTTAGAAGAAAAGTGACATACTACTTTATGGCACTGACCCGACGAATTGATGATAACATTCCTAAGAGAAAAATTTCAATGTTTTATTGATTTTCATTTATACTCACTTTTAAGTTTTATTTCAATTTGAAGTCTTCTTGAAACTATTTAAAAGCTATAGTAATTATAGGATTTGTAATTAGGTGAAATTGCACATGACTTTTTAAATATATGAAGTAACATGATGTAAAAATAAATTTTTAATATATTTTTATCACTTTTCTAAAGTTTATTCATTCAAATCAATACTTTATATAATTTGTTCTTTTATTTTCATATATTTTTTTGGAAAAATATTCTTATTTATCATGATAACATTTTTAAATATAAATAAAGACTAAAAGAAACAAAACAGACTGACAGTTTCTTTGGCTATAATTAATTTCCATACAATATTTAGATATTTTAGTGAATTGTTTTAAATTAAAATTAATAAAATAATCGAGGGAAGTTATAAAATCATTTAATGTTCAATAATTAAAAAAACTACTTCCTACAGGAAAATAAAATAGTTCATTAGGAAGGGAGTGCCAATTTTAAGTCCAAAACTATTTCCTTCTCGACCTTTCTATGCTCGTTTATAAAAATATAAGTTACAGATTTTTTAAATTTATTAATATTTTCTTTCTTAGATTGCCTTTCAAGTTGTTTTATGGAAGAAATTACGTATTTAAATTCATACAATGAATGTATGACCCATCTGGTTACTGCTTAAACACGTATGTTTAAGCAGTAACCAGATAAACATTCAGTTAAACTTTGTTCGATAAAAACTTAAAAATAATTTGATAGCAGATCTTATTATGGTTTACTATCAAATTAAAACGATAAGAGTTACAATAAAGGTTAAAATCGTTTATATTTTCTTCTTTTCGACTGAGTTATAAAAGAGAATTTTCTTTCTAATTAAACTGTTCTTATTCATTTCATTTTAAGAGAAAATTCAGAGTTAATAAAATCTGAATTTCTTTAGAATTCAGTTGAATCAATAAAGAAGATTGATTAAAAATTTACTTAATCATTTACTGTTTAAGATGTCAGCTGATGTTTGTTCATGATCCTTTAATTGAAATTTTAATTTGTAATAAAATATCTTCTTTAATCCGTTCTTTCGGTGTATTATTGGCAATTTTATGAATTTAATTATAGTTTCCTTTGTTCGAATTAATGACGAAGTGTGATAGGAAATGACGTTCGTAAGTTTATACAAGAATTCTTTATAAACTTTCTTCCAATTATTAAACGTAAAATTAAATTTATTCTTTACATTTGCTCAAATATTGTTTTGATAATTACAGTATGTAGAAAGTAATCTAATTTTACATTAGTTTCAGCGGGTACTCGAGCCGGGAGTTTCAATTTAATTGCTTGTTAATGTTGATTTTCGTAGTACAACACAAGAGAAAATTACAAATTGGACTGCAATTCGACCGAGATTTCCTTTTGATTAGTGTAATAATAAACAAAATACTTATAAACTGAAGTATATACATTATTAATACGCCATTGGATATTTTCATGCAGTATCAATATAAACAGTATCCACATTTCCCCACCAAAGACTATTCGATAGCATCAACATTAGGGTAAATATAACTTTAAATCACACACTACAGTATAGATGCTAAGTAAGGAATCAAGCACGTCACACTACCTAAGACATTTTGACATGAGACTTCTTAAATATTTTATCAAAACTCATGCAACTCAATTCCGTTTCGGTTGTAGACGTAGGAGAATATAAATGCGGACAGATATCAGAAAAGAAGAAACTCTAAATTCATCTTTTACTTTAAAAGTTTTTCGTAAATATATGACTTATATTTTGATCATATATTTATGTTAAAGTGCACTCTTGATAACTTATCACTTAATTATCATGAATACCCCAATGTAATCGTCTATGCACTCCGTTTGCATGAAAATGTTAGTCATGTCATACCTTGTTTGCTCTTGTTTCACTTCTGTGTAGAGTATAGCTTGTCAGCATACGTATTATTTTCCCGCCAACCTCCGAAAATAATCAATATTGAAGGGCGAAAGGTCACGTCATTCATTGCCTTTAAGAAATCTTTTAAACTCCCAGTTGTCAGGCACTCACTAATCTTGCAAGGAATGCTGAAAATTTTTACATTCTACTTCATTAGCAAATATTATAAAATTTAAAAATTGTATTAAATAGATAATATCAATAAAATACTTTTAAAATCTTGTTCTTTTAAGTTCTTATCTTCTTATTTTATAAAGAAATTGTTATTTTTGAACAGAAGTTTAAGTAGAATAATTAGAATATATTTTAAAAAGAGGGTTATAAAAAGATTTTACAATTTATAATGCCTATAAATTCAAAAGTAAAACTAAAATATACGTTATTTTTCATTTAAATCATCCGAATTTCCAATTACTGTACGTTGAAATTGAACTTCAAAGAATGTGCAAAGGGAATATTTATTTCATAAATTTATTCTCGTTAATTGATAAAAAATTTAAATGACAAGTACAATTTTCAATTATTGTAATAAATAAAATCAATTTAAGAATTTACAATACTTTCTGTTATTAAATAAAAGAATAATAATAAAAAAAATCCAATAAGTTGCAATGACAATACATAAACTACCGTTCGAAGTTTCCTCCAGAGACAACATGAATTATATGAGATCATTAACGAATGTAAGTAAGTTCAGACATAATATCGAGTTAATCAATTAGCAATGAAGCAGAAATATTGGTAAAAGAAATTAAAAAAAAAAAAAAAAGCTTATTTCTCATGATGGTTTGAGTCTATCGACATCATAAATTGTCCTTCTTGACATCACCACCATCCGGTGACGTCGTCCAACGTCACGTTCCCTTGTTTATTTGACTCGGTGAGACCAAAATTGTAATCATTACTGTAACTGGAGTGCTTGATAACTTAGGTCTATACTCATTTTTAGTAACTCTGTAACATCAGGAAAGCGTATATTATCGCACTATTTTTTAATAAAAAAATTCTGCTTGGGAGTAGAGAAAAGATATTTATTGCTTGCTCGATTTTTTATAAAATATAAAAACGGTGTAAGTCTTAGATGGTCATTTTGCATATATGAATTGTATTGTGCGAGTATTGAAATGCCATAGCAATCGATAATAGCAACCTTAATGCTATTTTCGATACAGAATCCTTTATATATTGACTTCTCGCATTGAATTTCGTTGTATAAAATTGTTTCCTTTGTTATTTTGTATCGTTTGTTAATTTATAAATAATGAAAAATAAAAAATATTAATTAATGTCCTTAATGTTATTGTAAATGATCATGTACTAGGACTTTCGTATATTAATACTAAATTAAACTTGTGTGATCGATTTGGCAGAAAGAGTCAATATTAACACGAAATTTATTTATTTTCATTTGTTTTAATAAAGTAATAATGTTTTAATTTTAATGCACTTTGTCCCCAATCGATCAAACCAGTATGATTAATATACGAAATCCCAATAAACAATAGTAAATTTTAATTTTCTAAAATAACTAATTTAAATATTGCAAATTTATAATTAATTTAAATAACAATAGTAATAATTATTATTAATTATGAAATATCGTAATTACCACTTTCTATTAATTAGAATTCTTATAGAACTACAGTTGATTATCAATAAATTATAAGATTATTAAAATATTCTGTTAAGAGTAAAATAGATATCTTTATTGTAATTATTTCATCTGTATTAATTATTAATATAATAAACAATAAAATTATTTAGTAAAATATTTGAATTTTGCACGAAGAATTAGTACAATGTTCAAAATAATTTAAATTTTCATCACGAATCTGACTAATGAATTGGTTAATTATAATATTCATTCACCCTATTCAAGAGAAATAAAGACATAATTTTATTATATTCTAAGAGGGATTTATTTATTTGTCTTTAATAAGGCTTGTGTGTGAATTTAATGAAACTAGTATTGAGAAATATTAAGACTGTCTCGTTTCTTATATTCAAACATTTGGAAAGTTACGAAAGAAAACCTGTTCGTGTCTTTACTATTATAGTTATTAATTAAGATTTCAAGTGATGAAAATATGTAAATTGTTAACGTATTTGCGAAGAATAGGTTTAAAATTTCATTGTTTATGTCGGATTCATTTCAAAAATTCTTTAGAACATGTGTATGAAAGTTTACATAAGGCTGCATATGTATTCTGATATCCAAAGATTTTAAGTTCTTTAATTAAAGATTCGAAATAAAACAATTTAGTAATGTTGTAAAATAGAAACATGTCTAATTATTTTTTTATTTATTAATTAATATATATATAAACTGTTCGTGTATATGGATTAAAATCCATATACACGAAAGTCTGTGGATGTATAATACATTTCATTTTAAATGTTATTAGTTTAAAGAGTTACATTTTAACATCTTATTACATATTATATTTATTTATGTATATTTATTTATTTATGAATAAATAATAATATCGCAGTTATAATTTTAACTAGCAGATAGGCCCGGCGTTGCTCGGGCAAAAGTAATGATAGCGAAGATTAAGATTATTACGTTATAGTCACAGAAGAAAAAGAGTCATTTCATCAACAAATTAAATATTTTTAATAAAAGGTCGAATTTGAAAATCGAATATTGTAATATTGTTCGATTTTCACGACGTGTTCTGATTATATCGTTCGATTTTCATCCAATGTTCTAAAGAAGAAAAGTCGAGAAAAACCGAATTAATCTGTTTAAATTTGAAAATCGAATATGTTCTAACATATTACTTTTTTTTTTCCTCCAGCGCCCGTAAATCTTGCACGTCGCCTTCTCTTGTTCTTCATTGTTACTTAACACTTCTATTGATACTTAACACTTCCATTGTTGATGGAAGTGTTAAGCCTTAATCCTGTCCCTCTCCCCGTGGGGAGAAATTTCGAGAAATCCCTTCTTAGTGTGCGTTTTTGTGACGTACCGTAACTATGTACCAAATTTCAACTTTCCACTTTTAACCGTTTGGGCTCTTAACATTTCCATTGTTACGTAACACTTCCATTGTTAACACTTCCATTGTTGACACTTCCATTATTACTTCATACTTCCATTGTTGATTCACACTTCCATTGTTACTTAACGCTTCCATTGTGATGGAAGTGTTAAGACTTAATCCTGTCCCTCTCCCCCGTGGGGAGGAATTTCAAAAAATCCCTTCTTAGTGTGCGTTTTTGTGACGTACCGTAACTATGTACCAAATTTCAACTTTCCACTTTTAACCGTTTGGGCTCTTAACATTTCCATTGTTACGTAACACTTCCATTGTTAACACTTCCATTGTTGACACTTCCATTATTACTTCATACTTCCATTGTTGATTCACACTTCCATTGTTACTTAACGCTTCCATTGTGATGGAAGTGTTAAGACTTAATCCTGTCCCTCTCCCCCGTGGGGAGGAATTTCAAAAAAATCCCTTCTTAGTGTGCGTTCTCGTGACGTACCCTAACTGTGTACCAAATTTCAACTTTCAACTCCTAACCGTTTGGGCTCTGCGCTGATTATTATTATTATTATTATTATTATCAACTCGTCTCGATTATATATATATAGAAGATATGCAAAATCGAATATTACAAATTATATAATTTTACTGCTTTATAAATAAATAAATAAACAATTCACAAATACTTTCAGACTTAAATAAATTGTTAAATGAAAATTATTTTATTATTATTTCAAATTTAGTAGAATAATAGGAATTTAGTTTAAATATAAATAGATTAATAATATCTATTTAAATTTAGTTATAAATCTTTAGAAAAACACGTATGAAATATTTATATATATATATATATCTCAAAAAATTGTTTTTACAAGCTTTATTTTTATCAATATCTTAAAAATATATTAAAAGAAAGCACGATGTTTTATTTTGTATTCAATTCCATGTTTCCAATACACTTCACCACAATATTTTCGAAGTAAAAAAATAAAAATATATTCTATTTTGGTTAGTTTTACCATTGCCAGCTTGTCCAATTTCTGCTATTGTTTTGTATATTTTTCTAAAATATCTTTTCTAGATGAGATTGTAAAAGAAGTTTCTTCGATAAAATTTTAATTTTTGCTATTCAAGAAGTTTGTTGATAACAATAGAAAACACAAAAATTTGATCCTTTTCTTTTATTTTCAAGCATTTACATTATTCATAGAAGACAAATTATTTATACAATAGTCATTTATGCGATAGAATTATATGAAAGTCTTCAAAATTCTTATAGAAATTGTACAGGACCTATTGTTCATTTGTTAAGTTATGTTTTGTGAATGTTTCTTTTTTATTAAATAATATTTCAATACATAAAAAAATCTAAATAAATTTTAATATTTTGAAAAATTTTTATGAAGAAAAAATAAAAATTTGAAAAGTTGAATGATTAGCATAATTATTGTTTTAATTTTATCTGTATTTACTCATTTATATGCATACGTTGTTTTATTAAGTGAAGAAATTGAAGAAAGTATTAAAAATTGCTATTAAAAGTAAACATTTCTACTTAAAGATTTTAAAAATATAATATATATTTTTAATTTTTTAACTTAATACTTTTATTGGTTTTTTGTGAATATTTTAATTTTGTTTTCTTATTTATTTTAGTACAGTACATGCCTTACTTCAGATAATATTTCTAACTATTTTTAATACATTTTTATTAATTGATTAAAAAAACATCCAAGTATGAATATTCAATTAAAAAATCTGTAATTGAAGAAACACAGAAAAATGAATACAGCTTCCTCATAATGTGTCCTCCTTACGAAGAGAATGAAGTCTTTGTTCTCATTCTTGTTGTGCGGTTGCTAGTTTATTGCTTGTTTGCCTTATTCTTCGATTACGAACCCGCTAAACGACGAAGGATAATTTTCGATAGGTGCTCAGTATTCCGATTTCACATTCCTATCTTAAATAAGGCGCCCAGTTCTCTATGTACTGTACTGTACATCCCACCAAAGGACTTATCAATGGGTTTGGATCAAAGATATCTCCCAATGTTAAAGCGCCTGTCTCAGTTAACACAACATAACAAGATGACAAAACAGAGTTTACTTTTACTTTGAGGATGTTCTGACCTTAATATGTAAAACCTGTTAAAATCAGCTCTCTATCGATATGTGAGAGGACAAATTTATTTAATAATTCTGAAAGATCGATTAGTTTAAATAAAGTACCAAATTATTATAATTAAAATACTCCTGCAGATTTGATATGGTTAAATTTTATAATATGCCAATGACATAAGGTAGTAGTGAAACTCGCCACTATGGTATTTTTTGCGCTGCAAGCGATAGAAAACAGTTTTATTTGCAGGGATACTTAAATGTATGATTTGTCAAGGAGTTGTCGCAAATTTTGCAGCCTTGAAAGACAATGTCACATTGCATGCGAGAAGCAACACAGATCATCGATTACTATCGCCCCTTAAACACCTCCCATTGTTTTCACACATACCGCTAGAACAGAGACCACATTAAGCAGTATCTCCTGCATTGCTGTGGCGTTTGTATGGCATGAGTGCCTTCTACAAACGAAATTTTGTTATTTGCAGAGCCAAAAGTGCTATGGGTGAGTTTTGGTACTTATTTTAATGGAAATGATTTTCACGTGTTCTAAAATGTCACCTTATCAGATATGGTTAATTACACTTTGGGATGTCTCTCTTTAATGGAACTGAATATCTCTCTAGACAGCGTTGAGTAGTGATACTTACTATCACCAACTATATTAAAATATTACGAATATAAACAGTTGAGAGAATTCGTTTCAGCAAACATAAATTTATACCTAATAATTAAACACGTTTAAAATTAAAATCCCAGTAAACGTGCCCAAAATTTATGAAATTTAATAAAATATTTTAATAAATATCTTTTTGATAACCTGTAATTAATTACAAAGTGTTCATTATTGAAGAAGGCATTTTCTTTATAAATTTATATAAACGAGCATATTTATAATGACATAGTCACAATGCCCGGCTGCAATTTTTAACCATGTTTTTAATTAATTTAATTTAAAATACGTATATGCTCGCGAATTACAAATGGTTTGCTTCTGTACAGTATATCATACTTTTCTTTTAACAATAGAGTCGTGCCGGTCAACTGCTTTCAGGGGAAACATTTTGAATTGAAATAACATGAATTCCAGTTTGCATCGGAAGTTCATATATAGCCTCGTCTTTCGTCTATATCACTCCATTCTCGAGATTAAACAAAGACGGACAGACAGACCGACGACACTGGGAATTTATGTCTATGCTACAGTCAAAACCCGTTTTTAGTTAGAACGCGTTTTAACTAGTTGAAACTAGTTTATACTGGATGTCCTTGTTAAAACCCGTTTTGTCTAGTTAAAACTAGTTTTAACTCAAATTCATTTTTGACTAGCAATAAATTCTAGTTTTAACTAGACAAAATGGGTTTTGTCTAGTTAATTTACTGCTGTACATGTTTTGATTTTAGATAAAACTAGTTTTAACTTTTAACATTAGTTAAAACTAATTTTAGCTACATAAATATGTTTGGGGGAAATAAAGTTGTGTATAGTGATTCGGGGGAAGATGCCTAACATTATGCTTATAAAGAAAATTACAGCGATAATTAGGGTTTTGGAGGCCTCTAACGAAAATATATTCTTGAGCATGTTTTTCAAATAAAACTTTGGACTATATGAAAAATAATTGTATATTGTGCTTGCAATGACGACTTTTTTACTGTCTGGCATTTTAGGCATCTCACCCTAAGTATCCGGGTGAGATGCCGTATGCCATTAAGGTAAGATAACAAATTTAATTGCATAAAATTAATTTTCGAATATCTTAACCAAATTTAATTTATTGCATATGTAGTACAAAGTACTTCATAGTAAGTATAACAGCACAGCATAAGTATTGTTAAGTTTCCGCCCGTTCTAACGTGCTCTATTCGCGTTTTTCATGAACTATAGAGGGCGCTGCATTTTCCATAAAATGGCTACTTCATCTGGGTCGCTTGAACCTAGTATTGTAAAATTAATCATATATTATTGTCCGATATAATGATACATGCTGCTTGTAGCTGTTTATCGAGAAATTTTATAGTAGAACAATTATTGCTAGCGGGACACGTCTTTATGTGGTATCGAAACAGTGAGAGATCGTTCTATACATATTTGTGCCCTTTGTGTTAAGAGCATCAGCTTCGACATTGTCCTATCAAGACTGGATTTACAAGTAAAAAGCTATTTAAATTGTTGCTTAGGGCTTCGACTTTCAAGGGGCCTCAAACATTTGTAAAAATAAAAAAAAATAAAAAAATTAAAGTCGAATTTTGTAATAAACATTTTTTAACGAACCAACAGTATATGCTTTACTTTTTATTTTGTGTAGTATTTCATTAATTTATTTCTAAGAATTAACATAAGGTCTTTTTTTAAAAAAATTGATAAAACGAATTTTAAAAAAGGTTTTTAATTGAATGAGTATAAAAATTTAATTAAATTCAGTTATAAAACAAGACCAGTGAAACCTCATCTTTTTCTTCCAATATCCGTATAAATCGGAGACATAATCTGATTTAATTCTTTTCTTTTTATGATTGACTTCTAAAATTGGGAAGGGTTGGTAAGGGGACTTAGAGTTCAGCTTAGGGCTTCGAAATGCTTAAATCCGATCCTTTGTCCCACACAAAATTACTGGCATTTTAACTTTAAGAAAATATCTTTTAAAATTGACAGCATAACTTGTTCATGTAAAGTTGGACAATCGGGACACCGCCAATTCTTAACAGTAATCCACTCTTTCAGAATTCGGAGAAGCTCATAAATATAACCGACCGATTTCCGAATAATCATCTATTTTTCGTGTGGGAATAGACGAAAACTTATATTAAGCTCCCGTAAGTCTTTGAAATTGTAATTTGGAACGCAACAGAAAGCTTTGCTTTTTCTATTCATCTTTACTGCTGATAATACACAAGAATTAAGCAAACGACCCAGATAGAATAGTTTTGTTTTTAAACACCAGAGGGCGAGCATCCGGTGAAAAATGCGAATAGCTAGCTGAAAGCTTTTTTCAGTCCAAAAATTTTTTGAGAAGTCCTTATATAATTTCTATGCATATCCTGCAATAAAACGTGAAAACAAAAATTTATTAAAAATAGGCATATTAATCAATTAACAAAAATTAGGCATGTTACCCCTTATGAAAAATGTGGCATCTTTTCCATTTGTCAGGGTAAGATGCCTACGTTGTACATGTTCTAACATGTCTGATCGGGATCGGCGGTAGTTCCCAATGGAAACTTTAAAACCTTAACTACATCACACATTATTAATTCCGCGATTTTTAATAAATTCTATTTTAACTTTTAGTTTTAAAATGATTCTAGAAACATTTCACAACAAAAACTTCGTTCTTATCTTACTTTTATTCTTCTCAGATGTAAAAAATGAGGTAACGGTAGCCAACTACAGCTTTTCGCACTCAATATTGGCCCAACGATTCATCACATAAACACATGACAATATCTGACGTCACCGTTTGAAAATTTAAAAAAGTAGGCATCTTCCCCGTTTACCATCTTACCGCGAATCAATCTATACGTTGCAGTGAAAACCACTTTTTAGTTAGGATGCGTTTTAACTAGTTTATACTGGATGTCTTTGTTAAAACCCGTTTTGTCTAGTTAAAACTGGAATTTACTGTTAGTTAAAAATGAATTTGAGTTAAAATTAGTTTTAACTAGACAAAACGGGTTTTAACAAAGACATCCAGTATAAACTAGTTTCAACTAGTTAAAACGCGTTCTAACTAAAAACGGGTTTTGACTGTAACGTCTACAATTTTTTCAAATTGCAGCCAAAATTGTTTTTAACTTGTCGAGAATATTAGTATTGATGAATTTCTGAAAAGGGTTTTTTTTTATTGCGAAATTAACATGTACTGCACACTTATGTGTATTTTTATATAATAATACATTAGCAGAAATATACTTGTATCTTTTATTCAAAGTTTCTTACAATATTCAGCTTTAATTTCTGTCTCAGACGATTTAAAAAGTTAATTGAGTACTATTTTAAGGTAAGATGCAAGAACTTACAGAGGATTATTCAGTTTCTTTAAATTTTAAATAGTTACTTATTGAATAAATTAAATAGATTCCAGTTTTAAGACTAATGTTTTCAACTAATCCTTTTTTTTATAGAGTTAAAAATATTTATAAAAGTAAATTAACAATAAGAAAGAACACCAGACAGACTAAAATTTTATTTTTCAAGTTAAACCATGATAGAAAGTGATTAAATAAGAGAAATTCAGTTTAGAAAGGATCAGAATTTTTAATGTTAACAAAAAGTTTACAACGCCAAGAAGGATATTAGATAATAAAGTATAATGGTAAAGGTAAGAAGATTATACAAATTTTTTCTAAACTGGAATTTACTCCGAACATTTCGAAAGATATTCCAGTAGAAAACGTTTCTTTGTTTTATAGCTATCACGAAACAAGCTTTTGCTTTGTAATTTTGCTGCATTTATTAGTAGAAAACTAGTTAAATAAACAGAATAATTTTTACAACTGCACAACGAATAGATTTTCTTAATTGACGATCAAATACTAAATCAAAATCAATGGGAAAAATTGTTTTGATAATATAACATTCGTTCCGATGCTTCTTTTCAATGTAATCTGAAGAAGAACTCGAGAATATGATACCAACTCCTAATTTTATAGCCCATTCTTCTTACCGGTTTTTATCAAATGGATTCATCAATCACATAATAAAATATACAGTATCTTATGTTTAAAATTATAGCTAACACCATATTAAAGATATTCATTAATCTATACAATATATTATTATATATTATATTACAAATAGTTATACAAATATACATTATTTACAAATAATAATACAAATAAATAATAATAATATTTTATTTCATTTTATTTTAGTTATAAAAAAACGTTTTATTAATTTATGAAATATTTTATCAATGTTACAATTGTTTAATAAACTTAAATTATTTTTTCTATTATATAAAACAGGGCTGTCCAACTGGCGGCCCGCGAGCCGTATAAGCCCGCCAAATTATTTTTACGGCCCGCGAGTACATTTTACTATGAATAAATTTATGTTACTAAATTATTATTATTAATATTAAAATTATTTTACTATGTGAAAATTACGGCCACAATGTTCTCATTAATATATTACGAATATTTTAAAGTTTTCTTTTTAGTATAAATAAAATATTTTTTTAATTAACATAAACTGACTTTTCATTTATCAACCTTCTTGGCCCCCGAAACGTTTGGTGAAGAAAATATGGCCCGCGGGCTATGATAAGTTGGACGGCGCTGATATAAAATAAACAATGTAAAATCAACAAAGAAATAATATACAATAAATGTTGAAAAATAAATTTTATTTTCTTAATTTTCGTTTTATAATTTTATAATTTAGATTTTTATTTCACATTATGATGTTTTTACACTAAATTATAAAGTTTTGAAATTAAAATTATAAAAATAAAAATAAAACTTACTAACAATCAAAGTTTGTATACATTTTTTGGGACACCCTGTATTAGCATGGCACAAGAAATTGAAATAACGTTAATTATACATCATATTTTCACCGAATAATAATTAAAATTAATTAGATAGTTAATTTGTATTATTTTTTCTGTATTTTAATAAAAACAGTTTAACTAGATCATCATAGTAACGTTATTAATTTCGCATTTACTCATTATATTTTTTCATTAATCACAGATATATAATATAGAAAAATACGGAAAATAGAAAAATAAATGCCTAAATAATGATCTACTTTCACGTATACTATAAAATAAAAGAAAACTACTAGAATATTCATTAAATATTTAAAGTTTGTAGAAAATTCTTCACTATGCAGTAAGTTACAAACAAAACTTATTATAATTCATAAGAAAGTTTATTCATTACAGAAACAAAATATTAACATATAAATAAATTTTCCAGCAAATAAAAACTTTTATATTCTATTAAACTTTAACATGTATCTCAAAAAACACGTTTAATATTTTACTAATTAGTTATCGCACCTAATATTTTCCAATTAGGTCAATACGCATCTCTATTTTTATATCGTTAATAAATTGCATCTAGCTAAACGTTGTGGTTCTACAACTTTATTACCGTTATATTTATACAGTTAGATGTTATTTGTAATTATGAAAAAGCTATTGTTATAAATGATACCAGTTAGACTTAAGATTTAGTAACCTCTAACCTTTTAATAAGTTCAGTTTATGACGTTTATATTCTTTTCGTTACAATATCTTGGCTTTTAAATTATTACTTGCAACAGAATTTTAAAATCACAATAATATTTTATTTACGTGGATCTGTTTTACGCTGTCTATTATTTATTTTATATAGTAATTTAGTTTTCCTGTACTCGCTTTTGTAGTTATAGCATATTGTAATATAAATTTAATACTTTATGATTTAATTAAAATTAAATCTAATTTTAACACTTTCTGTTATTGAACGATACCTCATGTTTTAGAAATTAACTATTTTAGAATGGTTAAGAAAGTTCTTTCGTCTGTTTTCTGCATCAGTATTATACGTATTTTTAAATTTGATTTGAGAAATGACTGAAAATATCTTCGATTCGGAAGCTTTCATTTGAACTCATAGTTGATAAATATACAGGATCATTTCCTATATTAAATGTTGTTAGTCTTTACCAAGTTCATTATATTTTAGTAAAATTACAAGAATTTTTTTTAAATCTTAACATAATTTAATAAATGTAATTTGTCTCATAATTTATAAATATCAACGGAAATTAATATGTAATTCTTTCTTTTATATTTCACATCTCTTGCTTTTTATCTGTGAAATTATTTACATAACTTCTCTGTTACTTTTAAAAAGAGAATATAAACGTGGTCTGTGGCTTTAGTGATAGATATTTTTCAGCCGAGTTTTGCGATTGGTGTCGTGTTACGATGAAAGAGTTGGAATGTTGAATCGTTACCGAGAAATTCGATTAATTTTCTAAAACAGAGGATTTTTAGTTAGGTCTGAAGTATCGCAAATATCCTAATTACATTCTCTCAGGATCACTTTTGAACATTTTATTCTTTCCTTTTTTTTATTTTTAAGAAAAACAAAAATGAAAAATGTTCCTTAGATAGTTGTTTACTTCATTAGACAACCAACATTCACTGACGATTATCTTTTGGAGTTCTCTCTTAAGAAAAGATAACATTTTTTATTCAAAAATACTTTCATTTTTGAATTATTTCATGCATTAAACTTTAAAAAAGTTTAATGCGTGTAATAATAAAAATTTCCAGTGTAAATGCATTACGTTTCGTACCTAGTAATAGAAAAATTAATTTTAAAATTTACAAAATTCGATTAATTTTTTTGTTTTGTTTTTGAAAATACTTCTAAAAATCAGAAAGTATGTTTTTTTTTTGTTTACAATAAAAAGTTCGTACGTAAATTAACTAGATAACTGAACATCATTAATATATTTTCCTTGTTAAACTTTTCATTTTTTTTTCTTTTTAATAATTAGGTTATAGGATTTCGACTATGAAGTAAAAAAGTTGTTATTATAAAACAGAATTTACTGTTGAAACACTAGAAAAAAAACTATACTCATAATTTCAGCTACAATTATATAAAACCATAATTGAATATTTGTTACTTCGAATAATTATAAAATATTCTTCTTTGATTGTGAAGATAGAAACATATAAATTATTGATGACTTTTTACAATATATATAGATCGGATAAGAGTTGCCGTAAACAGGGTAATTTTTGTTTTCTGGATAACTTTGGAATGCTCATGTCATTTTACCAGGCTTGGTTGCACAGTGTTGGTGGTATAAGGTTTTTCGCACAAGAACCAAAATGGAATGAATAGTTTTTTAATAAATGTTTTGAGGAGCCTTAAATATGAGAATCTAGTTACACGATCCTATTGTTTTAGAGCTTTCTGTATTCACATGCTAGACTTACTTTTCACTTTTATTGAACGATAACATTTCATCTGCATGTTCAAGATGGCAAAGTTAAAAAAACGCGGAAGTGCAATTGATTCCGAAAACAAAAAAACCAGAGAGTGAATATTGGACCCGAAACCTCGGTACTTTTACCAGAGAATGAAACATCTGCTACAGATCTGCAACCAGGTACAATATTCAACCACAATGGAATGAGGATGACGGTGAAGACGAAGACCATTGCTTTGCATTCAACTAATAATTCGGAGCTGGAAAAAATCTCTTGTAGCCCCGAATTATCAGTTGTATTGCCAAATTATTAGTATCCCTTATTGGATAAGGTGTATCTAATGCGGACACTGGTTCTGCGGGTTCTGCAATGAAGGAGGCGAAGAACTCTTCTTTCTGAGTGCCAGTTTTAGTTCATGCTACTTGAAATAATTCTTTTTAAAAATCACACAATGGTACCAATGTTACACAATTGTGGGGAAAAATTTCTGGCTTCTGAGTATTGTATAGCATTTGAAAGAATACTTGGTAACATGAAGTGCATTTATAAAAATGTTATTAGTTCGGAATATGCGACATGTATTCTAAATACTTTTCATAATATTTCTGAAAACGTCCAAAACTTCAGACAAATTTACACCGAATTACCGTTACACCTTTTTAAACATTTCAAATTTAACTGTTAATCTTTAACTTTTTAAATTTAACATTTTTAATGCTATCTTACGTAGGCTTATATAATTAATTTAAATTTATTATATATACTACATAAGACGTTCAGTTTAATAAACTAAAACAATAAAGGCAATAAGGATAAATTAATATCTAATAAATTAAAAATAGGAAAAAGATTTTTCTGATTTATATGCTTTTATTTGTTTTTACATATAAATTACTTTTCAGAATGATTTTAAAAAAAATTTAATAACATTATAAATTTAGAAGATCAGAAAATAATTGTTTACAGATGTGAAAATTGAAATCTAACTGCGTATATCCCATTAGTCAGCAAATTTTGATTAACGATCAACTACTCGTGGATGCTGAAGCATTTAAACTCAGACCATAAATTCCAAAATTTTTTTTTCGAAACGTTAATCAAATTTTAAATGGCATTAAACCAAAATATATAGGGAATAAATTGATTAGCACATGCTACAATGCACAAAAGCAGAAAGGCAGTAAGGTTCTAATAATAAATCCTAGTCGTTATTCATTTGGATTTCTTGCAAATAATCCTTACTAAGCCAGACTATATAACTGTCAATTTGTGGTATTAGCAAAAAAAGAAAAAAAAATTAAAAGAAAGATTAACGAAATAATTGTCTACTCTAGTTATAAGATTGTCATCGCTTCGACACGAAATTTGATCATTAGTAACAATTACTAATAAGATTAAACACACAATTCGTAACTAATTCTTATTAAAAGAAATAAATAATATAATTACTTCTTAAGAGAAATTATAATTTTTTTTGTTTGTAGTAGTAAATTTCTTCTTCTCCTCCACCTCCTTTTGCTAATAATAATAATAAAACAGCTCAAAAAACATTTTCAAGAAAATAAAAACACACACAAAACATGAACATCACAACACACGCATTACAGAATACATTGATACACTAAAACAAAAACTTGCTGCCAAAGCACGTAGACTCAAACGATACAAAACATGTACACTACGAAAACAACAAAATAAATTATTTACAAACAATGAAAAACTCTTTTACAGACAAATCAATAACAAAGCAAACACTGATACACAGCACAGTGGCACACCAACAGAAGAAGAACTCACAACATATTGGTCTTCTCTTTGGTCCAGTGCTGTCACGCACAATGCTGATGCAGGCTGGATCGAGGAGGAGAACAGAAACTTGCACAACATACCAACTATGCCCTGTGTTGAAATAAACATACATGATTTCCAATACACTGTTAACAGAACACACAACTGGAAGACACCTGGTGTAGACAACATTCACAATTTCTGGTACAAAAAGTTTACATCACTGCACCAGGAACTAGCTAAACATCTAACACACATCATCATCAATCCACAAGACATGCCAAATTTTCTTACTCAGGGCATCACCTACATGAAACCTAAAAACAACAATACCACAGACCCCACACAATACAGACCAATTACATGTCTTCCAACACTCTACAAATTATTGACATCCTGTATTGCAAACAAAATATACAAACATGTTGAAGAACACGACATTCTAACAGAACAACAAAAAGGTTGTCGTAGAAACCACAGGGGATGCAAAGAACAGTTACTCATAGATTCAGTCATTCTACGGCAAGCACACAGACAACACAGAAACATACACATGGCATATATAGACTACAGAAAAGCATTCGACAGTGTTCCACACAGTTGGCTGCTACATATCCTACACATGTACAAAATACATCCATCACTCATTGCATTCTTTCAAAACACTATGCAGCACTGGAGAACAACACTACATCTCAGGGTTAGTAACACTTCCATACAAACAAACCAAATTTTTATTAGGCGAGGAATTTTTCAAGGAGATTCCTTGAGTCCTCTCTGGTTCTGCTTAGCCCTGAACCCATTATCCAACATGTTAAACAACACGCAATATGGTTACAATATTAGACACGAAAAAAACAACACAGTTTACACTGTCACATCTCATGTACATGGATGACATAAAACTTTATGCATCCACACAAAAACAACTTCATCAACTCCTACAAATCACACATTCATACACCAAGGACATACAAATGGAATTTGGCCTAGATAAATGCAAAACAGTTCACATAGAAAAAGGAATCCTGAAGAAAGAAGATTTTGCACTTGGAAATGGAGACGTTATTGAATCCATGGAAGAGGGCGAGTTCTACAAGTATTTAGGATTCCAACAGGCCAAACTAACAGAACATACACAAATAAAGCAAAGATTAATTAAAGAATACCAAAGTAGGTTAAATGCTATTCTCAGAACACAATTAAATGCAAAACACACAGTTAAAGCAATAAACACATATGTCATCCCAGTACTCACATATTCTTTTGGAGTTATACATTGGACTCACACAGATCTTGAGCAACTCCAAAGGAAAACAAGAACAACACTTACTAAGCATAAACAACATCATCCTAAATCCGCCACAGAAAGATTAACCCTTCCACGTAAAGATGGCGGACGTGGCCTGATTGACATAGTTAACCTTCATTACAAACAAATACAGTCATTGCGAGAGTTTTTCTACAAAAAACAAGAAATATCACAATTACATAAAGCAGTAACTCTAGCAGACTCGAATAACACACCATTAAACTTACACTCTCATAATATGGACACAACACAACATATAAAAAGCATAGACACCATTAAGCAATCGTGGGCTCGAAAGGCACTCCATGGCAGGCATCCTTACGATCTGGCCCAGGATTTTGTTGACAAAACTGCGTCAAACAGCTGGTTAGCTCGGGGATGCCTCTTTGGGGAGACGGAAGGATTCATGATTGCCATACAGGATCAGGTCATAAATACTAAAAACTACAGAAAACACATACTCAAAGATGCAACACTCACAAATGACACATGCAGAAAATGTCACATCATGTCAGAAACTATACAACACATCACTTCTGGTTGCAAGCTCTTGGCACAGACAGATTATTTACACAGACATAATCAAGTAGCAAATATAATACACCAAGAGCTTGCAAAGAAACACAAATTAGTAGACATCCACGAACCATACTACAAATACATTCCACAGACAGTATTGGAAAACAACACGCACAAAATGTACTACGACAGAGCCATAATCACAGATAAAACAATTTACCACAACAGACCAGACATCACACTCATTGACAAACACAATAAAATCACATACATTATAGACATATCCATTCCAAACACTCACAATATACAAAACGCATGCACTGAAAAAATTAGCAAGTACACAGAACTCGCCCAGGAAATAAGGCATCTGTGGAGAATGGATAGGGTGCTTATTGTACCTGTAGTTCTTTCCTCTACAGGTGTCATACCACACACACTACACAAAAGCCTGGGCACATTAGAATTGAATAGAAACACATACATCACACTACAGAAGGCCACTATATTGAATACATGTCATATTGTGAGAAAATTCCTGAATACAGACACACACACTGATACACTTCTTTAATTTCTGTTTTGGTTACTATGCCTTGACTTTGGTCCGGCATAGTACACAGCCACCGGTGTTAACCCGAGTATATCTCACTTAACCACAACAAACAACAACAAACTCTCCCATGGTCACCACCTGGTCGTGGTGGGAGAGCCCAGTAATTTTACTGATCCATAGGGCAATGCAGGCTGGAGCACAAGCTCCTGGTAGGGACACCCATGCCAGTAAGGTCTATGGGGAGAAATGAAGCTAAAAGTGACCACACCCACATTCTGTGGAGATATTTATTATGGTAATAACTAGATCAAAGTGTGATACCGGCTCGGACGTCGCCCGGGTTAACAAGGTCCGCGTTCGTGGGTTAGGCAGAGGCTCACGTTCGAAAAATAGGCCACAGTCTCCCTTGGTTACCGGTGGCGAAAGCAGCACCGGCCCAAGCATGGCTACTGCAATGCCCTCAACAGATGTGAGGAACCAACCTAGCCTTAATGTTTCTGTGGCAATGCATCCACAGACCACAAAGGCTAAAAAACCACGCCAACGGATGAAATGGACGGTAGAAATGAATGAGTTTATCATCCGTACTTACTACACGATCACAAAACTCGAAACAAACATGACAGCATACAGACAACAACTACACCTTAGATTCACATAACAGTATCCTCATCTCACTGTCACCAAACAAAGGGTTGTTGATCAAAAAAGAACAATTATACACAATAACCTTATTCCACAAACAACACTTGAACTTATCAAACAACAGGTTGCTGATCAAATACATTAACAGACAGAAACATCTAACATTAATGAAGATCATGTAACCTGTCAGGATAATCCAGCAACAAGCATTGATAATAACACACATACAACAATTACCACTAATGATACTACAGACACTTCCTCATCCATCACTGATAACATAGACATGGATTTAGTTAATACGCTCTCACTTATATTTCAGGAAACACTCACTAAATATACAGGCACAGATCCCACACAAAGACCACGAATACCAAAAATCAACACGTCGAAGGAAGTAGGAAAAACACTAAATTATGTAAACACTCACTTACTACCACACTACATTCATTCAATTTCTACACTCTCAGACATTCATACATTAGTTTATGCTGGGGCAGTCACAGTAGTGACACAACATGGACTGAAAGTACAATCACAGACAAATACACAGAAAACACAATTCTATCACAAACCTGCCTGGCAGAGAAGAATAGAAACACAAATAAATGACATTAGACAGCAATTAGGCAGGCTGACACAATACACTAAAAACAACATAACACCCAAATTAAGGAAACAGCTCAAAAACATTTTCAAGAAAATAAAAACACACACAAAACACGAACATCACAACACACGCATTACAGAATACATTGATACACTAAAACAAAAACTTGCTGCCAAAGCACGTAGACTCAAACGATACAAAACATGTACACTACGAAAACAACAAAATAAATTATTTACAAACAATGAAAAACTCTTTTACAGACAAATTAATAACAAAGCAAACACTGATACACAGCACAGTGGCACACCAACAGAAGAAGAACTCACAACTTATTGGTCTTCTCTTTGGTCCAGTGCTGTCACGCACAATGCTGATGCAGGCTGGATCGAGGAGGAGAACAGAAACTTGCACAACATACCAACTATGCCCTGTGCTGAAATAAACACACATGATTTCCAATACACTGTTAACAGAACACACAACTGGAAGACACCTGGTGTAGACAACATTCACAATTTCTGGTACAAAAAGTTTACATCACTGCACCAGGAACTAGCTAAACACCTAACACACATCATCATCAATCCACAAGACATGCCAAATTTTCTTACTCAGGGCATCACCTACATGAAACCTAAAAACAACAATACCACAGACCGCGCACAATACAGACCAATTACATGTCTTCCAACACTCTACAAATTATTGACATCCTGTATTGCAAACAAAATATACAAACATGTTGAAGAACACGACATTCTAACAGAACAACAAAAAGGTTGCCGTAGAAATCACAAGGGATGCAAAGAACAGTTACTCATAGATTCAGTCATTCTACGGCAAGCACACAAACAACACAGAAACATACACATGGCATATATAGACTACAGAAAAGCATTCGACAGTGTTCCACACAGTTGACCGCTACATATTCTACACATGTACAAAATACATCCATCACTCATTGCATTCTTTCAAAACACTATGCAGCACTGGAGAACAACACTACATCTCAGGGTTAGTAACACTTCCATACAAACAAACCAAATTTTTATTAGGCGAGGAATTTTTCAAGGAGATTCCTTGAGTCCTCTCTGGTTCTGCCTAGCCTTGAATCCATTATCCAACATGTTAAACAACACGCAATATGGCTACAATATCAGGCATGAAAAAACAACACAGTATACACTGTCACATCTCATGTACATGGATGACATAAAACTTTATGCATCCACACAAAAACAACTTCATCAACTCCTACAAATCACACATTTATACACCAAGGACATACAAATGGAATTTGGCCTAGATAAATGCAAAACAGTTCACATAGAAAAAGGAATCCTGAAGAAAGAAGATTTTGCACTTGGAAATGGAGACATTATTGAATCCATGGAAGAGGGCGAGTTCTACAAATATTTAGGATTCCAACAGGCCAAACTAACAGAACATACACAAATAAAGCAAAGATTAATTAAAGAATACCAAAGTAGGCTAAATGCTATTCTCAGAACACAGTTAAATGCAAAACACACAGTTAAAGCAATAAACACATGTGTCATCCCAGTACTCACATATTCTTTTGAAGTTATACATTGGACTCACACAGATCTTGAGCAACTCCAAAGGAAAACAAGAACAACACTTACTAAGCATAAACAACATCATCCTAAATCCGCCACAGAAAGATTAACCCTTCCACGTAAAGATGGCGGACGTGGCCTGATTGACATAGTTAACCTTCACTACAAACAAATACAGTCACTGCGAGAGTTTTTCTACAAAAAACAAGAAACATCACAATTACATAAAGCAGTAACTCTAGCAGACTCGAATAACACACCATTAAACTTACACTCACATCATATGGACACAACACAACATATAAAAAGCATAGACACCATTAAGCAATCGTGGGCTCGAAAGGCACTCCATGGCAGGCATCCTTATGATCTGGCCCAGGATTTTGTTGACAAAACTGCGTCAAACAGCTGGTTAGCTCGGGGATGCCTCTTTGGGGAGACGAAAGGATTCATGATTGCCATACAGGATCAGGTCATAAATACTAAAAACTACAGAAAACACATACTCAAAGATGCAACACTCACAAATGACACATGCAGAAAATGTCACATCATGCCAGAAACTATACAACACATCACCTCTGGTTGCAAGCTCTTGGCACAGACAGATTATTTACACAGACATAATCAAGTAGCAAATATAATACACCAAGAGCTTGCAAAGAAACACAAATTAGTAGACATCCACGAACCATACTACAAATACATCCCACAGACAGTATTGGAAAACAACACGCACAAAATGTACTACGACAGAGCCATAATCACAGATAAAACAATTTACCACAACAGACCAGACATCACACTCATTGACAAACACAATAAAATCACATACATTATAGACATATCCATTCCAAACACTCACAATATACAAAACGCATGCACTGAAAAAATTAGCAAGTACACAGAACTCGCCCAGGAAATAAGGCATCTGTGGAGGATGGATAGGGTGCTTATTGTACCTGTTGTTCTCTCCTCTACAGGTGTCATACCACACACACTACACAAAAGCCTGGAAACATTACAATTGAAAAGAAACACATACATCAGACTACAGAAGGCCACTATATTGAATACATGTCATATTGTGAGAAAATTCCTGAATACAGACACACACACTGATACACTTCTTTAATTTCTGTTTTGGTTACTATGCCTTGACTTTGGTCCGGCAAGTACACAGCCACCGGTGTTAACCGAGTATATCTCACTTAACCCAACATAATAATAATAATAATAATAATAATAATAAAAGACAGTCGCTTGTTTAGCAATATAAAACACGTGAGTTCATTTTCTGCCATTTACTTTTCCAATAAGCTCTTCAACAGAGCAATAACATGCTAACCTTTGGAGTAATTTTTCTCATTAAATTTCTAAATGGCAAATTTGACTTTTGGAAAAGATAAAAAGTATATTAAGATAAGTATGGAAAACACGACAAAAAAGGAAGGAATTCAAAAGCTTTGTCTTTTTTTTTTCTTTTGAAGAAATAAAACAGTCGCGTAATCGTGATGAAGCATCTGAAGTACGCTTTTAATACATGCTTATTGCAATGGAAATGTATAGATTTTATCTAGACATATAATTTACAAATCATCAGTTAAGAAACAATATAAAAAAATGATTGTCGTCATTTTTGTACATTCCAGTAAAAGCATTAACATATTTAACCAAAAGAAAAGCTCGAAGATGCTTTCAAGTTGCATTTATTAATTGTTGAAACTCAAATTTATCTTCAAAAATAAGTACTGTAATTAATTGTAGTTACAGTAAAACATGGTTAAAACTTTCGATATCGGATAATTTGAAGTATGGCGTAATTCAAAATCAATTATAGTCCCTGATTCCGGAAATCGGAGTCACGATTTGAACTTTACTATGAAATTGGAAGTCATTATCTAATCCACTGACCGCAAAAATATCGTTTAATTTGAAATCTTCCATCATATTACGTGTTTATAAGAAAGTTTCCAAGCCCAAGTGAAGTTTCGGTTTTACCAATTCATATTATTGACTTATTGTACTCTACAGTATATCAGTTCTAAGTCATTTGGACATTGTACACGTTGCCAACGAAAAGAATATTTTTATTTTTATGAATGAAATCTGTTTGGCATTTAATAATTTTGGACATTTTCGACAAAAATTTATTGTTTCAATAATTTCAAAGTCCATTAAATCCACGTGTTTAGTCACAATATAATGTACCGTACTTATAGTTTTTGCAGTTATTAATGAAGCTTGTTTTCATCACATCAAATGATTTTCGTAGTCTAACTCAAGATGAAATTCGCGGTAATTGTTATTGAAGCACTTATCCATTATTTTCAGGTCTTGCTTTGAATGTAATTTGGTTACGTTTTCATCCTTTTCATTAAGTACACGCCAAGTGACGGTTAAATTACTTAAAATAATTTATAATATTAACATATTTGTAACCGAACGGGTGAAACTACATAAAACAATGTCATAATTTTATTCGAAAATTATAAAAAACTTCGATTCAAAAAAAGTTCGGATAATTCGTAGACGTGTTTCTTTGATCACCCGAATTTCGAAATAACGAGGTTTACTGTAATGGATTAGTTTTAATTTGTTATAATTTATAAGAATAAATTATAACAAATTATACATTCCTGAAAAGTTATGCATCAAGTAGGGAACGTTGGAATCAAATGAAACTTTATTAGTGCGAATATACTATGTCGTAATCACTTATCACAATCATTAAAACTATGACGAGAATAAGTGATTACAATATCATACTACAACAATTTCCGTGAAACAACGATACAATTTAAAGAATAATTTAGTACTTTGTAAGACCTCCTGTTTCCTAGCCACATATGGCGATAAATTCGGGGATCGAGGCATATAAGTATTGCGTGCTATACTGTGACAGATTTACCCACAGATGTTGCTACTGCCATTCCAGGCTCTGTACTTGCGGAGACGACCACAAATGCTCAAATGGAACAAATCTCTCTTGATAGTCTATTTGTGGCCTCTAGAGACTAGCCACTGTGTATTTGTGTTTTGTCTAACTTTCAAAAACCTCCAAACAACAGGAGACCGATTATTTTGAAAACCCCCATAAGTTTTTTTATTATTATTAGATATTAGAATAGCGATTGAAAGTCACGTTAGTGGCATTCCTGGAGTGCAATGGACGATAACTGTAATCATCTACATACCTGTATGAATATAGCTGTATGTCAAGTTTTCTGTAATCGGACAATTCTAGCTGGGTGTGTAATTTTTTTCTGAATGAGTGTAAGAAAAAATTGAAGACAATTATTTTCTTTTAAAAACAAACTTCCTTTTTCAGCTATTGCCGCCTTGGGAGTAATATTTGGATACTATAGGACTGTAATGATTTTGAATCTTGTGTAATTATATAGGTAAAAGGCAATTCTTCCTATATTCAGTATTTTACCGAATACTGTTCACAATTTAATTAATAATAATAAGTAGTAAACAAGCATTAAAAATGAAAATACCGGTTTATTTAACATATAAATTTATCTTTTAAGAACTCTGTAAACTATATTTACTCAACGATTAAATATTCGTAAAGGTCGATTAGAAATTATTGTTTTACATACTATGTAGAATATACAAACTAAGGATTATAATTAATAAACTTTATTTTATCTACATTTAAGATAAAAGTAAATTTTTATAATTTATGATTCTCTTATTGCACATACTTCCACCATCTAATATATATACAAACCTATTCATTCATTTATTTAGAATTTATTTAGTATTAACATTTGTTTTATTTAATAAATACAAATATAACATTTTTTTCCAATTCTTTCATAAAGTGAATTAAAAAAATTTGGTTAAACAGGAAAAGAGTTTCATCAAATAAGAATTAAAATCTTTTATTCAATTAAACTAATTCTAGATACGTTTTAAGAACGTATCTAGAATTAGGTTAATTGAATAAGAGATTTAAACAATTTAGTACGTACAGTACGTAAAGCGGGATTAAGTATTCTATTTACTACAAACTTATCTATTTTTAACTTTATATATAACCCAAGTGAATTAGTAATATAGTTATTTGCTTTCATCATGAAATTCCTGTGACACAAAAAAATAGATAAAATAATTGTAAAGAAATTACTCCACGTCTGGCTACCTGGAGAATGTTGCGACAATTTTAATTGTCGCAACATTCTCAAACAAATAAGAGATATAAACAATTTTGTAAAATATTTGAAAATTATTTTCTATTGAAAATATATAAAATGCATTTTATATTTTGCATTTTAATTTAATTAACAAACGTATTTTTATAATTATATTTCTTTCTTTTTGCAAAACAATCTCTTGCAAAAATGAATTTCATGTTTCTTCTTCATTTGTTTAGAAACTTTATAGCTTTACGCATAATACTGTAATAAGGATCGAAGAAAAAAAATCAATATTTGTAGTAATGTGTTGTTTTTAGCTGTTCGATATAAAAGAACAAACATCTGAGAATGAATTTATAGAGTAGATGAGACAAAGTTTTAATATTAATAAACCAAATTTTTCAGGCTTTAATATAGAATCAGGGATGGGCACATTTGGCACGTGTGCCAAATGTGGCACGCCAATGACTTTTAAACAGCACGCAATCCAGTGTTTACCTTAAAAAATAAATATCCAACATATTCGTTATGTTGTGTATTTAACCTAATAAAATGCAATTTTATTGAGTAGAAGGATACTAAAGAGAAATGCAATAAATAAATAAACATTATCAATTGTTTCAGTAATAATAAGCCGTAAGAAAATGAAACAAAACATCCTATTTCCAAGACATTTATCTGTAATATAAAGAGATAAAACTTGTAGTCAATTTTAGTTGTCGCATCATTCTCCAGGTAGCCAGACGTGGAGTAATTTCTTTACAATTATTTTATCTATTTTTTTGTGTCACAGGAATTTCATGATGAAAGCAAATAACTATATTACTAATTCACTTGGGTTATATATAAAGTTAAAAATAGTTAAGTTTGTAGTAAATAGAACACTTAATTTCGCTTTACGTACTGTACGTACTATCTGTCTGGTTTGAAATAGTACAAAAAGTGCAAGATAAATTTTTTAAACATTTTAAATTTGGATATTTTGGCTCCGGACTACGCAATAAGAGAGGAAATACACTGCGGTTAATATTATGATTATATTTCAAAAGAGAGAAATTTGACTAGTTCACCCATTAATACTAACTTCCTCGGCAATATCCCCGGAAATTACTACAAACAGAAAGGAATTAGAATTTTTTTTCCCGGGTCTCCCTGGAGACTTCTTTCCTGTAATTTACACCATTCTTCACGAAATTGTCAATAACAGCTAAACTTCTCCCAATTATACAGCAACTTCCGTATTTTACAACCTTTCATCCTAAAAATCTATATATATATTATATATATATAGACAAACATATACAGGAATGCATAACAAAAACAACTTTTTCTGTTCAACAGAAAACAATACTATAAAATAAAATTAGTGTCTTTATCTTTTGTCATAGTGAAAATGTTCCCTGTGTCATTACTGCTTTTCTTCTTTTATCATCAAAAATAAACCCCATTATGAAAGGATAGACTGCGGAGAACATCATTTCTTACGTAAGTATAAGCAAATATTGTGTATTGTTGATGACAAAATTATATTGACAAAGGGAATTGCTTTTATCTTTTTTTTGTAGCTGAGTCACTTCGAATGCCGAGACTATTATTCAAATTAAAAAATCAAAAAAATATATTTTATCTATTTTCAATTTTACATCTACTCTTAGGTAACAGAAAATTAAGAAGTCTTTAAAACACCACCAGGATGATAAATTGAAATTCGATTTCCTTATAGTTATAGTTAAAACAAAATGTTCAATGTCACAAGCCTATTTTGTATGTACAGAGTGCTTGTCATTTTAAATTAAAATGAGAAATTAAAACTTTTAATAATATTTTAATAAATTAAAACTTAAACGTTCTATTGAAATAAAATAATTTAAGATTGATTTCTCGTGTTTCTTTTTTATTGGGAATGTTTCAAGGGACTTTTTCCGTATAAGCGATTCATTTTAATATAAACTGGCTTCATTTCCAATACTGTAGTCTGTTATAGTTGAGACTTGAGGAATGCTTCGTTCAGAGCAAGCTTTTTCCTAAGTCGATCGATCACAACACATAGAAAATGTACTTTAACTTAATTACATCAGTGGCCTGAGAGCATTCTAAATATCAGAAAAAAAAACACATTCTCGTGAAAAATATTTTAAAGTAATAAATAGTGATAAATTTTAATTTTTTAAAATTCTTTTGATAAACAAACTGTGTCCTTAATAAAAAAAAAATCAAAACAACTTAAACAATAAAGCAAACTAATAACTATGAAATTTCTTTTTTAAACTATAACGGTCAATAAATTATTTTATAAAAATAATTCAAAAATAATGAAATAAATGATGTCAACTAGATTGTATTATTACAATTTATTTAGAGAAAATAAATATCATTCAACATATTAATGGTTCGATGGAAAATAATTGATTTTGTGACGTCACTTACGGTTATGTATCGAATCTGTTGGCTTATATCTTTGTTTAATTGCGAATAGTAAATATCTTTTCTTTTCTTTCGAAGACACAATGTAGTGACGTAAACTTAAACACTGGGCGAAGTTTACGTCACTACATTGTGTCTTCGAAAGAAAAGAAAAGAAACGAAAATACAAAACACGGTTTCCTCAAGATAGAATAGTAAATATATTTAATTATATATTAAATGTCTACTAAGCTTGCGATGTCTATACTTGTAATAACAAAGTACTATTATACTATAAACTACTATACAATACTAGTGTAGTATATAGTAAATACTTCAATAGAACCGAACAAGTAAATATAACGAATATTAGTACAAAAAATTCTGTCATAATACTTTACAGAATTATTTTAGATAAATTTTTATTTATTTAGAATAATCTAGTGTATGTATTATCTTTGGGTATAAATTATTCATCTTTTGCGTGTTAAGAAAGTAACATAAAAGTCTTATGATAAAAGATCATACGATTGACGAGCGTGACATTAATTTCAAGTTTGATGATTGAAAAATATTTTTGTAAATAAAAATATCTATACAACTAGAACCAAGTTATATTAAATATTTAAGTTTTTTTAACTTGAAATTATATAAAAGAAAACACAAATTCTGACAAAACATATTTACTTTCTATTCATGGTTTCTTCATATTTTTCTAAAGCTTTGATAATGTTTTCGAATGAATTTTGTTATTTCTTCAGGTGTATATTTTTAAATGTTGATGAGTGTATTAAAAATGTATAAACTTTCAAAACATTTCTTGAAAATGTTTGAAAATAAAACAACGTAAACACGTAAGAAAACTGTAGATTCGTAGAAGGATTATTATATCAATAATAGAAGAATTTGATAAACTCTGCGTTACGTTAACAATAATTGAAGAAGAATAAAACAGAAGTTAGAAATGCAAGTAACAGAAGACAGATAAATTAACCATCTGACACAATTAAGATCAGATGATTATCTTATTGATCCGGTTGCTTTTCACAATTTACTAATCTATTTTTATATTAGCTCCGAAATTTGACATCATTCTTATGTTCCAGATACAAATAATTATTTTTCTTTTACTGGACTAAACACTAAGTACGAAATGCCGTTATGAAAATTTCACTTCATCTAGTCATTCGTAGAAGAAATATTTAAATACATTATTTAATCTTTTGCTTGTAATAACGCATAAAGTCCTCTCAACAGAGTTGTATGTAATATAAATTGACATAGAACATCTCACATCTGAGACACATCTCGCGCGCAATTAAAACCCTTCTGATGAGGAGTAATAAAGGTTCGTTTTGTTGAACGTACTCTTAATGGTGTTCCATTAAGTATAATTTTATTATCGTACAATAAAGTTAAATAATGCAACGTTAAGATAATATAACTTTTATTAAAAGTTAACGTACATTATATTTTAAAATTTAAATATTTTTAAAATGTTTTATGCAAACTTATTGGGTTGTTAAACGGAATTTAAGGAAAAGTAAGATTTCATTTCTGATATATGGAGAATATAAGTAATCTTCCCAAGAAAATTTCTGAAACATAAATAAGACAACCTCCTTAAAATATTTGTGAAATGCATTTCACGGTTTATTTTTCTACCCAGTATTTTATTAATAATGATAATAAATTGCAAAATTTTTGTGATATTAATGCGTAGTATGTTATTTGATATATCCGTGTGACTTCAAAGGTTCACATGTTTGAACTAAGATGTCAAACATGTGATCCTTTGTAAAAGTCACTCGAAGCGATGACGTAAACCTATATAATATATTGCTCTAGCAAAGTAAAAAAGAAGAGAAAGTAAGAAGTTTCCATTGGAAAAGATTTACAACATGGTTATGTTTTGCACGCATTGTTATATAAATAAATGTGATGACTTAAAAGTAGCATTACACCAAACAATTAAGTATTAATTATGTAAATTATTTCCTTTGTTCTCAAGAATTATAAGCCTTGTTTAGTGTTTAGGGCAGATAAATTCACATTTATATAGAAATATTTTTTTGTATAATTTTTACAAATAATTTTATAAATTTCACAATAATCTAACTGTCGCGTTATATCTATTAGGAATTCTAAACTTCTATTAAATCTAAGAAAAACAGTTTACTAGAGTATCGTTTTTCTTATCTCAGAATCTAACTTCTGATAGCAAATCTAGAAAGCAATTTATGTCAATAAAAACCTTCTTGGCAAATTTTAAGATTCTAGAAAATATTTCTAAACATCTATTTCAAATTTTTATATATAAAGCTATATAATATCAATTCTTTAAAAATATTTATGTGTTTTTAGAGCCTAAATTCATATAAACTTAAAAATTTCAAAATCAAATTTACAGCTAAAATCATTACTGTATATTATAAATGAATATAACGAATATTTTATATACAAATAAATTATCCACAATTTAAGAAATATCTGAACTTCAAAGCACAGAAACATAATTAAATTTACAGTTACACGAAGGATGGAAAAGAAAATTAAATTTCTTAAATTGTATTTGGTCGGAAGTATTGTAAGACATCAATTTCTTGTTGATTTGAAACACGTTTTATAAATTAGAAGCTAATGCACATATACTTCCCAATGTCTGTCACACATGCCATTCTCCATAGTAAACGACTATGGAGAATGATATACCTACGTACGTTATAATCTGATTAATATGCAACAATAGTAATTTATTTAGTAACTAAGGTCAAAATATTCCAAGTAAGTCAAAATTATATAAAACAGTTTAACATGTCCACTGGTGATATACACTTTTTAATTATTGGCTTATGTGTAATTTCAACTATTGATTACATACGACGAAGTGTAAAGACGACTAAGTTTCTTCTATATTTTCAATTATGGGTTGGGGAGTTTTAAATTTTTACGTAACATTTTTGTATTGTTCTAAATAATTTGCGAGTTAATAAAAACATTTTTGTTACTTTTTATATAGTAGAATACAATTTTTAAATTTACGTTAAAAACAAATAAAGCATAAGTTTATATTTTCACTTATTAGATGCATTTTTATAAATTAAATAAATCAGATGATTGTAGCAAATATTGTTCAGTTGGTAAATAGAAATTAGTGTTTGTAGAAATAACTACGTCAAGAAAAGAAAGTTAATTTATCTTCGATTCTAAATAAATGCAAAGGATAATTTTCTCCTATCAATACAAAAAATAAAAAAAATAAAAAAAAACTAAATAAACTATGACTGATGAGATAGAAGTATTAATGATAGGTCGTTTAGAACAAACCAACTCACATTAAAAAACTAATAGCTAAATATACAATAATCTAATTTTATTGTATTATTCTTTTATACTTAAGTTTAAAAATGAAATTTAGTAAACAAAGTAGTTTTTCCTTAAATAAATTTGTATCATTAATGCAATTTTCAATGTTCTATTTTTTCAAATACAATACTATAAACTACTTGAAAAGTTTCATTTATTAATTTATTAAAAATTATAACATTTAAAAATTTTTATAATTTTGTTTCAATAACAAATATTTCGTATTTTATTTTTGTTTATTTAATGTAAATAAACTTTGTACGTAAATAAGTAAATATTTTTGTATAATTTTATTTTTGTTTCTTTTAGCGTTTTATTTTCCAGTGTTTATTTCAAACATGAAATAATTTGATAGAGAAAAATTGTATTCTTATAATTACGAGTCGAAGTAAACCATTTTTTAAACATATTTTACAATGTACGAAACTTTCTTTTAATAATAAGAAATAATACATTATTATGTATATCATCATAACCATAGGTAATCATGACTAAGCTATTACCTAGATTTAAGGTAATTGATTAGTCAATTCTTGGAAAACACTTGGAGTTGGTCAAAATAATAGTTCAAACCTGGTCGGCCATAATGTGGTCCTTATCTTATATATATTGATTTTTGACTATCTGTCTTGTGAGTTCTCTAAATAGGCCTATTCAATTATACCCATTATGGATTCGAATAGGCCATTATGGGAGAAACCAGATGGTGAAAATCGGAGCTTAACTTATCGGGACTGACCACCCCCGAAAAATTTTTGATGTTGTTTTCTTCTCCAGAGTTATACGTAACACTTCGTCCATCCAGCCATTCTTGTAAATATTAAGGCTATATTTTATTACGTTAAAATTAATTATAAACAACGCATTATAATAAAGATCCTATAACAAATTTTGATTGTTTAATCTTAACAATAAACTAAGAAAATTATTCTTATAGATTTAAATTAAATTACAGACACATTTAATTTTATATAAACTTTATTATTAACGATATTAAAAATCCTAATAACAAATCTCATAGGAAATTGTTAACAAATTGTCATAAAGTTTCCTTATTAAGCGAATTGTTTCAAATTGGATAAATGAAGTATTTATAATATTCAACCGAATACCGTAATTCCATAATACAAATTAGTATAATATTAACATTTATGAAGAAATATATCAAAATAAATTTAATTCTATAGTTAATAATGAGGATTAATTAAACTTTATGCTTTTAATAAAGTTTATAATTTTATTGACATTAAACTACAAGTTCTCAGCGGTTTATATTAAACTGTAAGTTTAAGTGTGTATATATTTGTTATGATAAATATAAAAATTGACAGGAACACTATTGAAAAATTGAAAAATCTGTGTTCTAGTTGTCCGATATAATAAATGAAATATATCTGATTTCATCTGTGTCATATAAAAATTCTGTCCACAGGACAGAACGTGTAAGAACACAAGGGAATTGAAAATAGAGTAAAAAACCTACCACCTAACTGTTGACGAGATAAAAATATTTTGGTGAAAATAATCTGTGCCTTTCCTTTATCAAAACAACATATAATTTTCATGACCAATACATAAAAATGTCATTTACATTAAATTTTTTATTAAATAAATATTATTTACTTTAATTTTTATGTAGCTTAAAGCTTTCCTTAATGACTTTATTTAAAAAATTATTATTTGAGCATTATTTAATCAACAGAATAAACAGAGTCTATTTATATATAAAGAGAATATTGATTGTTACTAAAGAGATCAATATTGATGTAAGAATGTAAATCCGCAAGGGATATGTTTCTATAGCCTTACGAGATCGACATTCGAGAAGTACTGTAACATTCAGTTTCTTATCTTCTTATATCAATAAATTTCTTACACAATTGAATAAAGTATGACAGCGACTCAAATTTTATTGTCCGTTTTGTTTTCTATATATTTTACACACTATATTTCCAGTAAAATATTGTAAAATATATAAAATTCCATAGTAACAAAATTATATGCTCTATTTAAAATTGGGCTTATAGTAATTAAGAAAAAGAAAATGCTAATATTAAAACAGTTTGTAAAATTTGTAATATTAACTGCTATTATAAAATCTATTATTTTATTGAATACTCCTAAAATGGAAGTTGAATAAATTGCAGAAATAATAAAATTATAAAGATTATTGAGCTGTAAGTTCAAAAATTGTAGATCTGTAAATTCCCACTGTCGTCCGTCTGTCTATCTGTTCTTGCTTAATCTCGAGAAAGGAGTTAGATAAAAGTCAAGACTAGATATGAGTAGGAAACTTAGAGGTAGGAAGTTCGGTTAACAATGTACAAACGTCCGATCAAAACAGAACATTGTTTTGATCGGGCGTTATTTCAAATCAATAATTTTCCCCTGAAAGGAGTTAAATAATCGGCACAACTCGTATTGCTCACAGGAAAAGCATGATGTACAGGGATAAGCTACAGGGGTACACTATTTAAAAGCTTGAGAATACTGAGATGAAAAATTTCAGCCCGACATTGTGAGGTCACAATAAATAATTTCTCCTAAAAATTAATTAGTTATAAAATGTAATAATTTATAAATATTCAAATTAGAACATAAGATATAAATTAAGTGATGAAGAAAATAACCATTCTTAATTTGGCTTTTGACTTCAGATCAAAATAATATATGATACTAACAATAAAAATCATCACAGTGCACCAGAATTGTTTCGTCTGATTTTAAAGGATTTCATTGAATTTCAAAGCATTTATTGAATTACGAGTATATGAGGTTATTCCTTCTCTCCTATTTCTAATTTGCAATGTAAAATTGTACGACGTAGCATAATATTGCCATCATTTAAAATATATTTATATCTTTTTTCCCGATATGAAGTGGCATTACTTATAACAAAATAATAGATTTTTCCTGAACTAAATTACAAAAGCATTCAGCAATAAAGTTTTAAAAAGTTTAAATAATAATAAATATATGCTTTAGATATATATTGTATAATGTTGTAGAGTTTTTGAAGTTAGTAAAAATTCTGTAATAAACGAACAAAATATAATAAAAATATTCTACGTATTATTAAAAAAAAAAAATGTATATTTTGTTTCCATCTTTTCTTTCTTCCAGAAAACTCTGAAATTAAAATCTTTTATTTATTTATTTATTATAAAATAATTGTTAATCCCATTGTTTTTATTAATTTCAGTTTGTTTATTAAGACAAAATAGGTCAATATACAAAAAATATTTTTAGATAAAATTGTAAAAGAAAAAGAAGCTTATAGTTTCTTAGCTATTCTATTGATAAAAATAATCTGTATATATTTATATATTACGTTTTACAATAGCTTTATAGAATATTTATAAATATAATAACCTAAATACACTGCGCACTAATCCCGCACAAGAGGGGTTTTGAAAGTTTAATCCTTCTTCCCTGGATAAAATTAGAATATGTTTATTTTTTGGCGGCAATTTTCAAATTTCAGATTTATAAATTCTCACTGGCATTCGTCTCTGTCTTTTGTGAATGTTAAGAACGGAAGTATATAGAAAAATGTCGAGACCAGGTATGGAAAGATGAAGGAAAGAAGACTGATTGTTTATATATGAACTTCCGGTCTAATTGAAACTTGCATGACTTTAATTCAAATATTTTTTCCAAAACGGAGTTAACAGCGGAATCATGCCTGTCATCTATCAGGAAAAGTATGGTTTACAGGGGCAAGGCATTACTAAAATGGAGAGCTTATATTTTAAATTATAGTAATTAAGTAAATTATAAGCTTGATTAACTTGAAAATTTTATCTCAGTATTGTAACAATCTCACAATAATTGCTCTTTACAATTCAATTCTTTCTTAGCCTGTTGTTTATATTGTACAAACTACGTTGCGAAAAAATAATCTGTTACTTTCAAAATCCACCTATTTAAAAATCCTGCTCATGCGCTTGCATACACACTTCTACTATTATATATTCTGTACATTCGTCATAGACAAAATACAGTAGGATATATTCTTTTAAGTAGAAAATTGAGTGTTTAAGAAAATATATTTGTCTAGAAACATTCTTCTACTGTATTTATTTTTAATTCGTTATTTATTGGGCTGCAATTTGAAAAAATAGATGACAGTGGGAATTTGTCTACAGTCTGTCTGTTTGTCTATTGTAATATTACAAAATTTAATAATATAATAATTAAACTAAAAAGTAAGGCGATCACAAAAACAGATGACTTCAACGTCTGTTACACACATGTCCGGTCTAAAAAGTGGTGACCTTTCTCTCTTCTCTCCCCTGTCCAAGCTCTTCCTTCCCCTTCGTGACCCCTCAGTTCTCTGAATTCTTGACCATCGCAGATGTGGAGTTAATGGGGAGGGGTGCTAATGAATAGCAGATTTTAAACTCTGCTTACATCTATCCTTTCTTAATTTCGAGAATGGAGTTAGATAGCAATTGAGAAGTGCCGGTCATCTAACGGAAAAGTATGATGTACAGGAGCAATAGACTAATAATTTGAGGTTTTTTTGATTGAGGTGATTTTAAATTTATTTAATTTAAGAGGTAAGATTAAAAATTTCAGCCCGGCTGATTATATCCACACACGTGGTAGGACCATGTGGTAAAGTATTTCGATAATTGAGATTTTTCCATTAAAAACAGATTTCTCTGTAAAAAACATTTTTCTATTTACTAATTAAATTTAATAAATAATACGGAAGAGAATGCGTAGAAAATAAAATTATAATTATTTTTGTTTATATCCATGTAATAATGTATAAAATTAATATTGTATTGAAGATAATAATGTGTAGATTTTATTTTTATCATCAGATTAATATTGAATAAGTATTTTTTTTTATTAAAATTTAACAGATGTATATGACTGAAGATAAAAATATACTTTATTCATAATTTTATCAGTATAAATTTATTTATGTATGTTTTAAAATAATTTCTATAAGTTAATTTTTATAAGTTAATATATTGAAATTAAAAAATGCAATAGAAAAGAAGAAATTTATTTAAATAGTCAAAATTAAAAGTATTCTTCAAAATGTTTTTAAAGGATTCAACGTTTTAAGTTATATATTTACAGTTTACTTTATATGTCCGCCATTTTATAAAATCGAATTTATATAAATTTCATATCTAAACTAGCATCTAAAGTTGATTAATGTTGATTGAACATTTAAAATAGTTATACAGCAGGAAAAATAACGCAATATTCTAGTACCAATTTTACTCATAACTGCATTTACAATAATAGTAAACACACAAAACAAACAGAAGCATAAAAGAAACACAATTTACCATTATCAAATATAAATGTCTACATTAGACAAAGTAAATATAATACTGAAATACTAATCAAATATTCACGTCTTAGCTTATAGAAGATTAACTTGAAAAGAAGCAAACAGTGTTGTGACATCGTCACAATGCCGGGCTTCAATTTTTAATCACACCTTTAATTTGTTATAAATTGTCTACGTGGATTTAACGTATTGATAGGACTTTATACCGGTGTATTGGCTATCAACACAAAGAGTTCGTAATCAGAAAAATCAAAAAATCTTTATTTTATCACCTGTTGTAGTTTTCCTGTACACATAAAATACGTGTTTCGAGCGAACTTACCCCTCTTCAGCAATATTACTATCACGATAATCTAAAATCGAATATTACAATAAATAAGTAAATAACAACAAATTCCCGACAATAAAACATTAAAAAGACTTACAGAATTTTTGTATCCAAGTACAGTACTTCAAAACATGCTTTAATCATGCATAGAAGATTATATTAAATTTTCATATGTTGCTATATTAAAAAAAGAATGAAATTTAAAATTACATTTCTAAAAGAGTACAAATATTATAAATTTAACAAACTTACATCAAACGTTGTTCTCATGAACCTAATAAAATTAACCGTCACTTAATGCTTTCTTCTATTTATACGCTTTTGGTTTACGTTATTGATTATGCTCTGCCAGGTTTGGTGAATTTCACGTCCTAAATTATTATTAATTCTGATGCTTTGCCTTTTTATATAGATTTGTTCGAATAATTGTCGTTTATAATTATTGGACTTTTTTCTTATATTTTGATTGTGTTTAAATTTATTTCACATTCGTTATTATTGCAATGTTCTACTGCTGCATAATTTCCTTTGATTGCACGTGTATGTTCTTTTATTCTTATTCTTAACTTCCTTTTTGTTTTGCTTATATATGTTTTTGCTGGGATACAATTGCAATCAAAGGAATAAACCACCTCTTTTTCTTCCATTATATCAGTTTTTTTTAATCTAATCTATGATATACGTAAATATCTCTTAAATAACTCATTCCTTTCTGATATTAAATTTACTTTTCCATTTAAAACTGTTTTAACTTTTTCGAATATTTTAGGTATATAGACTAAATTTATACATTTTTTATCTTTATCAAAAGTCTTATTTCTATTTACATTACTAGCTATCCAATATAGCCATTTTTCAAGTAATTTTTTCGGATAGCTGTTAAATAAAAACATCTCTATAACTTGTTCTATTTAAATTTGTTGATTTTGTAATTTACTTGTTTTATTTTTAATTTTATCAATATACATTTTAAAAATATTAAATTTCATCGTTGCTGGTATATTTGATTTATAATTAAGAACTTTTGGTATTTGTATAGGTTTTACAAATTTTCTATATTCGAAATTATTATGATTTCTTTCTATGGTTATGTCTAATGCTATTCTTTCTTTCTTTCTCTATGTTAAATTGTATATTTTTCTCTATTAAGATGGCTTGTTTTAAAATTAATTCTTCATTTGTCTTTATACCATCAAATATAATGATACAATCGTATACATACCAATTATAAAATTCTATTCCTTCTATCTTTTTAATTTTCTCATCTGTACGTATCATGAAAATCTCTGAAAGTCTTGGGCCTATAAATGTTTCCATTGATAATCCGTCAATTTGAGTGTAAAACTTTTCATCGTACTGAAAATAATTATTTTTCATTACTAAAAAACATAATTTAATTATTCAATATGGAGCCTGTATTTTCTGTAAGGAGTTTTCAATATTATTACTAATTTTAATTAATTTAATTTAATATATATGTTCTCCACTTCAACTTAGTAGTGGCTTGCCCCTGTACATCATAACTTTTCTTTTAACAATAAAGTCGTGCCGGTCATCTATCCTTTTAGGGAAAATTTTTGAATTCAAATCACGTCACTTGTGGTCCGGACCGGAAGTTCGTTTATACTTTATCGAAACTTCTTGCCCTAATCTTTCTATATCTGGTCTCTACTATCAACTATCGAACTCTGTTCTTGAGATTAACGACATACAACCAGACATACAGCGTTATGACGGAATTTGTAGGTTTACAATTTTTTCGAATTTTAGCCCCCCAAAAAATCTTAATTCCGGCGTTCTTTACTGATTATTAAGTTTTTGTTCTTACAAAAAATTTTATATTTTTTAAAATAGTAAATAAAGAATTTACGAAAATATCATTATTTTATCACTTTTTGGCGTTAAAGTTTCGTCAAAAGACAAAGAAAATATAGAAGTTGCTTTACATTTTTGCCTTGCAAATATATTACAACAACGTTAGGTTATAATTGAATGTATATATTTCATGAAATATTAATAATGTATATGAAGAAAACAAAAATTAATTATTTTTGTTTTCTTCATATACATTATTAATATTTAATGAAATATATAACACCCCCCCCTATTTTTTTGCTAATGAAGAAAACAAAAATGAATTATTTTTGTCTTCATTAGCAAAAAATGGGGGGGGCGTGTGTTCCGGTCGTTGATGTTGCTGGAGCGTTTTCTTGACGAGAGTATCGATATTGCGTTGTTGGATTTATAAACTGATAAGTTGAATCTGGCATTACTACGAAAGTGATTGGTCATAAATAGGTTACCCTTGCCGTTGATAATGTATTTATTGTTAATTTCCGGGATAGAATCCTATCCAGGGTCGTTATCCCGTTCGCCACAACAAAGCGGTCATATGGATATGCAAAGGACGGGGCGAGGAATGCCTCGCAGCGTCAACCCTAATGTATTGCACAAAGCTACTCTATCAGAAGCATTACCTAGTCAAGAATTCCATCACGTGGAACAAGAACATGATAAATGTGATCCTAATGATGTGAGAACTTCAAGAATACAGGACTATTTCGATACGATACGAGAAATAGAATATCCGGTATAAGAAAAAACAGCATTACTTTTTAAAATCAATATATGAATTAATACAGGAAAAATTCACTCAATTAAATGCAGAATTACGAATAATCAAGTCAGATGTCAATTTACTGAAAGAAGAAAACAGTTTATCAGGTTTAATCTAAGAAAATTATACAAAAATTAGATGAATTCGACTTATTAACTAAGGAAAACTCACAGACTATAACTCCACTGCTGGAAAAATCAGAAACTAGCGACCTGGTTAAAACTCAACTAATCCAAAATACATTAAAAATTTCTTTATTTCAAGACATTGGGGAAATGTACAACCGGAAAGAAGCAGAATGGTACAGCATTATTTTTGATTACCCTTTTAATAATAACTACATGTTATTTAATATGCCTTTTGCAATCAAGAAATTTTTTATCCAACTTAGATTAAACAAAAAGATGATTATAGTAAATAATAAAATTTATGAATTCTCGAAAGCACACTGTCCAAGATGCAAAGAAATATTAACTAAACTTCCCATGTTTCGTGAGTGCAAGGAAGGCCAGAAACTAAGAATTAAAGCTGATCTAAAACAACTAAGTGCTTTTAAGGAGGAAAACCAAATGTATCGATTCTTTCACTTAACAAACACTATAATGATATACAAATTGAATAATTTCGCAAAAAATTTTTGTAACCAATATCTTTAAATTTATATGTAACAAACCTGATACACATAGGTATTATAATTTCAGGGTACGTAAGTTTACATGAATGTTGTTTATGTAGATATAAGTAAATTTTGATACAATGTAAGTCTAACACCCTGTTATAACAGGCTATGGCCTATTATGATTAATAAAGATTTCATTTGATTTGATTTGATTAGCAGAAAATATATTAAAAATGTAAATTTTTTAAAATTTTCTTAATAAATTATGATAGAATGAAAAGATGTCTCTACATTTAAAAATATTAACACACACTCATTATATTAAGAATAAAAATATGAATATTACTGTGTGTTTTTCTTTGTAACTAAATAAAATAAAATGTTTATAATTTATTTACTTAATATAACATTTATTAGTTTTATTTACCTTTCAAATTTAATTTACATTTTTAATTTATACATATGTTATAAAATTAATTTTTTTATTATGATTAATTCAATACATTTATTATTTAATTTAAATCATAATACAAAAAATAATTTTTCATATACAGATATATTTAAAGTAAATCTTCAAACTTACAAATTCTTTACATTTGTATTTTGTCACATGCTTCCCTTCAGATTTCTTTCACGTTCAACTATTGGAAATATTGCGAATATTTCTTCCCGTGTGTCTACAGAAGTACAGTGAATATTCGTTTTCTACTTATATCAAAGTTTTGAGGAGAACTCGAGTAAACTAATGTAAACCCTATCTAAATCAATGTGTGGAAGATATATATAAATATTTCAGGAAAAAATATACAGGGTATTTTGTTTTATGTTGAACTGATATATGCATATATGTTTTCCTGGCTGACGAATGGTCAGGTGATTCAACTTTTAATGCCACTGAATAAATGCCACTGTGCTTTTCTAATTTCTGAAATACCAAATAACAAAAATTACTATGATCAATAACCTTGTTTGAATGTATATTTCTAATGTAGAATACAAGACATGGCGTATTAAAGTTTTTTTGGTGTATTTAGAAACATTAAAGTGTTATTAGTAAAATCACGCAACATATTTAAACGATTTTTGTTAATTGTTAATGTTGCATAAGTTTATCAGCAATTATTTGAGGCTCCTTGGAGCATAAACTTACGCGGAATTTTGTTCTTTTCGGTACTTGCTGACAAGTGATCTAATTAAATGCAATTTTTCCATTAACAAAAATGTTTTTTCCAAAAGTCATATTGAATGAGAAATGAATTAAAATCTGCTTGAACATGTTCAAGTTCTTTGTTTAAATTTATTAAGTTTTTTTCTTAATTGTAAAATAAAGTATTGCCTAATGTTCTCTTAAATATTGATATATTTTATTATGTTACACTTAATTTCTAAAGACAAATTATTGAAATATCCTTAAAAATTTCATGTTTACAATTAATTCTCTATTAAAAAATGAAATTTCATAACTCATAAAATTAAATACTTATCATTAATTTATTAATAAAAGTTAATTTTATAAACCTTGTTATTAGTGATAACTTCATTCCTTCAGGACAATGAAATTTTTCATATTAATGAATTATTTAAATATCAGATAAATTAACTGTTTAAACATTAAATAACAAGTAAAACTTACAATAAACATTTTCTTTACGCAAATTCAAGAAATGATATACATGAAAATATAATTACCTTTATAGATACTAATTACGAATAATAAGCAGTTAATTATTTTCAATAAATTTAATATTTTTGACGAAGTTCATAACTTTATTTAGCATTAATTTAGTATGAAAAATTCAAACTTTATTTAATTATGTAATTTATTTTGAAATAAATTACCAATCATTATGTTAATAAAATTAACAGTTATCAGAAGTTGTCAATTATTTCTAAACTTCTTCATATAAATGTAATATAAACACGGGTAATTATTTATTATTACATCGTCACAATACCGGGCTGCAATTTTTAATCGTGTATTTAATTAATTTAATTTAAAATATATGCCCTCCACCTCAAAATAGTACTGTAGTGTCTTCCCCTTGTACATCATACTTTTCTGTTAGCAAAAGAGTCGTGCTGGTCATTATCTAACACCTTTTCAATGGAAAATTTTTGAATTAAAATAACATAACTTTTTGTTTTCATATATAATTAATCTGGGCTTGTCCCACTTAAGCTTTTGATATATGATCTTGAATTTCATAGATTAATATTTATCAGATTTCGAATATTATAATTTGCTAGAAAATATTTGAGAAATACACCAGGTGTTCTTAGGTAAATTAGAATATTTAAAATCTGAATAACTGGTTATTCATATTTTAAATACTCAGGATATCAGGATAGCTGGATTGGGAAATGTGAATATCTGTATAGTTTTAATTAAAATGTCTGCATAGCTGTATTGGGATATTATAATTGGGAGGATAAAGATTTTTATTCAGTTCTCAAGCATTCCTGCTTAAAATTTCCTCAACTAGTATCTTGAAGATGCTCGTTCAATAATTTATTTTAAAAATAAAGTCATAAAATGCTGCTGATAAAATTTCATAAAAACTAAGAAAAAATTTAAGTATATTTTATTATATTTGTGAAACTAAAAATGTAATCTCTGTGTGCTAAGACATATTCTGTATTAGACGGTTCTATGTACTGTTGGCGTGCTTTACGTTTTCTTTGTCATAGGATAGGTCATGATTTTGTTTGGTCTGCTACGCCTGTGTGTGGCATGTTGTCTTCCCTGTCTCAGCTTTTCTTCGTGTTACATCTAACTGTATATTTCTACGCGTCGTTAGATTCGTTTATATGCTTCATTTCAACTAAAGATAAATTAAAATACTTTATAATTGATTTTCAGCAATTTTGTTTATAATTTAAAATTTATAACTATTCTTAAGAGAATGAAAATATAAATTAAATTTAAGAAAAACGTGATTTTTTCAACTTACAGAAATCAATATACAACAAATAATTCAGATTATTAAATGTAATTTTCATAAATTAATTTCTATCATATTTTCTTTATGATACCTTAAATAAAAATAATAAATATTTTAATAAATTTCTGCAGATAATATTACATTTCCAGCATTATATGTGAATCAATTGTATTTTTGCATTAAATACATCGAATGTTACGTCTTTCTAACAGATTGTTGCCTATTAGTTCCTAATGATGTGTAGAAACTTTAATTAAGAATAAAAGATTACAATTATATTTCATTTAAATCGTATGAAAGTGAAACTTTTAAGTGCAGAAAAATATTATATCTTATAAAAAATATTTTTAGATTATGTTTTCCTGGAAGATATTTATTCTTTTATAACTTTAAAATTTTTACATTTTATACAAGATTGAATTTATGATTGACTAAAAGTATGAAGTGATTGAAGTCTGTAGAAAAAATATTGATAAGGAAGGAGCCTGCGGACAAATGTTAATAATAGTAATCACTAATGAATCAATAAAATTGTTAAAGAAACTTTAAATTGGAAATTTGAATAAAAGAATTTTTGTTCTTAAATTATTAAAATTTTTTATTTTTATACAATTTTTCCAGTCGAATATAATGAATTTTTGCTCAAGATGAGTTTTCTGCTTTTCCCCCTGATATCTTTATATTTTATGCATTATAAATGTGAATTAAAACAGTTAAATTGTTATTAATATTTACAAGTTTTCTTTATATTCAAATCTATCTTACATCCATAAATTTAATTTTTAAAATATTAATGATAATAATGAAGACGATAATTAAAATTTAGTATAAAATTTTATAGGAATTAAATGCAATTGAAAAAAAATTTAAAACTTCGTTGTTAAAAAACAATTATAAAAGAAATCTCATATTTTCATGTCATTAATAAATGATAAAAGTGAAGAATATTTGAAAAATTTTCTAAACAAAGTTTTAGTGTAATAAATTTCGTACATAAATCAATGTTAGTGTACTTCAGGTATAATTTAATAGTTTTTTTTTTTTTTGTTTTTGTATTTGTTGCTTGTCACAGGTACTAATTATCCAAGATAAAGGTGTAATAATACGTCTGTAATATGCGATGATATAAGAGTATAGAATATTTACATTTCAAGACGTTGTAATTATTCATATTTATTTAATATTTTAATTAATAAAATTATTTAAAATATATTCTTAATTACAATGACAGGCTGCTATTTTTCGTCACAATGTGCTCAAGTTTTTTAGTAGTTTCTTACTCCTGTACATCATACTTTTCCTGTTAGCAATAGAGTCGTGCCAGTTATCTATCTAACTCCATTCAGGGGAAGTTTTGAATTGAAATAACGTGACTTCTCGAGCAAACCGGAAGTCCTTGTACAGTTAATCGGTAGCTCCTGCCCCTCAGCTTCTGGTCTTGACTTTCATCTATCTAACTCTATTCTCTAGATTAAGGAAGAATAGACAGACACTTATGACAGTGGGAATTTATAGGTCTACAATTTTTTTAAATTGCAGCCTAATTAATATATTATTTTTAATTTTTCTACATTTTTTCTGAACGTGTAGATATGCAAAATCCTTTATTAAGTTACAATATTTAACGTCTTATGGAAGGCATTTTAAATTTCTTGTCACTTTTTTATCAATGCATTTTTATTTACTGTCAAACACATTTTAAACACATTCGTCTGAATTTTTAGGTTACATTCATATGAAGAAATACTAAACAATATAACAATAAACCCTTCTCTCTTTTATAAGATTTTTTTATATACCTATAAAATAAAATACACTTTCTACCCAAAAAATCTTTCTCTACTACATATTATGTAAGGATGAAAAATTCAGCTCATAAGAAAAATTGATTTTTCATTTCATCATCACTTTAAGAAGCTTATATTTGCCTTGTGATTAATAGATGTTGTTCTAAGCACAGTCGAGTCATTTAACTAGAAAAATAAAATAAATTTATTTTGAATATCTCAATAAATGTAAAAAATAGCTTTCATAGCTTCACGCTTTCATTTGAAATTGTAAAAACTCTATAACATCAATATATATTATTTCCTTCAAATATTTTAAGTATAAGTATTCACTTAATTAATGATTTATTACGATGAGAATTCATTAAATCAACATAAAAATTAAATCAACAACAAGATTTTACCCATTTTGCACTTAAAAATTAATCTTTAAATTTTACATTTAACAAATTTCCTTCTAAACTTCACCTGGTCATATGATCTGTTCAGCATACTTTTAATGGAATTAAGAATAGAATTCTACCCAAACTCGTAATTTAATGATAGAGATTCCCCCTTTGTTGATAGTTAGCCCACCTCTTTAAAGGGCAAAATTATGGACTGGCACGAAGCCTTAAATGATAGTAGCATGTTAATTCTGTATTGTAGCCTGTAATTTATATTGATAAATTAATCAAATTAAATCGTTCAAAGGATTAATATTTATTTTATACAATTTAAGTTACTCAATTAAGACAAAAACATTTACTCATAATTAATAATTCAATACACAATTGAAATTAAAAAATAGTATATCAATTTTAATAACAAATAAATGAAAAAGAACGTTATAAAATAAGTCAAGAAAGTTATTTTATTTTTAAAATTTTTTCTTCTAAATTTAATCATCTGTAAATCTATTTTTAAACAATGATGATTGCTGAAAAAGAATCGAAACTGAATTAGTGAATCATTGAAAAAGTATATCAAATTCCTTAAAACAAGTAAACAATAAAAGATTAAAAAAAATAATCCAAAGTTGATTAGTTTTGAAGTTTAATTCAGATTTTATTCTTTCGGATTCAATTAGATTTATAAAATTTTTTATTTTTACAATTGAATTATGCATTTTACACGATTTTATTCTTGTTTAAAATATCATTTTTAATAACTTTTTACTTTTTAATAAATAAATCGGTTAAATAATATATTGTATAAATATTTTAAACACTGAAATTAAAAAAAATAATTAGTTATATTTTAAAATATTTATCAGTTATTTAGTAAAATATATATTATATATATATTATAAATATTTCTTATTTATATTTATACATAAAATTAAATATATATATTATAAAAATATATAATACAGCCTATATATTTAATATAAATAAAGACTATGGTTTTCATAATATTTTTTGTCTATTTTATGCATAAAATACTAAAAATTGGCTAAAAATTTAATTACTAAAAGCAATATTTTTGAGAAATTTCTGTTTTTAATCTGCAGAAAAAACATCTCCATTAGTAGATTTCTAACATTATATATTTTGTGGTTGAATTTTATCTATTTTTAAAATAAACAAAACATATTTTAAAATACAAATATATAAAGTAATGTATATAAAATATAATATATAATATGTTTTATATATTTATATTTTTATTTTGGAATTTTCAATTTTTTTACTGTTTCACATTTTCACTTTTTTTTTCTTTTTTTACGTTGAAAAGTTTCTTTGATATAAGTTATACAACTTAAATTCTATGTTGCTATTTCTTTTTTTATTTTTATCCAACGTATTGATTTATTATTGTTTTATTAAATTTCTGACGATTAAAATTTTTATCTATACTTATTGATATAATTAAGGGGTAGGTACTTCAATCACTGTATGTTCTGAAGCGTACTATGTATTTCTAGGAAACATGTTTCTTAAATGATAAAACACATGAAATATTACTATTTAACCCTAAATGCTGGCTTACGAAATGAAACGATAACTTATTCTAATTGTTAAACACAAGATCGTGTTATTAACTCAAACACTTGGCTTTTGACTCCACCTTTATTTAGTTGATTAGTCAAAGCCAAGTGTTTGAGTTAATAACACGATCTTGTGTTTAACAATTAGAATAAGCAATCTAGCACAACACGGTTTCTCTACGACTGACTAATTTCTAACTGTTAAATCAGGGTTGAGGAACCTACCATCGAGTTCTTTTAATTTAATCTGTTTTTGAAACAATATATCCTAATTTTATTGGAAAGCCTTGTTCCTTTTCTATCTCTGATAAGTGCTGAAATTAAGATTTGGATTTGTTTATTCAGAAAATTTTTTAAAATTTAATATTAAGCTCTTATAAAGAACAGGCGGTCAGTTTTTAATATTGAAGTGTCCCTAATCGATTGACTCGAATTGTTAAAATATTATGTTAATACTAAGTATTTGCAGCAGCTTTAAATAGAATTAAAATGAAATTCGCATAAGCAATAAATTTGTACTTTTAAAAAGTAGACATCTTTATTTATTCTACTTCGATTAACGGAAAAGAGTCACAAATGAATGATCCTTCTATTTGTCTTCGATTATTATTAAAACAATACTTATTTCACTATATATTGTTTTTATTTTTATTTTGGGGGTTATGATTCTAAATTCAAATACTGTCGAATAATATTTCTAGTGTAATTATTAATAACTTGAAATTAAATTTGAGTACTTCATAGTACTCAAATTTAATTTATAATACTAGAGAGTACCTACAAAAAACTGTTCGGCCAATTACACTGAATTTTATCAAAATATACATGATTTTTACAGTATAAATGTAAAAATTATGTATATTTTAATAAAATTCAGTGTAAATTGCCGAATGTAAATAACTAAATATAGTTTTTTTTTAATTATTTTAGTATCCATTAAGCATAATAGTTAAAAATAATAATGATGATTAAAAATACTAATTGCAGCTGTAACTTAAAGCTATTTTAAAAAGTAAAAATGTAAAAAATGCGGTTATTATAGAAAATTTTATCGATGTCTTTATTCCATATAATAAGATATTTTAAAAAATAATTATATCTGCCAACTGTTTTGTCGATGCTAGACGAAGGTTACTCCCGGCTTTTGTATTTCTCCATTTGAGATAAACTGATCTCAGAAAAACTATGTTGGGTAGTGAAGGTCTTTATGAGAATTTCCTAATAAGCCACAATTCCATCATGGACAGCACGAAAATATACAATAGAACGATCTCACGCATTTACCCCGCTGTGCTAACTCGCACTTTGGGCTACTCTCATCTCGAAGACGAAGAAGATGGGTTTATTACAAACTTTATTAATATCTAAAGACAACACTTGAAAGTAGGGAATAACACTCGAGTGTAAACATTAGCTGTTGGTGTTTAGCAATATTTTATGATATTGCTATAACTTGTATATCAAAAACATCAAAACTAGCCTATATGAAATCAAAACATTCATATTGGCAAAATCACAAAAAAAATAAAAGTATTGAATTAAAATCGCCGAAAAATATTTGTAATTTACTTCGATTTTTACTTATTTTTTCGTTTTATTAAAAGTAATTTTACTTCCATAATATTAGGAGGGAAGTGTACAATATTCGAAAATTATGCTTTAAAACAATACACACGAACATAGAACGAGGTATACTATGTAACAATATATATTGTTTTAATGGTAATAGTAGTAGGAGAAGAATGGAAATAAAATTACTCATCTCTAACTATCTTTTCCTCTAACGGAAGGGAAGAAGTGAAGATGGTTATCCAGTGTAGTATCTAGCAGAAAATGATTAGACGTTAGAATAGCGATTTGAATTATCTTAGTCAGAGATTTTTATGGTGATCGATCCTAAATAGACTGAGCACCAATTTTCATTATCCTGCTGTATCTCATATAGAGACTAGTGACATTAATATGTAATCTAAAACATTTCTGATTAGTTACAAGAATGGAAGTTTCTAATTTTAATTCGAAAGTTTTCACTTATCTAACAAAAACGGTAAAGGTTAAGAAGATGTTTAGTTCTAAAATTCATTAAAAATTAATAAGAAATTGAATTTCTTATTAAATAATATTTGAAAATAAGCACCTGTATTTACAGTTTATTATTCTTTTAGATTGTTAAGAATACGCTTTTTTAATGATAAATTGATTACTAATTTACTTATTAATGTTATGAAAATAAATTGGATAAAACATAAGTTTATCACAAGCATTACTAAGAACGATATGGTTGATAACAGCAATTAATTTGCTCAATATCTCTACATTGGTGGTAATCTTCGATAACAATAAATTAACAAATTATGAAGAGTTCATAAAATTTCAACACAAAAATGACAATTTAAATATTTAAAAAAAAAACGTCCATAAAAACAAGACTTAAAGCTGCCATCGTTTGAAAATTAATGCGATTTACCATTCTTCCCTACCTAGAAAAGTTCAAAATTCTGTCAAGTGGACTTATAATTCACGAAAATAATATATATACATATATATTCTTTTACTTATAATAAAATAGAAATTCCATCATTTCTACTGATATATTAAGCACCCCGATTAAATTTGAAATGACTTGTATTATCAAACGCTAATGTCTGTCATCATATGGGATTTCTAGACTTAAAATATAAATTAAATATGGAATATGTGAATAAATTATTAAATGATTCCTACATTTTGAGTACAGCTGAAACTTGGACCAATAAGATCGATAAGGTACAATATATAAAAAGCAATTAAAATATATCTTTATTTTTATCAAGTTTGTTGGAGAATAAAATTAGGCTGAAGGGAGATTTAGTGTTATTTATAAGATGTTTAAGTATAATATGAAGGATTCAGTCTTAAAATGAACCATGTCCAAATTAAAATTTCTTTAATTAATTAGCTAAGTTTTTTGTAATATTTCTGCTTTTTATGTTTGGAAAATGATACATTATACACTGCATATAATAGTACCAATTAGCGTATTTTGATTACCTTTTAAAATAAATTAAAATAATAATTCCTACTTAACTCTCTACCTGCAAATAATTTGTGTAAACTTCCTTCATTTTAAAATTGTTTCATTCTCATAGACTCAACATATATTGTTTCAATAATATTTTGGGTTTACTGAATATCAATGCAGAATTCTATTTGAATTGACAAAATAATGAGCTGGCAAAAATCTTAATTTTTATTCTCAGAGTAAAATTTTGATAATTTAATTCTAGAAATTCAAAAACTTGCTAGAAAATGGTCATAAATTAATAGCTCTTGAAATTACAATATAATATATTTCAATTTCCGATAGTCAGGATAAAATAATTAATAAAATTTTCTTAGTCTTTCTGGAATTTATGAAAGAAACTATTTTTGTGAGAATTTTTAGGTCTGCAATTTGAAAATTTCCACCAAAAAATAAACATACTTCGATTTTATCCAGGGAAAGAGGATTAAACTCCCAAAACCCCTCTTGTGCGGGATTAGTGCGCAGTGTATTTAGATTATCATATTTATAAATATTTTATAAAGTTATTGAAAAACGTGATATATAAATATATACAGATTATTTTTATCAATAGAATAGCTAAGAAACTATAAGCTTCTTTTTCTTTTACAATTTTATCTAAAAATATTTTTTTTGTTTATATTGACCTATTTTGTCTTAATAAACAAACTGTAATTAATTAAAAACAATGGGATTAACAATTGTTTTATAATTGTCACTAAATAAATAAATAAAAGATTTTAATTTCAGAGTTTTCTGGAAAAAAGGAAAGATGGAAACAAAATATACATGTAATTTTTAATAATACGTGGAATGATTTTATTATACTTTGTTCGTTTATTACAGAATTTTTACTAACTTCAAAAACTCTACAACACTATACAATATATATCTAAAGCATAAGTAATGTTCAAAATAACCACTCAGTCGGTTTGACGAAAAACACAAATTTTATATTTACAGTAAATGTACAAAATGATCCAAATTAGAGTTACAATTAATTATGCACAAACACTAGTCTGAACAACAACAGATTATTCCCGTACAAATTCGTCGAAAGATCTCCTTACGAACAAACAGACTTGTAATTAACAAAACCTCCGAGTCAGGAACAAGTTCGTACACAAACACGTAACTTCCAACGAGAGAGTTAGTTAGCACTTCGATAACGACGATCTCCTTTTGATCCGATCCGATCCGATCACCCCGATACGATGCCAGCCGATCCCGATACGAACTTCGATCCGAGTTTAAATATTCGATGGCGCTCGAACCCTGCTCCAATCAAATTTGAATGTTCCCGCAACGGCCGCCAACAGTCACTTCCCGCCGGCCAATCGTCCGATGGTCGACGATTTGAAACTTAACGGTTCTTCCCACGGAAGTTCCTAACGGTCGTTTCTACCGGCCGATCCTAACGACTTTTCCGTTATGAAAGTTCGTTATAACAAACAGGTGGGAATCGCGCGCCTTGGCGATTCCATACCTTACAGCATATATTTATTATTATTTAAACTTTTTAAAACTTTATTGCTGTTTGTTTTTGTAACTTAGTTCAGGAAAAATCTATTATTTTGTTATGACAAGTAATGCCACTTCATATCGGGAAAGAAGATATAAATGTATTGTAAATGATGGCAATATTATGCTACGTCGCACAATTTTACATTGCAAATTATAAATAGGAGAGAAGAAATAACCTCATACTCGTAATTCAATAAATGCTTTGAAATTCAAATGAAATCATTTAAAATCAGACGAAACAATTCTGGTACACTGTGATGATTTTTATTGTTAGTATCATATATTATTTTGATCTGAAGTCAAAAGCCAAATTAAGAATGGTTATTTTCTTCATCACTTAATTTATATCTTATGTTCTAATTCGAATATTTATAAATGTAATAATTTTATACAATTAATTTTTAGGAGAAATTATTTATTGTGACCTCACAATGTCGGGCTGAAATTTTTTATCTCAGTATTCTCAAGCTTTTTAATAGTGTCTTACCCCTGTACATTATACTTTTCCTGTGAGCAAGATGAGGCCCGGATGACCGAGTGGTTAGGGTAACAGGCTACTGCTATGGGAAACCCGTGATCGAATCCAAACAGTTCTATAATCCCCGGGAATTTTTCGGTAGGTGGTCTGTCTGATTTGTCACCCATTTTTCCTCTTCATCCATTCTTCTATGCTTGACCGAATCCGTAGTGGAGTGAAAAAAGGCCCTCCTATTGCCTGTAGGAAAGACAGTTAATTAAAAAAATAATAATAATCTGTGATACCGTTAAGATTAATCATATTCTTTATTGTAAACCGCGCTAACTGTTCATTTTTTTTTGTATGTCTGACCATCGAAAGATCGCCTGTTTATAATTTGAAACATAATCTTGTCAATTGTATATACAAAAAGTAAATTGCTTATTATCTGGTAAATGTATACTTTTATTTCGTCAATTGTTCACAATAGCAGATGCCTTTTGTGCAAAATCCAAGTCGGATGTATGTAAGCTAATAAATGTTCTCGTTAATCTTATCTCGCCTTTTGATTCGTTCACGGTTACAAAAAATCACCACAGATACTCATTCGTAATGTATTTAACAGTGTTGAACAAATCTGTTGTAGACTTCATTACCAAATATTACTTATTCCTGTCTTTCGTTAAATATTCAGTATTCTAATTATTTTCCTGTTCACTTCACATGTTACAGAAAAAATAAATACTACATTACATTATTTAACGGAGGTATCAGTACGAACAGAGATTTGGTTACATCAAAAACCAGTTTAACTAGAAAATTTTCTTAATAGTTTCTAAATTTAATCATTATTTTCAAGAAAATGATTTCTTAAGCTATTACAACCACTTACCTAATGCAATGTTTGGATTTTGTTTCAAGAAAGATGCTTTTAATGATGTTAAAAGAATTTTAAAATAATGTTATGATGAAGTATATTTTAATAAAATGTTTCTTTATTTATTCTTTGGTGTGTGCTTATTCAGAGTTTTCAACTTTAAGGGATACAACAAAACTAGTGAAACTCGCATATTTATCATCTGTTAAATTTGAAATTGACTTTTATTATTTTAAATTAATGTATCTAAAAATCTGAGTAATAAACTGTGTAATTACTTTTAAAATATGTTAACAGTTCAAACAATGTTTAATTTTTTGTTATGTGGTGTGGATTGGGTGTGTATGGGCGTGCTGCTATTATTTATTATTTCATTATTTCAAACTTTATAACGCTCACATTTGTAAAAAAGAAACAAACAATTGTTTATATTTTTTTACTCTGGAGAAAAATCCTCTGCCTCCATTTAACAAGATTTACATCCTTATTACAAAAATATTTTAAAATAAATAAGTATCATAATTGTAAAATCTTTTAGTTTATTCTTTAGTTTTTTCTGAAATAATTCTTTTCGTTTCAATTGTAGTAAATTGGTTGAAGAAAATGTGCAATAAAGTCGTGTCTCTATCCATCTAGATTTACTAAAGTGAGTTGGAGAAGTGTTGCAGTCAATGTTCCATTTGGCAACAAATTACAGTATACATTACCGAAACCTCTCTTTTTCTTGTTCTGTAGTAGTCGTTTTAACGCTGATTACACCAAAAGAGAATTGGTCACGTGCCATTACAGAGAAAAACAAGTCCTAGATGATCTCACCCGCCTCATATTTGTCGCAAATAAAAGCATTGGTGTTAATATAAATCAGTTAAGGGCTACCACTTTTATTTTCCCTATAAATTAAGCTGTTTCGGGTGTTAACTTACGTTTATGTTGTGGAAATAATTTATTGTTAGAATCTTTTCTTTGTGCAATGTGTTGAAATTTATAATGCTTTATATAAACTTAAAATTTTAGTTAATTTTTGTTTTGTTTTTAAGCAATTATATTTTTTATATCAATTTTTATTTTTATAATAAAGTGTTACTATATTTAACAGGTGGACAAAACAAATTTTATTGGAAAAGTATATCACATTTTTCCATGGAATCTTATATGCAAGATATTGCATGTAGGATTGTGTACTTTACTTATGTACGTGACATATACTTTGTAAATATATGTTTGCAAATACACTAAAACTCTTACTTTTCGATCACCAATGGTTCTGAGTAAGAATGATCTCTATGTGAGAGTTGTCGCTTTAGAGGGGTTTCAATTCAAACCAACCAATTAATGAATGCAAAGAATTATCGACGAGTCCAATGATCAATAATGTATCTACAGTAGAATAAACATGTCTCCGTTGATACTCTATTTCTAATTTTTTTACAGCTTCAATTCGTACACTTGATATTCAAAGGAGAAGAAAAGCCTGTTGCTTGAAAGAAGCAAGTATCAAATAGTATTTAATTTTTAAATTTACTAATAATTTAATTTAATAATTAAATATTGCTATATTTAGTTGAAAAAAATTTACATTTTTAGTGATATTTCTAATATAAAACTACAAATACGTGTTACTATTACTGCTAGTAATTTTGAATTTTGGAATCATACCTGTGACATAATAAGAATAAGTATTTCTAATTATGCTTATGATTGATGACTTTGCGGTTGTTATACCTATTAATTAATTATCGAGATGACAAAATAGTGATAATATTTTACATATTCGACAGCATGTGCCCGTCTGGAATTGTTTATCTTGAAGGAAAGGAAGACCTATAAAAGTGATACGCCTAATATACGCTGACCAAAACTGTCAAACTTTAGGCAGAAAGTTAACACTTCGATTGATAATCAATTAAAAATCCAGAAATGTTTCCCCATAGATAGCAACGTACAACGAAAAATTCAAAAAAGCCTATTTATTACATGTATTTTGCCTGCAGGTGAGCAGGTTCTTCACTAATTTTATGTATTTTACTTATCATATATACTAAATATAAAAATTCAGCATTTTTAACTACACGAAATAATTTATCGTAAATAATTTTGATCCGATTAAAAATCAAAGATTCGTTCCATTAGAAAACAAATATTTTATCGTGCATTTTACAAAAGGATACATAACATACAGTTAAGCAGTTTTCGGTATTTGAAATGCAGTGTAATATAATCAAAACATTAAAGTAATTAAGTTTTTGACGTAACAATATTCACTGTCACGACCTATCCTAAAAGCAGAACTTTGTGTAAGTTTACAACTTTTAATATGCTCTAATAATTCGATTGTTAAATACTATAATACTTTATCACCACTTTGCAATTAAGGAGTACAAGAACAAAGCTTTCGAGAAAATATATTTGTGAAAGTACAAGCTTTATAAACAATTGTTTTATTTTATTAAGAATGATATTTGCTATTATTAGAATACGAGAAAGTCGATTTTAACATCTTATTTATATTTGATTTAAATTAATTGTATTTTTTTTGACGAATTCAATTATACCAAGAACAATATTTAACTAAGAAAGTTAACAAACTGTCAACAAAGCTAAATAAACAAATAATCATTGTTTAAGTGGAATAAACATCGTGAATTAAAGTGTTAATCCTTTCGGAAGATGAATGGAACAATCAATATTCTTGATACTGACAATAGTTTCTATAAACTTAATCTTCATGAATATTCAATGTTAAGATCAGAAACAGAAGCAGAAATTGTTTTTTTGTTTTATTTATACACTCACACACCTAAACAATTACATACATGAGGCAATAAGCACTAAAAGTATCTTATATCATCACTTTATACCATCTCACTGACAAGTGAACAATTTGGATTTAAACCATAGATCATATTTTTTTAAACTCAAGACGTTCTAGATCATTTTATCTACTTTTAGAAACATCTGTCTACAACATTATATTAAAATGTTAAGTTTGATAAACTTATCTTCCGTTTTCATTAAAAAGTATTTCTATTTTAATTGTTATTTAATGTAATTTATTATTATTTACTATATCGTGTACTTTTAATTTTACTTTTCTAACTAGATTTCAGACTTCATTTCTATAACAAAGGATAACTTTAGTGGTGATACTGTATTATGTAATCGCAATTTATATCGTAATGAATAATATCAGTTTTCCAAAAAAATAATTGTTTTGTTGATTTCTTATATTTCTGTAGCTTTTGTATTGTTAATATTGTCTTCATTTAATACCAGATATTTCTTCAATCATTTTCCAATTAATCTCTGTAGCTGTTTTATATGTTTGCATGGTATAAAAATTGTGATATCAAGCGTTTTTGCTATTTTATTTAACTCATTGACTGCTATCACTAAAATTTGATTACCAGCGTATAAAAATAGTTCAGATTTGAGTAATACGACTCTTACAGTTTTTTCTACGAATTCCTCTTCACTTTTTTTAAAAACGTTAAATATATACTATTTTTGAAGGATTTGTTTATGTGAAGTTAAAATATATAGTATAAACTTTTATTTAAAATTGATGTAGTGGTACATATAAATAAAAATAATTTATTGTGAAAGAGAATGTCATCTGCTTTCTTATTTATTCGTTATAAACTTAAACTATAATCTCTACATCTCTAGTTAAATTATTTATAAGACATCAAAATATTTATTTGTATTTAGTTTTCAGTTTGTGTTATTTTTAAATATATTTATTTTAAATTTTTAAATTTTTACAAAAAAATTAAATAAAATTATAATATTTTTAAAACTGAGAAATAACTTATATATTTTCTTATAATATCAAATATTTCATGTAGATATATAGCTATTCATTGAGATCTTTAATATTAAAATTGATTGTTGTAGAGATATGTACAAAATAATACGGAATTTTATGACAAAGAATTAATTTAGCCCAAATTTAACATTATTTAGTTTTATCAAATGTTATTGATTCATATTCATTTCTATTTTAAAATATTATTTGATTCACTTCATGCTTAAAATTTATTTAAAATGTTATAATAAACTAATATATTACTAGTTTAAAAAAATAATTTTACTGAATCCAGATGAATTTACTTTACATCCAATTTAATAAAGCTACATTGACCTAACTTTAAACGTTTGTGTAAAAACATACTTTTTATAGAAAACAAAATACTTTGTTCAAAACGGAATATCAAGCACATTATCGAGAAATTAGAAAACGCATTAAGTTAAATATTATAGCCCTATGAACTGATGAACCTTGACATCTCTTAGAGTTCAGGATATCCGAGCGATGGATTTTAAGTTGTTTTTCGAGATATCTATTATTATTAATTTGATTCGAATCATTTAAATTATAGCTTTCCTTTAGTCTTCACATCGATCATTCTTCATTTAATTTTGAAATCTGCTATTTACAGTTATTTAGTCTATATATACAGGAAGTGCAAAAGTAAGGGTACTGTTCTTATTATTGAAAAAACGTGCAGGAAAATCTTAAAAGAAAAAATCACCCATTCTTACGCAAAAATCAAAAATTAGGAATACAAAATAATAAAAAAAATAATAAATAGTAATGAACTCTGCACAAAGCATTTCTATTTCTCAGTTTCACAACTATATAAGCATTTTTTATATATACATGGGGTGAAATATATATAAATATATATACAGTTATTTGTCGTGACATCATCAAAATGCCGGAATGCATTTTTAAATCATATTTTTAATTTATTTAATTTAAAATATAACTTTTTCATATCAAATTAGCAGTGGCTTGCTCCTGTACATCATACTTTTTCTTTAACAATAGAGTTGTGCTGGTCATTTATCTAACTTTTCAAGAGAAAATTTTTGAATTGAAATAACGTAACTTCCGGTTTGCTTAGAAAGTTCATATATAGTTAATTCGGAACCTATTTTTTCCTAAGGTTTCCCTATCTGGTCTCAGATTTCTCTATTCTCGAGATTAAAAAAAGATAGACAGTGAGAATTTATAGGGCTGCAATTTTTTAAAATTGCAGCCCAAAAAGTTATAGATTGTAGTAGAGATGTGGAGAACGTTGGGAAGTGACATCATTCCTCAAACTTCGACTTCCCAAAGTGAACGAAGGGAAAGTTATTTATTACACGTAAAATGACTTGGAATCAGTATATAATTAGATTTAATTTTACTATAAATAGAATAATGCTTGAATTCAGTTATTCGTGTCTAAATGTTAGCTACAAATGAATATTCTTAACAGTTAAATTTTTATACAAAATCAGTATATTTTTCAAAATTAAAATTAGATGCAGCAGTAACAATTTTATATGAGATGAAAGTTTATAACATCTGCAACTGACTATCTGCATGTTATTTCGTAAATAAATGTGATTTTTCCATATTATTAAATGTTCCAATTATTTTTTTTTAAATTTAAGGAATAATTTTGAAATGTAATTAAATACAATTTAAAGTTGTATTGATTATGATCAGTAGACTCAAGAGTCCTAATTAAATAGAAGTATGGAAGTGGTAACTTGTTTGTTGTAACCGAAATGTATCTGCTCAACGATAAATTATAAGTTGAAACAGGTGGTGATGGCCTCTAAGTAGCTTCTGCTCGTTTCCACACACTTAAATATACTCGAAAAATTAAATTAAATTCAACATTAAATTTATATTTTACGTATATCTACTTTTAGTTGGTGAAAGCTGTGTTTCGCTCGATTAATACTACAATACACGTCTTTATATTCCTAAATATATATATATATATATATACCTAATACTTCAAATGAATTGGCGCAGTCATCTTTAATCAGTTATACCCGAGGTTGGCAAAAATGAAGTCTTCTGTTAAACATGACGTCATGCACTCAATATGTTACAAAATAATATTTCTGTAGATGCATTCAGCAAAATATTCTCAACTCACCCAGTGGCCTAACTGCATATTAGTGGACCCCGTACAACGTTTCCAAATCGGGCCGAAGATAAACTACTTAGTTTATCTTCGGCCATTAAACCCTTTGTAAAGTATTGTAAACAAAGTTGTACACAGAGAGGGAACAAAAGAAGCGCCGACCTCACTAATTGGATTTACGTGTGGTCCGGTGATAGACCACTTGCCCGATAGTGAACTCCTGGCCGTAAACGAGTGGGTCGGAATATCGGTGGACGTAAATGTAAATTTCACTCTCATCCGATAAAAGCGGATTTGGGTGAAAGCTGTTCGCGCAAGGAAGGTTTGTGATTGGTCGTAAGTTTCCGTCCAAAAATCCCGCATTCGACATTACAGAACGAGATCATTATCTTGGTAGTAGCGTTATGGTCTGGGCGGATATAATGTTTAATGAATGCACTGTCATCACATTTTCAGAGGAGGATTCTTGGTACAGAAATGAGATTCTCGAACCTCATTCTCGTCTTTTCCAAGGAGCTAATCGTTCACAGTTTTTATTCATGGACGATAACGCAAGGCCACGCTATTCTCAGCTGTTGACGATTTTATTTAAAGAGATTATATTCAATGAATGCAATGGCCTTCAAGTTCTCCTGACTTGAACCTGATTTAGTATGTGTGGGATGCTCTTGGATGAAAGGTTGAGGCTCGCCAGCATCCACCAAGTCACATCGCTGAGCTGAAAACATCTCTGTGGGAGAATTTGTCACTGCTATTAATCCAGACCCTCATTCTTAGCATGAAACATTGATGTAATGCTTGTATTGCGGTTAGGGGTGATCACACTCCTTATTAACCAACTGTGGCAGTTTTTTTTCTGTCAGAGACACACAACTTCCCTCTTTTCTCCATTTTGTATATTTTGTATAAAGTATGCACTGAATTTTTTTGTATGTTCTTCAATTATTCTGTTTATTTGTAACAGCTTTACAACAAACTACACTAATTATTGTTTCATTCTGCTATTTATCTTACGTAATATTTATAGAAATAGCCATTATTTTTAACTTTTGGCCATCACTGTTGGAATTGATAGAAATCCGAATCCATCTCGATCGATCGTTTACCGATGGAGTGTTGGGTGTGGTGGGAGATGGATGATGTGGAACGACAAGGATTCAAACAAGACAAGGGTAACATTTTCCCCTTCTGTAGTGTCTTCACCCGGTCCTAGTGATTTCTGCTGTGACCTCAAAGTCATGAACAATGCCAAGTTGGAAGACATTGTGCACGACTTTGAGCATGCTCTCTTTCCTTGTTGTTAAACCAAAGCGACCTAAAGTTTCTAAGAAAACTGAAGACTCGTTTGAAGCAGAACTATGGGTGGTTATCATTTCTGATGGCTGGATGGCTGTCTTTAACTCTACTGATTTGCTGGATTGGGGATTGCAATGTTTGTTTACGGCAAAGTGGAACGTGGGCGATCTGCCAAGGGAACTCCGCCAAGGAGGACTTTCTATAGAAAGCTGGCCCCTAAAACCGCGAAGTAAACCCGAAAAATCCACCAGCCCACTGCATGGCGGGAACCCACGGCCAGGTGTTCAGTGGTTTTATCCCTCAGACAATGTTGGGCAAAGATAGTACTTCTGGTGCAGTTAGCATTATTTTGGGTTTTAAGTGTTGTTTGATGTGCTTTAGTAAATTAATTTTGATTCTCGGAACGATCTACAAATATTTCCATATAAGTTAATGGTAGTTGCTTTGCTTTACGCCATTTCGGCTTACGAATGATTTCTACAGCAACTCTCTAGATTTAAATACCGGTGGAACTTGTAATAACGGAAAGGTCGAAAAATTCTTAATACTGTATCAAAATTATACAATCAATTTATTATTCAAAGTTAAACTAATGTTTCAGTTAATTTTATTAATTGAAATTAAGTGACAAGAAATCAAAATTTAAGTGACAGAATCAAAAAATACACAAATATGTAATATATTCAATATTGTAAAATATATAAAATAGAAAACAAGTTTAATTCTAGTTAATTAATTGTTTGGCTTATTTTAATCTTGATCTTTTTATTTTTATACTTTGATAGTTGTGAGTGGAATCTTAGAACATAGTAGCCTTGGAAATATATTTTGTGTAAATGATTATCAGAATAAGGTCCACAAAATTCCTGACACTTTTATATAATATATTTTAAATTTTTTATGATAATACTTTCATCCACTGGAAAGAGGTACAAGTAATATTGATCTAGAATTATATAATGTTTTTATTTTATTTAAATTGTCACAAGGCACTATATACAATATCCCCATTTTGATCTTTAATGGAACTTTCCTGGAATTCAAACCGTCATTTAAAGTGTCTAATGTTAAATTCTTAGAAACATTACAGATAATTTGAAAATAACAATATATATTACTGTTTTAAAATATGTGTATAATTTTATAACTCAATAAATCCCATGCTTTTTATTCTTTCTAAATTCAAGAAAATTGTAGTGATAACTGAATCGCTAATATTTATTACATATTTTAGCTAATTCGAACTCTTCCAAGTCCTTCGATATTTTAAAAGAAATTTAACTGAATTTTAATATTCCTAATACTGAAATAATTGTATTTAATATACTGTATGTGACGAGAAAGTAAATTGTCAGAGTAAAAAACGGTGTGTCGTTGAGTGACATTACGATCGTCTAATCTAACTAAATCAACATTCATTAATACTCTATTATATATAACAGAAGAAAAGTATGGCGATAGGTCAAAAAACGACCTTCCAAGATTTATACATTTTTGGACTCGGGGACCTTGAAACATCGAGAAATGCAAAAAAATTCGGGAGAGTTGTATGTATGTGTCGATGTTTGTATGTGCATGTGGTAAGTCATTCACTCCCTCCAGTTTAATAACTCCCTTTCTTTCTGTCGAAAATTTGTGAAATTTTGCAGGAAGATTTGTGTATTGGGGGATTGATGGTATTAAATTTTGGTGATTAAAGGTGATATGGAGATACAGAGGGTCGTGTGCCATATCTCGATAGTGTGGAATAGGGACTTAATGACGATTTTTCTCGTTATTAGCAATTAGAATTTTATACAAAACTCATCCCAATCCTCAACATTAAGCTTTTTCCATTTCATAAGAATTAAAAATATAAACAATTTTTAACTAAATATCATAACAAATAGCGCCATACGCAGTTTTAAATGTTGCCGGGAGAGTTAAGCAACTCGTTGCTGGATATTTTCAGTTACGATTAGCTAATGCAGCTGAATCAAAAATGGACAAAACCCAATAATTATAATGAAAACCTGAAAGGGTTAAATTAAATTTTATTCTTAAATATTCCTTTGTGCCTCTACAGTTGCTTTCAATAAAATCTTCTTCCTCTAACGAAAGGATATTTTATAGGAGAGACAAAAGAAAATACAAGCGATAATGCTGAAAAATTAACCATTTTAAATTTATAGCAGGCTACTTTGAAAAGTATCTGAGATCAAAATAACCACCATGGTACTTTAATTTAAATAAATTGTGTTAAAGATTCTGCTTAATGTTTTATAAACTCTCTTATAATTTAGCTTTTCTTTTGTATATTTTTGTCATTTTTTTGGATTCATCTTCATTACATTTTAGCTTACTATTTGAGCATAATTTATCAGTGAATTGATAATTCAATGTTTCCTAAATAAAATTACATTTTATCGAAAGTAAGAAAATGAGATTAGATAGGACTCTTAAGTAATTTTTTCCTGGAATTTCTTAAAATTTCTCAAAAAAAATTTATCATTACACCAGTAGATATTTAAAAAAATAAATCTAAAGACTCTCTGCGTAGAAAATATGTAGTTATAAAATCCTTTGTATCGATAAATGTGGATATTCGAAACTATTTGTCATCTGTAACTCATTATTTTGAAACTAAAGGTAACAGATATTACACTTAAACCATCTTCAACCACTATTGTTCTCTTCGTAGAAAAGCTAAATTCTAAGCTGAATTCAAGTATTTATAATACAAAAAATATGTCGACAATTTATGCATTTCTTACTACAACTTTATTAATAGTATAGAAGTATAGACAGAATTGGATATAATTCTAAGAAAATGTAAAAGTAGAGAAAGAAATAGATAACGTTTAGATGCATATAGATGGAATTAACCATTACAACAGAGGTAAACTTGACTGTGTTGGACACTTGCTACAAATCAAGTGTTCTGTAAAGCAGATAAAGTCAAGAATGAAGTTTTTAATAACTAAGATGAAAGTAAGATTTAATGTATCTTATCTCTTTACATTCAAATTTTTATCAAATTTATGGATTTTACCTGTTAAGAGGATTACGTGCAATTTGTCATTTTGTGATGAAGTATGGAATTAATAAAAGTAATTTAATAAAAGAGTAGAAGCGGTATAATTACTTATGATAAACCTTTAATACTATACTTGACAAATCGCTAAAGAAAAAAACCGAAAGTAAGACCCGGTAATCCTATATAAAGTCTTTTAGGATGAGAAGAACATTGGTTATCCAACTAAAATTGACAAGAATGTCAGACTGCCAACAACCTAGTGGAAGGTGAATAACGTCAATAATAAATAAGTAGCCATCATTGTAGCAGCCTGTACAGCATTGTAGAATTGTCTAGTAATAGAGGTAGAGGAAAAATCTGCTAAAGGAATCAACGTTCTTCAGTAATGAAATTGCTTAATCAATTGATTGAAGCAAACTGTATTTCTATGTTTATCATTAGAGTGTTGGTTAAATTTAGGTTTTTTTCAATGTAGTTTAATGACATTTAAAGAGCTACATGATTATTTTTTATTAAATTTATTTATTGTTATTATTATTATTAAATATATTATTGAGGAAGGTAATTTTATTTAAATTTGTTTGATTATTTAAATACTATCACACAATATTAAAACTTCATTAATTACAAATTCCAACGAAAAATTAGTTACGCTAATTTTTTTTTAATAGGAACTTATTATTTATTTTTAAAAATTTCAAATTTCATTATTATTATCGTTTTTTGTATTAATAATTTTTCAATTTTTATTTTCATTTTACTTTACAAATTATTTTTACAACTTTGTAATATGCTTTCAATGATTACTTCATTAAGTTTTTTACAATCTGAAAATGAAATTTGCAAGAAAATCTCTTTGGAAATATTAGAGTTTATTCATACTAACCCACTATTCTCATGGAGAAAAATCGTATAAAAGATAGCAGAACAGCCGTAGACCGTCTTAAAATTAATGCAAAACGTTTTTCATCCGGTTAAATTACTCGAAGGAGACACTGTCAATAAATAACTGTGTGAAGCTTCTCTGCATGATCCCATAACTTGAGCTGTATAAAGAAGCTTCACACAGTTTTCTCTACCCAAGAAATTAATGAAAAAGACAACGTTTTAACGTGAATTATAAAAAAAAATATACGTAATAAGATATAAATTATAACTATTCATTTTATACGTGGTTCGTTTAACGAATTTTCTTCAGTACACATTGTTTTTTCAGAGAACAGTTTAAAAATAAACTTTTCATTTTCGTCGATAAAAATCATTTAATGGAAGTAGTTTTAATAATTTAATGCGTCGTTCATAAAATAAACAATGTGTTTTTAAAATTTTACTATTAGAAATTATTATGAAATTTATGATACTTTTATTAATTAAAATTTAATACGACACATTAAATATTTCCAAGATATTTAAAACAATTTTTAAGCTTAAATATTTTTATTATTAACTATTTTATAACCCGATAAAATAAAATTATATTATTTAATTTGTAGAAGTTTCCTGTATAAATTTTTGTTTTATTTTATAATTTACAGGATACACTTACGTTTTAACATTTCAACTGTTAAAAGTAATTTATATTTTTAGTAAATATTTGCTAAAAATTTTTCAAATAATAATTGACTTTAATTTCACAAATAAATATTTTCCGAATAAAATGAAATGCAAATAATAACGTAAAGAATTAATTTAAATATTCCATCAGAATTAAAAATAGCTTTTACATTTAATTCATATTTTGACATTTGTTATTATCACTTAAAATATTAAAAATACTTAAAATCTTATTTATTTCAACTATACAGGAGAGCGATTCAAAAACAGTACTATATTTTCTTCATAAATAAGAAACTATTGACAGTAAAGCACTTCTTTTTTGAAGTTATTATTTTTAGCATTTGGTAAATACTATAAATATATCAGTTTATCGCTTGCTTCTTTATTATTATTTTGTAGCCGCATTTCGAGACACGTCTTATACTGTCGGCTGATTTATGAAGTTTTTTAATCAACAGTTGTGTATTTTGGATTCTGTAGTCAAAGATAATTATGATCAATATGGTTTGTTTTTAAAAAATATTTTAACTCATTCTTCCTTATATTGAATTCAACAATGTCTTTCCATTTAAGAGCTTTTTCCTTATCGTCGATTCGGAGAGAACTCACTCTAAGGTCCTCACTAAATTTCTAAAATCTAGACAATCATTATAAACTAAAGAGACTGCTGGCCATTAAAATTGCTACACCAGGAAGGAAAGCAAATAGCAGAATCATATTTGTTTTACACATACAGTATAATGAAAGGAAGACATGATCAAAATGAAAGATAATCTTGAGGTACAGAGCATCCAGAATGATGTACTTTTCATGCAAATTTTGTATTTGTTGCACGCAGCCTTCATGGTGTAGCAATTTTAACGGCCAGCTGTGTATATTACTTATATTTACATTTGCTTCCTTTCAGTTCCTTCTTATTCTACTGCTTTGTGTTACTGTATAACTTTATTGCAAAAAATAATACACTGATTTTCGTATCGTAGTTTTTTTTTAATTCCACTCTTTTAAAAATTTCGCACACGCGCTTTGATCATGTAATGATGAATATTCAGTAAGTTACATGCCGTTCATGTGGACGATTTAATTATTTTTTCTATTAAATATTTCAAAATTAAACGCTTCCTATTGATAATGATTCAATTATTATGTATTTAGTAGTTGCAAATAAAGGAGTTTATTTCTTGGGTTTTTTTAAAATTAATGTGACAGTAACAATTATATACAGTAATATAATTGTTACTGTAATATTAGACAACGATAAATTATATTTGGTATCGCTAATAAGAAAAAGTAAAGTGGTTCGAACAAGATCCGAAGAACAAAGAAGAAAATAAGGAAAAATTAAGAGAGAGGAAACGGAGGAATGCAGAAGTAAAAGAGACATTCTGAACCTGGATTACTGCCTGTCTTAAGAATAATGATGTACTGTACATCAGGGGATTAATCAGTTTCTTACAAGGGACAATTTACAATAAGTAAGTTGTCCGTTCACGTAATCATTAAATGTTTATTTTATCGTTAAACTGCTTATAGCTGTCTTTATCAAATTTCACATTTATAGAGGATGACAACAAAAAGTTTTAAGACAATGTAAAATATCAATATTTTTATATTTCGAGAACGTGGTATTGAATATAAAATCTAACAACAAATTCCTATAACACGTGTAAAATATTAATTTGGGAGAAAAACAAAGCACTCTTGTGGCTTGTTAAATTGGATTCAGGCGTGGTCCGGTCATAAAATCATTTACAGCGGTATGAGAACAGCACCAATTAAACAAACACATGGGAGAACGATCACCACATTCGGATCAAAGAAAAAAAGCTTCGCGCGCGACCGCTTTTCTGATTGATCAGAAGTTGGCTCCTCCCCAAAAATATATAGAAATTGGGGAGAAGATCAGAGTAAAAGAGATGGAGGGCAAGGCTCGGAGCCGATACCAGTTAGATCTCAGAACTTGGCAAGCCCGTTGACGATAGGGTGAGAGATTGTACTCCTCTGGGAAGAACGCTCAGGTACCGCGTGATGTCTGAGATCTGAGGAAAAGTGCTGACAGAGCTTCTCTACGGTGTAGAAGTTATCAAGGGTGCATCCGATCTTCGATTATTCCAACTTATCCTTGAATGTTAGCATGTTAATCAGAACAGTATGGTGCCGTGATAAACTGTACTTTTTGTAAATAAACAGAATATAACAAACGAGTTGAGTGTGGAGGTGTATTTCCTACATTTCGAACATCTCAGGCCGTACTTACTCAAGAAAGCCGCTTGACGAGGGAGGAGAGAGACGAACTTTTACTACACACAATACAAAACTGTATTCACAACTGTTCTGAAAATATCTCTGCCTGCCTTGATACAGGGACATAGACGCTTCATAGAGTTGTTATATAGGGCTTACATTTCCTCGACATATATATTTTCTTATTTACGAATAATGGCAGCCCCAGCAAATCCAAGTTTTAATATGAATAGCATAGATTCTTCTCTCCAATATTGACCGCATACTATAGTCCGTGTAATTGAGGTCTGGGCTATATAGTAACCATTCTATTTATAGGATAAAATTAATACCATGATTACCAATCCAAGCCAGGACTTCTGCACTGTATTGCTGGGAAGATTATTCATTTCAATAAGTATTTGAACACGTTGTAATTTGTTTATCGAAGGCCAAGGTCACACTTCCCCATTTTCCGGATCAATTCGCAATTTACACCTAACTGAAGAACAATTTTTCCTATCTTCACTGCTGGATTTTTCCTTACGCGATTTATGATGATATTACACTTTTTAGGCATATTGAAGGTCTTTAATCTTGCCTTTTTAGGATAGTCCTTGAGTGTGCCCATCTCCTTGTACCACGCTATGGTCCTGTAAACGATGTCTCATAGAATAGGAAGTAATTTAACAATTTCCGATGGTACATTTCCTACATTATACTGTACAGTACAAGTCGATTATCGCAGTATAGTACTTTGACATACTGCAACTAAGTAACAACAAATGCGTTCGAAAACAAGTTGTGACCAACAAATTAGTGTTCGAAAGAATGTTCCAGAACAGGAATTATTTTTAAATTTAAAAAGACACATTCGCGAAGAAAATTAAAAATAAAAACTTGTTTCTAACTTCGACATCCTGTGTATTACAGGGCACGGGAACTTCAAGGCATACCTGAAACATTTCCTGAACAAAGGGAATAGGAAATGCCCTTGTGCCCTAGCTGACGATCAAGACGTGCAGCATATCATCTTTTTGTGCACTAAATACAAACACGAAATACGAATTTTAGCGAGCACTCTGTATGACCATGGTTTTCACTGGCCATGCCAGTTGGAAGCCTTTTTCACCAGTCAAAAGACCCTACAGGCTCTTGAAACTTTCATCAGAGCAACGGACATTCTAAAGTATAACAGCTAGGCGGTACATACACATTTGCTTTGGCCCCACGGCAAGACAGCTGTTGGGAGCCTCTTCTCATATACTGGCTGTTTTGTACACATGCTTTCGTTTTTTTTTTGTTGCCTCCAAAGCCATGGAGGCCTTGTCTTGTGTACACATGCAACTGTTTTAATTTGTTTTGTTTTATTTTATTATGTTACCTCTTAAGCCATGGAGGGCTTTGTCTGTTTTACCCCCAAAGGGGCTGTTCATACGCGTTTTGTGTGTTGAGCATCAAGGCAAGTTAGCCGTTATGGGGCTCCTAATGCTTCAAGTTGTAGAGGCAGTCATTCTGTACACAACTATATGTTTGTAATTTGTATTCATTGATGTTATACAATTGGCTCTCGGGTGGCACATTGTAGTCTCATATTTCACTTTCCTCTCATTCTTTTCTTTTCTTCATTCTTCTAACTTCTATAACTCTTTATATTTCTTTTTCCAAGGCTATACCTATTGGTGGAGGCCTTCTAATCCTTTGGTAAATGTAAATGTAAATGTGTATTACTAAAACTAAAATAAAATTTAAGTAACTGTTTCCTTAGAACATATAATAGCGGAGATTTATGCAACAATTTTTAAAATGTATTTTCTTCAAGTGAAATTTGTATATTATTTTATGTATAATTAATTACAAAAATCTAAGAACGCATTTTTCATTTCTTAAAATCACTTCAACGCCACACCATTTCACAAGCTCAACACTACCCCATACCATGATACAATTCATCTGTCATTTCACCTATTGTTTCCTTCTCCAGTTGAAATATAATTAATAATTTAACAAACAAAATATAATCTAAATAAATTATACTTTTGTTGTGTTCGGTAATACAGTGTTTCATTTTCTCAATTTTTTTGTAATTTAATTTATGCAGAAATCTTTTTCAAGCGTGGTAATCGTTTTAAGTAACCTCATGAGCATTATATAAGTTAATTTGGCTTTTAAGATTGAATTAATATTCTTTCTTACCTTAAAAGAAATCTTTTGCGAATATTCTCGTTTCCTTTCTGATCAAAAGAAATTAACTTAAGTGATTCGAAGAGGAATTTTTTAAATGTGAATGAGTTAATGTAAATGAATGAACATGTACAATTGAGACATTGGTAATACAAAATTATGTGTAAAATCGTCATTTAAAACGTTTCTCGAAGCTATAGAAAATCTTCAAAGAATTGAATTCTTAAAAATCGTATTAATTTTTTTTCAAATCTTTTAAAATTTTTCACTAATTAATTTCTTTGAATTTGTTTTGTGCAAAACTCCATTCAGCTCGATAGTCTTTCAGACTTTGTCTCTGATTAAAGATAAAAAGAAATTGATTAAAGATTATATTAAATTCTAAGTGTACAGCTAATTATACACAGATTTTGAACAAATCAAACGGAAAGTCTAATGAATGGCACTGTAAATACCATTGATTTCAAGGAAATCAGCTCTTTTTCGTACGTTTCCGCCACTTGTCAAATATCGTAAAACGATGAAGTATCTACTAAAATTTTAAAACTTAAATACAAATTATAGTATAATGTAGTTTTACAATAATATATTTCTATACATCTGAAAATTAATAATAAAGTCAAATATATGGATTTACATAAAATACTCAAATTCTTAAGATTTACAGCTTTCATGATTTTTTAGTTTTCGAAGTATTAATGTAGTTTCTTGTAATCAGGAGCCATTGGAGCAAAGAAGTGAGATGTTTTTCCTATCTCTTTCAACTAATAGTAATTTTAATTCTTGTAATAATGGAAACATATATGTGTTTTATGAATATTACAAACAGAAATACTCTGCATGTAAAAAATTAACTGAAAATAATGTATAAACAAATATTAAATACCAACTGTTATGTGTTTTGCATGTTTATAAGTAACTTTTGCTCAAACTACATTACACATTTTTGTATTCAAAAGTAAAATAAACTCTCGAATACTTTCCAGTCTTTTAAATGAATTTTGAGTAATTTTTGAGAGGTTAATATTTGTTTACAAACTAATTTCGGCTTAAATATTTCTTGTGGAAAGAATCTCGAGTTTGAATTTAGAATGATCTATTTGAAAAAAGTTAGTACGTGTCAAAGACATCTGTTGGAAACTCGTGAACAATAAGAACATTTCACCCGTGACAATGATACCCACCGATTTCTATCGGAGTTGAAGAAAAGCCAGCAATTTCACTTTATGTCCCATTCGCTGTGATAGTTTTCTTCACTGGTAAATTGCGTGTCAAAAATGCCGATATCTCTTGGTCTCGGCTTTTTCATTGTTTTATTCATTGGCCTATATCAATCACCATCATCAGTTTGGCCAGAGAAAAGAGTATGAAAACTCTCCCTTCCTCTCTTATCAATTCTTCAATTTTTCCTTTCTTAATGACAAAAAATGTGATATAATGATTTTGAATTTTTAAAATTTTTCAGCGAATGTTTTTTTTTTATTTATAATTTGGTTTTACATACTGCGAAGAATTTAATGTTATGTCTTTTTAGTAGGATTTTGAAGTCCCGATTAAATGCAGGATAACCATATTTACATATATTTTAAAATAATGTAGTAGTTTGCCCGGTACTGACCGCTCACACTTAGTAGTGGCCCTCTCTTCACACTTTTCTATCATCCTTGCAAAGTTTTAAGAAGCATTGAATTATCAGATGTTTCTTCTCTTGTTTTAGATAATTTTTTAAAAATAAGTCAAGCTATTATATCTTATTATATAACATTAAAAGTAAAAGTAATAAGTTTTATATAAGGAAATATAAGCCAATTTGAAGTAGAACATAATTTATTCCTCACTTGAATGGATATCGTGTAAGTTACTTCCGTAAAAGACAGTAGCGTAACCAAAGAGGGCAGACACATGGGCATCTACTTCCTTTGTAAATAAATAAATGAACAGGAATTTATTACATGTAGAAAAAACTATGACAAAAGCATTTACACACACATGTACACAATAAAAGTTTGCTCTTGGTGTGGGTACTTTCACAATGAATGTAGATTTGCACGTTTTAATTTAGGCTGTTCCTAATATCAGTTTTAATTGCGCTATTGATTAATTAAAGACGAAAAAACTCGTAAATATTATGCAATTTAATTACCATTTTTAAAAACAATAATTATATTATAACCAATTTTGCTGCGGGTTATCTAACAAAGCAGTAAGACAGTCATTCTTAATTAAGTTATTGAAAATTAATTTAATTTAGTAAAAATCCTTAAAAAAGCTGTGAATTTATTCTTACTATTATACAATTAATGTGCACTAATAATATAATTGCTGAAAATGTACAGTATAATTAAAAGGAAAGACAGTTGAATGAAAGTATCGGTTCAAAAATGAAATGGCGTGAAATAATCAAATTGTACACTAATGATTTGACCAGTTATCCTTTAACAATTGGAAAGAGAATAATTCACGATGCACATAGACTTTTCTCATTCAATCGATATTAAATTAGTTTCTCACAACACTTATTTAATAATAATGAACAGATCTAATTATAAATTCCATATTTTCTTCTTAACTAGAAACTTTTAAAATTGTTTTTATTCTTGTTATTTTAATAGAAATTCGTCAAAATCTTGTTCACACCCTAGATCCTTCGTTTTATTTTTTATGATTTAACCAATATTGCTGGATCAAGTATTTAGTACAAGATATTCAAGGATCTAACCGCAGAAGGAAGTGTTTACAGCTATTTTTTTTTTCTTCTTATGAGATAAAAGCGCTAAGCTTGAGCGCAAATGATTGACATTTACTAGGTATTTTGCTTTGAATAATCAAAATTACGTATCAAATTCTAAATGAAAGCAGTATTAAATACCAATTTTATGTATTAATTGATGATTAGGTGCTAACTATTAGCTCAATAACTTGTAGTCATTTTAGTTTTACGCTGTTTCATCCAGTAATTCAAGTACATGGATTCAAGGATTTAAAAAAATTTAATTACCATGTATTTTTCATAAATATTTTTAAGTTAACCACAAAAAATTTTTGTACAGATTACGCTGGAAAATATTTTTGTTTTAGGATAAATATTTATGTTATTAGCAGAAATAAAGTATTTTTTCCTTATTGTGTCAGTTAGTTTACCTTAATTATGTTTTCTATAAAGTTAGCAACATGACAGACTTCCTTTAATTATATGAGGCACTGTTTACTCAGGTTAAAGCACGTTCGATTTTTTTAAAATTTAATTTGTAAAGTTCAAAATACTTGTACGAATTCTTTTCTGATTAGAATTCGAGTAAAATTTCTAATGTTATATTTGAAAATAATAGAAAATATACAAATCTTTAAGAGAATGAGCAATTATTTATTGTGACATTGTCACAAAGTCGGGACTACAATTTTTAATCATAATTTTAATTAATTTAATTTTAAATATATGCTCTCCACCTCAAATTAGTAGTGGCTTGCCCCTGTACATCATACTTTTCCTTTAACAATTAAGTCGTGCTGGTCATATATCTAACACCTTTTTATTGAAAAATGTAAATTGTAGGGATATAGCAGTGGCGTGCCGTCATTGGAAGCGATGGAAGCGCCGATTCCACCTTCCAATGACCTTCCCTTGCATTTTATAAAATATAAATTTTCATATTTTAACACACTTTGCATTAATTAAAATTAATATTTTATTATAACTGCATTATGTATCTTTTACAAATTTCTATACTACATGTGAAAAAAACGATAAGATTGCTATTGTATATTCGAATAATTCGGTGGCAGAAGGAATGTCGAAACCGGGTCAGTTTCCAATCAGCCAGATTATATAGGCATTGTCACATGCGGTTTACAGAGCACCAACCTCATCCGGTTTAGCTGGTGGATGCTTCACACATAAAGCTTCTAATTTTATATCCTGGACCGGTTGTTAGCCGCCTGCCTGCTAGATATTCGGCCGCCCTCGCCCGATTATGTGAATCACGAGTGGACTAGATTAACGGCGGGCTACCCCCGGCACGCGGGCCAGCTACGGCTGGCGAAAAGTTTCTATCCGGTCCGCGAGATCTTTAATAGATTATTAAAGTGGAAATAAAATTAAACTAATTAATAGTTATTTTTCCAATTCTTTGTAATTTTCGAAAACGATAAGAGAAATAAATGTAGTAATTAACTTTTTATTTATTTATTTCATATTTGCAGACTAAAAAAATTACAAGTCACAAGAAGACGTCAATTAACTACTACGGCCCGCGGAAAGAACGTAAAATTTATTCTGGCCCATGTTATAAAAAAGGTTGCCCACCCTAGACTAGATTTATAACTTAACCCAACCGATAGGAATTTACTGGCATGTTTTTATGATAGTTTTGTATAGTTGACAGGAGTTTTAAAAAAATCCATTAAAATATTTGATATATTTATTCCGCGTTTATTCCACTCTCCCATCTTATATTACTTACGGATTTCGATGTTAAACCGGTGATATTACGATTTAGTATGTCCCATCTGTAAGAGGATGCAGAAAAAACGTGTACAATTCTAGTAAAGTGTTAAAAAATTAACTGTTACTTTGGCAGCATCATTTACAACCAAATTTAATGAATGAGACGTACAATGGTACAAAAAAAGCTCTAGAATTTGTTTTCCTTAAATTTACGATTTATGTATCCGTTGTCATAAAAATTTCTTTCCACTTCTTTCCCAAGACTACAGATATCCAAGTACAAAAGTAACTAGTTTCGACTTATTTCTACTTAAGAAGTAGTTAAATAATTAAGCAATTAGGGAATTACAAACATATATAAAACCTTGATGAAAGAGCCGAAATTTTACTTAAACAGAAGCTTAACCGAACCAATCTATTGCTGAGTACGGTGGGGTCTGATTTCTTCATAATATTAGATGTAATAAAGACAGAAATTTTTCCAGTTCAATGAGAGTGACCGAAAAGTTGTAAATTTTGGAAATTTCCGTGAACACTTGGTCCTAAAACGAATTAGTTGGAAAACGAACGACAGACAATCTGTTAAGTTTAACATATTTAGATTTTTACAGCTATGGTGAGAAACGTTTAAAATATACAACAACCCTGTCGCGTCCTTTGATATATACTAGTGATGCGACAAAAGAGGCATTTGACATTGACCGGTATCGGCACCCTCGGGATTTGGCACGCACACACCTACCTGGACCGTCTCTGATTCCATTCATTAGCCACTTGTAGGGAGCTATTTCACTAAGTGGATTGTTTTAAGATTTAAAAAGTAAAGAATATTTTGTTATTTTTATGTACGTTTCTTCACAAAGTTATATTTAATTATAAGTTTCTTTAAAAGTATATTCGTACAATTGAAGAATTTTTTGTACTAAGTATGTATATTCGTCACACATTTTGTTTTACCAAGTAAGTTTTTCTGATAATTTTAATTTTAGCCCTTATATCGTGGCTAGTGATTCAAAAATTTATTTTAAAAATGTTTTGGCTCAAGACCATATAATGAAAAAGAAAACATTATTAAAAGAAAAAGACCAATGCCTAAATTAAATATAAATATGTCAACAAAAAATTTCGACATTTTGACGATAAAATTTATGACGAATAACGATTCTTTCGTAAAATTGAAGCAATTTGGAAATCAAAGCGAAATAGAAATTAACATTGGTAGAAAATATAAAACAAATATTGAAAATTACAACGAGATAATTACGATTAATAGGTATATCTAAATTAATAGACGTTATATGTTTTTTCTCAAAGAAAGAATTGGCATTTAGAGGGCATAGGAAATTTATTGAATCTAATAAGAAAGTTCAATATAATTACCTCTGTTATTTATTAAGTACGTCAGATAATCTATTAAAAATACATTTAAAGAAGTATACGGTTTTTACTGGCTTATCGAACAAACGAATACGAACGGGCCCTGACGTGCAATTAATTGATTGCCCCTGTAAGTCGGCTTCTTACAGAAACACAGCTTCCCTATCATCAAATGTCACGGCACGCCACTGGGATATAGATACTTGATTTATAAAAATATTTATACTTTTTGTAATTAATCATTAGAAATAATCCAATAATAGAATATATTTACAAGTATATAGGCTATGTAGGCCTAATTCATCATTAATATTTATTGAATTATGAGTTTTAAGTACTAAGCTTTGTTATAGAGTGCATTAAAGATTTTTCAAATATTTACAGTATAAAAGATTTATATTGCACTCATTCTCAATGTGGAACTAAACAATAACGTCGAGTTAAGATGCTTATCTTTTGTGATTTATAAAACTTTCATGCCTTATAAAATACAAGTGTATAACCAATTCATGAGGATTAAGTATTGGATATCTTTCATTTATTTCGCACTTGAGAAAATTTTATAATGAAACTATATTTATTTATTTTTACGTAGAAATAAGAATCCGGTTCTAATGAATATATGATGAGCCGAAGTGTAACATTCACAAAACACTTAAAATTCGTGGATAAATTTGTATGATATTTATAATAAATAAATAAAATAATTAATTTTTATATTTATTTGTTTTCCTCTACTTAGAGAGCCAGTATTATATCATTTCCTATTTAATTTCACATTATAAGTGTATAATATATAATGTATAAACTTGTATACAACATCTAATAACGGCCACCTCCTAACAGCGGCCATTTTTTCTTTTGTTATCATCAATATCTGTTCAGAGGTTTGACTGTATATAAATTTGAATTACTTTTACACCAGTTTATATAAAAATAAAAATTTATCTGACTTATATGACTGGATTCCTGAATAATTTAATAATTTTAATTATTTAGCAATCCATTCAGATAAATCTCTACATAAGAAACGCTTCTAAAATGGATATTATTGAATAGAAAAAGCAATTTTTATATAAAATATTACAGGAAAGAAGATTATAATAATAGAATACTTAAGATGACAGTTTTATTCTCTTCTCTTTTCATATTTTAAAAACGACAATTTAAATCCTATTTTTCCAAAATATTTTCTAGATATAAATTCTATTTTCATATATAAAATTTTGATTAAATTTTAATAAAATAGTCGAATTTCTTTATTGTCATTAAATGTAGTGAAACCATTGATTATCTGATGGATTTTCTATGTTCATTACTAATTTTATTTAGTAACAAAGCTTTATAAAATTACAGGCAATTTTTAAATTTTAACTTCAAATTTTTCTATTCGGAGATTATTTATTTACCGAATTATCGCTGAATTGGCAACTAAATAATTACTAGGACACTATGGCCAATTGAATTCCTTTTTTTTCTATTAAAAAAGTAACAATTTTGTTGCCTAAAAAGTAGAAATTTTAGTATTTTCTTTTAGTTTCCGCGATTAAAAAGTAGCCAGTGCGGGTGCTCGCATTCGAATATGTGTTCCATTTTGTTGACTATAATTAGTATTGGGCTATAAGATTCCGGGTAAACAAACAAATTGCCAAACTGTTCATCAGTGCTGAAATATGATACTTTAAAAATTTGAAATAAAAATGATTTAAGCTACTTTTACAGCTTAAATCAATAGGATCTTCCAAATAAGATTTCCTGGCTAATTCTACTCCTATGACTACTTTCAGTATATATGGAATTTACAAAACATTTGTGGTTTGCTTAACCTTTACAATGCTAATAATAATTTACGTATTAGATTATATACAGGAAAGACGCTAAGATTGTGAGTATCTATTGAAAATAGTTGTTTTAATTAACCATAATCAAAGATAAATTTACTTCACTCCATTGTACACGCTTCGAAAGTAGTAAAAATAAAAATTTTAGTTTTGTGAACAATATTTATTGGGAATTGTTTATAAAATATTTATATAGAAATGTAGGATATATAATAAATATTTAAACTGTCTTTATATCTGCCATTCTATATTATTACTCGATAAGAATTAATTTGTTCAGTTTCAATTAATTAACAATGTAATATTCATATGGAGCTGTTGAAGTATTCATAAATGTATTATGTTTAAAAATTGTAGAGTTAACTTAAAACTATCAAAATGTTGTTATTAAAAATGTTTGATTGGTAAACTTTATAACTCAGGTACGAGTAATAGAATACAAAGAAGATGCCATGTAAATAAAATATATAAACTGTTATAGCTATTCTAAAAGCATAAATACACTTTTTAAAGTTTGTTTACCTATGTTAAAACATAATTTGAAGATTTATATTCACTATTATTTGTGAGAATCCAAAATATTTTATCTATTGTATAAGTTGTTTTTGGCATTGATTTAAACCAATCTTCGCTAAAAAGGAACTCTACTAGGAACATCATTACAATACTTCCATGCCGGTTTACACTTTTTTGTGACAGACGTCAATGGCACATGCTAATAGTGAAAACCCTAACTTGAATTTCAGAAAAGAAATAAAAATAGACACTTCTCAAATTTGTGCTATTAAAGATTTAACTACCGGATAAAACTTTCCAGTAAAAAAAAGGAAAAAAAAAGTGACAGCACAAGAGGGATAAAAAAAGGAAGGAAGTCCTTACTAAGAAGTAAGGACTATTCTTTTCCTGTTCTTTTTCTGTCCTTCTCTTGGGCTCCTTGCTTCTTCGTAAGGACTTCAGCCAACTTTCGAGACTGATCTGTGACCATCCATCATCAGCCGCCAATTCCATAATCGGCAGTCGTATCATTATCGCCCTATTACCATTAGAAGGAATACTTAGACGATCTAGCTCAAGACCATTGACCATTATCATTCGTATTTTGTGTTAACCAGGTATTATGTAAACTTTCTTACAGTAGAGAAATTATTATATTCTCCGCACTATATACAGTACAATTAATTATATTTACTGATTTCAATGTCTGTAGCTTTTTTTCATCTGTTTTTTCCATCTGTAGTGTTTGTAGCTTTTTTCCAACCTATGCGGTTTCGACCTTTTAACAAGGTATAAGATCATATGTTAAAGTTGGCATAGACTCACTCCTGATAACATTTACGTATGAAAAGATCGAATGCTTACATGTAATATTTACAGAAAATATTTTTAAGGAAAATATACTCTTTCATTATGCAATTTAAAGGTTGATAATTTTATCAAAATTTGAAAAATTAATTATATGAAACAATGTTAAATTCTAATATTTTAACGTAAAAGAGTTTATTCAAACTTTTCTACTATAAAATATTAATGACTTTTTACGAAGAGCTCTCAAATAAATATATAAAGGAATCAGAATTTCCTATTTTCCGGGATAAATTTCTCTGTCCCCAAAAACCTGTGGCAATTCTGAATACCACATTTGAAAAATAATTTTGTTAGATGATTCGCAAAATTTCAGGCTTTTCTATAAAGAGGTTGTCAAAATGTAAGCAACTGAAAAGTGTAAAAATTTTGGCGAATTTTGCACTTTATTTTCTTTTCTTCATCCGGCACTCTTATAGAAGAAGTACTGGGCCTAGAAAACTCAAATTTTAAACTTAACTCTCTGTTATCAGTGAGGTGTTGGCAAAACTTCCGGCTTGGGGTTCTCATAAAGTCGTTTTCTTTTATTGCCCAATTTTATGTTTGTAATTTTATGCTTGTAAGGATAAAATTGCCGTGGAAACGAATGATTTTTATTCAGAATGATATAGTTGAGCGGGGAGAATATTAATTGATCTTGTATAACATTCAATAATTTTGTCTGCAGGATTGTCAAGGCGGTTAATTAAGGTGTCAGCCTAGGCTTTGTAGGACTCGGAATTAAATCAGAGAGAGCAATCCCTAGAAATTTTCGCAGGAGGTATGTCCCAAATATGTCAAACCCCGTGGAGACTCATTGTGGGTCTGCCAAATCTACAATGGGTATAGAAAAACACTATCTTGACCTCAAAAGATAGAAAGAGACAAGAAATGAAAAGAAAAATAATACTAAAAGATATATGTAATGATTATTATTAATATATTAACAATTATTCATTTCTAATAAAATTAACAATTTCGTAAGTGAGAAATTATGTTAATTCTTTTAAGAATTCGTATACAAATCATGCACTAACTTCTTTTTGTGGTACCAATACCCAGTTATTGTATTATTAAACAGTTTCAGTAAAGTGTATTAAAACATTATACATAATTTAATTCCGTTGTGAAATTAAACTGAAGTTTTGTCATAAATTTTAATTAAAATTAGTATTTGATTTGTAGATCAAATAATGACAATTTTTTGAATTGTTTGTTTTGAGGATTTTCTAAATTGAATAATTCATTTATTTGCTATTATTATTTTATTTATGTGATACAATTGCATATTATTCAATAGGATTACACGTGGTATAATTCCTATTCTTTCAAATTCATGCCCGCCAGTAGCCAAGAAAATAAAACCCTTAAACAGTGGTAGTGGGTTCATGCTTGGTCGCGTGAAATATCCTTGATTTTCTTCACATTTCTAACACCTAAATAGGGGTCAGTTTCTCATAGAAATTATTCCCAGAAGGCACACCCTTGACAGATCGCCCTTGTGCTTTCCTTATCCATCACTTTAATAAAGCTATAACAAATTTCAGCTTTTAAGCAATGATTAAATGTAATAAGAATCGGTGTATGTTTTATAAAAACATGTAAAATATCAACAAAATTAATATGACAAATAGAATATTCGAGACATTATGTTAATTAACATAAATTTTTATCTCAACGTATCAAAGAATCTATATTGCACTTTAACGAGTGAGTCGTTCTCTTTTAATTTAATTTTATATATGTAAAAATTATTTATTTATTTAGACATACTGGGAAGAACACATGATGCGGGAAATACATACAGCAAAATCATTACTAATACACTGCAAACTAATGTAATATTACAATTCATAAGTTATTACAGAGAAAAATATAAAACATACATAAATAAAACAAACAAATTATACAAAGCGATACTAAGAAATATTTAAACAAAATATCCAAAAAATAAAAAAAATTGTGAAGAGAACTATCCAAATAATAAAATAACAACATTATATAAAGAAATTAATTACACTTATAAGACAAAAAAGGGTTAAGTTATCACGCCAAACAATGGATAGTTTCCCCCATATGTAAAAATTAAAAACATGATTACAAAATAATAATCGTAATAATGAAACTTGTTTATTTATGAAGCGAATAATTCATTATGATTAAAATTACCTCATCACACGTACATAAACTGAATAATTTATAAATCTAGTAAAAATTCTGAGCTCACGCACAAAAAAATTAAATAAAAAGTAATGTATGAGCATTTATAATTAATGTAACAGATAAAATCATGTATAAAGTTCAAGATAAAGAACTTTCTCTTCTTTCTTGACAAATTTTGACAATTCTTCCTTCACAACAGTTTAGATTTTTCTTTATGTAAATTAATCTAATAAGGCGTTAAATGTTGATGATGTTTACTGAAATACTAAAATTTACTCATCAACAAGCTGTACACGTGGAGTTTTTCGAGTTTGGCTGTACTTTGAATGTAAATATTACAATTATCAAATATTACAATCATGATTTGAGGAATGAAGATTATATACTTAATGAAGAAGTTAAATTTTTTTAAAAATTAAATAACGTGTGAGGAGCGTTTTACTATCATTTATGAAATGTCAACTGTTTGTGTTACTAGTTACGATGAGATAGTAACAAAAATTATAAATAATATGGAAGAATATGGCGGAATTTATAATAGAACTTGTTGTCTTATTTAATACATTTATAATGAAAATAATAAGAGTTGAAAGTTTTAAAGGTAAAATTTTTTCGTATTTTATATTTTTAAATTAATAAATTTATCTTTTAATACTGATTATTTTATTTAATACATATTTGAATAGCTTATTTAAATGTGTAAACAACGTTCATGTTTTGCTTATGGTGTATTATTCATAGAGATTACTTCAATATACGTTTTCTTCCAGTATAATGCCAAGATGCATATTGGCATTATACTGGAAGAAAACGTAATCTGGAGAGTTGTCAAAGCAGTTAAGAGCAACAACTGAGTTGATACATTCAATTAAAAAGGAAATAAAAAAAACTTGAATTTTTATTTTATATAAACAATTAATATTATTAATTAAACAACTTAAGATTATCTAAGACAAAATACACATCGCAATATTGGAAGTTGCTACTGTTGTTTATTCATCGCTATATATTGATATATTCCTGTCAGCGAATAGCGTCGATGTTTACAGTTTTAATATGTTGACTTAAAATGTTCTGTTAATTACAAAATTAATATAAATTTTGATTTATAACTAAAATATTTTTTATCGGTTGTCTTCGGATCACACATCAATCGTGTGTTCTTCGTAACACTTTAATATGCCACACTTTTCAAGTAAGTTAAATTCAAACTTTTGTTAATTTTACTGCCACCTAATATGTTATTAACTTACAATATTTGGCATCCTGTTAACTGAAATATATTATAAATTTCGTGCTATAACTCATATTTATGATTATGATTTAATACTTTGCCATTGAAATGTGCTGGTTTTAATTTTAGTAACGATTATGAGAATTCTCTTAAGAGAGAATGTAAATTCATTGAAAAGACAAGCATGTCCAATTAGGTTATGTTAACGTCTGACATTTTACTGAACTTGTAGAGGAAGGTTAAACTATAAAGTAAATATTAATTAGTGTCGCTTGTAACACAATTAAGAGCTATCATAAATCATATTCTATTCCAGGAAAGATACAAAAAGTTTTATTTATTGACATCTTTGCAATCTATCATCTGTATTCTTAATCGAATTTTTGGCCAGTTAAATATTTTTATAATAGTTAACATGTTCAAGTTATGTTATTCTTTCAAGAAATGTATATTATATTTTTAATAATAGAAAGAAAGAATACATAAAATAGGCAACTCTCCTTCGTTTAAGCAAAACGTTAGTTCTACTTAGTAGTTTTTAGTGTAAGAGCATCTTCATCCTTCTTCTCCTGAACATCATTTTCTCTCGCAGGTGATTCATTATTTTTCTGATTTATCTATTTTCTTAATCTACTGGGATTAGATCGAATTGCGAAAAAGAAATTACTTCATGAGATGACAGTAAAATACTTTTACCCATATTCTCGACTTTTGTTATGTTCTACACTGTCGAGAGCTGTCAAGAAAAATTAAGTTATAGAATTGTTCAATTGCTTGTATTGTTTCAAATTGCTCATAATGTGAAACTTTTCTTACTGTAATATTCTTAATTTTTTAACCAACCGATTGACAAATCTTAATATTTCCGATAATTTATTTAATATAATTCTTATTAATCCTAATGGAAGAAAATTATAATTATATTAAAGGGTATTGAATGATAATAATATACCTTAAGTAGTGCAATATATATTATATTTCAATAATTATAATTAAACATTTTCAAAAACTATTAAATTTTTTTAAAATCTAAAACTGTAAATCATAATAAAAGTTATAAATATAATTTTAGCATTTTTTATGGCAGATTGTAAAAAAGATAAATTAGTAATATAATGATAATTTATTTTCTGGATAAAGATGAATACAAAAAAACTAATGAAGAAAAATTACATTTTCGAATTTATCTGAATAGAAAATTAAATTTGACTATAATTAAATTATGAATAATGTACAAAAATTATTGGAAATATAAAATTTATACATTTAATAACGGCATTCGCCATAAATTTAATATAAATTTAATAATATCGCATCAACTTCACTTTTATAGATAAATTTTTACGAATTTGATAAACAAATAATAACATTAAAAACACATTTTAACTACTATAATTTCTATTTTGTTACGAGGTATTTTATATGCACAGCATGGAGCTTAATACTGTTAAACATATACTATAAAATTTGAAGAGTATTCAATGAATTCAATGTTAAGAAATATTTCACAATTAGATTATTGGTTAAGACATATACTATAAAATTTGAAGAGTATTCAATGAATTCAATGTTAAGAAATATTTCACAATTAGATTATTGGTTAAGACATTAATCTATATTAAAATTAAATCATGGATTAGAAAAGGTTGAATAAATTTTGCCAGAGAACTGACAGCCTTCTAGCTCTTATCTTCTATCTATAATACACTTCTGGGTCTATCAGTTATATATCATTAGCTAATAGATGAAATGTATTTACTTAATTTTCGGTTTATAATGGCTTATACAAATATTTGTACACTAAAAACAATTTATTTGGTACATATTAATTAAATCATTTCTCATCTGGTATGTAAGTAACTTGATATACCTTTATAATTTGTAGTATATGTGCTCTCACTCTATACGTGTGTTGTGACGGCTAGAACTATATATATATATATATTAATTACTGTTGACCTGATGACTGTAACTTGAAAATTTATATAAGCTTAAGTCTATTGAAACGATAGTTAAACTCTCATCTTAATATTTGTGCAAGAAATTTATAATAAATACGTTACAATAAATAATATATACGTTTTGCCTTAAATAGTTTATAATATTAAATTATTACTATGTCAATTAACTGATTTATTACTGAAGAATAAAGTTTTATTTTTCATTATTTACTATAATACAGATATAAAGATAGTCCAGCATTCTTAATTAAAAAATAAATTAATTATTTACAGCTTCACAGATCTTATTTAACAATATTTTTTTAACCTTTTCATAGTCACTCTACATTTTTTAAATATTTGAAGTTAATAAAATAAAGAGAATAATGTTTTAAAAGTTTGCTTGAAATTTTTTTATAAAAATATTTTTATTGTTTGAAAATAATGTAAAAATTTTTTCGGGAATTACTCGAGTAGTTTGGACGTAAGGAAGGAGGTTTGGAGAAATCGACGGAGAGAATAAGATAAAAGAGTGAATGAGTGGTAAATAATACGTGTAGAAAGTGAAAAAGAACACTGATATGAAGAACCACTCAAAAAACAAATTTTAATGGGTCTTTTTTAGACTCATCATTGATTCGACCACAACTGGATGATGACGGATAGGGCCAAACTTATCTGGACATCGAAAAATTCTTGTATTTCTACTACTACCTGGGTTTGATCTCGGGTCTCCCACAGCGGCCATCTTGCCGACGACTTAATGTAATTATGATATAATTAAGGTTAATTAACTTTTAAACGAATATTTTCAGTAAAATTAAAATTTACCCCAAAAAATGTACTCGTAGAACTAAATTACACATCCTCAAACGTTACATCAAACATTGTGAGACGAATATATTCGATTGAATCGACCGGTTGGTTATTTAAGATACAAGAAAATTTAAATAACTTTTCAACATTAAAGACTGATGTAATGTATTTTAAACCGTTTATCTGTTATTTTAGTTTATATAACATCCTCATCACACTCATTTTAAGGTTGTAAGGCAAGAATCTACTACACATTGTTGCAATAATTTCTGTAGACGTTCTTTTTCCGCTTCTTCCTATTGAATGAAATTCTAAATCTTCTTGAAAATTTAGTTTCTGTTTGCTTCTATACATACATATTTACTTATTTATTATAACAGTATACATTCATACCTATTAAGAACAATTACTTATCTTTCTTTTTACAAATTAAACTAGGAAACTAAGATTTCTCTCATTATCTATTTTATTCTCCACTTCCTTTCTTTCAACGTCACTTATTTGTGTAAGAGGTAAATCATCGATTATGTCATCAGTTAAAAATATCCTTAAATTACTGTCTTAAGGGTTGTAATTCCCCCCACCTCTTTTCATTCCTATTTAAAATTTAAGTACATAAATTATTTTATTGTCTTGCATTCTCCGTTTAGCCAAAGGTTAATATTTTCTTTCCAATCACTATAGTTCAGTTTTTACATAGGTTATTTTTTTAAAAAAATTAATTTTTTCAGTATTAAAGTGAACTTAATATAATTTATACTCCAGAAAAACTTTTACTTTTTTTCTGTTAATTTATGTACCTTTTATCTTCCGTTTTTTTATATTTTTCAGGTTTTTTTTAATCATTTATCAGTGTTAAAGACTCATTAGTTGTCTGATTTTTTGTCTTCTCTACTTTTTACGTTCTCAACTGTTTCATTAGATAATTTAATATTTTGTGTACTTTTTATGCTGAAAATGCAAAAATAAATACCAAAATATTATGGATTAAGAATAATGAATGTTATTATTCGGTATGCTTAGATCATGTTTTGTCTTCTCGATCGTTTAATCGAAAATTTACGGAAAATTTTAAAATTTAAATTCCGTGTAAAAAAGATTTCAAAGACTAATTTATTGTAAAAAGATACTAAATTTAATTTATTTTATTGATTATAAATTAATAAATTATGTAAAAATAACAATTATCATCTAATTTCATCATCTATCATCATCATCTAATTTCATCATTATCATCTAATTTCCGGTGACAGTAATCAATATCTATAAATCTTCATCGTATAACTCTTTAAAACATTGTGAATATTCTTCTATAATGTATTCATCTTTTTAATTATCAGGATATGAATAATATCAATATTTATTTTACTTCACTCAAAGAAAACATTTCATTGTTCAAACGTTAGGATGCATTAAATAATTTGCTTCATTTGTTCGATTATAATTTTTGTACCTTCATAATTTCATTAGTATAATGCTTACAACATTGCGATATTCTACTTCAAATGCCTTTCTTTATCATTAAATTCACACTAAGGTTAGATGATCTCTAATTGGGCTGCAATTTGAAAAAATTGTAGACCTATAAATTTCCACTGTCGTCTGTCTGTCTGCTTGTAATAATTAATATTTAAATATTTATAAATAACTTATGCGAAACACTTTTTTTATTTTCTTAAACATACATAAAAATCTCATAAAATTTAATGTTTTACCATATATCTTCAATGACCATATTTCTTGAAGAAAACCATTACAATGTCTGTTAATATATATCTATACAAGTATTATTATAACCACAACATTCTCCTTTATATAATATTTTTCCTACTATCATTATTATAAGACTGATATATTTCATTATTTTTTTAAGGTTTGGTTGATATTGGTTTTACGTAATTTGAAGTCATTCGATAGAATTTGTCTTTGAAAAATCAAAGAAGTGATGCAGTGTTGACTTAAAAGTGTGTAGTTAATAAATATTTTTATATTTAATATAGAAATTTTGTACAAGAAATATTTCTGTACAGCGAAATTTAATAATAATATTTATTTTAAATAATAATAGTCAAGAATAAATCACCGTCTATTACTGACTATTATTATATAAAAATATGTTATTATTCTACATATTATTAAATCTGATTGATGTTAATTACTCTTGTAATTAATTATGAAGACTTAATTAAATTACATATTTTCAAAAATCTCTAAGTGAAAATAAGTCGCAGAATATTTATATTGAGAACGTCTGTCTGCCTAAGCAAAGCTCTCCTTTAACATTACTTTTCAAATATTCATCGAAATAGATAAATAAGAAATAAGAAAAAATTAATATATCTGTATGAAAAATATAACTTAAAAAAATTCAAATAAATTAATACGTCATAAGAGAGATTCTTTAGAACATTGAGGGCCTCCTGGAGCTTGTATTACGCAAAGGTGGGCTCTTTGCCATTTACATTTATTTATTTATAAAACACGTGGAATGTTTCTTTACAAATAAAATTTATATTTTGAAAATATTCTTTATTTGATAGGCACTTTCTCATTTTTATATATAAAATTAAATTAATATAATGTGATTTGCAAGTATTATAAGGAGTTAAGAAGTTGTATGATACAACTACACTTCTGAAATGTTAGTCTCAAGGATATAGAAACATGTCCCTTATAGATGTCATTCTTTCTTACTTTAATACTAATCTTAATATCTAATAATATTCTCAAAGTATAATTAAACTTAGCTTATACTTATTCATTAATAAAGCCTTAAGCACATTCTTAAATTACGTTCAAAATTCCAAACAGGAAAAGTATATTTATTAGTCAAAACATATTAAAATGATTTTCTTTTATAACTTAACCAAGAGAATTTAGTAAAGTTGTGATAAGAATGACATAAAAATCCTAATTTCACTCAAAGAGTTTTATATTGTCAACAGTTTGACGACTCGACTCGTGTTTATTCTGTTTCAATTCCCTTGCTTCCTTTTACATCCTATTCGATAGACAGGATTTTTACAAATGCTGTCCTTACAACAGAAAAAAGATGAACTAGGATATATTATTTTTATTGTACTTGATAATATTAAAAATAAAATAAATATCTCAGTTAGCTCTGACTCTTTTTGTTTACATTTTATATAGGAATTATATGCTTTGTAAACTTCGAAAACTTTTCAATCTGTAAAGACTTTATAAAGTTTCTATTCACTAGCTTTTTTAAAATATAATAAAGTTTATTGTTATATATTTTACATTTATATTTTGCATTTATAGACACGTTTATATATATAAATATAAATGTATAGGGATTATATATGCAGTAACACACATCACTTTTACTTTCCGATCATTTAAAAATTAATGCATTAAAATTCTTTTTAACAGCAAAATACCAATTATTGTTCTTATATTTTTAATTACTTTTAAAAATTTAACCCTTTTAGAATTTTTATAATTATACAATTACAAAAAAGACAGATACTATTAAATTTCGTGAATGTTATCGAACTTATAAAAATTTTGGTATGTAAATTAATGTTCATAATTTGTGTAAAAGTCAGGTATACTGTTAGGCAATTGTTTCTATTTTTCTGGCAGAATTAATGAAGACCAAATTACTATAATTTTAGAACCTGACCAGGAGCAGATCCTGATAATGGGAACCTAAAATTGTAGTGATTTCACATTTGAGATGTTCATTTCTTTTTATACACTGTTGATTCTATTGATTTCTGTTTCTAATAAATATGCACAAAAATAAATTATATCTTAGTTTTTTATTATCAATCTAAAGTTGAAGAGCATTATTAAAAAAAAAACAGTATAATTCTGGACACTACAAAGCTGTGTATACAGTTGTTCCAAATCTCCATATTTGATTCTAAAAAGTGAAAGCTTGGCTTGGGAAAGTGAAACGCAGCCCTATCCACATTTTGATAAGTGACAAATAAATAGCATAAAACGCATTATTATCCACATTTAGAAATATGTATAAAACTTAATGTAATATTTGTGATAAACACTTAACTGAAAAGTAAAATCTTTCAAAAACAGAATTTTCAGATGGAAGAAACATAGACGAATACGCGCGAACACATCATGCCATGGTTACGTGGTTAAAGTAAATCATGACACAACATGACAGTGCTGCCAACCTGTTACCTTTTACAATATTTCATTTTCGGCGTTTTCCGGAGTCCGCAATTCTTTTAGCTTTCCCTAATTTTTGTCTGTGTGAAAACTATGAGAAAACAGTTCAGTTTCATACGTATGTTTATAATTATTTCTTTATGACTATTAAGCATTGAATTCGATTGTTTATTAAATTAATGTGTATTAATATATTAATGTATAACTGTATATATATACTAGTGGATACTGTATACTGTATATGCTATAGCTTATATGTGTGTGTTGTATCCAGCATATATATATATATATATATATATATATTGTATATTTACATATACAATATACATTAGATATATACATATAAACCATCTATATATATATCTAATGTATACAACTGTATATAACTGTGTGTTAATATACGGCTTAAATTATTTCAATTTTTTTATTAGTCGATATCCCATTAGATATGAAATAATTTCCATTTACAAAACAACTTCGAGTTCTTTAAAGGAAAAACAGAAATTTAAAATCACTAAACAAATTCTATAAAATTTTGTTATATAAGAAAAATCGTGATAGAAATTTTGCAATATATTTAATAAATAATATATGGAGAAGTGATTTGTGAATATGTGGACATAAAACTAAAGATAAATGGAATATGGCTTTTTATTATTAATAACCATTTCAACAGTTCTGTTTATATCACACATTAATATTAAAAACAATGCAGTTTAATATATTACAGTACTTATTTACAAGTGTATCTATCCGTTTTCGAGATAAGATCATGAATGATGTGATGTAGTGATAACATGCAATATGTAATGGTTAACGAGATGTTTCTTTTCAGAAAGTCTAACGTGAGATAAGTCAAAGAACAACAGCTGGTGTTACCTATTTGGAGTAACAGCTTTATCTCCTATTAGCCTCAGAAAATAATTAATACTTATCTTCGAATAGAAGACATTTCACAGACAGACATTTTGTAAAGTCAAATTCTCTCAATTTCTACGAATTTTCTAATTTTTAAGAGACGTTTAACAAAACAGAGACGTTTTAAAATTATGTGTGTGTTCTGAAATCGTGTTTAGCAAGTATAAAAAAAATTATTTAATTACGTGATAAATACAACCTTTATAAAGTTTCTTGATAGAATAAAACGAATTTTGCAATTTCATCTTCTACTAGTTTTCTCAAATTGTCTTTTTGTCAACAAAGTCCGAAAACAAGACAATAGATTTTTTATTCTATTACTTGTATTTTTTTCATTTATATTTTTATCTTCGCGTTATAAACATAAAATTTATCGTCAAAACAGATAAATGATGGTTATAAATTTCAAATATATGGTACTTCGAACGATTCAGAGTTCGAACGGTCTTCTGAAATGAATTAAATTCGATGAAAGAGACACGTACTGTACTATAAATATAATTATTGCTATGCTACATAATATATTTAAATTTAAATTTTACATAACCGCGAACATAATTTATAGATTTAAGAAATGATTATATAGCAGAAAACATACAGAATAATATTAAAACAATATTTATAACTGTTGTCGAATTTGGAATCATGTTTGAAAATGATTCTTCGTCTTCATTCAATAGATTTCTTAACACAAAGTTCTTTTATTTTAAATTAAATTTGTTATAATTTCCTTTAAATCCTATAATTTTATTTGTATTCTTAAAGAAAGGTAAAGATATAACACGATATACCAAATACTTTTAAATTTTATTCACTTATATATACAAGTGAATTAGCGACTAGTGTATAACAATATAAAACAACAACAATTAAAAATTATGTTCACATGTAGTATAAATTTAGAAATTCACCAGTGTTTTTCATATTCATCTCCCACGTTGTGTGGAGCAATTCGAAATCTCGAATTTCACCGAAATTTTATTTAAAATATAAAATTTTCATTGTTGTTGGATTGCAAATTTAAATGAAACCATTTTAACGTATTAATTTAATTATTATTATTATTAACAATTAATTTTTCAGGTATTTAATATTATAATAAACATTATATGCTCTTAATGAAGCACGTTCAGGAAGAAACAAGTACTTCTTTGAAAACAAATAATGAAATTTTGTAATATTAATAGAATTTTTAACAAAATATTATTTAAAGTATTTCACATAAATTAAATTTCCTAAATTTAGAAAATTTAATTAATTTACTAAAGTGTTTATTTAAGAGTTATTAAAATATATCTTCAGAGTTTTCAAGTATGACAACGATTCTAATGTTTACTTATCCTTATTGTATGATACAAAGTAATAAAAACGTAATTAAGTGTATTTAGGATTGACTGACTTTTCTATCAGTCAATCCTAAATAGATGACTGATATAAAAACTGTTAAATATATTAAACAAAAAAATACATTTAAAAACGATTAAACAATGCTGTAAAATTACACTAGAATAAACCCTTGTAATTAAAAAAATTGGAATATGGTTTATTTATTTATCGAACAATATTAAATTTTACTTTTTTGATTCTTTGTGCTTTATAATAAGTATTCTTGCTGCTACTACAAAATATTCTGGTGCTGTATATTAATAACATTATTGCATATGTGGACGAGACAGTGGATAACCTGATACGATGGAGAACAACATCTGTGACAGACGTTGGGGAGTATGTTTATGTGTGTGTCTGTGTTCATGTGTAAATGTATCGATGCACAAACGATTTTCTCACTTCCTTCCATTTATAAAACTTGTTACAAACCAACAATCAATTGTGGACATACACTAAAATCTACAGTACAGACTTCGTCATAATACAAATGACGTAATTTAATTTTTCAATTTCATCTCTTATACAAATATTCGAAGTGAAATGTTTTATTTTTGTAATAATAAGTGAATAATACATTTTTTGCAACGCTTACATCTCAAATTAATATTAAATTATTATAATACATATAAGAAATAAAAATATAGACTAAGATAACTCGAAAATTATCAGAAAATTAAAATCTTTCAAGCTCTGGATTTGATATTTATTTAATTTTTTAGGCTTAACACGTATTAAATGTCTACAAAAAATGCACATAAATATTTTTCTAATTTATAAAAAAACAATTAATTAAAGAAATGATTATTAACAGCAAATATATGTTATATCTTTATAATTTAAATAATTTCTTTATTATAAAATTTATAAGGATGTCAATTGCTTTAAGTTAACAATGGTTTCAGTCTTTTAAAAAGAGTATATAAACTGGAAAACAAGTATCACATTTTTTATAAATAAAAATTTATAAGGCGTATCCGAGAAAAATCCTCTAAACTTTGAAAAATCAAGTTGAAGCTTTTTATTGATATAAATTGCTTTCTATATTTGCTATCAAAAGTTTAATTCCGAGGTGAGAAAAACGATACCCTAGAAAAAAGTTTTATTTTTTTTCTTTTTAGATTTATCACTAGTTTAGAATTCCGGATGGAGAAATGAAAGACGAGAAATAGAAACATCACATGATATTTTATAATAATTGTTTTTAAATGATATAAATTTGAATTTAATCATAAAAAGTTGAATAACAAAATTAAATTGTTTTAGCAATTAATTAATTCGTCCGAAGTTTAAAAATTACGGCATATTGCATTGTATATCAATAAAGATTTTAACATTTTAATGTAATTTGCGTGTACATTCGTAACTGGTTATTAACTTAAACGACGATGTTTAAAGATAATAACATTAATTTACATAACAACGACAAAATAAGCGTACAAAATCGCAGGCACGCTATAAAAAATTTTAATTAAAATTATCTACTAATATTTTTTAATTGCTAAGGTAATAGTTGCTAGAAGTGACTTTTACGAAAGATCGTATGTTTCATATTTATTTGTGTGTAACATGCGATGATCATATGTATCAAATACTGTAAACAATATTAATTCTGTACTATACCAACATTAACGAGCAATTGTTTATTGTGACATCGTCACAATATCGTGATCCAATTTTTAATTATATCTTAAATTTATTTAACTTAAAATATATGCTCTCTATTTCCAAATTAGTAGTATCTTGCCCCTGTACATCATACTTTTCTTTTAACAATAGAGACGTGCCGGATATCTATTCACTGTTTTCAGAGGAAAAGATTTGAATTGAAATAATGTGACTAACGATCTATACAGCAAGATCATTTATAGTTAATCAAAGCCCTTTGTTAAGTAAGCTTTTTCTACCTAGTCTCCGCTGTCATCTATTTAACTCCATTCTAGAGATTAAGAATGAGAGACGGGCGGTCAGACGGATGACAGTGGAAGTTCATAGGTCTAGAATTTTTTTCAAATTGCAGCCCAATAAAGTTACACTGATCAGGAAAAGCAAGCTATATTCTGCCATTTATATTTCATAGAAAATTGAACACAATTTTATTGTTAAAACAAATTTTATTTTATGTTGCCTTGAAAAACAGAATTTTCCATACATTAAACAAATACTAATTCCGAAATAATACTTTGAATTTAAGTAAGATAATAATTTTACGTAAATCCTTTCTAGGTATGTAGCAATTTCTCACGAAAGTATCTACAAAAGCTTTAATATAAGATATTATTTCAAAAATTAAAAAAACAAAATTACTCTAAAATATAACATTTCTAATTTAATCGTAAAATAATATTTAAATGAGCATTTTTTATGGTAGATTTTTTAAAATATTCGTTTACTCATTATATAAATCCTAATTACGAATGAGCAGCAGACATAAATGTAAGTTATTTCTTTCAGAACTTAGAAAGAATATTTTAAATATACAATAAGCTCTGTTCGCGAAATAATTAAACGTAAAATATATTATACTTTATAAAAATGTAATGCTGTGATAAATGAAATTCCGTTATAACATTCTCATCTTTATGCAATAATTCACGATTTGTATCCTAGAGGAATTCCAAAACATCCTCACAAATAACCATTTCTAACCAGAGCACAGCGATGTTATCAAACGTTAGAATGGCAATAAATTGCCAAACCACGTAGAAAAACCACATTAAAGTGATAACCATCTGATTTAATCGAATCAGAGTTTTCAAGAGTCTCTGTTATTCACTCGTTTTAATTCTGTTCAGCTTCTCTTCAAGTAATTCTTACAATAATACAGCAATCACCAAAATTATTTTTATGTAATTAAGATCTTTATATGAATCAAAATAATCCTTTTCATACACATTTCTATCTAAAATTTCCAATATTTTAAATGAATATATTAAATCAAATTTTGTTGTGAATTGAAGAAAAATCTCATCTATAACACATCATTCTGTTCAGACTGAAGTTAGTCTCTTAAAATAATAATGAAAATAAGAGAACTCTAGAATTTTATTGCCTTGAAAGAAACAAAATAATAAAAATTACATCTTAAATAACTTTATTTGAAAAGAAGTTTTAATAAAGTTTCAATTAATTTTGCTTTCTTTATATGATATAAATTTATAATAAGAAAAAATACTTTGAAAAATATTTTTAAAAAGTCAATTTATCATTATCAATTTTTCAATAATTTTTAATGATTTATAAGTAGAGAAACCAATGCAAAACTTAATTTCGATTAAATTAAATTTATTAATTATATATTACTTATTGCGAAAAATTATTTATTGTGACATTGCCATAATGCCAGTTTACAAGTTTTAATCATGTATTTATTTAATTTAAAATATATGCTCTCCACCTCAAATTAGCAGTACCTTGCCCCTGTACATCATACTTCTCCTTTAGCAATAGAGTCGTGCCAGTCGTCTATTTAACTCCTTTCAGGGGAAATATCTAAATTGAAACAACACAATTTCCAGTAGAGATGCGTGTATTGTTAACCAGGGCCTTCACGCTAAAATTGTTTTCATGCCTATTCTCTGCTTTTACGTAACTAACTCTTTTCTCGAGATTTAAAAAAGACAGACAGACGGATTAGACAGATGGACTGACAACAGTGGGAATTATAGGTCTAAAATTTTTCAAATTGCTGTTTAATATAAATTTAATACTCTTTTAATTATTTTCAGTGCGAATATTTTTGAATCGTTTCAATGACTCAATCACTAAAATAATATTTTCTGAATTCTTTTCTAATAAATTATGTTTGAATATTTACAAACAAATCACAAAAATTAAATTACAAAATAAAATTCTATTCTTATTTACCTTTAGTTATAACTAGATTTCCATGATAATGAGATATATTTTATGGATTAATATCTAAACAATGTAGTAGTCTAGACATGCTTTACAACAGTTTTTAATACATGTTAACAATTTCTTAATGGCGAAAGAAAGAAGAATGGTCGAAAAAAATGATAAATAATCTCTATATTTTTACATAACTGTTAACTTCTTATATTAATGACTTATTTAACTATTGTTGGGCTGCAATTTGAAAACATTGTAGACCTGTAAATTTCCACCGTCTGTCATTCCTTAATCTAGAGAACAGTGTTAGGTAGATGAAAGCCGAAATCAAATATGGAAAGCTTATTTAGTAGAGGGTGCCGCTTAACTATATATGTACTTCCGGTATAGACGGGAAGTCATACGATTTAAATTCAAAAATTTTTCCGGAATGGAGTTATATAGATGAACAGCATTAACCTGTTGTTATCAGAAGTATGATGTACAGGAACAAGACACAACTAATTTCAGGTGGAGAGCATATATTTTAAATTAAATATGATTAAAAATTGCAGTCCGACTCGAATTTCCTGTCGAATCGATGACCCTTTCAAAATTATACTTAAACCTTTGTTAAATTGTATAAAATTATAACAATGTGATAATAATATAATTTGACGTAAGAGTTAATAAGTAATTAGTTGTCGCTCATTTCTTATTTTTATTTCCTAGAATATAATATAATTATATGCATTAAAATAGCTTATCTGTATATACCTATCTTGTTTAGCAATTGAACTACATATAGAAAATGTGAACTGTATGGATTAGGAATAAAATTCTTTAGGACCCAACAATATTCGATCATTAATCAATATCTGTTGGTAGCTGCAGTCAACCCATTTTCGATTTTCTTTTTTTTTCGATTAGGAAAGAGTTTAGTGAACATCACAAAATACCGGAGAATATTATTGGATATTGGAAACATGGTACATATTTACGAAACTATATTTATATTCATTGCGATATTGGAAAAGTCTAAAAACTCTGTTAAAGATAAATTGAATTTCGAACCAATTATGTTATCATTTATTTCTAAATGACAAAAAATTTATTAATGATGCCGTTTACTTTATAAAATAAGCGCAATACAGAATTTTAACAGTTAACGTTAAAGAAAAATGATCAACAGTTATATGTCGTTGTCTGAAATGCACTTAACGCTTTAATTAATCGATCCGTTAATCAATAAATCATCGATAATGAAATTACATCAATTTCCTTGTTCAAGAAAGCGAGAGTTATAAGTTGCTTACGTGATTCATTGAAGCATTAAACGTATTATTTTAAAAAATATTAAATTAATTTGAAGATCCACTCGTGGCTCGAACTTTTCCCCCTAAGTTTTTGTTTTGTTTTAATTTTTTTAATAGAAATTGCACTCAATCTCTCTTCTTCTCTCTCGTTTTTCATACTTGAAGCATTGAAAATTTAATTAAAATTAATTTTATAAAAATCAAAATATTTTATAATAAAAATTATTTATGTTATTCAGTTAATACAAATAACCACTTACTTCGTTTCTTGTATCGTTTAGAGAATTTTTTTTAATTTACAAAAAACTTTTTATTATAGTTTATAGTTTTATTTAAAAAAATTAAGTGTGTAAATTTTAAAATAAATTTTTTATATATTATTTAATAATTTAATTATGTCTAAAGTTTAGTGCATTCAACGGAAAAATTGTTACTTGAATTTGCAACTATAATTTCATTAACTGTTTCAATGCATAAAATAATTTATAACTTCTGTAAAAACAAAATATTCGACTGTATATTATTCTTTTATAAGAATTTTTTAAGTAATTCTCAATAAATGTTATTGGTGCAAACAAAATAAAAACAAATATAAAATTGTACTAAAGAGTGTGTCGTGTCGTGGAAACAAATGAGATTTTTTTTCATTATTTAGTTAAAAAACGAGAAATTAATTCGAATTTCCATACAAATTCTAGCATTGTATCTTTAAAAAGATAATCTTTTCTAAAAATTTATTCGTAAATAAAAAGAATGATTACATAAAAATTATGAATAATGCATTACAAATTGAGAAAAAAGGCTACATATATATGATATATAATTATTTATTAAGATGCATTTACATTACTTCTACAAGATGAAATGTTTTTCTAACTTCTTTTTGCAGAAAATAAGTAAGAAATATTGATGTAGAATATTCATTTATCTGGTAAAATGTTTCCCCCCTATAAGAGTAATTTAAATATAAATAAAAAATAATTGGAAAATGTCTTTTGATAATAACAAGTATTTGCTTTATATTATGCAATAAAAAGTAACTACCAATATATTAAGTATAATTAGGTATTAATAATATAATCAAGTATTACTTAGAAATTTAATAGATACATTATTTAAAAAGTATAAGCAAATAATGTAGAATATTTTAAAAATTTGAATCATAACTTCTTAGTCATCATTTTTCTGTAAATAATGGCATATTAATTGCAGAAAAAAAATGCATCTTATGTATTAGGAGAAAACAAATGCATGTAGTGTCATAAAGAGAAAAGAAATATAGAGATTAAATCGATGTTTTATAGTTTTAATTTTATTTTTTAAAATTTACATTTCTTAAGTAAGAATTGTGTTTAATTTATAAATGAATAAAGCTCTATATTGTTAAACAATCATATTTTCTAGTAATTATTTTTGTTAATTTATAACGATGAGAATTTTTAAAAATTATGCTTAAAACTTTCATAGAGAAACTTCTTTATTGTACCAATATTTTGTTACCTCATTCGATACTTTTATGTACTGTACCTATTATGTACTATTCTATAAGTTATACGAATACTTAATTACTAAAAATTTACTAAAAAAATAATAAATATTTTATAAAATCCGAGAATTATTACAAAAATATTCATGGAATATAGAGTAGTAACATTTTTTCCAGAACTCGTAGATATTGTTTACTGTTTCCATTTATTTGCATAAATATCATAACGTTTCACAAAAATAGTATTTTCACATTTCTCGTGTTATGTTGTGTTACATATGTAAATATATTAAAATATATAAATATTAACTTTAGAAAGTTTAATAGGCCTATTGTTAATGCTGTATAATTTTAGTATAAAGATAATAAAGATGATTACAAATTTTATGATCACTTGACCTATTTTAATTATTTGCATGACTTAATTATTTTTATTTTTAATTTGGTGTTGATGAAGTGCATCCTAAACGTCATATACACCTATGCTTAGTGCTATGCTGCACCAAAGTCGAAGCGTAATTATGGAAAACAAATGTTTTGTTTACGTGCTGTTCGTTTATGCACCTGTGTTTAAGAATATTCTATGTGATATGTGTTTAGTATGGCATTGTTCTGTAATATGATGTATGTGCTGGTGTGAATCCCAATGTTTCGACACCTTTGTATAGTGTATGTGGTATCACGCCTGTGCAAGAAAGGATTTAGCGTAATACATACGTCATCCATAATATTAATACATACAAGATTTATACAGATTTCATAAAAGAAATCATTTTAATTAAAATTAAAATAGAAAAATTTCTGATTACTTGTAATATATTAAATATTTTATTTTATCTATTTTAGCTCATTTTTAAAAACAATTGTTAACTACAGGAAGCAGATAGCTAAATATTTCTTCAAAATTCTTATTTTAAAAAATAATAATAAATAAAGAATGCGATTATTCTCAGTGTTATATTGATGTCCGTTATTATTATCATGCAGATGTAGATTATTCTGTATCCTGTATAAGATACTGTATAAATTAGTTAGCCATTTTAAAGTTAAATTATTTATTTAATATTTTTAAAATTATATTTTTAATTAAAATAATAAACTTATTTGAAGACAAAAAACTTAAACAAAACGATTGGGTTGGTACAATAAGATAACATATCAGAGATCTACCATGAAAAAGTGCCTCCTAGAGGACTTTTTGTGGGAAACTAGCTTCTATGCGTGTGTTAAAGAAGAATTTAGTTGTTTTTTAACCCCTTTCTACACACAGTATATAAACTGAAAAATTATATACTGCGTGTATTTGCTGTATATATAAAATAGTTTGTTTATAAGTAGTTGTATTAATCAAAACTATTTATTTATAAATTAATTTGTTACTTTAGATAATTAACAATAAGGAAGTATAATTAATCTTACAGTATAAATTACAGTATTATGAAGAAAACTTGAGCATTAAATCACTGCTATTTTGTATTCCTATAATGGTTTCTTCTGTTTTAGAGGAAATGGTAAATTGACATTCTAATTACTCTGTTTTATGATTGTGAGCCTTTCCAATTATATAATTTGCAATTCTGTATTAAAATTAGTATAGTAATTTGGATAACGATATAATTTTTTTTCCTGTAATAGAATTTGTCCTAGATTGAAAAATATTGTACAAGCGAATTACTTTGCTATATGCTAAGTAATAGGTATATAAGTACAGTATAAGCAATTACATATAGCAAAGAAATTCGAATTATATAATTCTCCTATTAATTTTCATTTTTCTGAAGTAATATATACAGTATTAGATTAGTGTTTGATTACTTTACGTCAGTAAAATTCTCAACACTTCTAGAACCTTACTAACTAATGTTATTCCTACTCTTCAGAAATTCTTATTTAAAAAGTGAAGTTGATTCACAGAACTAATGGTAACAGCATGATTTAATATAGAAGTTTATTAAGCGTTTTGAACATTATTTATTTTATTGTTTTCTAATTTCGTTAACGTTAACTTTTAAAAGAAACAGCTTTAATCCATTGTAAACAGAAGCTTAATTTTGTTGTTTTCATATTAATCTAAGTTAAATAATGTTATTGTAGAACTTTTTAGTTTAGTATGCTAATCTGCGTCCGTATTAAATAATTGAAGTAAAATGTTTATTTTGTAAAAGATAGTAGTTGCTAGGATTATAATGTAATCTACGTTGTAATCCTCATAAAATTAACAAAATCCAAATTAATTGGATGAAATGTTTAGAGTATACCTAACACATTCTGTTTTCGCAATAAATTGATTAAGTTATTTATTTTTATTTACATGTTCGGAAAAATTAATAAATTATCTTCGTTGAAGTATAATTTTATTTTAGACATAATATATTTAAAATTATCGTGTATTTTCTAGTTCATTACACCAACTATAAGTGATATAAAATACAGTAAAACTTGTTTTAAATAGAACCTGCATGAAATGAAACCTGCATAAACGAAAAAAATAATTTGGTACCGTACGATTCCATTTTATACAAATTATATTCTACTAACAGAGGAAAAGATTAATTCATGTACTGCTAACATACTGTATGCCTACAGATCTTTCTTATATAAAGTTCAAAAATGGTATATTGTTCATAATTCTGCTTTAATCCATATTTATGTATTTTTAATAATTTCTATTTACTGTAGGAAAAGTATATAATATATGTTAAAAGGTAAATAATATGGATGTTAAAAAGTTAGTATGTAAGAATATTTATAAAATACTTAAACACTGTAATCACAGAGGTAGTCGAATCTAGAGTATGTTAACCACAGAGATTTTTGTGGTAGCATAATCGAGAGAATGTTAACCACAGAAGATTTTATGGCACTAAAATCGACAATATGTTTACATCCGAGATGTTAGAATCTATGGTAAAGATTATCAGTAATGTTAATTAATTTTACAATTTTTTAGTTTTTGGAAAAAATGTGAAAATAAAGTCTAGAATTAACAAACACTTATCATTAAACACGTAAATATATATATCTAAAAACACACTGTAATTGAAATACACAGTTGGACATTAAAATTGCTACACCGTGAAGAATGCATGCAACAAACACGAAATTTGCATGAAAAGTACTCCATTCTGGGTGCTCTGTACCTCAAGATTACCTATCAATTTGATCATGTCTTCCTTTCATTATACTGTATGTGTAAAACAAATATAATTCTGCTATTTGCTTTCCTTCCTGGTGTAGCAATTCTAATGGCTAGCAGTACATAAATCGATTTAACACAGATATATAAGCAGTTACTTTTATGAATTTTGAATTTAATTATAAAACATTATACCATAGAAATGACTACATTAATTAGTATCAGAAGTTAGGATAAACACTGCTGATATTAATTACTTTATTAAAATGCTCTTAAGAGTATTAATGATATATTACAATACTAACACACATTATTAATCTCTTTGTAATTTAAATAAACTCCAACCAGATTTCATAAAAGAAATCATTTTAATTAAAATGAAAATAGAAAAATTTCTGATTACTTGTAATATATTAAATATTTTATCTTATCTATTTTAGCTCATTTTAAAAACAATTGTTAACTACAGGAAGCAGATAGCTAAATATTTCTTCAAAATTCTTATTTTAAAAAATAATAATAAATAAAGAATGCGATTATTCTCAGTGTTACATTGTGTCGTTATATTATCATGCAGAATGTAGATTATACTAGTAATCCTGTACTAAGATACTGTATAAATTTAGATTACAGTTAAAAGATCATTAAGAGCAACGTCTAAATTAATCTTCATTTGCTAAAAAAAATGATTGAATTTATCACAATTTACTCTAAGAAACTGAGATAAAAATTTAATAGTTTTTTTCCCATTTAAATTTTTTTTGTTGTCTCACAATTAACTTTTACTAATTCTGCTTCTGTATTCTTTTTTATTTTTTATTTTTGTAATGATGATGTGGCTCTAAACAAGTAGCTCGATTTTGTTAGATAAAAGGAATTTGGAGATGTACTTCTATGTCTATTTGACGTCATTTTAATACTTTCTCATTAAAGAATGGTAAAATAATGTCAAATTGATGCAAGTGTATTTTTTCGACAAAAGAATGATATAAAAATATAAACATCTTTAATATCATCCTACGTGTTATAGAATGTTATTAGTTTTATAGACTACGTGCTTATATATATATGCTATATCATATATACTTATAATGTAACAATTATAACTTCAGAACATATTTTTCACAGCAAAAAATTATAGATATGATTACTATATAAAACGTTAGAATTTTATTTAATGTATACAAAATAATTAATGAAGAAGTAAGACGGTGATTATCTTCAATACGCAGATACAAGATATTATCACAGAAATATCAAGAAATGTATACATTTATTTATGAATACGATATTTTAATGCTGTTCTAATATAGGCAAATTACCTAATTATCATTCTGTTTACATTTAGAACATTATTAATCTGGCAGTGTAACGTGTCTTAGATGCAAACAATGAATATCAATTAATCTACCTTTAGTGATCGTATTTTAAAATTTCGAAATAAAATCCCTAAAGGTATGTTTCCTATATTACTAGATGCAATTTTTACACATTATTTATGTTAAAATTTGTTTTTGATAACGAGTAATTATTTATTGTGACATCGTCACAATGTTGGACTGCAGTTTATAATCATATTCTTAATATATTCAATTTAAAATATATGTCCTCCATCTCACATTTGTAGTAACTTGCCCCTGTACATCATACTTTTCCTGAAAAGATCATAGTCATGTCGGTCATCTATGTTAACTCCATTCAAGAAGAAATTTTTGAATTGAATTTGCGTGACTTCTGGTCTAGAATAGAACTTATTATATAGTTAATCGGGTTTTCCTTCCCCTATTATGTCCATATCTGTTTTCGTCTTTCATCTATCTAACAACTTTCTCGAAACTCAGGGAGGACAGACAATCAGACCGACGGCAGTGGGAATTCATAGATCTACAATTTTTTAAAATTGCAATCTAACTATTATTAGACTAAAAAATGTTGTGGAAATCGAAAATTTTCTCATTTATCATTTAAGTGATCCTCAATTTAATTTGTTATCTTTTTGGATTAAATTGTTTTCTATTTATATTTTTGTTTAGAATATTCTTTAACTTTTTTATTTTAATATTAAAATTATTAACAAAGAAAATTATCTTTACAGAATATTTGCATAAAAGCTTAATTTTTATCTTTCTTTAAACTTATGACATGATCTCATGCTTTATAGTAGAAAAGATTTATTTACTGTGTAAATGATTTATGAACAAAATTACATATTTAAATGTTATTTCATTATACATGACTTTATATTTAACAATATTATCATATACATTTTACATAAGACAAGTTTGAATGATAAATATAGAGTAGAAGTACTTAAACCATTATATACTGTACTCATTATTGATATTTCTTATTTAGTATTTAAAAATAAAGATATAAAGTTAGCTATAAATATTTATTGCATGAATAATATTGTATATAAATTTGTTAAGATTATATTATTTATTATCAATTTATATTGACGAATTGTAAATTGTTTTACTTTTCCATATTTGAGAAAAAAAATTGGTAGAATATTACAGCAAATCACTGTATTCAAAGTTCTTTCGAGATGATGTTACTTGATATTAGAAATGCCATAAACAATAACGTTTACTGAATTGTTTCATCTCCTTTGAGAATCTCTTCTCTTGATAATTTTACAAAGATGTTCTGTTTATAGTTTTGAAAAGTTGATTGCTTTTAATCTCTATTATTTATATTTTTATATGTACTGTAAATATTTACTTCGAAATGTCATCTGATTACATTTCGAATAAAAATTTGCTTTATATTTTTCAATATAATCTTTGTTTTTTACGTACATTCAAGTGGAATTTTTCGTATTTTTAATTAATGTAAATATTTTAAAATTAATTTTTTTTATATTTAAGTATTAATAAGTAATGATTTCTACAATTTCTAAGAAAATCCTTAAATACCTTTCATTAATTAAATTATTTTAATATATATACTTGGTAAAAAATTGTATATAAATTTTCAATGAATATGAATGGTTCTTTGTGTTTTCTCATTAAAAATTCATTATTTTTATTACAGTAAAGATATAAAATATAAATTTTTCATAAACTTCGATCGATTTTTTAATAAAATATTTATTCACGAAAAATACTTATATACAACTTAGTAATTAGTTTCAAATTTTAATTATTTTCTGTAAGTAGATTTTAATTAAGTTGGTATCAAGAAATAATATAAAGTTCCATCATTTTTGAACAGAATTTCTTTTAAAAAATGTGATTGATTAATATTCATAACGTCCATTAACGTCCATTAACGTCATCTCAAAATTTTACAGAAAATTATCTTCAGCATTATAACTTTATTTAGGATAAAGTATGGAGATATCTTAATATTCTTCTATGTTTTGGTTGTTTTTTTAACTAAAAAAGTCATCGACTCGTAAAAAATACAATTTTCAGGAACCGTTTATCATTACTTTATTGGGTTCTATTTATCTTGATGCTTATAAATACTAGTTACGATATGTATTGACCTACACTATACTGTCTCACTATATACTTATAGTGAAGCTCTTACTTTACGTAACTATAACTGTTATATATTTAGTTTTACTTACACTATACTTATCATTTTTCGACAAGTAGCACATTACAACATATAAATTTTATTAATTTATATGGCTTTTTATCTATTATCTAGGATAATAGTGATGAACAAAAGTTCTGAAAAACACCACCGTTGGTTTTCTTTCTCATTGGAAATCGATAACTCAATCCACGCAAATGGGGCTTTTAACTTTTTTCTGCGTGAGAGGACGCCCATTCAAAGAAGCAAAAGGAGACTAACTTTTTTAACAAGAAAATTAAATTTAACTAACTATGTTGTTTTACACCTCTGCCTTCAAGACAATGCGATTTTACACAGTCGCAATTACATTATGGGTCGAGAGAGATGTTAGAGGTGCCTCCAGACATAAATACCAGATACTGGCAGCGTACAAAAGAGACGTTACAGGTTCGAATTCAAATCGATACAGTGGATAATCGTTGGGATTGAGATGGTTAGATGAGGCAGTGAAAAAAATTGTCTAAAGTGTTCATGGAAAATGTTTAAGTTCACTCGTTTGACTTCTATGGATCGGTTGGTGGAAAGCAGCAATGTTCTTTTAAGCCTTGAGGACAGAGTTTTGACAACGTCTTCGTATCTTTTCTATCTTCCTCTCTTCAATTATTTTGAGATTCTGCCCAGACTCCTTTCGTAAATTTTCTTTGGAAGACAGACGGGTTACGTTTTTTTTTTCGATCGACTCTTTGAATTGTCACCAAAAGTTTACGGGATCAATCGGATCCAAACAGGGCTCGTGCTGCTACAGTTGTAGGCCTATTTGTTTGTGCTCCTCAATTAATGTTTTATGTATTGTCATTTTATGTTTTATATACATAAAACATTAAGTGACAATTAAAGTTCGTTAACATTACAGTAAAATCTCCATTTTACAGATCATTTCGGACGAGGGGGTATTCATTAAAGTCGAAAAACCGTTATATAATAAAGTAGATTATCCGAATATCTGTGTTAAAAATTGATAAATTACTTAGTTTATTCGTTTTTATTTCTGTAGTTACGTTTGCATAATTACACTAAACAAATAAATAATGTCAGACGATATATTTCACAAATTTGAAATATTGAAAAATTAAATCTTCTTCATTCTTCTGTCTTGTCCAATCACCAGCATAAAACAGTTTTTTCTTCGCAGAGACAAACTTTTCATTGAGGCTACTCCTAAGAAAAGATTATGTAAAACAGTTTAAAATTTCATTGGTAATAAACCAAACAATTTAAAATCTGTATATCAATATAATTACAAATTAAAATGGCAGTAATCTTAATAAAGAGGTCGTCTCTGCGAAGAAAAAACTGTTTTTTTTTCTGGTGACTGGACAATACGAAAGAATGAAGAAGACTTAGTTTCTTCGATACTTTAAATAAATAATGTTCTTAAAAAAGAAAACAAAATTTAAACTTGACAAGAAGCACAAGAAAACTTTCCTTTGTATTCGTATTTGTATGATGATATACAGTTCACTTTAATCCCTTAAAATAATACTTTAATTTAATTACACATAAAAAGCAAATTTTCGGTTTGTGTATGTCGTACGAACCGGAAAATTTTTCAATATAAATAAATAAAAATAAATTGTATAAGAGAAAATAATAATGATGTGATCTGATGTTATCTGATGTTAATTTTTCTTTATGAGTTTCATAATTTTTTGCATTTAAGACTTTTCGCGGCAGCTTTAGGACCGCTTTCAATCAATCATCAGTAGTGGAAGTTTTCACTTCCAGTTTTATTGCTAAGAGTACAGTTACACCTACTTTACTCGGTACTCTTCTCCCTTAATTGTTGACATTCTGTTGGGTAAACAAGGGGCAAAAGGCCTGTGGTGAAGACATTCACTGGCTCATAGGCATGCATGAGAGAAGGAAGCTGCTTGATCCATTCTTCACACCAAGTTTGAGGCACCAACACTTTGGCCACAAAGTTTTCTGAAGACTATGTTGTGTCTACTTTTGAAGCTTTGAAGTCATCCACTGCTGACTTTAAATTTGCTATGGCAAGACGTTTTTCAAAATCTTAGCTTTCCTTTGTAACATCATTCTGCTTAAGAGAAATTCCTTGGCCTTACCATTACACAAACCATTTTTCTTATACATTCATCTACATCTGGAAAAGAACATTTTAAAATTTTTTCACTTTGTTTTTATTGTTTTAAAAGTTTCTCTACTGAATCTCTGTTCTCTATTATTGTTGAAAAGTACTCGACAGACTATCAAACTTGTTGCAACTTTCTTCTTTTTCATCTGAGCATTTCCATCCAAAAATTAAAATTATCAATTTTTATTCATTTGAGAAGACATCAACTTTCTTTTTACACTAGCAATTTGCTTCTCTTAATGTCACAATAACAAATGTAAATAAACGAAAAACATCGGTCAAGCAAATTTATTAAAATTCATTATAACATGCCACCTGAAATAAGCAATAAGATACAAGCCAAACTCTTAGCCAACCAGAGAAAATCAGCATTAATTGCAACCATGCAATGTATTGCAAGAGATGTTTTCAACTATATTTATGCTATCAAAATGTAGTTGCTGAGTTTTGAATTTGTAATTGACACTTCAGTCCATAATTTGTGATATGAGAAGCTTTGGGAGAAAATTATTTGAGAGAAACATGGAAAATATTAAGAAAGTAGGCTGAAAATGCAGGAAAAAAATTGAGATGGAGTATTTATGTAAAGTTTTGAAATCTAGTAAATATTTTAAAATAATTTATAAAAACTCATTGTGGGTATCTTGAAACTCGCCGGTTCAAGAAATAATAAAAATATATAGTTATCTTTTATCTAAATGTAGGAAATGTATTTGTGGTTACAGTATATAAATTGTCTAAAATTAGATAATGAAATAAATACTATTACTTTCAACTTATTTGCAGTGATTATGATTAAGTTTTTATCTCCCCTGGAAATTCCGTAATCAGCAATGAAACCTTTTTCACTATTCCTTCATCATGCATCAGTCTTTGTTTCCATTAACATTTTCTTCAGAAATTTGCATCATACTGCATTCTAATACATCATTATAGAAGTCTTCTTTTGTTTTAACTTCTACTGTTAAATGTTGTTATTCGGAGAAAAGAAAACTATTAAGGAGTCTCTTGTAAATGAACAGTCCGAGAACGATTCGATTTTATTATAAAACAAAAACTTACACGTATTTAAATATTCCTTTTCTAATTCCCAGTGCAAATTATTGATTTGGTAAAAATGTTTCCTTGTAAATCCGTCTCCAAAAACCACCTTTAATAACAAATAAATTAAATTCAATTATTTCTAAATTTAATGAATTGTAAAAATCATATAATTAAATTTTTAAACGTTTTAAACGATTTTCATTTATTTCTAGAAAATCTTTAATGAATTCTTAATAGGCAGCAATGGTTTGTGTAGTAATGTGTCGTTTAGAATTTTAAACTCATAATTTAAATTATCTTCTAACATTTTACGTATGAAACAAAACTAAATATAAATCTTGATTTATATTAATACCATCAATATTTAATTTCTATTGATTCGGGGATCAAATTTATTAAATTACATTTAAAATTTTTGTTTGTAATATCAGATTTACTAGAAAAATATTTATTTATTATTATTTTTTAAAAATTTTACCTTTATTTATTTTGAAACAACAAATGTAATACTTTACTCTTTATAGATTAAAAAGTAATTATGGAAGGAGAAAGGAAAACTCGAAAGATGTTCAAAATATAAATGAAATTTCTAAATTATTAGGATTCAAATACAGAATTCCAGATTTATTACAAAGGTAGAGTTTTCTCTGTTTTAGCAAATACAGAAAAGTACACATTAATTTAGTTAGTAGTTAAGTAGACTAAATGAAATTTCCAATCAAAATCTTACCTTTCATTAAGTAACAATTATCCAATTAAATTAGAAGATACAGATGTAAAAACTGTAGAAACTGTATATTTCTTTTTAAATTTTAAATAATTAAATATTGATTAAAATTGATTGGAACACATCCCAATTTAGCCGAAATTAAATTGTTTTATTACAAGCTAACCCATGATATAGAATTGTCAGACACCACACTTCATGTAAATTGTATTCAAATTCTTGTGTGTTAAGAGTGTGAATTGTAATGCTAAATTGTTGCATGTAGTGTAAGAAAAACTGAAGAGGAAATAAGTCATTCCTTTGTTTTCCTTCGTTGAAATTTGTTGGAAATGTATGTCATGTATTGAACACTTATAAATTACGAAAGTTGTTGCTTTTTCTTCACGTTAATATTAGAAGTGTATGTTAGGGACTTTTAGGGTTAATTTCCCATATTGTCATCTCTGTAATTAATTATTGTTCTGGAAAATGCGTTGAATTTTCAATTATATTAACTGTTCCACTGATATATTTAATATGGTATGACAATATACCTATTCTACAAAAGTAATTTCCGAAAGAAGATAATTCGAGGTACTTATTAAATAATGTATCAAGTATATTTATAAAACTGTAACGTGAAATGTGATTACAAAATAAGCTTTTAATGTAATTTAAATTCGTAAAAGAATCCTTAATTATTGTCGATATTAAACGAAAAGGAAGTAGCGAAATTAAACTACTTATCTTGATTTTTCTTTCTTGTGTCTTGAAGAGAAAATGTCAAAAAAAAATTCGTTCTTGGAGAAACACAAATTTCCTAATTTTGGGTAATCTTGGAAATTGTCTGAAATGAAATTCTTATAAGATAATACACGAAATCATAGCATAATTTAGTACTTTAAAGGTTTATGTGGAAAAAGTATTAACATTAAAAGTATTAAAAGTTATAACAAAGTACTAAAAGTTGTCTTTCGATTTAAATGTGACAACTGATTCTGATCAAATTATTAATCAATTTATGACATTAATGCCTTTGGTAATATTTCTTTCACTGTTTTATTTGATTTCAACACTGGAAAATAAACCTATCTGTTTAGGATATCGCTTACATTACATATATTTGACACAATCCGGTTTCTATATCGATTATATATTTTAAGAAACAGCTTCTACACAAATTATTTGTGCTTCAATGTCCTTAATTTTTTAATTTTGTTTTATATTGCCCATGTAGAATTTGTTTATATATAGGAGTTTTTATACTGGGGTAGTGTCGAAGTAGTAAAGGTAGGAAGTCTTATTCAAAAGATAAAACAAAACAGCTTCTATATACTTACAGAGATTTTGTCATTTACTTTATGTATCTCCTATTCAAACATGAAATATCGCTTACTTTCGAACCGAATCACTTTCAAAATCACCTACCGAATCAAAATTTTGCTAACAACAAAAAGAAAGAACAATTTGAAACTATTGTTTATTAGTTTCCAATTGTTCTCTTTTCTATTGTTGACGTCACCACAAATGCGTCACTTGAAATTTCTACGTGAAATCATTTAGATCATCACTATAAATGTCCAATATTTGTGGGTACTTTTTAAATTTATTATAATTCAGCATAATTGAAAATTAATAAAAATTGGTAGGAAAATATAAGGGATTATTTCTGTAAATCATATTATCTTATATTAAAAATACGGTGTAATTCTTCCTTCGAACTTTGTTATGTTTGAAATCCACTTTGATATTTTAACTTAATTTTATAAATTAACATTTTAAAACTTCTCTTTTAACTACAATTCCTTAATTTTTCCAATCTGCAAGTCTGTCTGTCCTTTCTTAATCATGAGAATGTTTCTTCAATTTCTTAAATTCTTAATCATGGCCTGTTATTTAGTATATAATGTGCTAATACTACGCATTAATTAATTAATCTAACCGTTTAGAAGACACTGTGGATGATAGATCTATAAATGGAGGACATCTAAATTCCTTAATCATAGTCAAATACAAAGATGATTTTCAATATGCCTACCATTCTAAAAGTTGTAAGTATAATAGACAAGTGTTTCTCAAGCATTCTGCCAGTTATTTTTTTATTTATTTTGCTTTGTTTTTCATTCCATTCGTGGACTAGTATTTTTGTTAAGTTAAATGAAAATAGTTATAAAGTGGAGAGAACTGACTTAAAATACATTTTTTATTTTAATTTTTAGAATTAACAAGAAAAATAAAGTAAGAAAATTTAATTCTAATTATTTTGAAAAAAAAAAAAAATGTAATTTCCCGGGCCGATTCGAAGGCCAGACCACCCCGTGATTACTTTTAATATTAATGAAGAAATTTGATATTATAACAGAAATTACTTTACATTTTAAAATATTTATTTTCAACGTGTTTATTTAGAAATCAGTATAGATTTTTCATCGTTTCCGAGCTGTTAGAAACGTAATTATGTATAAGTGTAATTGCAAAACAATATCATACATTATTCTTAATTATTTTTAACAATGTTATTTAAACATACAAGATAAGAGTTCCGTATAATGACGTAAATTTAAAAAATTTAAAGTTGTGGATAATAAGCGTCTTAATTAGGATGGCCAGATTGCCGAAGTGGTTAAGTGATGGATCGAAAGTCATGCTACTTCATATGGACAACGTATGTAAAGCTTAGGAGCCGATAAGTATATAAGAAATTCTGATTTGGATCGAAAGTCATGTTATTTCAATTCGAAAGTTTTCCCAGACAGAGTTAAATAAGTGTGACCGGCATGACTCTCTTGTTAACTGGAAAAGTATGGCAACATACTACTGAAATCAAGAGCATTATGCATCCAGATCTAAAAATTGCAGCCCGGCCCTATGACGAATGTTCATTGGATATTGAAAATCAATGGCTGAATTAATCATGGGTTTTTCATACCAAAGACATCATTGGTATGAAAAACACATAAGAAATTTAATATTTTTTCAAAGATATAATACTTTTTAAGATATAAAATGGCCTACTTAATGCCAATAATCAAAAATAAAAAGTTATTAATCAGTTCAGACTAAACATTTAATTCCTAATATATATACACATTTAATATTTTTTGAAAGATTTGTAAATTTATAAACGTCAATTGAAATATTTAATAAATTAATTTATATATTAAAAAACGTCACTCTTAACTATTTCTAAATGAATTACGTGTTTAATATGTACATATTTTATTATAAATTATAATTATAATTTATATAATATTTTAAAATTGAATAGCTGACCTTACTTACTTGTTTATTATATTATATTAATTATGCATTATAGTTTATATAATAAACAAGTAAAGTCAGCTAGCTATTCAGTTTTAAAATATTATTTACATTACTGTATTTTCAATATACGATGTTTTTACACTTTATGATTTGAAACAAAATAGTAAAATGATATATATAATAACAGTTATAGTTATAAATAGTATGAGAGACGAATATTCAAGAGCACACGTAACTCAATACAGTAATGTATTTGAAGTTGGTTGCCACTATAACTTCACCTTACCATAGAATTTAATTGTGTGTGGGGTGTGTGAATACAATATAACTGTAATATTTTAATACATTATATTTTGCAATAAAAATTTCAGAGTAAAATATCCAATATCAGAATATTTAATACTTAATAATAAACTAAAATATATTAATAAGTACGTATTGTTTTATTGTATTAAATTATTTATGATAAAATGCTTGATAAAATTTTAATTTGTTCAGAATATCTAAAACTTATTACAAGTGAAGCAAACTACACAATATTATCGTTCTATACTGATAAGACTTAATTAAGTCTCTTGACAGATTTGCCAAAGTGAGTCATGCAAAAAAAGATAAGAAACATTAAAATTAATTTCAACAAAAAATCGATTCCAGATATTCCTGCTAATCAAATGAAACTATTTATGAACTGTGTCGTTGTAATTCAATAAAAGAAAGGAGACACACTATTTTTAACAGCTATAATTGTTTAATGTCTATCAATTATGATTCTATAAACGAATTTTTAAATTCTTTCTAGGTGTATTTCGTTGCGATTTTTTATACATTTTACGTATGTAGAATGACCAATATAACAGAATTCTTAAACAATTATTATATATCAAGTATTTTTAAAACTCTTGTTGCCCTGTGGACACTAAGACTTTTTATTCATGTCTATCGTGGGTTTAGCTAAGATCTCAATGGAGGCGAGAAAGGGATCCTGATGCTCCCGAAAAATTCCTGAGACTCTTTCTCCTCCCAGATTTGATTCTGTCCCACAGAGCCGTAGCCTGACACCTTAACAGCCTAGACCATTCTGAAAATAAAACTTTGTTGGTGCACGTAATTACTGTTTCTCTATTGAAAATATATTGACAAATAACTCTTATTTTAATAATAGAATTCTTCAATTCTTTGATATTTTTCTAGAGATTTCCAAAATATAAAATTACAAGACATTTTTTATTTTGTTATTTGTATTATATTAATAATATTGTCATAACTATTTTCAGTTAAACCAGTATTATTAGCATGTATTTAGCTCTTTTAAATATACGTGTTTATAAAGTACTACCTATTTTTGTCAAACATTATTTATAAATAAATGCTAATTTTAGTAAAATTTATATAATATTGCCTGTCGATTTGTTTTAGTTTCCATAATAATTTATGGAAACAAAAACAAATTATATTGAAAAGTTGTTCACTACATTATTTGGGCAATGTTTAAATTTAAATTATTTTAAAATATTATGACTTTATTAAGAACTGCTTAGGCCATACAACAAAGTAATGAAACTGTACATCTGAAAACAAAGAAAGCACTAAGGAAAGGATTGTTCTGTTTGGACTCATATTCAGATGCTCTTGAATTAGATTTTGAAGAATGTGAAGATACTTCCACACAATATTTTGTCGAAAGTGTCATTTTACACGAACTTGTCCTGTTGTAAGAATTAAAGTTGCAATTCATATGAAGGATGTTTATGCTTGTACTTCATTTTAATAATTATCATAATTTGAAGCTTGCATTATAAATAGCCTGAAGCGTTTTGGCTTCTGGAATAAATACATTCAAAATTTCAATTTTATAAGAATTAGCAAAGATCTAAGTTATTTAAGTGATGTGTATTTATTTCCAGTATTCTAATAATCTGTTAAAACATAATTTTAACGGAAATCACTTAAACCTTAATAATAAATTACCCTTTGTTGTAAACAATAATAATTTCTTTCATCGAAACCATCTCCGATATGGAAATTATTTTCAGATTTAAAGATAATCAAGTGTGATTTTTTAAAAATAAATCCTCGATCTTTTTCGTCAAGAACCATTTTACAAGCTGTTTCCTTTGAAATTTTTCAGTGCTTAATTGATTATTGCATAGTTATTTAGTCTTCTGCTTTGATACTGACATTAATAACGTAATTAAGGCGCTTGACAATGTTTATTCTTTGTCCAATAAACTTCAGTATTTTACGCATTTAATCTTTTATTATTCGATCAAGTCTCATTTTTCTTTCTTTACCCCTTTAAAGTATTTTTTATGGTCATTTACCACTAAATTACATTTTTATGCAAAATTTATCTTGTTTACACAAACTCAATTATTATTGACTGATTGTTTTCCGTCATTCGTTCTTTTATTATTTGTAAACACGCGTAACTTTAACAATAAATTTTACTTAAATTGCATTTAAATGTTGTAAATATTTCGTTTTAAAATTTATATATATATTTTTAACTGTAACTTTCTTATGAAAGTTTTATTTTTTATCGTCATTCGGGGTAATCTTACGTCATACTAAGACTTTTCCTCTTTATGATAAAGATAAAATAAATAGTTTAACCCTGGAAGATAGATGGAAATGGTGTTTTCTTTCCTGACGTCATTAATCACTTTTAACATATGATCATACTCAAAGATTAAATTGTAGTTTGCTGGCAGATGAAACACAATCCCTCGCTTTGTGTATCGTCAACTTGTAATAGAACACAGATTTAAGTGTTATTAGTTTTTACCAAAGTGGGTAACGCGTGTTGGGACTTGAAATAAGCTGAAATTATCTGCTTTAAATATATTTAGATCAGCCATTCGTTTTCCGGTTTAGTAGGAAGAGTTATATATCACAATAGTTTAGTCAATTCTTTCGTTCTCTGTGTATTGTAATTTCAAACGATTTCACTATTTTAAGAACCACTAAAAAGTTCAATTTTTGGTTTGTCTTATAATAACATTTGATATTTAGAATTGTATTCGAATTTTATGTAGACTTTCTATTCGTTATCTTATTCATTATGGAAATTCATACTGCATTGATACAAGCTTATTGCTCAAAGTGATTTCAAGCTATCATCAAATAAAACAATTAATTTAAATAAATAAATATAAATATAAATAAATAAATAAATATATATATATATATATATATATATATATATATTGTATTTTGAGACCATTTCTAGGAGTCTCACGGCTGGAACACCAAAAAATTGATGTAAGAGGAAGGCTGAAGTTTCAGAAACATAGACGAAGATGCATAGGAATATCAATACCAGCTACATGTTAATGAAATGGCAGAAAATAGATTACATAATGCTGCATTCCGGCAACAACCTACAGAAACGAGAGAGCAAGGAAGAGGCCATGCACGAGACCAAGAAGAGCATGGGTTCTCCCTTGGAGATAGAGGAAATAGAGAGAGCAGGACGTCTTGAGTTTCAGGGAATAGAACTAGAATGGAATAAACCCCATACATATATATCAATATGAAATCTAATAAAATAAATATAAATAAATGAATAAATTTACAATTTATAATCATTTTTAAAATAAAAATATTGCAAGATCATTTTAAAAACTGCATCGTATTTTAATTAAATACATGAAAATAATAACAAAAATTTTGAAAACAATTTTCGTTTTTTGTATTTATATTTTTTCTTATTTGTGTAATATAATTTATGATAGGATTTCATTAAAATTTTCATTAAAAATTAATCAAAAATAAACTCTAAATATAATTTATATTCGATAGAATTTTTTTTTAACTTTCTTATTTATTTTTATTCTTAAATAAATAAAATTCCATTTAAAAATTAAAATTTAATTAAGTTTCTTAATTAATAAATAATTAATAATAATAACTTAACTAATTTTAAATAACGATTTTATTTTATTATTAATGATAAATCGAATTTATGAATAAGAAAATAATTATTAAATAAAAAGATAAGGGAATAAAGACGTTATTGAAGTTATAAATAAATTTAAATAATATAATTTTAAATTACGGATTTAAATCTATAATTTTTGGTTTGTCTTATAATAAGATTTGATATTTAGAATTGTATTTAGAATTTAAGTAGATTTTTCACTGTTAGACCTTCCTTAATAAATCTATAAAGTATTGTTAGTATAAAAAACATTCTAGTTTAGAAAATATCAAAAAGCCTGTTCTATCAATATGATAGAACAGGCTTTTTACGTAATTACGTAATTAAATTTTGTACGTAATTAAATTTTGCTGGATACCAACACGTCAGTATAAAAACGAACTTGCTAAGACAGTTAAATCACTTTTCCATTGCTCTTTTTTCTACATGAATTTATATCCAAATATATTAGCATGTAGCAAACAATTTAAGATGCACAGACTAGTAATAAACTTTATAAGATAATACCAGGGGAAAACAGTAATCATTGGAGAATAAGCATGAGAAAATTTTCGTGATATGATTGCTTATAAGACATAAACGTTTCACCCACTGTTAACTTTGGCGGTTGAAGATCATTCTGTGTACACCTGCAATTGAATTCATCTATATTTTAACTACTTATCACGAATTTATCCGTTCACAGCATTTTAATGTTGTTATTTTATTCTTTTAATCTTTATTGGACATGATTTTGACCAATGTTTTTTATGTTGTCGGCTATTGGCCTTTAAATAAACTGCAACTTTAGTTCTTGTATCATTTTAACAGTGCGTTTTATAGTACATTTACACCAGTGATTTTATCGATATATATTGGTTTTACAATATTGATCTGCTTAGATGTCTTCAGATCTATTCTTCGTTTTAATTATTGTTTACGGTATTAAATCCTTTATAGTATTTAACATTTTTATTTCTTCTAGTACTAGTACTATCTTATTAAATTCTAACAACTACTTGGAACAGTATGGTCTAGTATACCCTTGTGCCAATAAAGTTAAAAAACTTGATCTTTTTATTCATTTAAAAAGTAAAAGAGATATTTAAAATCCAATTAAGATGTGTATTAAATTAAATTTAATTGTATAAAACATTATTTTAAAAAATTATGTTTAAAATATAGAGTGGCCTATAAGTCGCAACTCTATACCATTTAAAAAGAGAATAAATTTTTCTTTGTTAATTTTTCTATTTACTTTTTATATAATAAAGTACATAAGTTCATAACGAAGCTATAAGTTTAAAATTTCATCTATGGGCAGAGATAGTCGAGGTCAAAGTTTGCCATATAAAGTCTATGGACCTATATGTCAGTTGAGTTTCCAATTGTCGTCAATTTAAATTAAACTCCAGGATAAGTTTTTATTTTTTGATTTTCAAAATATGAAACAAAGGTTTGAAAATATAAAATAGGAAAATAGATTTTAAATTGATAAAATGACTTTTCTACCACCCTGCATTTTTATATAAAGTTAATTTATTTTAAAAAGTTCTTTAGCAACGAAATTGCAAATTAAAAAATTAAATATTATAAAAAGTAAACAATAATTAAACTAAAATAATTAATGATATGTATATAAAAATATTTTCTAAAAAATTCTGAAAATTTCGATGAAAGAAATGGAATATAAATCAAGCCAAGAGAGTTTCTTATACAGTGGGTGATCGGTTAACGAACATTTTCCCGAAAGATTTTTATGTTCGGACAACGAACGCCTCACAGAACAAACACAAGAAGAAGCGACGTAAAATAATGAATACCGATTGATTTTCCCTTGTCTTCAGGCAACAATTCGAAACTTTTCGGAGAGCGGGAGACGTCGACATCGACGCTCAACACGGTATATACTGATCGGATAGTATTCTTCTGAAGATTGAAACTCTCCCTTGTAATTCCAGCCTTTTATTGTTCTGACAGAAACAATTATTTTATAGTATTCATGAAACTCGTTAAATTTTGCGTCGGTTTTTATTTACGAAAGGTGAGAGTATAATAGTAAAGGTAGAGAGTGGGCAGAAGATGTCTGATGTTGCTATGCAGTATGGCTTGAACAGGTCTACAGTAAGACGCAGTTCAATCTTATCTTAGAAAGATACTGTATAATCAAGAAGACTCAAGCAGCTAAAGAAGTAACAAAAATCACATCTCAGAAATAAACATTGAAGAGCTCATAATGGAACCTGCAACTGATCTGACGACAGAAGAAGGCCAAGAACTCTTGAATGAAGAACACCAAGAAACTCGGCGAGATACGTTTTCTTCTAAAAAAGAGGACTAATGCTGACATCTGCTGTTAAACATCTTTTGAAGTGGGAGGTTGTCAGAACAGTCTTAGAATGGTATCCAAACCAGGTTGAGGTTAACAGGCTTGGGGATCTCTACAATTACAATGCTATTAATTACTTCTGAAAATCCTGAAGAAGAGAAAAAAAGCAATCGACATTAGACAGATTCTATAACGGAAAAAATATGACTAATAAAAATGCAAGACTGTGCATATATGCATTTTTATTATTACATATAAATAAACGTAGTAAGAAAGTATATATTTTTTATTTTTTGGAATCTCCAGAACGAATTAATCAAATTTCCATAAAAACCTATAACTCGATAATCGGTTAACGAACAATTCGGATAGCGAACAAAGTCTTGGAACGGATTATGTTCGTTAACCGATCACCCACTGTATATATATATTATATTATTTTATCATTTAATTAAATATTATGTTATTTATTAGCAAATATACGATTTAAAAGTTGTATTTTATCGCTTCTGTTAAGTACCTTATTCGAATGGAATAAGAAAATTAACGGAAAATTTAAAGAAAAATAAAGTGAATCGATTTAAAAAGTGGTAATTTTATAAAATTAAATTTTTGATAGAAGAAAATTTTTGTTAAAGTTTCTAATTTGTGACTTTAGAACTATCATTTAAAAAACTTATTATAAATTTAGGTTATAATGTGAAAGTTTGTAATGCAAATCAATGTAATGGATTATTAAAAGCTTCCTTAAATTTCACTAGTTATTTTGTGTATAAATTATTTTTTTAAATTCCTCCCATTGTGGTTTGCCGAACCTAAGAGTGGTACGAAATAAATCCTCTTAGTGCCTCAGGGCAGAAACAATGGTGCTAGGGAGGGATCGCCCATAAAATTTTTTGGTGTTTTCGACGTTCAGACTCGATTCAGGTTTCTCCAAGCTGTGGTCAGACTAAACTACTGAATGAAACCATTGAACACTCATCGTGGGTTCGACTCGCCAATGACTGGCCACGTTAAAAATTAAGGTAACGTTCAACGTTCAGTTATAGTCCAGTAGTGACCGAGTGTGTAAAACCACTGAGCACTGGAAGTCGGTCGTGATCGGTTCACGAAACAGGATGGCTACACAGTTTTCTGGGTTTTATTTATGTCTAACAACTAAATAGAAACCAGCTTCCTTTATTCGGAAGGAATTTCCCCTTGGTAAATCCTCCAAGTACTGCGTTACCTTATCCCATCAAACCAAACCGTTCAATTATTTTCAATAAGGGTTTACAAATTAATTTTCATTAATACCATGATATTCGAAGAGAAGAAAAACATGCGCTAAAAATACATTTTCGGTCTACTTTTAATTTTTCTTTGACTCATAACTTAAATATTTACATTACTACCTACCCAATCAAAGTTTACATATATTATGTTTAACGACTTGTCAAAGAATGGATTCTACTTTTTAGAACATTTTACTGAATTACAAACTAAAAATATAAAAAAGAACATTGTTTAGAATTTAAAGTTTTCGTTTAGAAATCACAGTGGTTTTAATAGGGGAGAAGAAATATTCGATAAGTGTCATAAAAATGTATTTTCTTTTACAAGGCGAATTAAAATACCTAAACAGTATTAAATATTTTGTTTATGGGTTAGATTTAATATATTCACTGGAATTATTGCCAGCAGCATAAGGAAGTGTTATAAAATCAGATATTTATGTATATATGGTTTACTATCGAACGGTGGCAAAACTAGTATTTGGACTATTCATTATTTATGTTTGAACTATTCGACGTCCGATCGAGTTCCAAAAGTTTTCTGATGTTTCTCTCTAAGAAAATCAAATTTAAAAATTCAAAAACATAAAATCGAAAACTTCGTTTCGGAATCAGAAGAAAACTTTTGAGGAAATTCTTTTGATTTTGTTAAAAAAAAAAAAAACTAACTATTGAAGAAAATTCAATATAACTGTCTTAAAATTTACAAAAGAAAGTAATTTTATGTTATGAAATTTTTAAATATTGTAATTTATAACAAATGTTTTTATATAGTTTTACAAAATCTCATATCTTTGGATAGTTTCAATATGTATAAAGAACGAAATAAAAAATATACAAGTTAATCAGAGTGAATCTGTAACTTTCTCATTTTATTTAAAATTAATTACAATTTTCTGGCTCACCAGTATAAGTTCAGAAAACTGAAGAACAGTGATAGTCGGTCCTGCTTTGCACCTGACTAATAGAATGGCTGCCTGATTTTACGACTTTTCTTCACATGTCTATACCTAAATAGAAGTCAGTTTTGTGTGAAAAGTAGTTTCGAGAAGCACTTTTTGGCAGATCGCCATGGTATTACGTTGCTTTACCCATATAACATATTTTTCTTGATAAGCTATGAAAAATTTACAAGTGTAAGAGAAACCTCAATATATATAAAAGAATGTTTTCATAGTTTGTTTTTTTACAGGGCAGAGTTGATATTTATTATGAGGTTCTTCTACATCTTAATATGTAGAACCTGTTAAAATCCTTGGTGCAGTGGCATATGTAAAAATATATCATTGATAAAATATACAATTACTTATTTACCATGCTGGAGACAGTGTGGCAAAAATTTTATTACAGCTTTTGCCTGTTCAATATTACTCGTGAGGCTCCTGTTGAAAATTGCTATGGTAATACTACCTTTCAGTACGAACCCCTGTTCATAATTATATATCAAATTGGAAGTAAAATATCAAAGTTCTTATATTATATTAAACTAGCTGACCCGGCAAACGTTGTTTTGCCATATAAATTATTTCTAGGTAATTTCTAGCCGACCCGTCCACGCGTTGTTGTGGCTCAAAATGTATCTATTATAAATGTATAACACTTCTCCCGTGGGGGGAATTTCAAAAAATCCCTTCTTAGTGTACATTCTCTTGACGTATCCTATTAAAACGCAATCAAAAACGCATCTAAAATAGTATAATAAAAGCCGAGTTCTTTACAGTAAGCTTTAATCCCGTCACTTTTCCCGCTGGGGAATATCGAAAAATCCCTTTTTAGTGTATATTCTGTTGACGTAACCTATTAAAACGCAATTAAAAACGCAAAAAACCGCATGTAAAATAGTATAATAGAAGCCGAATTCTTCACGGTAAGACTTAATCTCGTCCATCTCCCCCACTGGGGGAATTTCGACATGTATATTATATAAAAACACGTGCGTATTCGAATGCAACGTTGTGTCAAAATTTCAAAAGAATCGGTAGGAACAAACGAACGTTATATTTTATTTATATAGATAGAAGATAGAAAATGATCTGCTTCAGTCCATTCTCACGGAAAAGCAGAATGCCTGACAGAAAAGCAAACTTAGGTCATCGGAAGTTAGCGCCATCTGTTGGACATAAAAGCCTTAATCCATATGTAAATATATTTTTGAAAGGGGGAAACGGTGTAAGGGTATGAAAAATAGATAGTAGCCGATTTTCAGACCTACTGAATATGCATATAAAATTTGGTAAAATCGGTAAAGCCGTTTCGGAGGAGTACGGTAACAAAAATTGTGACACGACAATTTTATATATAAGATAATCCTGTATACAATAACTTAATATAAATATTTTATTATTTCATGTAAATATATTAATTATATACATAAAAGTTTATTGAAAAGTTTCAAAAGTGTATATACCAGCTTTAGAAATAAAAATAAAGTTTAGATTATTAACGAAATGTAATACATGTATTTAAGAATCTTAAAAAATTATTTTTATATAAATCAGCATTTTATAAAGATCCTAAATTGTTTTTTTAGGTTTATTTAATTTAAAGACTTTCCTGAATTTTTTAATTGATTAGAATTCAAATATTAAATCACATAATGAAAAGATTTAACAAAATTCAAGTGAAAATTTTTGTTTTTTCAGCATCCTTTCTGTAATTTTTTATTATATTTTTAAAGAAAAAACATTTTAGAAAATATATGATGACGTCTTTGGGATATCCAGAATATAATATTTTAAAAATATATATATTTTTTAATTTTTTTAGTTGTTTCCTTCCTTACAAAAATTGAATGAATTCCTTTCTATCATTTTTTGAATCTGATTTGATATTGAAAATATTTTTAAATTCTGTACATTTTGAATTTTTCTTGAAAATTTTATTACGTAAAAACAATAAAATCTTCTAGAAAATATTTTAGTGCTTTCAGTCACTTAGTATTTAAAAAATTGATAAATTTATCAAAAAATTCCATTTTTGAATTTAGCATTTTGTTCATTCAAATGCGCGACAATAAACTTAATGTCTTAAAAGAGATTATCTCCTACGAAAATTTCTTTCATAACGTACGAGTGTTTTTACTTTATTCTAGTAATAAATAAGAAAATACAGAACCTGTAATGGCTTTTTTAAATTACAAAAATATGCTACATTTCTTTTTTCGAAAAGATTGTATTGAAAATAGGCTATATATAGGGCCTACAACGAAAATTTAAAATCTATGTAAAGAAGAAATACAATACGACAGAGAAAAGAAAAATATTTTATATTATATTATATATATTATTCTATTGTATTTTATATTCTTTTAACAAAGAAATATATAAAAATATTTTTACAGCATTTTTAATATTGAGTTCTGTGTTAAAATGTTTGAAATTTAAACATTTTCTGTGATTTAAAACTTTTTTCTGGAACAAATAAAGTCTTTTACGTTAAATGACAATAAAATTTAATACGTCAATTAATAAAATATTTTGAATGTTTTTAGAAGGATTATATTATATATAATTTAATAATTTTAAAATTTTCGAAAACACTATTTGAAATTGTAATTTAATTTATTAATTCCGTGTAGAAATTCGATACAAAGATTAAGAATTAAATAATGGATTGTAATTCAATTAAAAATTACAGTTAATTCTAGAATTAATTTTAATTGAATTTAACAAGATATAGTTTCTGTGTTGAGAAAGACACTTGATAACTTAGTTATCAAGTGTCTTTCTCAACAGATCAACAGATATTATTATTATTATTTTTTTTTTTTCAAGGGAAATTAGTTTACTACAAGTCTCTGAAACCTGAAAGATTCTAAAATGTTTATAGAACTGTAAATATTAATAAATTTCTCATTTATACAGAAATATAGATTAGTTTTAATGCGGTGGATAATAATTTGTGCTTTTTCTATTTATTAATATCGAACTCCTTTGATATAGAGAAATGTTTTCTCTTTATTTGAATACGTAGCAAAATATCCAGCAATGAGTTGCGTAACTTTTCCAGCAAGAGGTAAAAATTGTGTGCTAAGCCATGTGTTATGAGTTTTTTTTTTCTACTAAAAGTTTCATATTATTAATTATTTTATAATGGCAAAAGCTTAATTCTGAATGTAGAGAGGTGTTTTGTTTTAAAAAACTTGTAAATGCTAATAACGAGTAAAATCTTCATTAAATCCGTCCCCACTCGAGATATGACAAATTACCCTTCTCTATCTCCCCCATATCCTCGACCTCTAACTACGAAAACTTAATAGCAACAATGCCTCAAACACGAAAATCTCCCTGCAAAATTTGAACAATTTTTGACAAAAGACACAGGAGTTATTAAGTCTCAAAATGAATGAAGAAAATCTTTGCTCCCCACACAAACTAAAACCCATACATACAGATAAATCTCCTTTTAATTTTTTACATTTCTCAACGTTTTAAGGTTTCCTGAATCCATTAATGTAAAAATCTTGATAAGGGGGTTTATTTTTCACAAATTTTTGCCATAATTTCCATCTGTTATATACAGTATATATCAAAATTAAGAAATTGAATTGTTAACCGTTTAACTGGAAGAAATAATTACCCAATATTAATATAAATGGATTCAAAAGTATAATTTCTTAATGATCGGAAAGAACACTTTCTGTCAGCAGATTTCACTTATTTTAAAATAAATAAAATGTAGATTATCATATAGCCAGGATTCTCGTATTTTTTAAAATATTTCTTCCGTTTACTTTCAGTCCTTTTTCTTCCACTGTCAAGTAAAATGCATATGACGTCTTGAAATTTATAAGAATAATACGCTTTTTTGAATTGATAATGTTGAAATTTTTAAAATTCAGATGCTATCGAGTTTTTCTGGCTCATCTTCCAATGCATAAATTGTTCTAAAAAGAAAAATATTGAAGAAAAATTAATCGTTAATTATTCTAAAGCATACTTCAAGCAATTGAATTAATTTGAATTAGGGTTTCTGAGGATAGAAGATCGAATAAGTAAAATAAGAGAATATTTGAATCATTTTTTAGACTAATGACATTTTAATGAAGAGTATTAATAATTATTTTTATTTTGATTGAGTTTCATCTCATCTTAAGCTTGAGTTTGAGTTAATTTTGTCCTTTGTGATGCAAAATTTATTGGCATTTTATTAGTATAGTGCTTACATGCGCTTATTGTTTCATTAGTGTAGTTAAGTGTTCGCTATATCCAGGTTTAACTGTGTGTTAGCTTCAATTAATAAATGAAACAATCATTTTTAATTTTATTTTTATTTTATGCTCAAACTAAATTTGATAAAATTTATTTATTAAATAATTAAAATATATTTTTAATATACGTTAAATTAAAAATAATCTCTCGGAAAAAAATTTATAATATTTTTTATTTTCCTGCTTCAGAAATATAAAGTAAGTAAAATAGAATATAAAATATCAAGATATAAATCTTATTATTATTTTTTTTTATATGGAACATTTAAAAATATTTCTGTGAATAATACACTATAAATTCTATATTATTATTTCCTTTCCCATTTTCCTGTAAGAATGTAAGCAATTTATCACGTTTGGAACATATTCTATTTTCTCAAATAATTTTATAATATTTTACATTATTTTTTAAATACCCGTGAAGTAATTTTTATTACAGTTACATTAAATTGTTTGACATAAATTTTCTATAAAGTCGTTTCTCTGTCCTTCTAGATATAAAGTAAAGTAAGTTTAAGAAGTGTTATTGTCAATATTTCATTTGGAAACTATTGTATCACATACATTGTGAAAATCTTTTTCTTGTATTCTAGAAGTAAAGTCATTTCGGTGCTGATTAGACCAAATAGAACTAGTCACATGCCATTGACGAGAAGACAAACTCTAGATAATCTCACTCCCCTTAGAACCTGTCTCAGATAAAAGCATTGATAATATAAATAAAGAACTAAAACTTTTATATATCTCGATGAATTAAAGTGGTTTGGGTATTTGCTATCTGGATATTATACGAATAATTCATTTTTAGAACTGTAAGGTATGGAATCGTCAAGGCGTACGATTCCCACCCTGTTAAATTATAACGAACTTTCATAACGGAAAACCGTGGGAAACGGCCGTTAGAAATTTTCGTTGGAAAGAGCCGTTAAGTTTCAAATCGACGACAGACGGACGATTGGCCGGCGGGAAGTGACCGTTGGCGGCCGTTGTGGAAACATTCGAATTTGATTGGAGAGGGTTCCAATGTTGGACACTATTTAAGGAGTAGTTTCGGCGGGAAGAGAGGTTCGTATCGGGAAGATCGGATCGGATCGGATTAGGATCGTTGTTACTGAAGTTCTAACTGTCTCTCGTTGGACGCTACGGAAATCTGGGGAAAGTAAACCCCAGTGGTTTAGTACGAACCTGTTCCTGACTCGGATGTGTTGTTCTTTATAAGTCTGTTTGATCGTAAGGAGTTCTTTCGACGAATTTGTACGGGAATAGTCGGTTGTCGTTGGATTAGTGTTTGTGCATATTTAATTGTGACTCTAATTTGTATTATTTTGTACAGTACATTTATATTGTAAATATAAACTTTGTGTTTCGTCAAACCGACTGAGTGGTTATTTTGAACATTACTAGAACCTTCTCTCGATGACTTAAATATTAAAATTTAAGTCAATAGCTAATTTTTAAAAATCCAGAAACGAGTTGCTTAATTTTCCGGGCAACATTTAAAACTGCGTGTGTGGCACCATCTGTTATGATATTTTATTATTGAAAACATTCATATTATTAATCATTATAAAATGGCAAAAAGCTTGATTTTGAGAGTAGGAATGGGTTTTATAAATAAAATTGTAAATGCTAATAACGAGTAAAATCGTCATTAAGTTCGACTTTACTCTAGATAAGGCACACGACCCCCTTTATCTCCCCACTCCCCTAATCTTTAACCACAAAAATTTAATAGCATCAATGCTCTTAATACACATACTTCACTGCAAAATTTCAAAAATTTTCGACAAAAGTACAGGAGTTAGCTTCAAAGAGGCTGAACAAAATCATGCACCTCTCACACACACTAACAGCCATACATACAGAGAAAACCCCGAATTTTTTGCATTTCTCTGCCCCCTGAGTGCAAAAATGTAAAAATCTTTGCGAGTCATTTCTTACTTTTTGGAAAGTAAAAAATGCGTTATTTAATAACACTTCTTCCAAAATAAAACTGGAATTTCTGTTGTAATAATAATCGAATTTAGATTCGATTATTATTTCACCTCCAACAACTAACTTTGTCATTCTCTTATTAAGGGAGGGAGTGACGTGTATTTGGAATGTGTGGTGCACGCCAATTCTCCCTCCACTAATATCGATTGGAAGTTTGACGAACGACAATTACAGACAAATAGGACGGCGGGAATTATCATCACTAATTAGTCGTTTATCCTGCAGAAGGTACACAAGTTGAGCCTTCGCTCGATTTGTGTACCTTATAAGGGTAATGTGTACCTTCTAAATTAATGGCAATACACTAGTATTGCTACTAATTCTGAAGACAGATTAACTGCAATCCTGTCACTTTATAATATTTTTAAAATATTGTTTAGCATTAAAAAGTGCGTACTTTTTTAGTATCAATATAAACATTAATATTATAAGTGTATTATATTTGTATATTGATTAGATATTTTATTATTAAATTAAAATATAATATAAAGTTAATTTCAGATTTAATCGAAATTATTTTAATTTAAATTTACATAATAAAAAATATTATTTCGTAATAAAATTATGATAAACTAAATAATATCAACACTTTATTTTATAGTATAGGCGTAACAACCCCCCAAAAAAGTGACAATGTAAGAGATGACAACAAGGAGACAGAAAATTCATTTTTTATGAAAATAATTGGCATGTTTACCCTTGTCTCGTTTCAAACATATCAGTTATTTTAATAAAAAATAAATTTTTTTGTCTCCTTGTTGTCATCCTTTACATTGTCAATGTCTTTTTGGTTCATATAACTTTTTTAATGTTATTTGATTATTAAAAGGGTTACCGTTCTGCTTGACATATTCAGGTCTTCAGTGTTGCTGAATTTAGACACTAAACTACAACTTAGCTTGACTATTTCTAATTTTAAAATATAAGATTTTATTTTATTTATGTATAATATATTATAACCTTTATAATTGTTTAAAATTTTCAATTCTTTCAAAGTGAAAATTATAACGACAAAAAATTATTCGATTATTTCAAATCGACGTTATATTTGTAATTGTTAAGTAGTATTAATGAGATTATTGATGTAATTATGTTGTGACGATATCTTCGCTGTTATTTTAATTATTAAAGATGGACGTGAGCACGTTACGTAACAAAGGGAATTTACTGAAGACTCCCGTGTTCATTGTCAACAATTTTCTGCTAAGAGAATCGAGAGAAATTATTTATAACGAAGAAAAAGATTAAGAGAAATTGTTTATAGAGAAGAAAATAACGAAAGAAGAAAAGAAAACAGTGAGAGTGACATGCGGTGTATACGGCTAACCCAGAAATACTAAACTTTCTATATAGAATGAATTTGTGGGCTGATAACAGACAAATATTGAATTAAATAAGAATCCTATAACGTTCTCATATATATATACAGAATATTTAGAATTAAACTGACGGTACTCAGACAAGTGTGGAGTCAGCTTTAGTGAACCGAATCGAATAAAACTTGGTATGCATACAAAACAGATCGTGAGGAAAAAATGTACGAAGGGAATTAGTTGAAATTTTCACCACTAGGAGAAAATGTGGCACTATTCAATCGAAAACTTATGCCTCTGGCTGTGGGATTATTTGAAATATCGTGTTTATCAGGGGCGTGTGCACTCCGTGTCGGAGCTGAAGTCTAGCATAGTTCGACATGTCCTCAGATTCCTCCTGAAATATTACGTGCGGCAGTTGATAATGCGGTTTTTACGATTACAACATGTGGTCGGCAGAGAAGGATCCTGCATTGAGCACATACTGTAAATGTGTAAAATGTAATTTTATTCTTATAATAAAATTTTGTTCACTTGTATTATAATTGTCATCCTCGCAGCGCCACATTTTCCCTGGTGGCGAAAATTTCAATTAATTTTTCTCCGTAAGTCTCTTCCCTATGATCTGCATAGCATGTGTACCAAGATTCATTCGATTCGATTCAGTAAAGCCGACTCCATAGCCTGTCCGAGTACTACTATTACTATAAAAGTTTAGAAGGCTGTACCTATGGCTTAGCCTTAGAAGAGCAGTGAGAAGAAGAAGAGAGGGGGAGGGAAGATGAGGCAAAGATGATAGAAAAGTGTGAAGAGACGGCCATGAGGAGTCAGTACCGGGCAAAGATAAGTAATGCCAAGATAAATATTTACAGAACGTGGGCCTAGGCCCGCAGAGAACAGTGTGGGTGCTCCAAATTGGAGGTGACAGATGAAACCCGACAATTACAGTACGCTTAACCAAAACAAGAACAAAATGCTCCTTCAAAGGAGAGGTAACACACAAACACCAACTCGGAGTGGACAAAGAACACAACGAAGCAAACCATGGAATTCCGAGTAAAGCACGGGTGGCGGATGAACATAAACCGACGAACCACTGTCTTGGGGAACCCTGAGTACCCTGTCCGAGTACTGTCAGTTTAATTCTAACTATCCTGTATAATACATTCGAAGAAGAATTCAGAACGACAGACTATTCGTACAGACATTTAGATAGTAATATTTGTTATACACTTGTGGCACAAGGACAAGTTTTAACGTTAACATGACCTTAATTTGTATTTCATCTTGACTAATTACATTCTTTTTGTAAACACATGGAACTATTGGCTCTTCCAGAGAAAATATTTAACTAAGATAGTATCAACATAGTAAATTAAATACATTATCATTGTCTAAGTAAATTAAACATTTTAAATTAAATTAATTACATACTGATGAACATTCCAGTAAATTACAACGAAATTACAAAATGCAAATAAAGTATTACTGAAATGAAATTATGTTTTAATTTTGTGTTCTATACAAAAAAAATATTTTCTAATTAATTATTTTAGATTAAAAATTCATAGTATTTATGGCTAATTTTAACTATTTTATTATTTATATAAAATAAATCGTAAGTTTCTATATTTTACAAAGAAAAACTTTTAAATTATAATTGTTTTCAGTTAATTTTTCTATTAGATATTTATTAATTTTCAAAATTTTATTTCTTACATTTATATTCGTAACTTTTTATTGTTTTCTTTTATAAATAAATGCATATAAGTGAACAATTTTTAGTAACAAACTGTTATGAATCATTTTTAGTGTCAAAGATAATCATTTATTTCCGTTTTTTTAAAAGCGCTAAAATGGATTTAATTATTTAATTTTAATAAAAAATAAATGAAGAAATTTTTGTATTTTTATCCAAATTAAAAATATAGATTAATAACTTAATTAATGTATATATAAAAAATTAGACTTTTTTACAGCAGCGTAAACAGAGAGACAGAGAGCCCAGTGAACCGAATATCTCTCACTTTTGTGTATAAATTAATAAAGAAAAATTTGAGTACAGGAGAATGATTGGATATATACATGTATAAGAGTTTACTCTTCATTCACAGCTGCACCCACAGTGTGAATGTAGGTTTACACGTTATTATTCGGGCTCTCTCTAATATCGACTCTAGTCACTGTACTGCTTTCACACCAATGGCTTTCGCAAGTAATCTTTCATAACATTCTCTTCTATACAATATTTATTTTAACAGTATCTTCTTCCTAAATATACACTGTAAAGTGTAATCTTAAATTTTAAAACAACTGAAACGATGAATAATTTATTAACACTTTACAATATGGAGTATTTTTTTATATGTAAATAAAATTATATAGAATTTTATGATTTATAAAATGCTGTATCCCAAACACGTTTAATTTATCAATAAATATCCACTACTTTAATTAAGTAATTTAAATAACATTGATCTGATCTAATTAATTATGATTTTTTCAACATGATAATGTATTTGATATAACGTATGACTCAAATTAGTTATGATGTTTAAATAAAATATATGTCGGTTAATGACACTTGTCTTACTTTGTATATCATTTATAATCAAAATAATGCTCTCCAAACGTCCTTATTGAATACTTGTGAATTGGTTTTCTTCATAAATATTAAATAGAGAACTCTTCATTTTGCATTGTAAATAGCATTCTAAATATGTAATAAATTATATTTTTCAGAAGAATTTTTAATGCTTACTATTAAAAAATTATTAAGAAATTTTATCGCCTCGTAGATACATTTAAAACAATTTCTATGCGCCCGCATAAAATTACATTTTGAATTTATGCAAAAACATAAAACTCTACAAATGGAATCTTTATAATCTACCTAAATTAAAATTTCTTAAGAACATTTGGACAATTATTATAATACTTTACGATTTTTTAATGTATTTAGTATAGTTTCAAAATGTTTTGAGACTATACGTGTCTCTATAGTAATTTATTTCTTTGCTCAAAGGTAAAAAACGTGTTATACTGTTTGCATGATATGTTTTAGACTTTATCAGACAGTCAATAATTTAATTTTTTGTAAACAAAAATTAATTTTTTCAAAGATATTATAACGCTGATATAAAACCTTGATTTCCTTTAGAAATGTAACGCGCTAAATATTCTGAAAACTATAAATTTTCGACAGTTTATTTCTAACAATTTGTATCAAATTTCGAGTAAATAATTTTAAAAATAAGCATAGAGAACATTTAGTTATAAAATCTTTCGTAACGCAATTCCAGACCATTTCTCAGCTACAGCTCTTCGCTATGAAACTAAAAGGTAATAGATGTGTTACACTTTACGCCATCTTTCTACTCGCTGAAAATTTCAATTTTAATTGCAACCTCTACCGAGAAGCAGGAGATTAATGACGTCATCATTCCGAAATAGTGTAATTAACAAATCACAGTAGGCGAATGACCCAAATAACTACTCTAGTCTAACCACTCGAACAGGGAGGAGTAAAGAGAGCACACTTTGAGTGTTGTAGAGCAGCCGCCGAATTCTCTATAAAATATTTTTAGTTATTTATAATGCGAAATATATCGACTCTTTACGTGTTTCTTGCTATGACAAGATTCAAATTTATGAACTTTACTTTTAAACAATTTTAAAAAATAAATAAATTTCGTAATTTCCTTGAAATTTATAAAATTTAAATTGTTTTAATTTCAGTTGTAAATTAATGTTAAAATTTATAACACTTTACATGTGCGCATTGACTAATTTCATTATTTATTACAAATTTAATTTTATTGAATAATTTTCTTTCATTAATAATTTTAATCGAAAAAAATAATAAAATTTCAAATTCTAAAAGTTCTATCATTCATTATGACGATTTTATATATCAAATACTCCATTTAATCTATCTTATTTGTATATAATTATAAGAATTTTTACCAAATTTACCTTTAACTGAAATAAATCTTTATAGAATTATATGCAATATGATATTTCGTAATGAATTATGAAAATATTATAAGAAAATAAAATAAAATAAATTTAATAAAAGCGAAGAAAGAAAGTAATTGCTTCTGGTAAACCCTTAATACTATGATTGACGTGTCTCTGAAAGGAAAAACCGAAAGGAAAGTAAGACCCGGTAATCCTATATAAAGACTTGTCGGACGATAGGAACATTGATTATCCAACCAAAATTGACAAGAATGTCAGACTGCCAACAACCCAGTGGAAGGTGAATAACGTCAATAATAAGAAAGTAGCTATCATTGGAGCAACCTGTGCAACATTATAGATTTGTCTAGTGATAGAGGCAGACTGAGAAACTTGTACAGAAATCAATGTCGTCCAGTAATGCAACCACTTCATCTATTAACTGTTTTGTATGTAACTTTATCCTTTGCAACATCCGAGTAGTCCTGAAATTTAGAGAATCGATGATTAAATTAGATTCATATTGTACTGTATTGTAGTACATGTTTTAATATTGTTTAATTATTTATTAAATACAATCATTTAATAATTTATGAAAATATTTTCACTATCATTTTCAAATTTTACAAATATAAAAAATGTATTAAAAATAATGTGTATATATGTATATATATTTAAGAGAAGGGAGAAAAAGTTTTCTTAAAAGGAATTCATACATGAAAATGGTTAGGAATCCCTGGTCTAATTAAGGTAAATCTGCTTCATAATATAAATAATGAATATTTAATTTTCTAGGAAATGAAGAAAAGAATTTAATCAGAAAGAAGAATAAAATAGACAAGTAAAGTTAAAGTAATTTATTCTCTTAATTTTTACAATTTATTTTATACGAAAAAATATACTTTTTATTTTTTGAATCGTGATGCACTTTTGAATCCATTTAAATGACCATTAACATATTATTTCGTTTATTCTCTGCATTCTGATTAAATAATCTTTCGATTTCTTTGAATTGTTAAAGAACTGTAATTGTTGTTTCCTTTCTGGAAATTGGCTTAAGTAGTCCAATGAGGAAATGTTTTTTCGTTACATGAATACAGAGTATCTAAATAAGTGGTCACGTAGAATTGTTAGCACTTACCTAAAACTTTAAAGAACAAGAATTTAAATTTAAAAAATGTTGTTACATTCTTCTGCTAATTTCGTGAAATTTTCGTTTATATTTAGTTAGTTTTTATTTAAGATAAACTTTATTAAGCTTTAAGACATTATTTAATCAAAGATTATAGTAAATTCTAAGATAATGACTACTTGTATGCAGATCTCAAATACTAGCAAATGGAATGTCTGATAAATCTCTCTTTAAATTCCATTAATTTTAAGAAAATCAGTGTTTATTTATTAACTATCTAGTATTTCTTCAAACAATAAAATTTCTAGTAAAGTAGTAAAAACTAAACAGGAGAATATCTGAATATTTAAATTTTTAAGAAAATATTTATATAAATATATGAATAGAAATACATTTTAATTTTTAGAATTTTAATAAAATTTTTCAGAAAACGAAATAATGTATTTATCAGAAGTAGCGTGACAGTTTCTTCTTTTTATCCAAGAAACAAATTTTTCATTTACAATAGACACGCTTTCAATACAAATGTTTGCTTTCTACTCATAAAAAATAAGTAAATAAATCTTATGCAGTTACTAATAAATTTTGTTTTTTTATATTATTCCTCTGATTTAGATATTCAAGAAAAATTTCTTTGTTCTAGTACAGCTTCAAACATTTTCTAATTATTTATCGCCACTAATCTGATTCTATGTAAATTCTATTAAATCTTTATATTAAATTTATACTGCGTAATAAATAAATTTTAAATAAATGATAATAAGCCTAAAATGATGCCTGAAGTCTCTGTTAAAATTCGTTCTGTAACTGTAGAAATACGTCTGTAAATATTGAGGTTTTCCGATTATCTGATATTAAATCATTTATTTATTTTTTATTATTTTAAATTTAATTTAAATTATAAATAATTTTAAAAATTATTTTATAGATTCATCGACATTTAATACTTTGTTTGTAAGGAATTTGGAATTTGCATTTAAATGATCGATTCGCAAAAAAAATTGGTACATGTCAGAGGTATCTGTTAGAAACCCGTGAACAGTCAGTAGTTTCTTCGTAGATTCTTATTCAGTTGGAAGAAAAGTCTGCAATTTCAAGTTATATTTCCCTCTGCGATAATTTCCTCTTCCGAGAATTGCGTGTCACAAATGCCAATGTCTCCGTGGCGTAACTTTTTTTATTGCTTTTTCAGCATTCTACATCAATCACGATCATCAATTCGATTCGAAAAAGAAATAAAACGGCTAGACCCGAAACAAAACTTTTCGATTTTTCCTGTTTTTTCAATAGAAAGATATTTTCGGGTGTTTTGTCATTAGTAGTAGTGAAGGCCATTCAATGTTTTAGACCGAAGAAAGGAAGAATGAGGAAAGAAGGTTCCAGTAGGTGATAGAGCAGGATAACTGGAAAATTATGAAAATAAATACGATATTTGTTGAGAAATGTTTACATTGCAATTATAATTATTATATTACGTAAGAGCTTTTGAATAATAAAAGGAAAAAACTCTTAATTATTTTACAAAAATACGGTAGATTTCCAATGATATCTCTGGATTCCCGTGATGAAATAAAAACTTATGTAGAAGAGAGGATAATATTCAGCATTTACAAAGAGATAAGCCTATTTTCTTCATATCTGTCGAAACAGTAATGAAGAAGTATAAAATATATAAAATAATATAATACAAATTAACAAAATACCCGACAAAATGGAGTGAACATTTCATTCTATGTGTTGTAAAGCGTATACTGTTTTCCTGTTTCCGGCGTTTTCGAAAATCCATAAGTGTATATTGAGTATAGCTGTTTTACTTTCTTTTATAGGAAACTTCGAGTAAGTAAATTTCAGATTATTATTATCAGGACTTTTAGGAAGTATATCTATCCTTGTGTCTTGAAAGCTCAGATAAGAAGTAGATAATATAATTTCCAGATGACAAAGCTTGTCGGCTATGTTATCATAATTGCTGTTATTAATTATGTTTATTGCAACTTTGCTGTCACTGTGTATGACAATAGGAAGTATATAGTCAAAGGATTATCCTATTAATGTGAATAAATTGTAGAGATTTTGCTACAGCAAGAAATTTAGATTGTGTTTTATTATTTCCAAAAATTACTCCATATATTCAGTTCATCAAATTTGTAAAAGCTTTGGTATTAAATCAACAAAATGATTCTATTATTTATATTATATTTATTTTTTTCCGTTAAAAAATATCTTTTTGTAGCTTTTTACAAAAATGTCTTTGAAATAATTTTGTAAACAAAAAAAAAAAAAAATTGCAAAAGAAATCAAACAAGAAGGAATCCAACAACGAATTGCTTGACTTTCCGGGCAACAACATTCAAAACTGCGTGAGGCGCCATTTGTTATGATATTTTAATTAAAAAACATTTTATATTAATTAATTATTATAAAATGGGAAAATACTTTTTAGGGGGAGATTAATTTTACAAAAATTTGTAATTGCTAATAACCAGTAAAATCTTCTAAGTCTGACCCCACTCGTGATATGATACACAACCCTCTATCTCCTTTATCCACATTTCCCCTTCAACTTTTACCGACCAAAATCTAATAGCATCAAAGCTTTTTAATACACAAACTTCCTTACAAAATTTCAGAAATTTTCGATAAAAAGCACAGGATGTATTAAACTTTAAAGAACAATTGATGCATTTCTCGGCGTTTCAAGGTGTCCTGAGTCCAAAAATGTAAAAATCTTGGGGGAGGGGCATTTTTGCAATTCCCATTCTTTTCCTCTGTTATATATAAAAGAGCCAGAGAAACATTTTAATTTTGATAAAAGGTCATATTTCGAATTCGGGTTGATGAGATAAGGCAACTCAACATATTGATCTTGCTTCCAGAGAAGACTTTCTATACAAATCTGGCCCTATTTTGGTGCTACACATATGAAGGAAACCCGGAATAGTCTACGTGGCCATCCCGTTGATGAGGCGCGAACCCGCTACTACCAGTGGAAAGGTCTCATTTAAAGGTCACTTAAAGGTTGAGAGGTCACATATATTACTTCCTCTTTAACGTTTACGATTTAACCAACAATAAAGAAATTATTTATAAGACATATTCAACAATCTAATTGCAGTTGGAGAATTACTTAAAGCTATTTGTTTCATTCTACTTTTTATAAGTAGTACTCTTTCTGTGCAATTCTCTGACACACAGGAGAGCTTCTATTTAATTATGTACGAGGTTTTATTCACGTAGTCACGTTCATTTAGTTTGAAAAATGTCTTAAAACGATTTTAGAAATTCCTTTTAATTTGACAGAGGTTTTAGCATTTTCTTTGTAAATAACACAAAATAGTTTTGATGGTTAAATGAATTCATTCTTCGACGTTAATTAGGTATTTTAATTAAAATTTTAAATAATTTTCTTTGACATAATGATTTGATTGTTGGAAATTCTCAAACGTACTGTACAAGTTACACGTTTAATGTGTTTCAATATACTTTACATTTACATCTAATCTTAATCAGACTGTAAGTGGAAAAAAATTGTAGACTTGTAAATTCCCACTGTCTGTCCTTTAATTTCGAGAACGGTGTATCCCCTAATACAGAAACCATCCTTAAAAATTTCAGAAATTTTCAACAAAAAGCACAGGAGTTATTAAGCGTTAATGAATGCAAACAAAATCGCTCCCTTTACACACTCAATCATCCATATATACAGAAAAACCCATAAATTTCTTTGCATTTTTTGGCATTTCAAGGTGTCCTGAGTCCATAAATCTAAAAATCTGGGGTCATATTTTGATCAATTGCCATACTTTCCCTCTGTTATCTGTAACAGCCAAAAAATAAAAAGGGAGTTATTCAAGTTTTTTCAAATATTAAAAAAAAATTATATTATATAACTACTGTATTTACAATGTAAAATTAAACAATAACGTCAATTTTTTATATTTTGTCGCTTATAAAGCTTTCGATCATTTTAAAATATATAATCAATTTATGAGGATTAATTATTGAAAACACTTCATTTCTTTTCTTAATTGGTGAAATTTCAGAATAAAAAATTCAGAAATATAATTTAAGAAATTTTATTAAATATGAACTAACTGGTGAGATGATGATACCTTTATATTTATGGCAATAAATGTAGTAAGCGTATAATTCATAAATACATTAAAGTAATAATAATTGTATTATGTAATTAAATAAATGATTATCAAAGTTGAATAACTTTATTATGTAAGTTAAACATGAGTCTAATTGCGTAATTATTATGTAATTAGAAGTCTTGAGTAAATTCTCGGTACGTGAATTAATAATAATAGAAGTTTAAACGAAAGATTAATCAAGGTTTCTAATATTTTGACAGTTTTAACGTTCTCGAAATTATTAATAATTATATTTAATACGAGTGCCTTTTATTTTGTAAGATTTGAAAACCTCAAGAATCTTAGGTTGGTCAATCCTTGATATGTTGTGTCCTATCCTTCACCAACCGAATATCCTATTGCGGGCATGGCCATGCCAATAATGAATATTGAAATAAGATCCTCTTAATGCCCATAGAGCGACAAGAGTTTAAAAAATTCTATAAAGGTTTTTTTAAATTACTATATTTAAAACTGTTTACTTATATTTAAAAGAATTAGCTAATAGCATAATTTTTACATATGCACAACATTATTTAGTTATTTAATACAAAATAAAGACTGCTCCTCTGCATGTACAACTCTTTACACCATTTTAGCCTTAATAAACAATGAGTTATGTGAAAGTTTCTTATAAAAACACAAACAAAAATTCCCTTATAAATATAAAATATAAAATTCAATAGGCGTGGTTTAAAATTCAAGATACAAGATTTTAACTGAAACTACCAATTTCCCAAACCGTGTAGATGTTTAGCAAAATTAATAACAATGATTACACATTTATCTTTTCAGTTCCAACCCCAAACCTGTACAAAGCTATTGATTGTAAGAGAGCTCTATATAAATTTTCAATTTACAATAATTTACTTACAACACATCTATAACAAATCTGACAGCTTATAAACACAAACGATACTTTCTGACGAATTTCATCCAAATGTTCAGTAAATCTCCCATTACTTTAAAAAAAGTACTCCTAAATATTTATATTTTTTATCAACTTTCATAAATATATTATTAATATATCATTTTTGATGATTCGACAAAACACGTCCATTAGATTTAGATGTATTAGTCTTTAAACTTCATCAATCATATGCCGTTTAAATAAACACAAAGATATCAATATAAATATAGAAGTGTTTACTAGAGTTTCGCAGACAATGTTGTGTTGGTAGGAATAAGATTGTATGAACTTAAAACGGAGACTGAAAATATTGAATACACTCTCTCGAGGTGTTGGTTTGAAGATAGATATGGAGAAAACAAAATAAAGACAGCATACATTCCTACAAAATCACTTGAAATAACTCATATATGTGCTATAAACAGTATACATCAACCGAGATGTATATAAAAATGTAAAACAGAAGTTAGAAATTAAGAGAGCAACATCTTCAACAATAAGATTCTAATAAAGTTTAAAAGAAAACCTATTGATTAATACTTTCTGTATTAATTTATGGTGAAATAGAGTAGTGAAAAAATTACCAAAAACCGAAAATTAGAGGTAAATAAAAAAGAGAAATATTTGAAATAATATTCAAAGATACAGAAAGTAACGGATGATCAAAGACAAAAGTGACATTTGTAATATAATATTTCAAATGTGCAATACGGAGACGGGCTGATCAGTTTCACAATGAAAAGATAAAAAATTAAATAAATAAAAGCTACTGAAATGGAGACCGGTTAGTAAAGTACGAAAGAGAGGAAAACCAAGAATCAGAGGGAAAGAAGAGACTTAACAATTTACTAAATTGCAATGGACGAGAGTGCGGAGAAGAGAAAGACATGGAGAGTTATGGAAGATACTTTCATCAAATAATGAGTTGACAAAGAAGAAATTATCAAATATACAGTTACTACATACACAAAGAATTAAAAAAAAATTAATTATCAGGACTTATAATTCATATGTAATAATAAATAAATATATTAAAATATATGAGATGCAATGAAATTGTAACATATTTATTATATTTATTGCTATAATGACTTTAAAAACAAGTTATATTAAAATACACAAAAAATTGTATCAATTTCTCGAAATATTTATTTGAAAATCGAATTTATTTTATTAAAAATTAATTTATTATATAGTTTTTAGCTTATCAGTCGACTTAAATAAATTTCGAAAGTCAGCAAAAATCATTCAAAGTAAGATTATTGAATAGAAGAAAGAATTCTGATATAAAAGATTACGGGAGAGAAGATTATAATAATGAAATACTTAAGATGACAGTTTTATTTTCCATCTCTTTACATTCAGAAATGACAATTTAAATCTCATTTAATAAAAAAAACTATACATATGTTGTATTTTCGAACGTAGGAATTAATTCTCTTTTGATTAATTACAGTTTTTAAGACAAATTAGTTGCGTTGAAACAATTAAATGTAACAATAAATAAAACAATTCTTATATACTAGAATTATTAAGCTTACCTCCGATTATATTTAGTAATGAAACATTACGAGATAAAGAGAAAACAACTAAGATTTAGAAATCATTATAAATATTAAAATATATAAACAAGTAGATTAAAGTAAGTTAGCTTTTTTAATATTTAAAATTTAAAAGCTTTTTTAAAATAATATTATATAAGAGAAAATTATAAAATAAAATTATTAAATAAAAGTATTATATATTATGCCTTTGTCCACTTTGGACTTTCTTGTAAAAACTAGGACTTGTTATATCGAGAGAAGAGAATCACACATACTTAAAGGTGTTTTAATTTAAATTTGTTTTATTCTCTTCCCTCGATATAACAAGTCCTAGTTTTTACAAGAAAGTCCAAAGTGGACAAAGGCATAATATATAAGTAACTAAGGACAACAAGCATATCGAAATATTATATAAGAGAAATTTAATATATTACAAATTTCACAAATTAAATTTCCCGTTTTCCTGTATTTTGTGAATTAGAGTGTACGTTAATGGAGTTTCTTCATACACAGTAATAATTCATGTACACTTTCAATTATGTATTATGGTACTGTAAAACAAAATTATGTTTTCTAATTATTATTGTAAAATTGTAAATATAACTGATAATCAATAATGATTATAAACTAATTACTTGATATTTTATCATTTTTAATATAATTAAATAAATTAAATTTCGAATTTATTTAATATAGAGCTGGAAAAATTAAAAAATATTTAAATTATGTAAAACTATTAAATATATTAATATATATTATATATTAAAACAAAAAGAATCTTTGCGACATATGCCACATGTTTTCTGGCATATGTCATAGAAATCCTTTTTTTAAATAAAAGTTTTACTCTTAACTAAAATACTTTAAAAACTTTTTAAAATTTTTTAGATTAAATTTCGTAATTATTTAAGAATATTGTGTGTTTTTTTTAAATTTGAAAAAGATAACAGCAATTTTTAAAAAGTACTTCGTATCTTTAAACTTTAGTGTCACTTTTACTATCTCTATAAGACTTTTTTAAGTTTTAAAAATCTGCTATCTACTTTATGAAAAATTGAGACAGTTTTCTTCTAAGAAAAATTAAATTTTTATCTTTAATTTACATGACGATCGGTCAAAAAAAATAACCTCCCCAAAATATTTACATTTTTGGACTCAGAGAATCTTTGAAACGAAACTCTCGACAAATGCAAAAGAAAAAAAAAAAAAAAAATCTGAGTTTCTTCTGTATGTATGGATGTTAGTGTGTGGGGCACGATTTTCATCACCCTATTTGAAACTTAATAACTCCTGTGCTGTTTGTCGAAAATTTCTGAAATTTTGCAGGGAGGTTTACTTATTAGGGGGATTAATGCTAATAAATTTTGCTGATTAAAAGTCGATGAGGTGGACAGATAAAGGGAGTCGTGTAGGGTCGGACTTAATGAAGATTTTACTCGCTATTAGCATTTTCAATTTTTTACAAAACTCATCTCCACCCTCACGATTCAGCTCTTTGCCATTTCATAATATTGTAGTTAAAAATATACAATTTTTAAAATAAAATATGATAACAGATGGCGCCACCAAATGTTGCCTGGAAATTAAGCAATTCGTTGCTTGATTTTTTAATGCTGTTTTTAATTACAAATCTCTAAACAATGGTCATGACGGAAATATAAAAAATAGCTATATGCATTCCTAAAATAAGCCTGAAAAAAATGGCCGCCGTTTACAGGTGGCCGTTATTGCAGGTTTGGTAACACAAAGTTTGTTCAAATTTCTCTTATAAAACGCTTAATATTAATTTCTAAATATTTTTAAAATTTAGAAACAAATAATTAAGTTTAACTGTCAGTATTTCAGAGATTCTAAATATATATTTTTTCTCTAAAGAAGAAAAACAATGAAAACATTTTTAAAATGTATTCAGTTCAATTAATATTTAAAATAATAATTACGAATGTTTTTTTATAATTTTAAATTATTCTTTTTAAATAAAGGAATAAGTCAGATAATTTTTTTTCAATTTTATAAATAAAGTTAAAGAAAAGAAAAATGGAGATAAAGATAAAAATAAATAATTTTATTTCTAATTATTGTCGCTCATATTATATTATATAGATAATTTTTTATATTATAAAACAATAATAGTATATATATATGTACTTGTTATTTATCCTTACAAATACTAATAACAAACAATTTTAAAAATAAATGTTCAATGTTTTTATATTTTATATAAATTATATCTAACTTTGTTGATAAACCTCTTTCTGTATTAAATGTTAAATAATTTCCTATTCACACAAATAGATGTATTAATATGTTTTAATAATAGTAGAATTATTCGCGTCATTTTAACAATTTTATAAAACTATCCATAACTTTATCCTTGAACTAAATCTACTTAGCATTTTTTCTACTAATTAACTTGAAGCTGTGATTAATTGTCGGCATGTTTTGTTTGTCTTTTCTTGTAGAGAAAGAAGACGTACACGACAATCACTACTGCAAATATCTGTAGAGCGATGTTAATCGATTGCCTACACTATGCAAGAGAGGAGAGCAAAAACACTAAAAGTCAGAAATGCCATCGATCAACACACGATCTACCAATTTAGCATGGTAGTGATCGCTGTTTTCGTTTCTATTTCATTAGCCTTGGTCGAACGATTACAATGGTCTTCCTTCATCATAATGAAGATATACTTAGATGTAATTCAACGATTAATATTGAACTGGTGGAATGCTAGTAACGTTGGACTAAGAGAATTTAAGAAACATTAGATACAAGAACCAACAGAAGTATTTCAAAATGATAATGCGCACTCTCATAATTCTGTACTTTTATATTTACTTTTACAAAATCTCAGTGAAAATATTTTCATACGATCATTCCACTCATATGGTTGCATTTTATAACACTGCAACCATAAAAAAATGACAAGATGTGGACCTTGTGATTCTATTATAATTGAGTTCATTAGATACTTAAACTAAATATCATTTTTGTAACTTAATAATAAACAGATTTAGCCTATATTAATGATAATTTTATATATTGTATTTTAAATCTATTCCTTTCTAGAAAGTTGAATAATTTTAATTAAAAATTGATTTTAAGTAAATAAAATTTAACCTTAATATTCTGATTTTAAATCCAGTTCATTCAAATATTTGTATTTTTTTTTTTTTTTGTTTTTTAATATTCTAACTTTTAAATGCGGAAATTATTGTGTCATAAAAGTATTATTTGATTCGCCAGGAAGTAACATTTTCAATGTTACGTATTTATAAAATAAAATTTGAGTTAATTATACAATTAATTGCATTATTTGATCTATAAATCGAAGGATACGCCATTATCAGATAATAAAGGAGACTTTAAATAAGATTTGAATATTATTTATAGTATTTTAACAACATTTTATAAAGTAATTGTACAAAATAGAGGGTGCTTAATAATCTAAAATAGTAAATATAGCGCTAAGGGTATTATAAATCCATTGGCTGCTTTATAAAAATTTCACGTTTTAAAATGATTAATGCTATAAACAGAACGTCTTGAGACATTATTAAAATTAAGATAAAATTTTATCTCTCGCTTAACGTATCGAAAAATCTATATTTCATCTTAACGAGCGACTTGTTTGCCTTTAAATAAATTTTATGTATTACATAAGTATCAAAAAATTGATTACAGAATAATAATAGTTACAATAAAATTTACTTATAAAATTTTTATTTATTTTTTGTGAATTTATGAGGCAAATAATTCAGTTTTTAATAGCTATTATCTTACTAACATGTATGTACATTACAGTAAATTATGTTGACAATTCGGAGGGTGAGTGAAAAAATCTATACACGGATTACGTATCATCTGAAAGAATATACTTGTAATGTGTACACATAACATCAGGCATATTACTGTACATTTGTATGTGCATTCATTGTAACTGCATAAGTGACTGCATAGTAAATTCAACCCTTTTCTCTGTATGAATATCTCTGTATATATACTTTTTCTATGATAAGAAAATCGATTAAGAACAATATGAAGGGTAAATAAAAAAATTGGTATAAGTGACAAGACACTTTTTTTTCATTAAAAACACGAAAATTATTCAAATTAAAAGGATAATAATGCCATTAATATGCAAGTAAATATATTTATCTGTGAATTTAATATGATTATTTAATCAATATTAAATTTTATCACTAAATTATTCAAATTATACCATTTTTCTCACTTGTACCACTCTACCACTAAACTCTTCATGTATAAATATTTATAATTCATTGATACAACTATAAATAAAAGTGTAATAAATTTATTCTAAATACCTAAGATATGAAGAATAAGAGCATTTTATTCTTCCTTTTCTTTTTTTAAAATATAATTTTACAGAAGATTCAAAAATAATACGGTGAATTATAATTAAAACTTGAATACTCGAATTTACTCCAATAAAAAATTTAATAAAAAACGAAGTTTAATAAATTTCCGAGATAAATTTGGAGACAATAACTCCATTTTCGAATGAATTTCTGTAAGTAAATTGTATGTAAAGACGAATTGCTATATTAATTAATTTATTGTTATTGTAATTACTTTATAAATGTTCTCGAAAATTTTAATTCTGTGAATAATTTATAAAATACTTTATTTGCATCTATTTCACACCAGATCTATTAATTAAAGCAAACTAATTGAATAAAGCAAATATTGCATATTATTAATATAATTTCACTGATAAACTTTTACAATTAGCAAGGTATAAAGAAGACATTTTCATTAACTTTTGCAAAATTTGATCATGTAAATAAGCAAACATTCTGATGCTTTTCAATTAAATGAAATATATTTGAAATTTTCTATTAAATTTAGTATTTATGATTTTCTAGTTCGGACGATTTCATTTTAATTTTAGTACAGATTGTGAGAATTCTCTGAAGAGAAAATATATTTATTCTGAAGACAGGTATGTCCAATTTAGTTATATTAACGACTGGCATTTTATTGAACTTGTAGAGAAAGGTTTAGACTATAAAGTAAATATTAATTACTGTCTCTTGTAATACAATCACAAACTGTCATAAATTACATTCCACTCCAGAGAAGATACGTGATATATTTAATAAAATATTCGCAATCTGTCTCTTGTATTCTTTATTGATTTTGCTTAGAAGTTATAGACATTTTCCATTTTAATTATTTAAATAAGAGAAAAAATCACAAATGAGAAAGGGTAATTTCCTTTCTACAATACTTATAAATTTATCGTTACCATAAAAAGTTTAAAGCTACACGAATATTCACCCTTCTCCTATACGTTAACGTTATTCCTCATCTTTTTAATATTTAGGAAATTTGGTGTTGGGTTGATGGAATATGGCCACGCAATACATGGGCGATGTCAAGGGGTATAGTTTTGTCTAACACCTGAAAAAGGAGCTAGAAAGACCATAGAAAGGCTTCCAGAGAAGACTTTCTATGGCAAATAAAAATAATTTTTCTATAAACGCGACATTTAGGAAAACACACTTCCCTCATAGTTTAATCTGTTGCCATAATATAAACACTTTACTATCACATAAAACCAATTGTTCTAGCATATTTACAAGATTTTTTAATATTTAAACAAGTTTTATATGAAATATTTCGGACGTTAAGGTTACCAACTTCGATCAGAAGCAGGGCCATCACAACCTGTCTAACACGGATTACTTTTCAAATATTAGTAGCAGACAGGTATTATTTAGTAGTCGTTGACTCTCCGGAAGAGAGGATGGTCAACGACTAATTTTGGTCGAATTATTTCAATCCCTTTCCGCAATAGTCCCTTCTTTCTATTGGACCGGCGACTGGTGGCATTCAAATAAGAAAATTGCATAATACAAGGTTACCGAACAGCACAAAATATAATTTAAGTGGTTTTCGAAGGTGACGAGTTTAAACATTTTGCCTGCTTTTCCGAAATTTGATTGGTTAACATAGTACCGTTCAATATTCGCATGTGACTGGTACTGTTTCTTAGACTTAACATCAGAAAATATTATGATATCTGAAAATTTTAATATATATTTTCAATTGGCCATTGAAAATGTCATTTCGTACCATCAGAGTATCGGGGTAAACGTGACAATGGTAGGCTGGAATATCCAAACTCTTTATATAGTTTTCGTTTAATGTTCGTTATATTATAGTATGTGATTTATATAACTATAAACGTTATCTTACGTAAGGGTTTATCACACCCAATGACCAATCGAACACATTTAAAAAATTTTTTATTCCTCTACTCTACACAATTTAAAGAATTTTAAAATGTGTTAGATTGGGCACTTGGTGTCATAAACTCTTACGTAAGATAATCTTTGTAATTATAAATCAAATACTACAATATAATATAAAAGAAGGAGTAATGTTCAAAATAACCACTCAGTCGGTTTGACGAAACACAAAATTTATATTTACAGTAAAAATGTACAAATTAATACAAATTAGAGTCACAATTAAATATGCACAACCACTAATCCAACGACAACCGACTATTCCCGTACAAATTCGTCTAAAGAAACTCCTTACGACCTCCACAAACAGACTTGTAATTAACAGCACCTCCGAGTCAGGAACAAGTTCGTACTAAAACACTGGAGCTTCCTTTCCCCAGATTTCCGTAGCGTCCAACGAGAGAGACAGTTAGAACTTCGGTAACAACGATCCTAATCCGATCCGATCCTTCCCGATACCAACTCCCGATACGAGCTGCTGTTCCCGCCGAAACTACTGCTTAAATAGTGTCCGGCGTTTGAATCGTCCGCCAATCAAATTTGAATGTTCCCACAACGGCCGCCAACGGTCATTTTCCGCCAGCCAATCGTCTGTCTGTCGTCGACTTGAAACTCAACGGTTCTTCTAACGGTCGTTTCTAACGGCCGATTCTAACGGCTTTTCCGTTATGAAAGTTCGTTATAATAAAACAGGGCGGAAATCGCTCGCCTAGCGATTCCAAACCCTACAGAAGGGTTAGAAGTACGAAAGAATCTAATAATCTCAATCTTTACTGTTTTTATTTTTTGCCCAATCAACGCCGGGCTATCTGCTAGTTACCTTTATTTCTAATAATAAAAATATTTAGAAGAGTAAAAGATTAAAATATATTTCTTCCAAATTATGATTTTTCATAAGGTATATTATTAAATAACAATAAAATTATATATATAACATAGTATAAAACAGATAATAAATATTAAAAATTTAAACGTACTCAGTCTAAAAAGTGTAAAGTAATTTGTAAATTTTTATTGAAAATTTTTAATTAGTGTTCACAAAGCTAATTAATGTTGATAATATATTTAGAAGGAAACAATATCCTTGGTTAAGCTTATTTTTTATTGGAATAGTATAAACTTTTGTCAATTTGACATCACTTCCATTGTTTCGTAACGAGAAAGGGTCAAAATGACGTCAAATTGACGTAAAACTTTACGTAAAATGCTATTCTAACAAAACGAGTAGCCTCGTTAAACTTCGGATCATAAAGTAGATCTTAAAACTATTGTCTATCTGAAAAAAAGCCTCTTCAAAGTCACTTTTGAAAATAAAATGAATAGTGGACAAGGTTCTAAGAATGCTCTCAGGCAGAAATGGCAGCTGTTATATAGCGAAATGTATGTATTGATGAGAATGGAAAATATTACAATCAAAGAAGACGTTATTGTAACGCTTTAAATAGCATTTTTTTTTTTTTTTTTTTTTTTTTTTTTTTGGCCAGATGTAACATAACGTCAGAAGAGCTTGTCTGAACGTAGCCTTAATGTCGGAATTTCAATCTCAGGAGAAGTAGCAAGAATAAAACACTTCATGAGAGAGCTCTCAAAAGTTATAATAGCTCTCAGCTCCCGATAAACACAATAGAAAAACATATTTCTCATGAATTTTTTAAATCTTGTTTTATGTAATGAATTTAGTTTGTAGAATTTTATAATTAAACGTTATTTATTTACTAATAAAAAATTAATTTATTAAAATATTTTAAAAATGTAACACACTAAACGACACATAACGATCGCAGTCTTTTTAGAAAAAATATACGAAATTCAAAATGATATACATTATAAAGTCGAGAAGTTAAAAAACTTTTATATAAATCGATTATACATTTCTATTGAAAATGTTAAATCGTTCGAAAAAAAATCCATTTTACGGTTGTCTTGCTTACAAAAAAAGTGAAAAAAGAAAATTTCACATAGGAACTTCTTTATTGGAACCTTGAACTATCTGAAATCAATTGGATTAACTATAAATATCTGTTACAAACAACACAAAATATCTTAAACTATATCATAAACCATTCAATAAGTAAAAACTATTGAAGAAAATTACTCATTTTGAATATCAAAATACTGTATAAATTTGTTCATTAAAAAAACAGACAATTTACATTTTTGAACTCAGGACACTTTGAAACGTCGAAAAATGCAAAATAATAAAGAATTCGGGGGTTTTTCTGTATGTATGAATGAGGGGAACGATTTTGTTCATTCTCATTATAGCTTCGGTGCATTTTGTCGAAAATTTATGATATTTTTCAGGAAGGTTTGTGTATTAGGGGCATTGATGCTATTAAATTTTGTTATTTAATAGTCGATTGGTAGGGAGATAGAGAGGTCACGTGTCATAACGCGAGTAGGGAAGGACTTAGATAGGATTTTACTCGTTATTAGTACTTACAATTTTTTGTTATTTTTTATAAAACTCCAACCCCTCAAAACTCTACCCGCAAAATTAAGCATTTTGCCATTTTATAATAGTTAAAATTATAAAAAGTTTTTAAATAAAATATCATAACAGATGGTGCTACATTAAGTTTTAATTGTTGCTGGGTAATTAAAGAACTCGTTGCTGGGTAATTTTTTATTGTATAGTTTTTCGAATTTAAAAAGCATTTTTTAGATTTTTCCGTACTTAAACTCGAGTTTTCTTTAATTTATTAAACACATTTTTAAATATTTATGATTAATATACTCTTTTAACGTATACATATTTGTAATTATGAATTGTTGATTTGATGTTTCTTAAATTTAAAGCAATAAGATATTTATTTTTATAAAATAAAATTTATAATTTTTTATTATACACTCTTTTTTTAAAATAAAAAAGTTGGTTTACTAGTACAAAGTAATTATAAATAAAGAATAGGTGTTTAGAGCTTTGCCTAGAGCTTTGTGTAGCGTGCTTTAGAGCTTTTAGACGAATGTTAAATTCGATAAATATACTGTCCTGAGTATGCGGTTTGAAGTTTTAGGAAAAATTTTACATAAAAATTGAACTGTTAGAGAGAAATTTGCCGAATCCGACCCCTGGGTGTGCATTTTATAACGAATTTTGGGAATTAAAAAACAATGAATAACTTTGTATCAAATAGAGAGATGACTGCTGATGAGAAGTGTAAAACTACTTCAAAGATATGTAAAATATGTAAAATTACTTCAAATTTCTTTCTATAAAGAGCTCTGAACACGCCTACTCTTTAATTATAATCATTCTGTATTTACAATCCCTCCCAGAAAGTATAAAATGTATCTTAAATATTATTTTCTCAATTATTACCTTCACAAATTACATTTAAAATACTTAAAACAGTTTGAAACCTAAAAGATTACAATTCTAATAATTTAATAATGCTTTTAATTCTACTTACATCATTTATCTGGGTTCACCGGGAGGTGGACGAAGTCGTATCACCTTTTTTTTCGGCTAACAGGTCGGTGAGACCTGCCCACGGTCAAGATGGTGGTTTGGGTTCGTTACGCGTTATGCGTTACGCGAGGGAGAGTGAGGAAGTGGATGGGTTCGACGATAGAGCGACGGCGATACTCGAATAAATGACATCGAGGGAATAAACAACAATTTATTACTAACTAAAACTTGCATCTACAATAATGAATGGTATACCTCGCTTCCCTAAGTTTCGGGTAACAGGAGAGAGAGAGAGTTCACACGAATTGGGAAATCATACCTCGTCGTCCGAGTATATGGGTCCTCGCAAAAATTCTGAAGAGTATCCTCGGCTCGTACTTCGTTTCCGGTGTTGGCTTCCTTCGGGACGAACACTGCGTAACGGGACTTGTTAGGATCGGACGGACACTGTGTAACCCGCCCCGTTCCCTCTCTGTTCCCCCCTTTTATCTCCTGGGTCTAGGGATTGCAATTGCTGGATCCCTCATCCAGCAATCCAGCTGGATCCAGCGCATTCTTCGGCCTGCTGGATCCAGCACTTGGTGCTGGATCCAGCGCTGCGGATCCGCAAATACTCAATTAACTTTCTAAATAATTGCGCAAAAGTCTACGTTGTCGCGTTGCCGCTTTGCTAACTATTAGACTGCTACTAATTACTTACTAATTACTTACTCACTACTTTACTAACACTAATAATTAAATTACTTATAAATAAACTATACCTTAATCAATCCAGCAAAATTTAATAAAATAATAACGTATTCAATCGCTTTTAACGATCTTCCTCAGTTACAAAAAAATACAACATTAACTATAGAACATAAAATGTGTTTCGAATAAATATAAAAAGAATAGTGCTTAATTACATCCCATTTTTTTAAAACAAGATACATAGATGTACTGCCAGGTCTGATAATTTTCGTATTGTATACCGACGTAATCCCACTGTTTTCAAACTTTTAAGAAACGATTTTAAAAAAAGCGGATCGGAATACAACAACGGGTATATATTCGGTGCCTTTACACAACCAACGTTTCAATTCCAAGCTTGTTTATGTGGGTGCAACGATGCGCAGTTTAAAACAAAGGCTCAAGAGCACAAATATACAATCAGTAAGAACCTTGACAACACTGCGCTGGCATCATACGCAAGACAGAAGGATGTTAACGTCCAATGGGATCAAGCGGCAATTATAAAAACGACGACGAATAGGCAAACGGTCAAACATCTTGAGAGATTGGAAATCTGCAAGGCGCACGTGGCAACTGGTTGTATAAACCATAGAGATGCGGACTCATTGTCTACCATGTGGAGATCCTTTTACATTAATTAATGTTATTAACGGACAATGCTGGTTTCGTTGTTATATCTTATATATAGTAATACCCCGAACTTACGCGATAGGTGGGACCGACCGATAACCGCGTAAGTCGAATTCGCGTAAGTCGGGGTATAACTTCGCATATAAATACATACAAATTATTTTTAATTGGGGCTGGAGACTAAAGAAAACAAAAATTTAGAAAAAAATGTTTAATAAAATCTTAGATAATACATATGTATAACAAATTATATTATTAAAATCGTAAACCGAAGTTATTTTGTTATAGAAGGTTTCCTAAAATCTAACAAATTCGTCTGACGGCTCAAAGATTTTTTTTTCTCTCGCAAAATTTCCTCGTAGCATGCTAATAATTTTTTTATTTCTCGTTTTGTAGAAGAAATGCGCTCTCCGTTGGAGTCTATATTTTCTAAAATTTGTAACCTCTTTTTAATTAAACTGAGGCCTTCTGTCAAGTTTCCAACCGTCATTCGATCATCTGATTGAACTAGGTCTAAAGGATCAAGTTTTGCCAATTTACAAATTTTTATTTTTGTATCGAAGTCTTTGGAATGTAAAGTTAACATTATTAAAGATGGAGTTTTTCTTTTCTTGTTTGATGCAGAAGAATCAGTTCTACTTTGTTTGGATGACACAGTAGAGTCTCAAGTCTCCGTAGATATAACAAACACAGAAATAAATAAGACAAAATAAATTGTAGCTATGCGTCGATTCCGCGCGACACGTCCGAACCTATAAGCTGAACAATAGTTTGGGGGGAGTGAGTAATCAAGGGTTGCGTGGCGCTCAAACAAAACACGAATCGTCGAGATTTGAAAATCGCGTAACTCCGGGTTCGCGTAAGTCGGGGTAGCGTAAGTCGAGGTATTACTGTACAGGGTGTTTTTTTTTAAACTGACGGTACTCAGAGACATCTGTAGAGCAATCTAACATCCGGACTGTCGCCAAATTTGGGAGAGTGACTAAGGACGACATGGGAAAGAGATTCCGCGAAGAAAAAAGTAGTACCCAAATTTGCCGGTAGGGGTGGATTTGGCGCTGTTGTAGCGAAACAGCTAAAAATCTGCATAAAATCCAGCTGCAATTAACAAACACACGAATGAATAATCAGACAGAGGTTTCAGTGTAATAACGAAAGTTTAATTGATCAGCAAATAACCTTCTCCCTTCTTCAATGCGATCACCGTCCTGCTGGACAACTCATTGCATCCTGAACACCGTGTCCTCTATGGCCGAACGTAACATGTCCGCAGGAATGTTCATCACAGTTCGAGAAATGTCCTTCAAAGTCATCAAGTTTGGGACACTACCAAGATAGGCCTTGGACTTTAAGTAACCCCACAGGAAAAAGTAACATGGGGTTAGATCCTCCCCGGATCTAACCCCATGCTGGTTGATGAAGAAAAGTAACGTAACCCAGGCTGGGTCACGTTACTTTTCTTCATCAACCAGCAAAATTTGGATTTAGTTCCTCGTGATTCAGTTCTGCCTCCGTGGGAAACATACAATAAAACAATTTTATTGATAGATTTCAGTTCTGGCGGGTTCGAATTTTAACATTTATAAATATATTTAAAAACTCTTAAAATAAAATTTCAATGTGATAAGATTTAGTATAAATTTTATTTTAAATTAATTTAAAATCTTCTTTATGGAAATTTAATATGTAAACATTCATTTTTAAAATTAAACTAATACATAAATTAATATCAATATTTAAAATCTGATAATAATATTTACAGCTTAACTTATAAAGATTAGAATATAATTGTATCTTTTAAGAAAATTCCAATTAAAGATAAGAAATATAATTAGTTTCATTAGTTTATAAATAATAAATTATACATTTTAAAAAAATTATTAAAGTTTATACGTCGAAATTATAAATATCCATAAACATATATTCTTTAATAATTTAATCAAATAAGAATTTTACTTTATTACTCGCCATTTTTATAGATCAATTAAATATTCATTCCATTTTCTAAGTTAAAATATTTAATTTAATTTAATAAATAAAAATATTGATTGAATAATGAGTAAATTACGTTTCTCCCTAATCTGCTTTATGATATAATATATTAAATGGACTACAAATTAATTAAATATATAAAATAGATTAAATATGCCTTCTACATTTTAGTTATTAATTTGTTTTATCAAATACGTCTCAAAATCTCCTTGTATTTGATTTATTTTTAAAAATTTTAGCATTTCAACATCATTCTTAGACATTTGATTAGCTTTAAGATATTTATATTTTTGCAAAAGAAACATTCATTTGGAAAAATCAATCAAGATTCGATCAGAAACCAGCAAATTGATTAAACTTGCAAAGAGTTTGTTTCTATAAATATTCAAAATATTTTACTCAAGAAAAAAAGAATAAAAATAGAATATTATTTGCTGGATCATTATTCTGCTACGTTACATTTAAAAATCGTTATAGGAACCTGGAATATTTTAATTTCAATATTCATCTAATGGTTTTTGAATTTGTTTCTTTCACATGTAATTATATTTAAAGATTTACAGAGTTAAATAAAATATTTTCAATTTAATATGACTGGATATCATTAAACCATAATTAAAATTAATAAGTTTTAAAACGTAAATAGGAGCACATATATAATGGCTAAATAAGGAACACCTAAATAGAAAGTCTCCCAGAGAGGACTACTGTGGCTCCTATTTAAGTGCAACTTATTTATACTTTATGGCTCTTATGGCTCCTATTTTCCCAAGAGACAATATACCAATTTCCTATAGAAGACGTATGCGAAACTGTCATCGACCTTTGGCATATTGCCCATTATTGAGTTGCCTTTCCCCATTAATCTAATGCAATCCAGTCCTGCAAAAAATTTTAATTGAATTTTAGCATTTCTCACAAAATTTTTCCTACTCATAAGAATAGTTTGGTATCTAAACAAGATATATCAAATATTAAGTATAGATGCATTTACTTGTCAGAATCATGTCAGTTTAACGTAATTCCTACACTTTTTGTATTGGAAATGTGTAAAGTTTCGTAATACTGTCAGAATTAGGATTAAAAGAACTCACTTTAAGCTACCAGCAACTTGGATAGAATGTAGCATTACGTAGGATGGATGTTGCGAAATTTTGTTTGCTTATTCAGTACGATTCTGTTAAACATTCGCAAGAGAATCATCAATCATCCTCTTATATATCATACTTATATTATCTTCGTTCTTTACAATTCGTCGATTTTACACACAATGGGACTAAATAATACAAACAAAATTAAAAAGACGAATTTATTAAAATACATTGATTTCTTTGTTTTAATATCCGGTGTTAATTTCTGGAATAAACAAATTTAAAATATTTATAAGAACATATCTAATAATTAACGCCTTTTTAATAGTAATTTAAATTGACATTATCAATGGCAATTAAATTAGCCATTTTAATACGCTCTTTGTTTTTGTTATGCAGAACCCGAATCTACTTGATAAAGATTATATATTTACATAAAAGATACTTGATTTTCTTTAGTTAGATAAATAATTTTACATTAAGAAAATAACTAATTTATATATTAAAATATATAGTATACTCATATTACGGTAATAATCAACTTTTATTATTTCAAGTTTTCATTTTATTTTATACAACATTTACTTGATTAAAAACAACCAAAAGCCAACCGTGTTATGTTATTTTAGTAAATTAAAATGAAAATTAAAACAACAGTAATTATTTTGTTTTTATTTATACAGTATTATAAAATGACTATAAAACATCTATAAGCATGTAGCAACCGTTATTAATTTAAAAGTTAAAAACTTCACGTAACGTACAGGTTGGATCCATACAGTTAGTCGGGGTCTACATCCCCTACGCTTTCCATTTCCGGTCTCGACATTCATTTACCTATTTTCTTTCTCCAGAGTGACGAAGGACCGACAGACAGACGGACAATAGTAAGAACGTATAGGTCTGCAATTTCTAAATTGCATCCAAAAAGTATATTGGTTTAAGATATAGAAGTTTTACTGTATGTCTTAAGCCAAGCATATATCCTGTAAAACTTGTGTAAATTGGAATCTCACGGTGCAGAATGTTTCTTCCGTTTAGGCAGTTGGTTTCTGTTTTATTCAGATTCCGTTTAAGACAAGTATTTTCGTAATTAAAAATTATCTATTGTGTTTTTTTTTACATACGAATACTTTATTCTTTATTATTTAATTGTTTATATTAATTAAACACCATTTAATTTTGCTTTAATTATCTAACAACTATTAACTTATATAAAAACAATTAATTTCATTCATAACTTTGAAGACCCTTTCTTTCATTTTCTTGAATTAAACAGAATTAAAATTTATTACTTTAAAATATTAAATAAGGAATAAATTTAACTCCTTAATAAGTAAAGATTTTATAGAATAAGTTCTATAAAATATACATAAAATACATTTTTTTAAATAAGTAGCTTAATGATATCAATACAGTCAAACCTGATTTTATGCGGGGGATAGGGACCGCATAAAAGAAAATGCATTAAAAAAAATCGCGCGAAACTTTACTAGTGGCTATAAAAAATAGTTTTCGCAACACAATTAAAAAAATATTTTTTTATGCGGTGAATAGGGACCGCATAAAAAAAGTCTCACGTAGAAAATAACTCGAAACCGTACGAAATAACTAGGAATTGCTTTTTTAACTCCTTGGGCCTTTTTCTGCAACACCTAATGGGGAAAAAATCCTCTAAGAATTTTAATTTTTATATTAATTAATTATTTCCACTTAAATACGAATCTAACATTAAAAAGTTAAAAATAATCGTTAAATAATGATTTTATTTGATAAATATAGCTGCAGGAAGTGTTATTTCATTTAACAAGGCGTGAAATTTCACACCTGCAGTCTAAAGCTGGAGGGGAGCTAACTTACCGCATCTGTTCAAATATAACATAATATTTATGGTTTTTATGCTATTAAAATAAGAGGGGACCGAAATAAACGTATGAGAAAAAAATTTTACTGAATAAAAAATGAAAAAACCTGCTGATGTCATAGAAAACAACCAATAGAGTTTTTAAAAATTTTACAGGAGTCAATTATGTTCCAATTTGATTGAAATTTTCATATACCACACAAAAAAAATCGCACAAAACAAATCGCATAGAAAAAGACCGCACAAACACAGGTTTGACTGTATTTTTCTTTTCAATTTAACAAGCGTTGTTTACTGATGATATTGATCTGAAAATAAACAATAAAAAATATTCTGAATACAAACAATTTTTACTTCATAGAATATGTTTTTTGAATATAATCAAAGTGTCCTTTTCATTTTATATTAATTTCATTACATAAAAATAAGTAAATGTAATATACCTTTAAATTGTTTTAAATTTTAACATTACTGTAATCTTCGTTTTAATTCATGTTTACGTAGAGAGTATGAAAGCTTAGAACATATCCAGAATTAATTTTATTATTAGGGGCAGAGCATCATCAAGGATCTAGGCTCAAAAAAGGAAGAATGAAGGAATGAGAAAAAAGATAAGGAAGGGAAGAAAAGTCTGAACGTGATACTGAGCAGATAGGATGAATCAGAAAGTACGAAAAAACAAACGTATACAAGGAATGGTAACATATAGTAAAAATCAATAATGAAACAAACACTATCAATTGTTTTAATAATAATAAGTATTAAGAAAATGAAACAAACATCCTATCTGTCTCTTCTACATGTTAACTCGTAAGTTTTATATCGTTCATTTGTTGCATCATTTGCCAGACAGACAGACGTACAGTAATTTCTTTACCATTATTTTGTACACTGTTTTGTATTTTGTAAAGAATTTATCTTTATTAAAATATACATATAATACAATAAAATATACATAAAATTCTATAAAATATACAACAATTTTACAATAATAACAATATACAAACAATTTTAAAGTATGTACTGTATACACATGTAGATTTTTATTTCAAAAGGTTCTCTCAATATTTAAGCGATATCAAATAATCATATGCTCCCAAAAATTTCGATTGGCACGCGTGGAAATTTTGCATAATGGATTTAATGATTTTAGCACGCACACTTACAAAGATTAAAGGTGCCCACACTTACTACAGAGAATGAGAAAATTATTATAAAATTTAGATAAAATATTAACTATATGATATGAAAGATAAATTAAATTAATTCGCTTTCTTCTTTTAAATTTATTTGTAGAAAAAATTACATTTTAAAAAGGAAAGTTGGAAAAGAAATCGGATCGATTAATGATATTTCTCTCTTCGTCTTTATTTTTGTTGAAAATAGCACAAAAATAGCTTATTTGCTTAAATTCGACTTCTTTCATGACATTGCTTCATACTAATAGCGTGATCGAGTCTAAAGTATAATGAGTACCCCATTAAAAACTTCCTCGTTTTTAATGATTTTATCTTTTCTTCATGGATAATTTCCAAATAGCAAACTAACTGCTTCTCTCTAATACTGTATAATTAGCTTTATTCTTCCTACACTAATTTCTGTACAATAAACATCTCGTTGACTATCTTTAAAACTAAATACAAAAATCCTCATTTAAATTCAAAGTAGTCGATAGATATTTAAATATAATTAACATCATTAAATTAAATTAAAGTTTAATGTATTATTTTTTAAGAGAGAAATTCTCAAACGGTGCATGAAATAAGGATAAGAGAGGGGGAGTTTCGTGATTTATTACGAAAATTTTTATCACGTGTAAAGGACGATTTTAGAATTTTAATCATAATTAAACTAATGACTGTTTAAAATTCAAATATTGTAAATAATTAGATTACTTCTGAATATTTCAATAACTTTTCTTTTGTTTTTAATAATTTTTCATATAGAAACTTTCTTAAAATTTAATTAAAAGTTATCGCTGATAAGTAAATTCTATATCCTTAATAGAAACATAAACAATTTGAAATGAATATTTTGTAATGCTTAAAAAATTTAATTGAAATTCGTAAATAGAAATAGTCTTATAAAAGAAAATTTCCATTTTCATAAACGTAATATCACTCTGTAGCTGTGTTTAACGATTTTATTCGCCCTATTTGAAGCTTAATAACTTTCGTGCTTTTTGTTTAAAACGTCTCAAATTTTGCAGGGAAGTTTTCTTGGGTGTACTATAGATTACCCCCTATGGAATTTCAGGACTTTGATTATATATTGGAACTCAGGGGACAGAGACGAGTTCAACGGTACCCTATTTTTGGACCGGAGACGAAAAATAAAAAAGTTACCATACTTTTTCACTTACCATACTTTTTTAATGCTCTCATGAAGACGGCACCATAGTTGCTAGTACTGCCATCTTGCGGTAAAGTCTGCAAACCATGACGTCGGACTACGGTCATCTCCAGTAGGGTTAAACACGCGATACGAGAGCGGAGAGAGCGACGCGACTTCCGATCATCGCTCGATCGCCATTTCGGTTAATGTTACTTATGGCAGCGAACGTGGCGGCCGTTCCGACTGTTCGTGCTCTCGACTGACCTCCCGGAGGGGAGCCGCCGGCAGGCCGCCATGTGCTAAACGTCACTAGTTATTGATTCACGGTAGTTATTGAACAAAGTAAAAAAAAAAAAAAAAAAGGGAAACGTCTACTAAAGGCAATTTTAACGGCAAGCGACGCGACTCCCGATCGCGATAGCGAAGCCGACTTAGCGGTGAGAGCGACGCGACTCCCTATCATCGCGCGATCGCCGGAAAAAAGTATGATAACTTTTTTATTTTTTGTCTCCGGTCCAAAAGTAGGGTATCGTTGAACTTGTCTCGGTCCCCTCAGTTCAGATATGTACTCAGTATTCCGAAATTCCATAGATAGTAATCTATAGTATCCCCGTTTTCTTATTAAGGAGATTGACGCTGTTAAACTTTGGTCATTAAAGGTCAAGGGGATGGCGAGATAAAAGGAGTTGCGTGTATCTTCAGTAGGGTCGGACTTAATAACGATTTTATTCGTTATTAACATTTATAATATTTTTATAAAACTCATCCCAATCCTCAAAATTAAGCTTTTTGCCATTTTATAATAGTTAAAACTATAAAAAGTGTTTTTAGTAAAATATGATAACTGATGTCGTCACTAAATGTTTCCGGGAATGTTAAGCAACTCATTGCTGGTAAATTTCAATTGCTTCATTGAAATTTTCTTTATAAAACATTATATTTACTTAAATAAGTATAAATTTACCGTTTAGACAAAAGATTTGAAGATCGTAACAAGTAATATTAGTTTCCACAACTATTAAAATTTTCTAGCTCTTGGTTTATTTACTAAGTAGTAGTGATACATATTTTACACCTATCAAATTATTTCCTAAATTCATTTTCCGAGAGAAAATAACTCCCTCTCAGAACATTCTTATATTCAAACATTAATTAGAATAAGCATTATTCTACCAATAAAATATCGCTTTGAACTAATTTTTAGTTTTTAATATGTAAATGATAAAAGAGTAAGGTTTATCTACCATACAATATATTTTATTACAAAATAGCATAAATGTAAAGTAGACATTTTCTTATTTCTCTCTCAGTTTCAGCTCTGAGTTATATATTTCAAAATCTAAATTTTTATGCAATTAATAATTAGAAATTCCTTAGTAAACTTTCTCTGTAATCAATTATTACATAGGTTTAATTGATTTATTTCAGGTTTTTACTTCAGAATTCATTAATTTAGGCTGTATTTACAAACATTTTCACTTAGAAGTGATTCTAGTAAGTTATAATGTGTTTTTATTCATTAAAGTGTATAAAAATTTAATTTTTATTTTATACCGTAGTTAATTGTCATCTAATATAGTATTATATATAGATATAACAGAAAATGTAATACAATTCAATTCAAGAAAGAAGAAAGATAATACTGTGATTGTTTCTACGCGTATTAACAAAATTATCGGAAATATTTATCCTATATGGTAAATTTAAAAGCAATTATCTTACTCAATTAATGCTATTTTTACATTAATTGTTTTAGATAAACAATTGTTTATCTAATTATTCTTGTTTAAGAATTCTAATCTCTCAAAGTTATTAATCATTTCTAAATTAAGCTTTCTGTTAAAATTTTCGAATATAAAATTGATTAAATTGCAATGTTAACATTACTCGCGGATAAAATTCGAGTTTAAAACCGATTTGTAATGAATTTAGGCAAACTTGTCATTTCTCAGACAAACCCTTATTGATTTCACACTTGTTAGCCACAATAAATTTGTATTTTCCTTCTGTTTGAGAGAGAACACAACTAAATATTTACCCTGTAACAGGAAATTGACTGCAAAATGGATTTTTAAAAGCATTTACATTAAATATGTAAATGCTTTCAAAGATCTATTTGTTAATGCAATAGGACGCGTGAGAAAGTTCTCTCGGTAGACATTCCCTCGGCAGAGGGAATGGGTACCGAGAGAATTTTCTATGGAAAACTGGTTTCTATTTAGGTGTTACTGATGTGAAGAAACCCGAAAAACTCCACGTGGCCATCTCGTTGGCATGGTGCGAACCCACGACCAGTGTTCAGTGTCTCAGTCACTGATGGGCGAGATCTATGTCGGCTAAGAAAATTTATAGAAAGAGTATTAGATGTACAGTAACACAGAAAATCGGCCCTAGGTACAACAAATACTTGCCCCATGAAAAGAATTTCACAGAGATGATTATCAGTTGTGGATGAACTTACGAAACATAAGTATTGTCATCTAAGTAAAAAGTAAGACATTCGTATTGTTTCAAAATATTATTGCTATTTTGTATTTCTTATGTCTTTTCAATATCCTGACATCCTGAAAATCAATCAATCAATAAAGCATTTATTATTTGAAATAACGAATGTTTTTACAAAGAGAGTTAAATATCATTGTTACATTAAATTTGATCTATGAACAAAATATATATACAGTTTATATAATCTTAACTTGGCAAAACTGTCACCAAATAAAATTTCATAATAAAAATCAGGTCTCAGTGTAGCAGTTCAGATATCTAAAAGTATATTAGAAGAATCAAAAAGGTGTTTTCTCATATTCATCACTGTCATACCACAAAAAAACACTCAATATTAATTATTTTATCGTACAAGTTTATCGAGAACCTGCTTAATCTAAATTACACAGACAATAACTTTGTGAGATCCAAGGCTATTTCTTAAATTAAAATATTATAATTCGATAAATTTGTTAAATAAAAAGCACAAAAGTTGGAAAAATCATCGAGGAAGTAACCAAATTTTCTCCATGATAACACTTCCTTTCTAAATGACTCCTCTTCCCGGAGCGACGATTAATCCAAAGAAGTAGAAAAGTTCCAGAGTCCCAACCTTTTTCACTCAAATAACGAACATCTTGTGATTAATACAAGTCTCTTAGTCGTTGATCACAAATCAGAAGGTGTGAAATTTTACTTAAAAATATGTATAGTTAGAGAAGGATAGCTCAATGTTATTTAATAGTTTTTTAACTATAACATGCCAAGGCTCCAAAAAATTATTAACCTATGAAAATTTTGAAAACCTCCTTTTATCTATCAATTTTCGATAATCGTCTTCCGGTAATTCAATAAAGTTTCCTCCAAAATCGAAACAAATTTATCGATAAATTAATAGCAATGGGAAATCATTCCAATTCCATTCTCGTTGCATGACACAAGACAGATCTATTAATATAAAACTGAAAGTATAACAACCGTAGTCCCATAAATCTGTCCATTAAGAGGCCACACCAGAAAAAGCATTAAAAAATACTTGTTCCAGATAGTCAAATTGTGTAACATAATTATATAACGAAGACACTTTTAATAAGTAATGTAATTAGATTAGAAATTTTAGCTCTGACATCAGATAAATCTTTATTTAAAATAAAGAAAAATATGCCTCTGTGAAAAAATAATTACCTAGATATTTAAAATTTGGAACAAATTTTAGTTTACGATTTTCTACGCTGAAACTGTTTGTTTCTTAAGATTATCACCTCTACGAAAAAATCACAAACTTTGACTTTTCTCCAAGTAAGATTGAGTCTTTCCATAAGCACAAAGGCTAAATTAGCCAAAGAAATCATCATAAAGAAGACAATTTGAACACGAGAAGATACTGTTATCATAGAGCTGTGACCTCTCAGGTCAGGAATATCATTCAAAAGCAGAACAAAGAGAATAGGACTCAAAGGTTCTCCTTAAAGTAATCGTCAATTAGACTCAACATAATCAGTTTAAAAGGAAACATCCCTCATAAATTATCTTGTATTAGCAAAAAGAAAAAAAAACTATTAGGTAAATTAACGAAAAGCGAAAAAACTCAATACTCCTAAGCTCACACTATAACAAATCGTGATCAAAAGCTTATCGAAAGCTTTCTTGAGGTCAATAAAATCACTAAATAATTTCGCTCGTTTCCTTGAAAATGATATTTGAATTAGACCAACCAAAATAAACTAGTTATATTCGACTCCTCTCTTTTTGTAGAGGTTTAACAATATTAGACTCATTCGTTCAAACAAGAAGAGGATTTGCCATAATAGTTGAAAAAACTTTTCTAAATACGCCAATTCAAGCAATTGGTCTATAATTAGTTGACGCCTACCTACTTTCCCTCTTGTAAATCATCTCATAAACGATTTGTTTCCAAGTTAAGGGAAAAGAGAAACTTAACCAAAAGGAATTAAACATGTCCAATATATCTAGTAATATTACTGTAGAAACGTATTTTATGATTTCATTCTTATGTTATCGAGATGGAGGCCTTAGATGATTTTAATTTTCTAATTAGTTTCCAGTTCACTCAAAGAAATACGATCATCCAAAATAGGAACACTACAATTACCAAAGCTTAAGTCAAAATAAATTACTGTATTAGACGAAATACTGTCAAATAATTCAATCCGATATATGTAATATTTTCAGAGGATTTCTTAGTTCAAAATTTATTAGCTAATGACCAAATATCATTAGTATTTTTAGTCCGCAATAATTGTGAGTTCATTTTAGCTGAAAATAGTATTTTATTTTTCGAACAGTAGTAGACACATCGACCGTTTAATTAATATATATAATCCATACGACCCAACTGTTTGTAAATTTTTTTATTTAATATTAAATCATTAGATCTTAGGGAATTTAAATCATTAGTATAAATCCCTACATAAAACATATCCAATTATTCTTCTATACTAGCATTAATGTCTCCTAAAATAACTATATCATCCTGAGAAAAGTTTGTTGCGGATTATAAAGATCTATTCTCAAATAAAAAGAAAAATTATCAAGCTATAATTCAGTAAGCAGAAGTTTTCCTGCAATTAAGTTTGATTACTATCAGATCATCGTGTTAAACAGCAATTCCGAAAAACCTAATTAATGGATAACTGCAAAAATAAGACCACCATTTGGACGACCAGAACCAATTGGTTTCTTTGCAAGTTTTTCGGATAAAAATAAATCTTGATTAGCTAAGAAAGGAAATAAAGAGAAAAATTGCCCATACATAAAGCTCTAAAAGTTGAAATTTCGGTAACTTCTCCCTAAAGTTGAGTTAGTCGTTCCGTCTAATCCCTGTGTAAATTAAGCAACCGGTCAAACTTTGATAACGATTTTTCCAGTTTCTATAGAATAGTATCAAAACGTTCTTTAAGAGAAGACAGAATCTTCTAAGATACTTGAATGGAAATCTCCTACGATGAAAAATACTCATCTGGTCGAGATGATTTCCTTGTTGGTTCGCTTGGAGATCGACGATATTTATCAGTAAAAGTCTTACTATGGGAAGAAGGTGGTGTACGAGACATCGGGCCTGGATTAAACTCAACTCCTTTAATAGTAAATAAAAAGAAAAGAATTTAAAAAGAAATTTTGACAGAAGAAAAAGACCTCCTCAATAAAGTCAACTGACAGCAAACGGTTGAATCGTAATAGTAAGTCGTAAAAGAATACAAACAGGAACAGCCAGCTGTGTCAAGAGCGCCCTACATCCTGAAAATATTTCTCTAGATTAAGAAGTATTTCTCCGTATGACGTCAAAGAACAGGCCACAATTAACATTTCAAGAGATATCACTACAAGTCCATAAACAGACTACATCCTATGATGGATTATAACTTATTACCTACAACAGTTTGCATATAAAAAGACTGTGCCTTATATAAAAAATGTTTTTTTAACGTATGACCAGTAACATATATAATAAATAAAATATAGACTTTTAATTCTTTTTTATTTAGGAAATACAAGCGAAATATAACCTTAAACATTATTTGTTCCCAATATAATTACGAAAACTTCCTTTACGAATACATTAGAAAATTATAAACATTCTCTCGTTTACATGAGAAATTTTAAATAAAACTAAAATATTTTACTTTAAATAATTATTTTAAAAATTTGTTTTCATTATAAAAACACATATTAATACAAATTTAATTATATTGTAATTATAAAAATAAACATTTGTATTTAAAAAATTATTATTGAAAAATAATAATTACAGTAGAGCGTCGTTAAGTGGAACGTCGGTAAGTGGAATGGCCGGAAAGTGGAACGATTTTCAGTCGGACTGTGTCGTGCTGAATCGAATGTTTTTGACACTAAATTTACTTCTAAAGTATAATTTTCATGTTTTTTATATTCTTTAATATATTTATTTTGTTTGTACAAAATGCAGAAATAATTTTTAACGATACGATAGCTGAGGCTATCGTATTTTCATTAGGCTTAAAATCGACGAAAATTCAACACGAAGCGACACGCAACGGAGAAAAATTCAACAGGAAGCGATACGCAACGGAGAAAAATTTGAACATCGACACAGGTTAATGTATTTTTTCGTACAAAGTCGGAAACTGGAACAAATCATTAACTGGAAGGACCCCAGTCCCCAATTGGTTCCACTTATCGACGCTCTACTGTATATCTAAATAGATCCATTTTCCTCTAAAATTAAATAATTATATTTCAATTTTATAAACTTTGTAATTATTTAATAAAATTGCGAATTTTTAAAAATAAATATTCTTTAATACTTTTAATATTCGCTAACACAGATTTTATAATAATTTCAATTATAAAAATAAAAGATGTTATTTAATTTCATTTAATTAAAATTTTATTTTATTTTTTCAGAAAAAAAACACATACTAATTAAAATTCTGTTTAGATCATTAAAATTTAGAAAAAAATTAGAAAAATTAGACGGAATATTTATAGTTTTATTTCCTAATCCACAAGACAATTAGATAAAAGAAAAGAAAATATTATCTTAATAATTTGAATTTATCATTTTTAAAATAAAATTCTACTAATTCTTAATTTTTAAATTTACTTAAATAATAATTAATGATATGGGGGAAAGCATTTCATATTTCTACGATTAACTAATTATTTTCTTCTTCAAAAGTATAATTTAAAAACTTAAAAATTAACTTTTTAACGAAGAAATATAATGTTTTTATATAAAGTTCAATTTAAACAATTCTAATTAACAACTATAACGCCTTAAGAAGTTTAAGCTTTTCATAAAAAGAGACAAAAAATTTGATCTTTTCTTCATTGAAAAAACATGCCAATGAATGAAAATATTCTTATTTTTCTTAAAACAAAAACATTCTCTTATTTATTTTTTTTATTTTCCAAACAATAAATTTTTCTTAATTCTATTATAATCTTAGATATTCACGAAATGTTTTGAGGTGAAAGTTGTGACGTACCACAACTCCTTAGCATGTTTTTTTGTATGTATTCTTCTTTAATATTTTACAAATGCTTAGCTTTAAACCTCAATTAATAAAAAGAGCATCAATTAACTAAAAATTAATTAATGATAGCAATAATGCTTCTAACACTGGAAAATTCCTACGATATGAGAAAAGAGACAACAAGAAAACTCTTTTATTGTAGTGAACTTTGAAATGTTATTTTATTTATTAAATCTATAAGAAAATTTTCCTTCATTATTTTTATAAACATAAATTTATACAGGGTATCTACTTTAACATTTATCCAGGCGCAGAAGATAGCTTTCCAGCATTACACGTTGCCTCGGGTGCATCAGTTTCGCTGTAAAGTTTTTAATGAAATTTTTAATAATTAATAATTATAAAAGAATTATTTATAAATTTTTCATTTGAAATAACATCTAAAATATAAGAAACGCACTCTGTAATAATTTAAGCTTTTTTTTATAATCAGTTGAAATAAACTGAAATGCCATATAATTATTATTCAAAACGCGTAAAATATAACGCTTAAAACACTTATTTAACAATTAATTTAGCCTCATAGAACACATATGTATATAAAAGTTTAAAGATATTTTAAGATTAAAATTTCATGTAAAATACTAAAAAATAAAATAATAATTAAAACTGTTCTTTACACCGAAACCGAAACTAAAACTAAAATTATTAATAAAAATAATTAATTAATTTAAGTTTAAATAAAAATTGAATTCAAATCAATTCTATGTATTTAATGACTGAATATTTGAACGAACATTTTGCTTTTAAGTGTATGTTACCGGCCAAACCCAATTTCAGGCCAAACTAGTTTGTCCTAAACCAAACGGGTTTATCCTATGCATGTCAGGATATACTAGCTTAGCCCAGGACAATCTAGTTTGGCCTAAATACTTTAGGCTTAACTAGTTTGACCTAGGTCGAACTGATCTAGAATTATTATTCAAGTATATTAACGTTAAAATAAAATTAAAAGGCAATCAATTAGATGAACAATATTTGTTCAAACATAGTCTACTTAATTATAAAAATGGTATTGATTAGAAGTGACACAACACTTGTACAAAACTATAAAATGAAAATAAGCTAATCAGTACTTATCAGTTTGTATTTTTTTATTAAGCCATGCACTTTTAGAGGTAATTAACTTTCGAAAATATTTTCAAAATTTCAAACGAAATAATAAGAATAATTTTTAGAGTCAAACTAAAATTAAAAATGAACTTATTTCTGCTTCTTGGTGTAATATATAAAATATTTAATCTTTTATTTATTTTTACAGGGTGTACTGTGGTAGCATTTCGAATTACACAAAATAATTTTCTTTTTACACTGGCACCTATTTTTAGCACAGTTTTTGGTACAGGTGCACCTCATAAAACCTTGTCCTGTCCAACTGAATGTTTGGTAGCTGCAGTCCTTAGTGAGATTTGAACATCTTGATTAACATCACTTTCTTGTAGAAATTTTTGAGTACAAAGGTCGAATTCAGTTCTGTAATAAACAAGTATTTTATTTTGACCAAGTTACATAACATACTTATGCTTTTAGATCAAATAAAACGGCGTTTAATATTGCGCCTTTTTTCTTCGAAGATCTTTATTAGGCCTTCATTATAAGTAAATGTTAGGCTATACAAAAACCCTATCTGAAGAAATTCATGAAACTTGAAAACCTCTTCCAAATATAAAACAATAATCGTCGAAATCAGTTCAGATTTGACAGTGAAATAGAGTAACATTGTCATTAAAAATGAATTTCTTTTTTTGAAGTAATTTAAGAAAAAATAATTAATAAAATGCGCACTAACCTGCAATAGAGTGTCTGCAATATTCCATGATTAGTTTCAATTTTGTACAGGTCATCATTGTTTATTTCAAGAACAACGCAATTCCGCCGAAGAAAAATCTCTGAAGTCAGCACTGAAAGTGAGACTTCCTTATTTAAATTCGTCTGGGCCCCTGAAGCTATAACGCGCCACTGCTCATACTGCATCTCGAACTGTTTCAACAATTTTTATGGGAAATTTTTGGCTATCCTCCTTACAGCTCCGTTCTCATGCCCAACCTGTAACCTATTACAGCCCGATCTGTTGCATAAACTAAACAATCCAATGAACTAAATAACGAGACATTGATGGCAAGTTCCATGGGTTACAAATTCGCCATCACTGGTCTACACATTGAGTTTGAAAGAATACTGTATAATAAAAAGTATTAAATGTTTTTTATAATAATTTAAATAATTAAAATGTCGTATGTCAATAAGGAAAGAAACTAACAATAATGTATTACTGTATACATGCTTGTCACATAAACATATACAGTATACATAAAGACTATACATGCATACTTGCATGCATGTATAATCTATAAATCAACAATGTTCGAGTAAATACTTCCAAGTATAATGATTCCTTTATTATAAAATAACAATATTTTTCTAAGAAGCATTCTAAAGTTGTTTAACTTATTGTTGAAGAGAAAAAATTATCGATTGTTGCCTTTATTTCAGCCTATCAATAATCAATAGGCAATATCTTTATAGACCATCGATCAATCTTGATAAATGGATTCGTGTTCAATAAAATAGTTTCATATAACGTTTATAATGAACGAAAAAAAAATTGTTTTTTGTCTTTTGGAGGTTGCTATTGTTAATTCTTATAAAAGAAAACTTTAACTATAAAATATTTTATATTTAATAAAATAAACTTAAATAATATTTAATTAAATAACTAAATCTTCTATATCTCTAAATCTTTTAAGTTTCTTTTATAACTATAAAGAAGAAAATATTTTATAATTTATACGCATTTAAACATAGAAAAGTAAAAAATGAATTTCAATAATATTATATTGGTGTATAAATTTGAAAATGTTATTTGAAATAAAATTTCAAATAAAAATGAAAACAAAAGATTTCTAAATACAAATACGGTATATGTTATTTTATTAAATTATAAAAATATTTACATTGTTATTTACAAATATAAAAGAGGGGGAAATGTATTAAAATTTAAATTATATAAAATAAAAAAATATAACTTAATTTTTTAAAATTTTATTCGAAAATCTTATTATGGTAAATTCTTCTTAAAATTTTATCTGTTTCCACTAAAAAATGAAGCAAAACGTACCGAATGAAAAAAGAAAAATGGAGTTTTACATTTTAAGATTTATTCAGAAATAAATCTTAAATATTCGATCAAAAGAAAATTTGATATTTAAATTTAAATAAAATGTGATTTTGAGAGATTCTTTTAAAAAAATAATAATAATAAAGAAAATCTAGAATTCCTCTTAGATATTGATTTAGGCACTAAATAGCTTTATAACTTTTTTACATAATAACTCTTGGATGTCTTCTATTTTGAAGTTTAATGACAATACAAAAATATCACATTTTTGAGTTCATTTTTTCATCCAATTTCACACCAACCACAGAAGTAACAGTCATAGTAGCTCGAAGAATAACTTTGTTAAAAAGACAATTAATAGCAGAAAAAATTTTTTTACAAAGTTAAAACGATATCAGACGTCAGCCTTTCCTTGTAGGATCTGACGCCTTTACATTAAAAACAAAAGTATAATTTCAAGAATAAAGATTTGTTAGTATGGTGAAAAAATTATACTTTTGTTTTTAATGTAAAGGCGTCAGATCCTACAAGGAAAGGCTGACGTCTGATATCGTTTTAACTTTGTAAAAAAATTTTTTCTGCTATTAATTGTCTTTTTAACGAAGTTTTTCTTAGAGCTACTATGACTGTTATTTCTGTGGTTGGTGTGAATTTGTTTTATAATTTTAAAATTAATTTATGACAATAATAATATAATCTATATTTTTCAATTTATAAACTCAATTAGATTTAAAAATAAATAAAGTTTATTCATCTTACAAATAATTATAAAGTTTTATTTTTTCTATATTTATGATAAATTTTATAATCTTAATTAAAATTATAAAATTTTTAAGCATTTATATTTATTTATTTATATAAAAATACAGCAACGAGTTGTTTAATTTTTCCGAAAACATTTAAAACTGGGTGTGGCGCTCTCTGTTATGGTATTTTATTTCGAAGGTTTTTATATTTTTAATTATTATATGGCAAAAAGCTTAATTGATTTTTAGGGCAGCGGTGGGTTTTATAAAAGATTGTAAAAGCTAATAATGAGTAAAATCGTCAAGTCCGACCCTACTCGAAACATGACACAAGACCCCCTTTATCTCCCCACCCAGTTGACCTATAATCACCAAAATTTAACAGCATCAATCCCCCTTAAAGAGAAATCTCACTGCAAAATTTCAGAAATTTTCGACAAAAAGTACAGGAGTTTCTAAGCTTTAAATTGGGTGATTAAAATAGTGCTTCCCACACACACTAACATCCATACATACAGAAAAAAAAAACCCGAATTTTTTTCATTTCAAGGTCCCGAGTCCAAAATGTAAAAAAGGTCATTTTTGGGGGGTCATTTTTAGACCGAACGTTCTGTTATATATAACAGAGAGGGAAAGTTGAATAAAAACAATGAAACAATTAAATTAATTTTTATTTTAAAATTATTCGAAATGATAATGGCGACTTGAATATCTGAATACTTCAGTTAGATACTTGAAATTTGTCAATTTATTACATAATTACATTAGAAGGATCTATACGGTTAATTTAATATTACAAGATTTATCAGTAAAGGAATACACAGTCGTCACCACGTGTAATCCTGCACTTGTGAATGCAATAATCAAATTCAAGTCACGCTTTCTCCACAGTATTTTCATCGATTTTTACAAGATTAGACATGAGATCCACGTGGAAAAATTGTAAAACTCAGTTAAAATTTTGTTATTTATACTTTTATTTGACAGCGGTTTTGTCTCCAATACTGTATTGTGGATTGGCTAACCTAATTTTGACTAGATTTATATTGTATATCTTTTAATTTTTAATTTATTTATATATATATATATATATATATATATATATATATAATATATACATACTGATTATTAAAATTACCAAAATATGAGCAAAAATATGAGATTTTATAAAAACTATATAAATATTTTAAGTTTAAGATATTAGTTTATCAATTTAAAATTATATTTTTTTAATTTAAAGTATATAAATTTTAAAACTTTTTATTAATTATTTTCCTTCAATCGTGTTATTTAAAAATTGAAGAAAAGTAAAAAGATTTCCTCGTAAGTTTTCTGATTCTAAAACGAATTTCTCAATAAATATATATATTTTTTTTTTTTTGTTTTTCAATTTTTAAATTAGATTTTCTTAGAGAGAAACATCAGAAAACTTTTGGAACTCGATGGGACGTCGAATAGTTCAAACGTAAATAATGAATAGTCGAAATACTACTTTTGCCACCGTTCGATAGTAAACCATACATACATAAATATCTGATTTTAGAACACTTCCTTGTGCAGCTGGCAATAACTCCAGCGAATATATTAAATTTAACCCATAAACAGAATATTTAATATTGTTTAGGTATTCTCGTTGCATTTTGTGAAAACAAAATACATTCTTATGATATTTATCGAGAATTACTCTCTATTAAAACCACTGTGATTTCTTCAAATTGAAGCTTTAATTTCTAGTTATTGAATTTTATATCATTTTATCTGTCCCAGCTCTGTTAACAGATATATAACAGATGGAAAATATGGCGACTATAGGAGATTTGAAGGGACTTTTTATTTTTGTAAATTTTAAAAATTTATACTCACTCTCGTAGCCATTTATCAAACTGTTTAACAAATTTATCGCTGTTATTACTAACTGTAAATATATATTACAACTTTAAATTTATAGTATGTCTAATGTTAATGTACTGTGATCATTTGAGTATTGTCATACTTAAATGATCATACTAAATACCAATTTGCCTAGTCTTACCAAATATCAAATTTATAATAATTTTCATATTATTCGATTATTCAATTGGGTACTTGTTGAAAGATAATATCACTTGTTTAACATTCAACTGTCTTCAAATATTTACATTAAACAGAATGCAATATATATTGAATTTTTATCCATTTACAATGTTATTTGTACAAGGAATAGAATAATGCTGGTTGCAAAATCAGCTTTTTGCAATCAAACTGTGCAAAATAGATAAACTTTTCTTATTGAGTTATTCAAATTTGATTATTAATATTATATTTTGAATAACATTCTGAGCTAAATAATACACTTGTAAATGATTCGTCATATAGCAATTTAACTATTGAAAGGTTCATACAAATTTAAACGTTTTTAGAAACAATAATTTTATAATGGCTTTAAACATAAACGATCCGAAATACTAATGGCATATTGGGAATAAATACACATCACGTAAATAACTTGGCAGCTGTGTTCATAGTTATGCAATTAAAATTCTGCGTGCATTTATCGTTACAAGCCAAAACACTTTAGGCCATTTATAATATAACTACTTACCATAATGATACTGTAATTATAATAAAGCAAATTACTTCAAAGTACAATATATAGGCTAGATATCCTTCAAATAAATAGCAACTTTTTCCATGGGAACAAATAGACCTGAAATGACACCTTCGATCAAATATTGTGTAATTGTATGTTTACATTTTTACTTTTTCTGCTCTGTTATGTATAATAGAGGGAAAGTATGGCAATTTGTCAAAAAATGATTTCCGAAGATTTTCACATTTGTGGACTCAGAGGACCTTGAAACGTCGAGAAATGAAAAAAGAAATTCGTATTTTTTTTCTGTATGTATGGATATTAGTGTTTGTGGGGATCTCGATTTTTTTCTCGATTTCTAAAGTTAATTTAGTTGTTTAAGTAAATTATTTACTTATACTGTTATAGAGTTGTAACATGTTCTAAATACACTTAATTATAAATACCAAACTCTAAACTAATACAAATATTAAAAGTTTATAATACGTCTTCAATTATTCAAGAACTAAGTAAAAAATGCGATAATAATCACATATTTTAAATAAAAAATAATGAAAATTGTGTATAAATAATTGGAAACATTAATTGATTGTTTCTACATAAGGTCGTTTTTTATCTGTATATGAAATTATTATCCTAATTAATTAGCTAGAAATATACAGATAACATATTTAAAAATAAAATTTTATATATAAACTATAATCATGTAGGCCTAGTTATTTTTCTTTCTACAGATGTGAACTTTGAGTAACAGCATCGAAAAATTCTATATTGTTAATAATACTTCATTCCAGAATTTTATACAATTGTAATTTTATTAATTATATTGCGCAATTGTGTTATAACTGTATTAAACGAATGTACATAAGTTTAGTTATTAAATAAAATAAAAATTTTAACTTTGCTATCCAGACAAGCATTTCTTTTTGTTTACGAAAGCGATACAATCCCTTTTCTACTGTTAAAGACGTTATCATATAGCCTGAAAACATTAAATAAACATATCCTCAAAATGATGCTATCAATTAATTAAACAAAAACAAAAAACCATGCTAATAATAGTCTGTATAATCTAGTAATGAACAAGTGTCTACAGTTCCATCATCGTCTCCTAGTAGCGGCTGTATGGACTCTACCCAACCGTTACTAGTGGCGACTGATATCATTGAGCATTCAAATTAACAACAGAGTTTCATCGCTTACCATATACACGCTTTGGCTTAAAGTCTTAACAACCCATTAAATAAGATAAATGTTATATTTCATATTATTCACGATACGGTACAAAACATTTTTATTTAAATAAAATATATAATTTAAGCGTACTTTCACTTCGATTCTGAATTTAATTCTCTTCAGTTCGTTTCTTTTCACAAACCAAACCAAATTCAAAGTTAGGTTTTGCATTAGAGAGATTCAACGTTTCACATCCTTGTTTTTATAATTGTATGAAATATATCCCTATTTCTCTGTTGTCTCATCTATCCCCAACACTATAATCGGAGCAGCATATTTAATAACATTGCTAATAGACGTATAGGAAGATTATTATACAAGATTAATACCGTATACATTATTTTACCAGCAAATATAATGGGAGTGAGAGAAAAGCTTAGCATTTGTATTAATGTAGAAATAACTTGAGATGAACAGCCACAGAAGAGGATTATGAAACAAATTCAAATGATGTCAAACTGTTGTTTACACTGTTACAAATACTTCAAATCTTCGAAACCAAACCCTTCTAATTTGTGGTTTTTCGAACGAAACGAACTAAAAGCACTCAAATTGAGTAGCCCTATCTAAATGAATGCTTTCAAATGTCCTTTACAACAAATACATTAAATATATTTTATTGTTTAGAGGGTTATAAACGTTGTAATTTTAAATTTTCAAATTACTTAAAATATGAATTACAAAATTCAATGTTTATTTCCTTCTGTTTTACATAATAATGTACGATTTAAAGATTCAGGGTGATAAAATTTATGATATAAAATATATTTTATATATTTTATTGTAAAGTCTTTTTGGAGTGTTATTGAGGAAAAATAAATACATGGAAGTAAAAATTTATAAAATAAATTTAAAAATTACAATAATATAATGTGTGATTCTAATTGTTATAAAAAGAATAAACTAAAATTAAGAAAAATCTATCTCAATTTTTCTTGATTTTATTTTTTCCCAGTTTTTCTAAGTGTATAAATAGAAATAAATGAGTATTAACAGTAAAAGTAAAATACAGCTGTGTTTTTTGAAATACTTGAAACTTCTCGAACCTCTCTATCTCTATAAAAAAGTCTTTCGTTATAATTCTTATTAATTTGGACTATTAACCTTAAAGAAAAATACATTATACTTAAGTAAACGTCCAAAATATTTTATTTTTTTTTTAGTTTCGAAATATTGGATTATTATAGCAATTTCATTTGCATGGAAATAATAGTCACTTAGTGCTGTAACATGCAAATTATAGATTGGAATTTAAAATAATATTGCAAACATAATGAATTCCAAAATTAATATAACTGTAAATTAACCTATAGTAATATAATATAGTGCAAGTACACTCTTGCTAATCCAAACTCGGCAAAATACGAAATTATTGTTTATCTTCTAACGAAAAACAGAAATAATTAAGGATTATTTTCTAAAAACATGCAAAATATGTAAATTATTACGTAATACTTGTTTTAACACAAATTTATTTATTAAATACTGCATGAAAATTTTAATAATAATATATAATAATTAGCTATAGTATATATGACAGTACTTCCGATATATAAGTACAGTAAGACCCCGCTTAACGCGTTCCTATACGACAAAGCGCTAAGCGAAACAGCGTCATTTTAACGTAGAGTAAATAGGGAAAGGAAAACACGCGACCGAAAATAACCAAATTTTACTATAATTTTAAGTTCTTTTTATTAATTTGCATAATAATATATGCTAAATAAACATAAACAAATGCACTTAAAAGTGTAAAGTTCATTTTTTGTGATGAAGGCCCTGGCTCTTCTGAAATTCTTGTTTGTTGGGATAAAGTCGTGTAGTTTCATTTGACGCTTTTTTCTTTCCTTAAGCAAATGTCGATAGCAGAAGATCGCATCCAAAACGCCTCGTTTTGCTTCTGCACTCCTTTCAAAATCTGGATCATTCGCTACGATTTGATCAAATATTTCGGTTATCGTTACCAAACTTTTACTAAGGAAATCTGTAGAGAAATTCTTCGGGTTCTTCATTTTCAGAATACAGTGTAACATCGCTTAACGAGCATCTCGCATAACGAGTGACCAGGAGAGGAGAAGTTCCGGATTGTGCACATGCTCCATCAGTCCGTTTAACACTCGTTCCGCCAGCATCGTAGTGTCGTTTGTGATCACATTTTTCCAAACTTGTGTTCACACATACTACTTATAAACATCAACAACTATAGCCCGTTATATAATAAATACGCCAAACAATATGCCAAATTCTTGGACTATGTAAAGGCAATAATTAAATAATAGAAATTAATTTATTTGACTAGAGATAGGCAATTATGTTCCCATTTCGTATTAAATTTAATGACCAATTCCAAATTCAATTTTAAAAATGTCTAAATTATAAATTAATTATTTATAATTATTACATTAAATACGAGATGAGCGTTTTTTCAGGCTTCGAGGAGACCGCGTTATATCGAATCAGTGTTAATCAAGGCAGCGTTAAGCAGGGTCTTACTGTACACATATTTTAAAGATTACTTCTCCACAATTTTTGAATACTTTTCTTGTATATATTACACTTCTAATTTGAACAATCCTGTAAAGTGTGTATTCAATTTGTACAAGACATGAAATACTTTTTTTATATTCTTACACTAATAAATATCAAATATGCACTATGTATCTTATACTAAAAATGTTAATTTTATATAAAAAATAAAAGTAACTTGATAATTAATTTTAAAATTTTTAAATTATTCTGTTGAAATAAAAGAACTGCTGAAGAACGCCAGAAAACTTTTTAAATTCTGTATTTTGCAATTTAAATTGATTTAATTAATCTTTCTAAAGTTACTTTAATTAATTACAATGCAACAAGATGAGTTAGCTTATTTTTTAATTGTTTTAATATTTGCTTTAAAAACAAAAAAAAAACTTAAATCAACACCTTAATGTTTGCTGAGAAATTTTTTAATTTAACGAACGTTTTCGGCCTCATCTATAGGCCATCATCAGGTCGAAATACAAAAATTGGAACGCTTACGTTCCATACATAGAATACAAAATTCAAACTAAACATTTTTTTTAAAAAATGGAACTAATTAACGGATAAATAAATAAACATATAGTGAGAAACTAGAAAAACAAAAATAATAATAACAAACGAACATAATATCAATATTACCTATCCTAACTATAAATAATTCAATTTAAAATATAACTAAGTTCATGCGCCTCCTATAAGTTTTTAAGGGCATATTTCCAAGCCGAAGGAAGACCCTCCGCGTCCCTTGCATTAATACATTTATCTTTTAGCTTACTTCTGTAAATTTCCATTTTTTCCGCTGTTCTCGCCAAAGTTGGGGAATGTACCTGTTTTATGATTTTCGCCTCATTCCACCGTACCACGGATCCTTCAGCTTGCCCCATCTGGGCTAGTACTGTTGTATTGGACCCTTTTCTAATATCATACTTATGTTCCTTCATCCTTATTCCTAAGTTTCTAGTAGTAACCCCCACGTACTCTTTATTAATACCTAACAACTGGTTCTCGTAGGGGATCTTATACACACCTGCCTTATCTTCTTTTTTAACTAATCCTTTATCGTTTCTAAGTATTTTATACAAATTCGGAGCCCTTTTTAAGATCACCCTTGCATCCTTCATGCTTGCTATTTCTTTCATAATCCCTCCTAGATATTTATTTAATGTAAATTTCGTGTACCTATAAGGCCCTTGTCTAGTGTCTTTATCACTGCTGGTCTCAAATTTTCTAATAATTCCCTCTATGACTTTCCTCTTATACCCTAATCTTCCTGCTATCCGTATAATTCTTTCTATCTCCGTAAGTCGGTCTATCACATTTTCACAGTATATAAAGGCCCTTCTAATCAAAGCTCTAAATGCCGCTAACTTATATTTATAAGGGTCATAAGAGCTAGCAGGAATATAAAGTGGGCTATGTGTAGGTTTAATGAATACGCCAGTGGATATATGCCCTTTGCTAAATACGATGTTAATGTCTAAGAAATGCAACATCCTAGAGCTTTTTTGCTCAAGCTTCAGGTTAAGGCCTTCTTCGTTTTCGTTAATTCTATCCACAAAGTTAGCAATTACCCGATTGTTCTTCCATATTATGAAAATGTCATCTACATATCTCTTGTAGTATACTATGTCACTTTCGAAGCCGCGCAGCACTTTTAATTCTACTTTTCTAACAACAAGTTCGCAAAGGAGCCCCGAAATCGGGCTTCCCATTGGTACTCCCCTTTTTTGCTTGAATGTTTGGTCTTCGTAAACGAAGAAGGATTCGCAACATACTAGGTTAGCCATTTCTATAACCTCCTTTCTGTGTTGTGTTAACGTTGGGTTTTCTTTAAACAAGAACTCCAACAGCGCTTCTACGCAGGATTCAACCTTAATAGAAGGGTACAAACTTTCGTAATCTAACACAGTTCCAACTTCTTCATCCATCAAAGTAATGCTTTGTAGATCTTTAACTACCATAACACCAGTAATATAGTTCAAACTATTGATAGAAGGGTTAAAAAGCTGCAGGAAACCAAACTAGCGAAGATATTACCGTTTCTCCGAAAATGCCGGAACCCTAGACCAGGGCTCCCTAGACTCTTTGCCTTCGCTAAAACCCATAAAGAGGGTAAGGAAATAAGGCCTATTGTGGAGAAACGAAAAGGTCCTACATTTCTCCTGGAAAAAATACGTCTCCGCGATGATGGAAAGTAATAAGTTTGTGGTAAAGAATCCTGTTATGGTAGTTAAAGATCTACAAAGCATTACTTTGATGGATGAAGAAGTTGGAACTGTGTTAGATTACGAAAGTTTGTACCCGTCTATTAAGGTTGAATCCTGCGTAGAAGCGCTGTTGGAGTTCTTGTTTAAAGAAAACCCAACGTTAACACAACACAGAAAGGAGGTTATAGAAATGGCTAACCTAGTATGTTGCGAATCCTTCTTCGTTTACGAAGACCAAACATTCAAGCAAAAAAGGGGAGTACCAATGGGAAGCCCGATTTCGGGGCTCCTTTGCGAACTTGTTGTTAGAAAAGTAGAATTAAAAGTGCTGCGCGGCTTCGAAAGTGACATAGTATACTACAAGAGATATGTGGATGACATTTTCATAATATGGAAGAACAATCGGGTAATTGCTAACTTTGTGGATAGAATTAACGAAAACGAAGAAGGCCTTAACCTGAAGCTTGAGCAAAAAAGCTCTAGGATGTTGCATTTCTTAGACATTAACATCGTATTTAGCAAAGGGCATATATCCACTGGCGTATTCATTAAACCTACACATAGCCCACTTTATATTCCTGCTAGCTCTTATGACCCTTATAAATATAAGTTAGCGGCATTTAGAGCTTTGATTAGAAGGGCCTTTATATACTGTGAAAATGTGATAGACCGACTTACGGAGATAGAAAGAATTATACGGATAGCAGGAAGATTAGGGTATAAGAGGAAAGTCATAGAGGGAATTATTAGAAAATTTGAGACCAGCAGTGATAAAGACACTAGACAAGGGCCTTATAGGTACACGAAATTTACATTCAATAAATATCTAGGAGGGATTATGAAAGAAATAGCAAGCATGAAGGATGCAAGGGTGATCTTAAAAAGGGCTCCGAATTTGTATAAAATACTTAGAAACGATAAAGGATTAGTTAAAAAAGAAGATAAGGCAGGTGTGTATAAGATCCCCTACGAGAACCAGTTGTTAGGTATTAATAAAGAGTACGTGGGGGTTACTACTAGAAACTTAGGAATAAGGATGAAGGAACATAAGTATGATATTAGAAAAGGGTCCAATACAACAGTACTAGCCCAGATGGGGCAAGCTGAAGGATCCGTGGTACGGTGGAATGAGGCGAAAATCATAAAACAGGTACATTCCCCAACTTTGGCGAGAACAGCGGAAAAAATGGAAATTTACAGAAGTAAGCTAAAAGATAAATGTATTAATGCAAGGGACGCGGAGGGTCTTCCTTCGGCTTGGAAATATGCCCTTAAAAACTTATAGGAGGCGCATGAACTTAGTTATATTTTAAATTGAATTATTTATAGTTAGGATAGGTAATATTGATATTATGTTCGTTTGTTATTATTATTTTTGTTTTTCTAGTTTCTCACTATATGTTTATTTATTTATCCGTTAATTAGTTCCATTTTTTAAAAAAAATGTTTAGTTTGAATTTTGTATTCTATGTATGGAACGTAAGCGTTCCAATTTTTGTATTTCGACCTGATGATGGCCTATAGATGAGGCCGAAAACGTTCGTTAAATTAAAAAATTTCTCAGCAAACATTAAGGTGTTGATTTAAGTTTTTTATTTAATTCTGCTGGGTACGAGTATGAATTATTTGCTTTAAAAACGTTTAATGGAGTTTAAATAATTAAAATCGTTATTTAATAGGTAAATATTTGTAAAAATAATTAATTTAACAACATATTCAAGTAAATATAACCCAGTTAATGACAATTAAATATGGAATGTTTTCTCTGAATATTTTCTTATTCATATTTGTATTTTTAAAGTAAAATTTTGTGATCAATTTTATAAATCAAATTTTTTATTTTTCACGTGTTATTGCTTCTGTTAAATCTTACAAGTTGCATTAATTTCTGTTCCTTTACCTGAAAGTCAATTGTTTAGTAAATGTATTACTGATATTACAAACTTCAGATAGACATTACAACTTGAATTTCTAATAATTCTAATGATATATAATCATTTAAGTATTGTCGTGAATATTTGCAAACTAACAGAGTAAATATTGAATTCACTTTAATGCTCATTCGATCGTTCTAGTGTGTATTTGATTAACAAAGATTACTCAGTCATTTTAATATTCAAATATTTACAGTAAAAAGTACGCAGTATAAAGTCGGTGTAACCTGTTTACCTAGTCATTTTATACAAGGACTGAAATGATGGAAGAATGTGTAAACTTGGTTTTATAATAACAACAGCAAGCCAGTGAAGATCAGGATTATTTTTTATATGATATATTTCATTTGTATCCATTGCTATTTATTTCATTTAAGAAGAGTACACACGTACCAGTATATCTGGCAGTCTTTTCTACCTCCACTTCAGGTATACTTGGAATTAATACTAAAGCCGGTAAGTCTTTGATATTAATTTCATGTTCAGACCGTTAATATCTGATTCAATCGTGCAAGATTCAGTTATATAGGGTGATCGTAATTAATGTATTCCTGTTCAACGCAGTCTGGAGAGATAATAGATTGAACTTTATCTGGTATGAGTTCGGTTTGTCTGGTTGAATTCACAGTGCTTCATTATATTAAATATCGCTTTTTATTTTCATAGAACAGCGAATAAAGTTAATATTAACGTTTCTTAGAGATCAATTTTCTCAGAAATTCACAAGATATATGAGATTTTCTCAAATGCGCACGCTCGTATGCTTTCGCGATTATTTTTGGACGAAGAAGTCCAAATCCACTTGAGTTCGCTTAATTTAATGTTGACATATCTTTATGTAAATCAGGCTTAAGGTTAACTCTCGAATCGAACTCGCAGTATTGTCATTATTTAATTACATAGCTTAACAAGAAAGCTTCAACATCCCTATAGATCTGCGTTACTGATGCCATGTATTTTTTTCAAGTTACATATCCCTGTAGATAGCATTTCGTGTAAATATAAATCGTAAAAATATTTCTGTCTATGTTCTGGCATGTTGCTTTATATGTTTGTTTTTTTTTATTTTTCCAACATGCAGGAATAATTTAACACGTCTTATAAAGATCTTGTAAGATTCATTGACGATGTCTCTAGTCTTCCTCGATATTTCAGTCTTTTTTTTTTCATCCTTTGAACACTAACAAGCAAAAGAGGGCCTTTTTAACAAGCCCATTATGGGCTTTTCAAAGCTCACAAATAAGCGTAATATATAACATATCCGGATCTCTGGTCCCACAAGGTGGTAAGCTGCCACCTTGACTGCTCGGCCATCCGAACACTGTGTCAAAATCATCAATAATACAAAGTTTTATAAATGCCTGTAATTAGTCATTCATTTTTTTCGAACAAACTTATACAGCATATATATTTTTAATCATATAGGAAAATATTTGCCCTCGAATGTTAAATAATACCTTTCAAAACTTTCTACGCAAAGGTTTCATTAGAAACTCTTTCGTTAAATTAGCGTAATACTGTATATTTAGCATTTCAATTGTAGTTTACGTAATGCTAAAGAAATGTTATTGCAGAAGGTTTTAAAAATATGATATAAGAACATCCTTTACAACAGAAATATTTAATTTTTAATGATTATAAAATAACCTTAATATAATAATGAAAATTATATATGATTTATAACATTGTATTAGATGTTGATTCTTAGATCTGATTAACCAAACAACGCTTCCGAATTTATACAGTAACTTATATCAGAAACTTTACTGAGAGAATATTGCTTTTAAATCCTCGCAGGATTGTCTAGACTTACTTGAATTTTATTGTCTTCAATTCAATAATAAACCAGCAATTCGCAGTAAATTCCCTTTTACTCTTTCCTGTAAATGATGATTTTCCAAAGATATTAACAGACTAGAAATTCTCATTCGTTTTTCACTGTTACAAATAGAATCAAATTGTGTTTTTTGTTCAAAACAAAATTTTTAAGTCTTTTTAAAACAATTATTAGCGATTATTTATTCATAAATATTACAGCATTTAGAATTAAAAGTGTAACAGTTTTTATATAAATATAATATAATTTTAAATCTTTTTAATATATTTATTTGTCTAATGTTTAATCTTCTTTTTATTGTTATACAAAACTTTAGATTTGTTTTATCACATTTATTATATTTTTATTTGTTATTTTCTTAATTCATTATAATCTTTCAATGCGTTTATTCTTAATATTAATTATTTAAAAAACGCTCATCAATGGCCAAGTGATTTTAGCCTCTTGACCATTGTAGTTCATTGTAACACTGGTAGTCCTTGTTGGTTCACACCTAACCAACGGGCTGACAAACGTGATTTTATTTTGGTGTCTAAAACAAAATGTTCTGTAAATGTTACAAAAATAAATGAATGATTATTTACTATATAAAGTAAATTGTTTTAGTTAAATACTTTATTTAAAATTAACCGTATTTGCCAACGTATTATTAAGATCATATAAGTCAGTTTTCAGCTTCTTTCTTGCATTGACCTCCTATATAGAAAATATTCTTTTCAATTGTCCCCTTAAAATTTTTATGTTATTTTCAAAGATTTGCGTAATATATCAAGTAAATTATTTTCGATTTTTAAACAGTTAACGAATTTCTCACACGATTGTTATTATTCTTATTTGAAAATTATCTGAAATTCTTGAAAAACTAAAATAATTATGTGATTTTTTCATCCCCAATTGAACCTTTGAATTCATCCACCCTTTTCAAAATTCCATTGATTCCCAGAGGATCTATAATTTAAGTTTTTGAATCCTGCTTCTGCATCTTAGTTATATAACCGTAACTATTATAATATTGTACGTGTTATTTTTAAATCTTTTCGTTATAAAGATTAAAAACAATTTGCATTAAGTATAATTCAAGAATACTTGAAAACTATTCAAATTTCCGAATTGAATTTTTATCTTTAAACAGAGAATATTCATTATATGTAAATTTTATAAGCTTTTATTAAGAATATTTAATTGAAAAAGTAACTTTCTCTATACATTTAAGCAAATGAAGCGTTATAACTTGCTTTAGTATATCACTATTATATCGCAGAGAAATCTCATACTTAATACATAATGAATTCAATTTTAAGACATTTTAATAAATCATTTAGTCAGGGTCTAGTTTAAACTCTGGATAATGAAAATTTCGACATCCCGAAAACCTTTTCCATTTGAGGATAAAATTGCGTATAAGTCGAGGGTAGGTGGGCCATAAATATTTTACATATTCCATATATACTAAAATTAGGCATATTTTAATCATTTATAAGTGATGTCTGAAATATATTTTCGAAAGGATTTATACCGGCAGCCATAGTTAATTTACAGATCGATTAATTAACATGTTAAACTCCGTTCAAATAACCACAGTTTAATATTTACTAATGAATAATACCAAAAAAGTTATTAAATTTGTATAAACTAAATAATTATATTAATAAATCGTAATTCTATTTCTAAAATTATGAGCAACAATTCTTATAAAATAATAGATTATTTTACCTTGAATATATCTAACTTCTTTAAAAATTTGCCGGGACGAATTCACATTTAAGAAAAAATATAATTTCTTACAAGACTATACATTTACACGAGTCTTTATCCTTCCAGTCCCTTCACACGCTTTTTAGAGGCTTTTTAATGTAATTATTGTTTTTTAAGAATATGTATGCTACCGCTAGAGGACTCTATAACTGTTTTACATTGGATGGCGGACAGTAGCCTCCAATAAAAGGTCAGTTCCGCCGTAGACTTGTTATTGCCTCTAAAAAGCGTGTGAAGGGACTGGAAGGATCGTGTAAATGTATAGTCTTGTAAGAAATTACATTTTTTCTTAAATATATCTAACTTCTCTTTAATAGAGTTTTCAGACTTAGATATAGGATATAAAAATATTAAATTGGATACAAAATACAAGTATATAATAGTCTAAACATGTTTCCAATATCGAATAACATTCTTCAGTATTTTCTGACGTGTACTGAACTCTATTCTAAAAGAAAATCGAAACCTGGATGACTGCAGACGTCAACAGATATTGATTAATGATCGAACGTTGTTGGATCATGAAATATTTTATTCCGAATTCAGAAATTTGATCATACGCCAATCAAATACTAAACAAGATTAATGTATAAATAATATATTAAAAATGCATAATATATTATATATGTATAAATAAACAAGTAGTCTCTTTTTACAATGCAAATACAGAAACCAGTTCGTTATCTTGAAACCTATCTCTTTATTCCAGAATGTATAATTTTCAACTTGTTATCAATCCATTAGAATGAAGCAATAAAGTGATTGTCGACGTGTGAATTGTAATTCTGAGACTTGTCATTAGAAACTCGATCATCAGTAACAACTACTGACAAGATTAATCACACGATTTCTAATCAACTCCTCTTATTATAACTTGTAAATTATATATAATTGGATGGTGAGTAATGAAAATACTTAAATTTGAAATATTAGTCCTAAAAAAATTGTTGAGCGTGATTTAAATAAATTGATACACTAATAAAATCCGTAAAAATTAAAAATCTGAAAAAATAATAGTTAAATAATATCATTTAGACATTCTAATATAATTCCTATAGTTGTAACAGTGATTTCCATAATTAATTTATATTATATTAAATACATGCATTTAAACAAAAAACAAAGCAATTATCTATAAATCAATTTTTCAGCAAATATTGATTAATGGTCAAACACATTCTTCATCCTGACTATTGATTTTCTTGTTTATTAGCAGAGATACTTCAATTTGATTTCAAACTTCAATTAATTCTTGATACAGAGTATTGTAATTTAAAGTTTAATTTATCGACTTCGTTCTCCTTTGTTATAATTTATTTCTGGAAAAGGGATGTAATTCCGATACAACAAAAGGCATTTTCTCTTAAGAACCATCTCTATTTTTCAATAATTGCCATCTCCAGAGTAATATTTGGATAGTTTATAAGTATCATTACTTTGGATATTGTGTAATTATATAAGCATAAAATGGAACTTCGATATTGTTTTCAGCCAACAGTATTTCATTAACTAATTCGTAATCCAATTAACTCTAATTAAAATAAAATATATAAAAATAATTGAATAAAATAATTTATTTTTATTTAAAGAACTGTTAAAATTACTGTTGCAATATTAAAAACCAATTTTTTTTGTAAATTCACAAATTAATTATTTATCTTATAATATTTTCAACTATATCAAGTAAATACACAGAAAAATGTCTATGAAAATCGTTCGATTCATTTATTCGTGTAAAAACACAGTATATAGGCAGCTTTATGTAAATTTACAATATAAATACATTACTTGAAATACCTGCCATTTATAATTCCACTGTGTAGTATTTACTATATGATACAGATTTTCAATTAAACTCTTTTAGTAATTTAACATACAAAAAAAAAATGTCTTTCCTCGTCTAAAAAAAAATGTCTTTCCTCGTCCTGTAAAATATTTTATTCGGTTTCATTCTGAGAAATTTCAAAATGTAATTTTCAATAGAAAGATAATTAATTCTTTTTCTATAGAAAAATACTAGCATATAAGCCCCGGGCGAAAAGTAATAAGGACAGACATAAAAATCAAAACCATATTAAAAGTTTGGTTATTTTAGCTTTCCATTATTATGTTTATCACGAAGTGCCAAGGGATGGAAAACAGGATAAGAGTGGCCTATCCAGGCTTCATTGTTGCGTATATTTTCCTTGGGTTCTATATTGTAATTATAAAATTTGGATCAGATCGGACGCGAAATTTAGGATTTAATAGGACAGATGAAATTGAGGAGAAGGGTTACAGCATTAAGATGTTATGATAGTTTCATTTTTTCTACAGGAGTTTTAGAGAATAAATGTGAAAAATTTGCTTTATGTCGGTCAAGGGGTCTAGACGAAAAAGATACATATTATATATATATATATATATATAATTTCCATCTTTATCTTCTAGACCTCATTCTATTTTATGAAAATTTTGGCCTATCAATTCACGCAGAATACTGATAAATAGTCATGGGTTCTCACCTGACTAACAGACTGGTGACGTAAAGTTTTCCAGGTTTCTTCACATGTCTGACACTTAAATAAGGACAAGTTTTTCTCAAAATTTCCTCCCGTGAGGTATCCCCCTTAGAGGATTGAGTTTGTTAACTTTTGGTCTTACTTGTACGCAATTGAATAATAAACACTTAACTGTTTTGAATAATATTTGTTAAATTTTTGGTGAAATTATTTATATAAGTGTGCTTATTGTTATTCTCAACAAATAGGAACTCTTAACTCTCTTAATGTTTTATAATAAGGCATACAGCATACATCATACTTTATATATGAGTGTTACACAATATAATAAATATCTGTGAATATTATACTAAACTAATATAATGGGCATATACAGCTGGTACAACATTTTAAAAGTAGTTTAAATTAATAAGACAAATTAAAAGTTTAAAATTGGAGAAACATTGCTTTAAACTATTTCTACAATTTAGTAGACTTTGTATATTATAACCTTTAAATTATTCGTATAATCTTATCTTAAAATATATAAATATTTATAACATACTTCATAAAAAATGCCTTTAAAATTTTATAGAATAGGAAGTGTAGTCTCTAGCAAAAGAAATGTATTATTCATGCGTATACATGCATACATGCATGGAGTATATATTGCATCCATAATAAGAGAACAGACTATACTTTGACAGAATTTTAAGTAACAATAGCCGAAGAACAATAAAAGAGAACTTGTCTATAACAGAAAACTTGCTAATGCCAATATTCTTAAAGTTCACATTGTTGTTCTACGTGATTTGGTAATTAATTCTTAGATTTATTCAGACCCTACACATTCAGATCCTACAGCATTACATATTCCAGTCACAAATGAATACTTTGTGGTATTTATCTCCCAAACTTATTACCTTTCAATTAGTAATTCTCTTGTTGAATTTCATGTTTCAAAATCGTTTATAGCAATGTTAATTTTTACAAATTATTAGATTTATAACTAATAAATGAAATAGCGGAAGTCTTCAAGATATTCAATATAAGTTCTGACAGAATATGTTACATCTGTGACATTACTTCTAGAGTTGTTATCTTTTCAGACGTAATGAGATGGCCTAAATTAAATAAGTTATAATTGTGTGTACATTAAGAATGTACACACAGTTATTGATTTTTTCTCTACACAATTATTAAACAAGTTAACAATTAAATATTTTCTTGATAATTCATACAAAAGGAATGGAGTATGAAACATTTCTCTGAAACTTCTTTGTATCTTCTTTGATACGAACATACGAGACACGTGATTATATGTAAAAGTCACTCACAGCGATGACTAATACGCAAATAACAAATTACTAGAAAAAATGAGAATGTAAGTAAATTTTTACTGAAAAAGATGTATTGCCTGGTCGTGTTTTTGAACTCAAAGTTGTCGTTGTTATGTAAATGAATGTGATGAATTTTAAAGAACCTCTAACAAGCGATTGTGAATGCATCATGCAAATTATGTTATTTTTTCCTCTCTTGAAATATGTAAATGTTTTCTGATATACAAGATCTTGCGTTGCTCTTACATTGTATTTTTTGATATTTATATAAAAATAACTTCATTCTACACTATTTACAAATTTAAATGCAAAACTCTTTAACCTTCTTGGGCTGCAATTTGAAAAACATTGCAGACCTGTCGTCTTTCCGTCTATCTGTTATTTCCTTAATTTTGAAAACGGAGTTAGATGACCGGCAAGACTCTATTGCTAACGGAAAAGTATGATGTACAGTACATTACTAATTTGAGAGGGAGAGCATATGTGTTAAATTAAATAAATTTAAAATATGATTAAAACTTGCAGCCCGGCATTGTGACGGTGTTTATTTATTGTTTTATTATTAAACTTAAATTCATAATTTTCTACGCGGTCTTTTAAATAATTTTTTACGAACTCTGTAGATTCTTGTCTCGATTTTCCTTATCAAAAATTCTAAATTTATGGCGAATTAAACAGTAATATTTTGCTAGAGTATCGTTTTTCTCATCTCGAAATCTAACTTCTGATAGCGATTCTAAAAAGCAGTTTATGTAATAAGAAGCTTTTTAATGATTTTTAAGTTAAGATTGAAGATTTTTCTTAAATATTCCTTTTAACGTACACATACGGTTTCTTCTTACTGAAAGTGCGTACATTTTTCTAAAAGAAAAAAAATCACATTGCGTTTTTTTTATTTACGTAGTACAAATATGTACAACAAAGTGTTTCATCCACTATATGAGGGAAACAAAACATAATAAAAATATATTACAATTATAAACAATATAAACAAAAAATTAATATAATTAGAAGTTTTAATTAATTAACTACTTTAACCAAGGATTACCTATATTCATTTATTATTCTTACCATCAAATTGTAAAGAAAAATCTATATGTAATAATTTAATCCTTTATTTATTTCACTATAAAAATCATTTATATTTTTATACTATATACAGTAGAGCGTCGATAAGTGGAACCAATTGGTGACTGGGGTCCTTCCAGTTAATGATTTGTTCCAGTTTCCGACTTTGTACGAAAAAATACATTAACCTGTCCGATGTTCAAATTTTTCTCCGTTGCGTATCGCTTCCTGTTGAATTTTTCTCCGTTGCGTGTCGCTTCGTGTTGAATTTTCGTCGATTTTAAGCCTAACGAAAATTTTTATAATCATCATCGAGGCTATCGTATCGTTAAAAATTATTTCTGCATTTTGTACAAACAAAATAAATATATTAAAGAATATAAAAAACATAAAAATTATACTTTAGAAGTAAATTTAGTATCAAAAACATTCGATTCAGCACGACACAGTCCGACTGAAAATCGTTCCACTTTCCGGCCATTCCACTTACCGACGTCCCACTTATCGACGCTCTACTGTGTATCCATACACAATAAAATATAAATATAAATAGAAAAAGATAAATACAGTATACATAAAATCGAAAATTTAAAATTAAAATGTTTACATTTTTAGATATAATAATTAATGTATAAGGCTTTTTACAGAAAAATATAATTTTATAAATAATTGCTTCTATACAAAGCATTTGTATGCAGAAGAGGAAAATTAAATTAGATCGTTTATATTTGCATCTGGTATTGTGTTATTGTAAACCAATAATTGATTGGTTTGAAACGTGTTTTCTAAATGGGAAGAAGTAAGAGTGTTGTTGGTGTATCACAGATTACAGGTACAAATACTTCCCAAAATCTGTCTGTGTTTTCTATTGTAACAGTTATTTTATTTTCTCCATGTGCAATACCAAAAACTTTTCTTTCTACAATATTTTTAAAAATTTTTATTTTAAAATAATAATCATTATATTAGTTACATGTATTTTACGTTATTTGTTTAACAAAACTTAAATTTTTAATTTAAAATTACAATATTTTTTGTTTTAAATATATTTTTTATATCCTAACAAAGCCTTAACTTCAGTTTGGATAGGAAACAATTTAGAAATAATTGAGAATATTAATTAATAGATTAAATAATTTAAGTAAACTAGGGAATTTCTGTTTCCTTCCAAGCATGTTTTAATTCCTATATTATTTGAAAATAATATTCTCAATATTCTTGCTCTGTTCTCTAAACTTTTCATAGAATTATTGGAGGTACTGTTTTAAAATTTTGGGTACAGTTTTTATTAATAATTTATTGCGATCCAAAGAAATTATAAATAATATGTACAATATTGTATTTTAATATATCAAAAAATTAGATTGTTAACAAGATTTTTGGAGAAATGACTATGGCATGAAAGAAGTCAATTTACCTTTTATGAAAATGTTCTCTGATATACAAAATCTGTTTTCTTTTATATTATTACTTTCCCAGCTGTTATATATAACAGGAAAAGTATGGCGATCGGTCAAAGAATGATCCTACACGATTTCTATATTTTTGGATTTTGGACACCTTGAAACGTCTAGAAATGCAAAATATTCGGGAGTAATTTCTGTATATATGGATGTTAATGTGTGTGGGAGGAGCGATTTTGTTCACCCTCTTTGAAACTTAATAACTTCTGTGCTTTTTGTCGAAAATTTCTGAAATTTTGCAGAATGGTTTGTTTATTAGGAAGAAATGATGCTATTAAACTTTGATTATTTAAGGTAGAGGGATTAGGGAGATAAAAAGGATCGTGTGTATCTCCAGTAAGGTCAGACTTAATGAAGATTTTACTCGTTACAATTTTTACAATTATTGATAAAACTCGTCCGTACCCTCAAAATTAAGATTTTTGCCATTTTATAATAGTTAAAAAATTTAAGTTTTTTTAATAAAATATGATAACAGATGGCGTCACTGAAATTTTAAATGTTGCCAAGAAAGTCCAGCAATTCGTTGCTGGTTTATTGTTATTTATAACAGGACAAAAAGGTGTGCGAATTGATAAGCGATGAGAAACTAGCTTTATAAATCGATTTAATAATTAAATATAACTTAATTTTTATTATAACATTTAGTTATAAGTAAATGTTATGATAAATTTTACTATTTTCACATAACTTCATATTACATTTCTCAGTAGGTTTTGAGATTTAAATAAAACTACATAGACAATTGAAAGTAATATCTATATTTGCAATTTTAATTTATAAGTAACAATTTAGTGTAATTTTGAAAATAAAGTTTATATCAACGACTTTAAAAATATCAAACATTACAAACGAAAGTAGAGTGGAGGAGAAGATCTCTGCTGTCATATTCTTGTCTCTTGTTGACAATTGAACTGTATTACTGTTACCATTCGTAGAGAGAATTGAAAAAAGTTAGACAATTCCATCGAAAAGTTCGGAAAGTGTACATTTATCTTATAACATTGGAAATCTCGTATACACAATTAGCCTCAGAGAATAACTAATACTTATTAGTTGTAATAAGTTAATATTTATTAGTTAAATCTATTAGCCTCAGATAATATCTAATACTTATCATCAAAACACGTGGTTTTGATGATAAGTATTAGATATTATCTGAGGCTAATAGATGAGTAAGCTGTTACTCCCAATAAGTAACACCAGCTGTTCTTATTTGATTTATCTCATAGTAGAATTTCTGAAAGTCTTTTCTGTTACTCATTAATTATTGAATCACTTCATCGCATTATTCAGAATCTTATCTCTCAAACAGTATGGCACAGTTCTAAATAACTATTATCAATTTTTAATTTAAACAGGCAACGTTTGAACTGCTTATTAATAGAAAATTTGGGGATAGCTTACCTTCAACTTATAAACAGATGATTACAAAATAGTACAGTACTTTTAAAATTCTCTCTCTATAATAAATAAATTATATATATATATATATTTATTTATTTTATACAATTTCATTTGCGATTAATCAAAGCAAAGATTGGTGCAATTTAATAATTAAAAAATTAATAATTTCATATTGTAAACATTACATTTTCTAAAAAGGTATAAACTTTATAATTAATTATCAATATTAAAATATATTTTTGATTATATATTCGTAACTTTTATTAAGTTTATGTTAATACTAATTCAGCAATTCGATTGAAAGGTATGATTTCACATTTTCAACAACTTGAAAATTCGTCTTAAATTGAACCTTTATTTGGATTTCATGACAGTTCTTCCGGGTTTTTTTTTTTTTTTTTTTTTGAATACAGAAAAAGTATAGCTGACCTGATGAGATCTTTACTCAACAAATAGAATTTCCATTGATCCAAACAGTAATGCCTGACTGACTTGTTGTCATTAAAATACTTTTTGCTGAACTTCCAAAAACTTTACAATGTTACTTTCAACAGTGATTTTTATTTACATTCGATTTACTTTGTAAATTTACAAGTAAAATACGACTTTATTATCGTTCTATACATACATAAGTGTATATATATATATATATACTTAGATCTCTCAAAATTGGTATTGTTTGCTAAAGATTTCTATAGAAAATTTATTACAGAAATTGTCACGTGTATTTAAAGTGTGACTAATATTTTTCATACTTCTTATATTAATTTAAATTATGTTTCTCACTTTTGAATGAATTATATATCTAAATTAAATTATGTAAAACTGAATTTTATCAAACACTTCTATCGGAATATTTTTAATTGCCATTAATATATTTTGGAACAAAATTACATCATTTTTTTATCAATTGAAGCGAAGAAAAGAAGTAAAATTTATTCTTCATTTCTTAAAATAATATATAATAATAAGAAATAATATTGTTTCCATTAATTATGAACATTAAGGAATGGAGACGGAGATGAAAATGAAAACTGAAATTTATAAATATCATTTCTTATTTAGTTCTGCTTAATTAATTTTTATTTAAAAACAGTAAATTTTAAAAGATTTTAGTTACTTATAATAAATGAGGAACGTAAAAATGTTATAAAAAATAGTAAGTAGCCTTCTAAATAAAGATGTTGAATTTTCAAATTATAAATTTATAAATAAAGTAGTCAACGTCAAACTTTTCTATGTACAGTACATTTATGTATGTTGGCATGTGCTTACATACACGAATGCATGAATAAAAATATAATACTGTATATATGGCTGCACGTTTCTGTGTGCTTAAAATACAAACATTAGAGAAACTTTGACCTTTTATTTATAAATTTGTGTGAATTTTATTCTAACACAAACTCCATAAATCCCAAAAAGATTGTATAAGATTGAAAAGTTTAACTATACTGTATATCTATACATAATTTGGTATGTTCAAAGCAGAGACAAAAGTAATTTAGCCAGCTGCTTTTCTAATTTAATGTCTTCGAGTGTAATAATAGAACTGTTTTCGAATTTATCCATTGAACTGGGTCGAAAAATCCCCAGGAATTTTTCGGAGGTGGTCCGTTCGCATATGGTGGACCCCCTTCCTCATCATCCGGCTGCCCCATTGTGGGCCTGGCCGAACCCATAATGGGCTTGCTGAAAGAGGCCCTCTTAATGCCCACAGGGCGGAAAGTGTTTAGTAATAAAAATAAAAAGTTGACCTTCCAGTCGAGTCTAATCATTACGGGTTATTCAAGACCATATTCAAGATCTTCTATACAATCCAATTATATTATTTTATTGAATAATTTCTTGCATATTATTTCACAATTATTGGAAAATTAAGATTTAAAAAAATATTACAAAGAATATTGAGTTATATATATATATATATATATATATATATATTATTCAAAAGTATTTTATTTTGTAGCAAATAATAATAAAAAACACGCAAAAATTTTTCTTTTAAGATAATATATATTAATATTATATACAGAAATGAAAAAATAAACAAATTAGTAATATTTTCAAATATAAATTTATTAAATCTTTTAAAATATCGTTAAATATTTTAACTTATTTAGTATATTTTTTTTTATTTCTAAATGAAGAGAATCGATTTATTTACAAAAATGTATTTTATATATTTTATTAAAAAAAAAAAAATGCAAATAAAAATATTCTGCAAACTTTAACAACTGCATTTACGCTAAATCCAATGCGTGTTATCAGACAGAAGCACTCAAATGTACCATTCACTACTTTTTTTTTTTTTTTTTGTATAGAAAATAGAAAAACTTCTACATCAAGCAAATTGAATAAATGTTACATGGAAGATTTCTGAGTGAAATCTTTCGTTTATCATTTTATATATTAAACTGCAATGCAAAGTACAATTTCTACATGAAGTATTTATTTATTATGAATATTTACTGTTTTATAAAAGTAAATAATAATATAATAATACAATAAACGCATTTGGTTGTTATTTATCGTCAGGTTTATAAATATAAGGTAAGCACGATCTAACAAGTTATTTCATAAAATTTTATTTGATTAAATTAAAACATTTAAAGTTGTAAATTTATTTTTTATAAAACATTAATTAGTAGTAATAAATATTAAATTACTTTAATTAACATAATAATCAATTTTGCTCTTATGAAATTAGTGATTTATGTATATTTATATTTTAATTAATTACTGCAATTATTTTATTTTAATTTAATTTTTGAATATAAAATTTTTGTTTTATTATTTTTAAATAAATATTTTAATTAATTTTATAAATATTTGATAACGAAAATTTGTGATTAAATAAATAGAAAAATTTTGTGTAAATTATGCGGAAATATTTAAGTATTAAACGAAAAAATTATCCCAGACTTAAGAGAATAATTTGTGTAATTCCTTCACTTATTGTTAAATTTTCTAATTTTAAAACGAATGTGTTCAAGTACAGCGATGTTTTCTGTCCATCAATTGCATTCTTAAAGTGATGTAATAAATTGAAAAGAAGTAACGTTAAAAGGAAATCGCGACGAGGGTGGGATTCGAACCCACGCGGGTATAACCCAATGGATTAGCAGTCCATCGCCTTAACCACTCGGCCACCTCGTCTTCAGGACATTACTCAAGACATGAAGTTTATAATGCTAATAGTTACAAGTTGCTATGCTGCTATGAAGTTTGTAATACTACGAGTTACGGACATATAGAAATATTGCTACCAATATTGAGGAAAAAAATTCTCGAATTTTGGATCAGGATGCATACATTATTAATACCTACATGAATAGTTCTTATAGTGACTATTATCGAAGTAATTCTGGGATCGATGATCACAATCCTCACCCCTCCGACCTTTAAGTCGCGCCTCCAAGAAATGCAGTAACACGTTTAAGCCTCATGAGATCCAGGAAAATTCGAATTAGAGGACTTCCGTGTACAGTGTTGACTTCAGCCTTTTTTCTTCCGGGAAAGATTTTGCGGGGAATTCCCCAGTATTCTTGTTTGTTTTTTAACGTGACTTCTGGATTATTAAGTTTTGCGCCACACCAGCAATCTAGGATTCATGACATGGTACCAAATTTAAATTTAGATGTTCTTACTACAGTATTGAGTTTATAGGAGATTGTCTAGAGACTCCAGACAATTGCCGTTTTGCCCATAGGATAATGTGCCACTGAAGAAATGGGGTCTATCTGCATGTGTAGAAAAACTTGTCTTTGTTTTACTCAATCTGGCTGCTTACGTAACTATTTTATAAATTCAATAGAGAAGAAAAAAAATTAATTTTGAAGAATGAAGTTTTTTATATTTTCTTTTCTTATAATTTTTAATGAATTTATTAGTTAAAAAGACAACACTCATTTCTGATAAACTAGTAGCACGGGACGCCCTCTAGTGGGCGTTCTAGCAGTGTTACAAATTCCTATGAGACACGTTTGATGCACTTAATATATGAAAGTTTTATGCGCTTAATTTTTAAAAGTTTAATGAGAATTTCTATTATTAAAATATTACCTTCCGGGAGTCCACTATATAATTTTCAAAACTATTCAAAACAATTTCAAAACTATCCGTTTTTTCGTTATTCACCTCCTAATGCACGTTACAGGCATTCGGTGACAATAATAAATTCCTATTACAAATATACTGAATTATTTATATTGTTATTGGTGAAATAAATAATTATATTGTTAATATCATTATAATTTATATTGTTAATTTAAATGTTTGAAATATGACACACGATAGGGGCGCCTCTAGTGCCCTTTTTGGCATATCGTTACATGGACAGATACGCGTTCAATGAATTATATATTAATTAATATATAGATGACTTCTGAATATTTTGTAAGTTTAACTGAAAATACCTTTATGATTTTATATAATAATCTCATCTTTACTACAGTCAAACCTCTGAACAATGACTACTGACTAAAACATAAAGGATGACCGTTACTTAAAGGTTGTTTTAAAAGTATTTTAAAAAGAAAAGTTCCTGAAATAATGACCGCCGTTTAGAAGTGGTCGTTGTTGAGAGGTGACAGTTATTGGAAGTTGTATTTGCATATTTATTTCTTTGATTAAGTATATATCTTAACTTGAATACAATTAAAGTATTAAAAAATGTATACAGGGTGTTCAGCGAGGAAGTGATAATATACTTCTGTTGTTGTTTAAAGGCCAAAGGGATTCAAAATGTCTATAAACATTGCCCTTCTAGTGCGCTATTTTAGCGCTAAAAGGGTGTTCGGACTTAAGATGCTGCTTCGCAGCGCTTATAAGCACTGCCTAATAGACTCAATCTGGCTGCTTTCATCTTCCCTTCAGAACTTTATGTTTTTGCAATAATGTAAGGTTCGTTTGCATTTCGTGGCACTTTAGTACAACACACAAGCGGAGGGACAGCGAGGTTAGGGCTTTTATTCAGTGTATAGTCTGCGAAGCAGCATCTTAAGAGTAATTAGACTGAATTTTAACTCTTTCTAGTTCAGAAACAATGCGTTTGAATGTCCATGTTTATATACATTTTGAATTCTTTAGGTCTAGAATGCTGTAAAAATATCAACACTTTCTCACTTATATACTATGTGTATACATCTGTTGTGAAATTTAAGTGAATTAATTTAGAAAATTAGTAAATGTTATCAATACAATTATTGGGAAGAAGGAAGATCTAATATTTAAGAGGATAATTGATGATTCTCTTGCCAATGTTTAACGTAAGCGTACTTAATAAGGAAACAATATTTTGCATTATCCATCATGTAATTGTTGTTAATATATTGAATAATGGCATTTGATATACAGGTAACCCTCTTATAACACGGGAGTTACGTTCCAAAAAATTACAGTGTTATGCGAATCCGTGTTATACGAAACAAAGAACTAATACGAAAAGGGGGGTTAGGTTCCAAAAATTAAAAAACATGTTATTATATTTTCATGATTAAGATAAATATCTTTATTAAAATTTTCTTAAGTGATACATATTAATATAAATTAAACAATGTTTTCTTCGTCATCACTAAACACTATTAACCGAGGGGGTTTTCTTTTTGGCAAGTTATCCTTACACTCTGAGCATTTTTCTGCATTATCTTCGGATCCGTGCTTTACCCTTTGCAAAAAGTATTTAATTTTAGATTGCTTGCTTTTAGTTAAAAAATTTTTATAAATTTACATACTTAAGTACTAATAGTTCACGAAAATTATTTTTGTGAACTATTAGTACTTAAGTATGTAAAAATTTATTACATCTCATGTTGTACAAGGGTTTTACCCAATTCTCGAACCGTGTCAGAGTGAATCCGTGCTATAGAAGTGCCGTGTTATACGGGGGTTAACTGTACTTTAATGAAATATTAAAATATTTCTGGGAAATTACAAGAAATATTTATTAAATTCAATTTACTTAACAGCTTTTTTATGTAAATTAATATATGCAATACAGTACAATAAGATTTGAATTTTAATGTATAAATTATAAATTTAATATTATATTCTTATATAAAATCGATTTTTTAATATATAGTTTGCTACTTTTTTCCTTTAAAGATATATTTTTTAATTTGACATAATCTAACCTTACATTTACACTAAATTATATGTATTAAATTAATGCATAGAAGTGTTCAAATTATTAAAATTTCTGATGTAATCAACTGAAAGTGTAAAAATTGATAGGAATTATATTTTTTATTCCTATTCTTATATTTTTTAAGATTAAATAAATATAAAAATATTAACTTAAGAAAAAATGGAGGGTATAAAAAGTAGAAAATGCAAGCAAATGACGACAAAACAGAGACAAATAATGAGTTTTCAACAGTGACAAGTAATAGAAAATTAATAATAATACCAAACAAAGGATAAAAACTGCATAAATTAAAACAAGATTTTAAGAAGTAAAAAATAATGTTTTAAAATTTGCAAGAATATAAGAAATACCATAAAATTTTCTCAATTTTTATTAATGAAGAAGCAACAGTTTTCTTAAAACGGAGGTGTTAATTTATTACATTATGAAACAATAAATGAATATCTTATTACTAAATAAGGAATATAAAAACAATAAAAATGATAATATATTTTGTAATTTATGTTTAAATAATTATATAAAATATGAATATATTATAATTTTTAATAGAATAATTTAAGTGATTTTTAGCTGATGACATAATTTAGGATTCACTCTCACGCATAAATAACGTTGAAACAAAGGAACTGGAGGTTCAAATAAATGAAAAAAGAAAAAATTATTATCGTAAGCAATGATATAATTAATTAAAATAAGTATCACGTATAGAGTTAAACCTCTGAGCAATGGCCACTGGTGGGAGCATAAAAATGACCATGGTATTTGGAGGTATGAAGGAATGATTTTTTATATCGATAGTTTAAAATTTTATTTTCCTCAATGGTAATTTTCAATTAATTTACACTCTTTTACATTTCAATCTATTTCAATTAGCTTAAATTTTATCCAATTAAAATAATATATTAGTATAAGTAGTGCAAGTAGATTTAGAATCTTCCTTAGTAGAATTTAAATCCTTTATGTTCTTGACTGATTTAATCCTTTAAATCTGACTTGGAAAAAGTAATAACCCAGAAAATAAGATTTCATCTTTATTTTATTTTTATCATGAAGGAGACATCTTAAAATTTCCAGTAACACACTTTCTATACTTCAATAAGTTTGCATCTATCTAATCAAATCTTTGTTGAATTTTTCAACTGATTTTGGTTCAATAGTAATGTAGTAACTTTGGACTAATCCAGCGAATAAAAGCTCTATAGAAACTCTAAAAATCGAAATAATCTGGCTCATGTTATTCATAAAGAATGCAATAAACCTAAAATAATAGATAAAGTTTCAAAAACATTATAGAAACATCTTTAAAATATTTTTATGTAAAAATAACCTCGAAATATTATTAAAAATTATATAAAATTCGACGTCTTTGAAACTAAAATTTATTATTATAAAATTAATAAGGTGAAATACAATGTTAAATATAAAATATAAAAGATTTATACCATTTTTGTAGTCGTTTAACGGGACGTAATAAATAAATATATGCATCATGAATAGAAATTTTTTGTCTTATATTTAAAAAATGTGATTATTTTACTATGCAGTTTATTATGATCCCTGTAAAATAAGCAAATTCTCTCCTTCACTATATTATCTTTGAAAGATGATGGTTTAGTTTGTTCTACATTGCGTGAAGAATACTTCATTTATCATTTAATCCAATTGTTTCCAAATGACGTAGTTTTAGCATTGACAATAATTCATTATAAATTATGTTTAAATTATCTTTCGATTAGTTTTAATTTAACATTAAAAAAAATCTATATTCGATTTTTCAACTGTAACTTTAAGGTAAGGAAGGCAATATGAAGCGTGTTACATATTGTTTCGCATTGTATATGCTTAACATTTACAGTGTTAAACATATACAACATTATAACCTCACAATGGAATTAATTAAATGAAATATTAGCAAATAAATACAATAACTTTTATTAAATACAAATGAATAATAAATTATTTATGATAATTTTAATAATTTTATTGTGCCATTCGTGATTTCGACACAGTTATTTCCAAAAACTTATTGAATTTTGAATTTGAGTAAAGCCGAAAAAATAAAGAGCAATTTATAACAATTGGACAATTTTAATAATTATTTTATTATATAACTAAACCACCTTATTAGATAATGATTTTGGCATCATCCTGTAAACTGATTTCTTCTAGACGAATTCCCAAGATTGGGAAAACAGGTAAAGGGAAATATAATGAATCAGCTGTTGAGAGAAAATGATGCTGTAGATATTTAGGAAAGGATGAAGATACTCATATTCTTAAAGCTTGTAACAAAAATAAGTTTTTTAATATGAAGAGAGCGGCTTCTTTGTTTATGTATGACTTCTTTCTATTATTGAAGATGGAAGATAGACTTTTCGTGAGAGTAAATAGGAAAAAAGGTAATGAGTTTTTCCGGAAAAGTTAAAAGTAAAAAAATCAATGCAAGAAAAATACAGTAAAAATGTTCACATTTAAACAAAATTTATTAGAATACAAAGAATAGATTACAAACATTTTAATAAATACATTAAGTATTATTGATGCACAATGTGATTTATTATAGCTGCTAATTGTACTACATGCAATAGTAATTAAAATTGATTTTATAGCTCAATCTTTCTCTACAAGTTCAATAAAATGTCAGACGTTAACATAAATTAATTGGACATACCTGTCTTTAGAATGAATTTACATTTCCTCTTATGGGAATTCTCATAATTGCTACTAAAATTAAAACCAGTTTATTCCATTTACTAAAGTCTTCTATTCTGATTGTAGATATAATTTATAGTATTGGAAAATATTATAACGTAATAATTCTTTCATAGCAGTTGGCATTAAAATTAATAAAACAATGCTACTTTTTCTCTTGCACTTCGTAATGAATATTCAATTACTTATGCATATGATTTTATCAAAAGTATTAATTATATATTCTCTTACAGTGGATTTTTGATATAATAAACTCTCATAGGGCTGATCTAAATTATTCACTATATTAAAAGTACACTGTAAGTTATATATAAAGAATATCACGGACCAACGAAACTGTTCACTACGCAAAGACTTTAGTTTATTACTTTTTAATTTAGTTTCTGTAGGAGAAGGTTTCTAAATTTATATATGATTTACTTGATGAGTATGCTGATTAGATGATTTTTCTTGCGATGAATTATTCACTTCATAAATTCCTGAATAATAAATGCTGCTTATAAAGCTGTTTAGCTGGTGTTTATTAATTAATTTTTTTAATCTGCATGTAGCATTTAAATTCATTTAAAGGACAAGAACTCGTCAATTAAATGAAATTTCAATTTTTCGTCTTTTCGATATAGGTGAGATTTTATCCTAATTTTGAAAATATTTGGCTAATTAACTGTATGTTCAATAGGCTAAATGATCTAACAAGTAAGTGTCGAAAAGTAAAAGCGAGAAAGAAAAAGATTGTTTGTCTATGGCAAATAAATCAAATGTTTATTTCTATAAACATGAAGCTCTTCACGAACTTGTAAGATAACTGTTCAAAGAGGAGTTATTTTTTCTTTTTTGTATAAATACAATAGAAAACGTTTATATACAAGACAAAGTTGGAAATGACTAATCCACACAGTACAAAATGCGTAAATATTTAATTCCTTAGTAATCATTTACATAAAATTACGTTAAAAACGTCTCTATTCTCTTTATCTACGAGTATAAATTCCATTACAGCATAAACATCTTTCTTCTTGTTGTCACTCAAAGTGAACTTGTTAAGCACAACAGCTCTTCTGATTTGACATCTTGGAAAGTTATTTCTTCTTGAACATATGGTATTTTTCTATCCTTGTTACGGCTAACGGGGATATTAGCAGGTTGTAGATCCAGAGCTGTCGTCATTGTCGACACTCCAAGTAAAGGTTTTGTTCTTCCTGCCCGTTTATATCCACATTCTTATCACCTCAGTTTTGACTCCCGAAGCAATAGCTATTCATTCTATGTCGATAACTCATTCAGTCTGATCCGAATAGCTCTTTTTGAAAAAAACCCAACAAGGATCTTCTTTGGTCACTATCGATATCATTTATTTAAAAATCACTTATAATATTAAAAAGTTTTAAAAAATGTTATATAAGTGTAATTCTGATCTCGCACGTAGATCAACTAGTGCACGAAGAGCCTCTGGACATAAGCAAGCCTCGTCAGTTGATGCTTATTAAAGTGAAAATGAAAGACATTTGTATTTGAATCATATAGCACACTGTATTGGACTTGCCACATAGATCATTTTGCGCGAGAAAAGTCCATTTCTACATTTGGGAACTTAGATCATTTAGATTTGCCACTCTACAATTATATGAATTATGGTGAAATTTTATATATAATACTGCACAAACGTATCAAATAAATAAAAGAATAATAGAAAATAAACAGATAATCCAAGTAAGCAAATCCTAAAAACAAAAGATTCAATGGCTGTCATTGGATTCGTCTACCAGTCGCCGAGTGAATAACACTGCTAACACTGATCGTAGGTACGCGCCTGGCTAATAGGGATGTCTTGATACCACAAAAGTATCGATACTGGCTAGTATCGATACTTTCGTACAAAAGTATCGATCGACATCGGGTATCGAAACCGGAAATCTTACTGGCTGTCGCTGTTCAGTCCGTCGCACTAAATCCAGTTGTTTTTATTGCCGAGAAAGTACACCTGTCCTTCTCTTTGCGCGGTGGATACGTTTTAATGAACGCCGTATAAATACACATGCGTAAAATAGTACAGTATGTGCATCCCGTATAAAAATACTCGATAAGATCCACAACTTCGATGGAACGAAAAAATAAGCAACTTACAAAAGAAACACGAGCTTCATTACTCTAACATTATTGATCGTAAACACTATTTGTAAGTAAATATAGTAAACACAAGGTAGTATAGGAAACATAAAATCGACATACTGCATTCTCTGATGTGCATATAGTTCTGTGCTGTGCTTAAAAAATTAATTATCGATTTCAACAATTTTAACGAAAAGATAAATTTAAAATTTTCAAATAAACTATTTTTTCCAGTGTAAAAAATCGATCGCGTAAAAAGAGGATTAGTTTTCTTTTGTCGACTGCGTTATTCCAAAATCGCGTAAAATCGACCGCATAAAACAAGCTAGGTATACTGTACTCGTTACAATGAAGGTTGAATGAGATCCAGAGCAGCAATTAATACTGTTTTAGTTATTTACAAAGAACCGACTGAAACTTTTTTCAGTCGGTTCTTTGTAAATAACTAAAAGTTTTTTTTAAGTTTAATCTTATCTTTTTTTAAGTTTAATCTTATCATTTTTTAAGTTTATATCTTATCTTTATCATCTTAAGTTTTTTTAAGTTTAATCTTATTATACTTTTTTTAGTGATTTAATAGAATTAATATTTTGTCGCTTACTCCAGGAAACTGAATCCCGCTATCTTGTTCAGAAGATAGTGTGTCAGTCAGTACTGCAGTTTACAATCGTATGATGTCCTACGTACACAAAACAATCCCCAGATCTACAGGGCTAATAATGGGCTCTGTGGGTACTACTATACTTGGATAAGGGTGAATAATAAATCGTTGGTGAAAATGTGAACAGTGTCTTTACGTCGATAGTTCTTTATTGTGTTCAAATCATAAAAACATGCCAGTAAATTCCTATCGGTTGGGTTAAGTTATAAATCTAGTCTAGGGTGGGCAACCTTTTTTATAACATGGGCCAGAATAAATTTTACGTTTTTTTCGCGGGCCGTAGTAGTTAATTGACGTCTTCTTGTGACTTGTAATTTTTTTAGTCTGCAAATATGAAATAAATAAATAAAAAGTTAATTACTACATTTATTTCTCTTATCGTTTTCGAAAATTACAAAGAATTGGAAAAATAACTATTAATTAGTTATTAATAGTATTTTTCCAATTTAATAATCTATTAAAGATCTCGCGGGCTGGATAGGAACTTTTCGCGAGCCGTAGCTGGCCCGCGGGCCAGGGGTTGCCCGCCGTTGATCTAGTTTACTCATGATTCACATAATCGGGCGAGGGCGGCCGAATAGCTAGCAGGCAGGCGGCTAACAGCCCACAACCGGTCCGGGATATAAAATTAGAAGCTTTATGCGTGTGTTGCTTCTATCAGCTAAACCGGGTGAGGTTGGTGCTCTGTAAACCGCATGTGCCAATGCCTATATAATCTGGCTGATTGGAAACTGACCCGGTTTCGACACTCTTTCCGCCACCGCCATTCGAATATACAATAGCAATCTTATCGTTTATTTCACATGTAGTATAGAAATTTGTAAAAGATACATAATGCAGTTATAATAAAATATTAATTTTAATTAATGCATAGTATGTTAAAATATGAAAATTTAATTATATAAAATACAAGGGAAGGTCATTGGAAGGTGGAATCGGCGCTTCCATCGCTTCCAATGACGGCACGCCACTGCTGGATTAGTTTTGAGCCGAAAAAGTGAAAATAATCAACGTTCAACGTGCGTTTTAATTTCTGAAAGCAAAAAATTAGGAAACCGCTTATTTTTTTCTACGCAAAGGAAAAATAAAGCTGCTCTACATACTTGAATGTGTTATGAAGTAAGAAAACTTGTTAATGTATGTTGTAGCTGTGGTTTCAAAGTTTTCATTGTCAGTAACCACTGACTTTATAACGCCATGTTTGTTTAAATAAGTGCACTAAGCATCTCACCTCGACTCGATATGATGTCTAATGGAGTCAATTTAATCATGTGGGCCCGGAGCCGCCTGGGCAAAAAATAACAGCAAAAAAAAAAAAACATTATGATTTTTCGATTATTTCGTAATTCTAACCTTTATATTACATTATATTATAGTATTTGAGTTATATAACTACAAATGTTATCTTATGTAGGGGTTTATCACACCGAGTGACCAATCAAATTTCGTGAAAAATGCACCAAATATTTAAACTCGGCACCCTGGAAAACCACTTAAATCATATTTTCTGCAGACTGTTAACCTCGTATTATGAAATTTTCTTATTCAAATGCCACTGTATTGGTGGATCCGATAGGAAGAAGGGGCTATTGCAGGCGGAGGTTGAAGTTAATTCGACCAAAAGTAATAAATGTCCTCCTCCCGGTAGAAAGGATGGTCAACGACTACTACTTAATACGGGTCTACTATTAATATTTGAAAATGTGATCCATGTTGGATAGGTTGTGATGGCCTTGCACATGATGGAAGTTGCTAACCTTAACATCTAAAAGACTTGATATAAGATTTGTTTAAATACTTCACATTCGAGAACCTTAAAAGTCCAGTTATAACACTTTAATGGAAATCTTTCCTATGCATGGAGGTACTGTTATGAAAAAACGAGCAACACAAGCAGTTAGTAACTTTTTTTTGTACCTTTATTTATATCATATTATTCACTTTATGGTAGTGATATAGTTCTATCGCCATGGTAACGTACATCGATAAAAGTTGTATACACACGCTTAGATTGTTCCATAGATTTTAAAATAATTTTTGAACATGTTCTATACGTTCCGTAGGTTTATTTTTTTAAAATAATTTGTAAATATTGTTCTTTGCATTCAAAGGTCGATTCTTACTGGTTTTAGAAACCTGAGGAAAACCGGGGTATGGTCGAAAACTTTAGTTTTCCATTAAAGTGTTATTACTGGACTCTTAAGGTTATCGAGTGTGAAGTATACATTCCAGTAATTCTGCAAATAGTTGTTTTAACTTGTTTAAATAAAAAAATCTTGTAAAAATGCGAAAATAATTGATTTTACGTAATCCCGCAAAAAACTAGTGAAACCAGGTTCAAAAAGTCAGCAAAAACATCTAAGAAAAGGAAACTTTTGAAACTTGTGGCATAAGAATAGTTGGTGCAGATTTGACAGTAAGACTCAACATGCGAATAAAGGTCATACTACACAGAGTATAAGTACAAGAAATTTTGAATGAAGGAATGTCGCCATGATAATAAATTAGAAGAATAAACATCGGCACAGGAAAAGTCTCTAAGCTCTACTTTGTGCGTTAAGACCATTGCACATAGATTAATTTGGCTGAACGTTAGAACATCTTTCAGCACTATCAGCAGGAAATTTTTGGCGATGGTTTATGAGTTAGTAAGGAGAGATGAAATCAGGGAAAGGGAGGGGTGGGGTTTCCAGGTTCCCTGATAGTTAAGTATGTCCTCGTAAATATTGTGTTTATAGGAAAATTATTGAAATTGGTTTGGTTTATTTTGTTACGACAACGCGACACGTGAGCGATCTGCAAAGAGGATGCATTCCAAAATGACTTTTATGTAAAGCTGGCCCCAATTTAAGTGTATCTAACGCGAAAACCCAAAAGTCTCCACGTGGTCAGTCCGTTGGCCATGCGTGAACCCACGACCGACTACCAGTCTTTTATCCACTCGGTTACTTTAATTACTTTACTGGAAAGGAGTAGAAGGCCCAACCTTCATCATAGCCTTTCAAAAGGAAAAATGAAGAGTTTTAGATGAAATGAGAAGGAGAAAGAACAGAAAAGACTAATAGGAAAGTGTGAAACATGAGACCTCAGAATACTCAGTTGGTTCCATTAACTGAAATTAACAAATGTACAGTACAAAACATGTGGCATAGCCCATAAGCAAATAGTGAATATAAAGGAATTACAGAAAGGTGTGGACGTCCAAGGGGCTACCTCTGGTGAGGCAGGTACAGCGATATACAAATAGCGGCAACGCGAATGGCAAAATTGTTTGTTACTTGACAGCCCCATGGTGGTGACCATGGGGCTGTCAAGTAACAAACAAACCCGAAACAAAATTTACATGAAAATAATAAAAACAAAAAGAAATGATACAAAGACAAGTAGTTGAGCACTTCTTAACCTAGGACCCATGAACAGCCTGCACTTAGGCCCAATGGGTTAACAGTGGGCCTGCAGATGACAACAATCCGGAGGGGCAAGCACTACGCTACCCAGAACAGCCAAAAACAAACAAACCCATCCACTCGGTTACTGGGAGATACTTATTGGGCTGCAGTTTGAAAGAATTGTAGACCTATAAGTTCCCACTGCCATTCATTTGAATGTCTGTCTGTTCTTCCTCAATCTCGAGAACGGAGTTAGATAAATAAAAGTCGACACCAGACATGAAAATCGTAAGAGAAAAAGAACCAGATTAACTATATAAGAACTTGTGATTTGTACTGCATGTCACGTTATTTCAATTCAAAACTTTCCCGCTGAATAGAATTAGATAGCAATGGAGTCGTGCCGGCTATGTAACTGGAAAAGTATGATGTACAGGGGCAAAACGCTATTACATTCCACATAGGCAAGTGCTATGTCCTATCTGTCGCAGTAATAGCGTAATGGCGCATCTATTTCGCGCAATATCATTGTCGTAGTCAGTAATTCTATGAATATAATATATATTTTTGTAATTATATTCTTTTTTGTAAGAATTATATTTAGTTAATAATTCTGTTAATGATTTTGCCAATAGATGGCGCTATGTGTAACTTAGAAAATCCAATGTAAATAAAAATTAATTTATTTATAGAAATGCAAGCGATATTTTGGAGTGGGATATAAGACATGATCTAAGTTAGAAAAATTTGAACGTAACTACCGGGTTTCGTAGCAATTGGTCGAACGGTCTAGGAGTGTATAACGAACAAACAAACATCCTCAGTTATATATTAATATAAATTAAAAGAGAATTTCAGATTGTCCAACTTAGTTTGACTAAATGGCTAGGGCTAAAAATACGGTTCAGGTTTCAAATTAAAGCCCTTGTAGATGGTGCTGCTCAAGAGCGATTTTGAGAAAAGTGCAATGGTCCAGACGTGTCGAAGTGGCAAAGATACAATGTTAAGTCTGTGGGATAAACAGGTCGGAATCACATCCCCGTTAGCTTTAGCCCAAGCAAGTTTTCGTTTTGCAATTTCATAATTGTAAATATTGTAGTCGGTAAATATACATTTTACTAATTAAGACTATTGTTTTTATTATTTTCTCCTAATTCAATCTAACCAATTCCCACCACCCTCTTAACATCCCGAGTAACGCCAAGCATACGCAGCTAGTTATTATTTTTGAAGTTTATCTTAATATGTATAAATATCCAACTTGACAAATATTACAGAAAATGTAAATGCAAAATATCATAAACAAACATCTTAGCACTTTACAGTTGATCTGATTCTTATCTATTTGTCTTCCAGATTAGAAAGTTATCGCCTCACTTATCATAATTTCAGATAAATAGGATTTCCTTATTTTTATATATAAATATTTAAAATTAAATAAATTTTTATTTATTCTGAAACTTCACCGAATGCAAAAGAAATAAAGGATATTCAATACTTAAGCTTCCTGAATTGATTACATATTTTATAAGGATTGAAAGCTTTATAAATCATAGATAAATCATAGAAGATAAGAGTATTTACTCGACGTTTTTGTTTAGTTTTGCACTGCGAATGAATGCAATGAAATAAATCTCTTATAAATATTTGAATAACTTCAATTATTTGTTTACTTTATACAGTACCCATCGATGTTTAATATGTAAAAATATCATAATCCTTCAAAGATTAATGATTGATTGTAATCTACAATAAACATACAATTTTGTATCTGTTGTAATTAAACTTTAATCCCATTTTTTATAACAAATATTTATGATTTTTATTATTTTCTAAATATAATGTTCTCGAATATCTTCATTTACATAACTGATCTCTTAAATATCGTATTTTTATTATTTGTTTTAATGGCTTAACCAATATTGGTAGATGAAGTAGTTATTGCAAGACATTCAAGGATATAATTGCTAAAGGAAGACTGCTTACAGCTATCTTTTTTTTAGAATTCGTTTCTTATGAAATTAGAGACACGAGAGATTCTCTTTAATTATGCACGAGGCACTGTTTAGTCACGTTATAAACACATTCAAATTCTTTCTTTTAATTTTAAAACGTTCAGTAACAATTTTGAGAAGGAGGATTTTTTTACATTTAGTTCATTAAAATTTTATTATTAAAACACATGCATTGTAATGACGTATACGCTATATTTAATTTATATTATGTATTTATTTATAAGAATTTATACAATTTTTAATAAAATAAACCATTATTTCATCAGACGTTGTGAGAGACTGCTTTAATATCGATCGAATTTAGTGACTGTGGGTCGAATGTGTTATGCTTGGTTTCCTCGTCATCAGAAACCAGAAAAAGACACATGAAAACAATTCTGTTTCCTTTTTTCTGTTTCTGTTCTACAAAACAGAATTACTCAGCAAAATCTCGTAGCTAATAACAGAAATAATAAGCAGAAATTGATGATTATACTTTGCTAAAGCTGCATATTTTGTCGACATGAAATTTTTTGCTTATTAAGGCGAAGTTAAAGATCAATCGCAAACGAATTTTATTATACTCTCTTTCCACTATTTAATTGGAAAGCTTTAAGCTCTCGACTAGTGTTACCAACAATTAGAAAAATTACGTCAACAGAATATATTTTCAATTTGTTTAGGATAGAAATGGATTGTATAACGGAAAAGAAAAATAGAAATTGAAATAATTTCAAATTTTTTACGGTCTAGTATCCATTCAATCCGAAATTTATAGAACCATAATACATTTTACTGTTGCTTTAAGTTGTATAATGTGATAATAATTCCTTCAAACTGTTTATAATAAAGTAAACTTAGAAATAATTAGTAATGAAATGAATCTGTAATGCTACGCCAAGTATGCGTTTGAAAACCGAAATATAGTTTTATTAAATATGATAATAAGATGCCAAAACTGCATATAATGAAAATTTTTGACATCACTATTATAGCTTTTGACGTCAAAATGATTACTTGAGTTCCCCAATATCAAGACTTTCCTTCGCGAAATAAATATAAATGTAAAACGTAGCCATTGAATGAAAGTCATACTTTATTGTATTTTGCGTACATCTAGGATATAATAATAATATGTAAACGATTGATGTAAGCATGCTTTACGGCAGTTTGTGTACTTGTAAAAGATTACAGGTATGTTTTTGAATATGTCACTGGGTTTTTATTTCGTGTGCTTTATAAACAGTTAAACACATTGTAGATTAGTGAAGTAACGTAACTGTGGACGGCCGTAAGATGAAAAACGTCGCATGCGGATTCTCCACAGTGAAGAAATGAATGGAGAGAGAATTCTTTTTTTGCCTCTATAGCCTTACTTTATTGACTTTTTTGTATTTTTGTCTACATTGGATTTTGTCTATGAATAGGACTTATTATACTGGTGTAGATTCTGTTTTCCAAATAGAAGAAAACTTATTCAGAAAAACAAAGCAGAATAACTTTATTTTCACCTGTACACTGTTTTGTGTTTCGGACCTAAAGACACCTCTTCGGCAGGTATACCATAATATTCTATAAAATTATTTTAAAAAATTATAAAAATAACAATATTATATCCGACAATGATGCTTAAAATTTATTAAATTACTTACAGGGCTTTATTGTCTATTGTTAATACAACAATATAGACTAAGTATCCACAAAAGGATTCTTAACACAATGTTATCTTTTAAAGAAATTGGCTGTATAAAAGGATAAAACCAGTTTTAAACAATTTAAATGTCTTTTTAAAAGAAACTGTTAAAATTAGTTTAATGTAGTTGTGGACAAAGAGAAAATTTAAAATACGTATAAAGGAACATACAGTATTAGGACAATTAAAAGAAAATATGCAAATTCAGCAGTTGCAGAGCATTGTAATAATGAAGAATACGAGATTGATTTAAGAACAGTAAAAATTAAAAAAAAAGGAAGAAATGGATTTAAAAGATTTATTCGAACATATTTATATAAAAAGGCAAGATAATAAAATTAATAATAATTTAGGAAAAGAAATTCACCAATCATGGAATAGCATCGTTTATAGAGAGAGTAACATGTAGCATGGTATTTAAATAAGAGGGAAAAAAGAGACAAGATTATCAGAAAAAAAAATGTTTAATAGGGTAAAACAACAGTGCTGGATAAATGAACAAAGCTAATTTTAACACTACTGTGAATTTTTACTTCGTTAAAATTAGGTAAAAAAAAAAAAAAAGTAAAAATTCACAGTACTGTTAAAATTAGCTTTACTCATTTATCCAGCACTGTTGTTTTACTCTATTAAACATTTTTTTTTTTTCGATAATCTTGTCTCTTTTTTCCCTCCTATTTAAATACCATGCTACATGTTACTCACTCTATAAACGATGCTATTCCATGATTGGTGAATTTTTTTTCCTAAATTATTATTAATTTTATTATCTTGCATTTTTATATAAATATGTTCGAATAAATCTTTTAAATCCATTTCTTCCTTTTTTCTTTATTTTTACTGTTCTTAAATCAATCTCGTATTCTTCATTATTACAATGCTCTGCAACTGCTGAATTTGCATATTTTCTTTTAATTGTCCTAATACTGTATGTTCCTTTATACGTATTTTAAATTTTCTCTTTGCCCACAACTACAATAAACTGCTTTTAACAGTTTCTTTTAAAAAGACATTTAAATTGTTTAAAACTGGTTTTATCCTTTTATACAGCCAATTTCTTTAAAAGATAACATTGTGTTAAGAATCCTTTTGTGGATACTTAGTCTATATTGTTGTATTAATAATAGACAATAAAGCCCTGTAAGTAATTTAATAAATTTTAAACATCATTGTCTGGTATAATATTATTTTTATATTTTTTAAAAATAATTTTATGGAATATCATTGTAACCTCACTGAAGAGAAGCCTTCAGGTTCAAAACACAAAACAGTGTACAGGTGAAAATAAAGATACTCTGCTTTGTTTTTCTGAATAAGTTTTCCTCTATTTGGAAAACGGAAACTACACCGGTGTAATAAGTCCTATTAACAGACAAAATTTAAAGTAGACAAAGATATTTTAAAAAGAAGCAAATGAAAAGATAAATTTGAAAATAATTCTTTAAATATATTTCAAATTATTATTCGGAGAGAGTGGCAAGGGTTTCATGGCAACATCTTTAAATCGTGCTCTAATTTAGACAAATTAAATATTTTCTACAAACGAGAACGCATTTATCCATTATAATATTGAATTGTATTGAGTTTGACACTAAATGCTAAGGAGACAGCAAAAGCGATTCCGTGTACACAGCAGTCGACTCCATTTGGTTGTGCTGTACTCTCGGAAAGTTCACAGATGTCATTATTAATTTGAGGATACAATCTTCGTAAGAATGCTTTGAATTCCGTAGATATTTTGCTGTAATTTATAGAATTGTATATACGAATACGTTTGGTGTCGTAATAAGAACAAATCGAATTATCATTTCTACGCAGAATTCGTATGTGATCGATATCGTATTCGGCAGGAAAAATAATTGCAGAATTTTGAATGTAATTTAGTGGTAACATCGAATAAAAGTACAATTTTGTAGTATATGGGCAAAACAAGTTATGTAAGAATCTTCTAGTTTTCCATTACGTATAATAGTTGTTTTATCACTACTAGATAGTTCAGTAAATAAATAATCCATAATTTAATAAAACTAGAATAATAAAATAAAATCTCATCAATTTTTTTTTCAAAATTCGAATACGTATGAAATAAAAGGACAAATATGCTGCGGTACCTTCTACTTTCAACTATTCTAATTTTCAACGTTCCAGAGTTAGAGGTGGGTAGTCCCGGACCGGAACTGCTTCAGACTCGTAACTAATAGAAACAGTTCCACAGAGTGTTCAGACTGTTCGAGTTCCGGAATTACCAACACATTCACTTTCATTATGTTTATCACTAAGTGTCAAGGATATCAAATCGGAAGGAGATTGGGGTGTTTAGATTTCAAGGAAGTCTAAATTTTCCTCTCTGAGTCCCGGAAATTAAGTATAAAAAATTTTCTATAAATCGGGCAAAAGGTTTAGCAGTTAATAAGAAGAATGAAGTCAGGGGCTGTCTAACTTTACCATTAAAGTTAGACAGTCCCTGAGTTCATTCTTCTTATTAAGTCCCAGTGAATAAGCAAGAAAAATTTGGTAACGATCGACCAAAAAGCTAAGAACAAAGACACAAATATTTTATTATATATATAAAACGACGAGAAACCGTCGAGTACAAGAGTAATTCTGACAGAACATAATGATTCCGTGGAATCGCTAGTGCAACAGACTAAGCAGTTCCGAGAAACAGTTCTGTCGAAATAGCTTCGCACTCAGATTAATTTTAACAGTTCCAGGTTTAGAAGTGGAAGTGGGCTTTTTCCACTATAATCCAGAGTTCGAACGTTATATTAGTATAGACTAATATACCGGTAATTTAAATAAGTTCAATATTATGTCATTTAAAAAATTTAAAATTAATAATGATTTTTAATAAATTAATAAATTAATTTATTAAGAAAATTTTTAATGCTTTCAAACGATCATTGTTTAATAATCGTTCGAAAGCATTAAAAATTTTATTCTTTAGTTTTTAATTTATGTTTAAAACAATCTTTCAACAAAATTTATTGAGAATACAGTTATAAAAATTTAATATTGTGACGATATTCAAAAATATTTCGTTAATAAAAAAATGTAGAAACTAAAAAATTGATTACATCTGTTCAAAATTTATACTGTTTATGTCTTTCTTCTGACAGAATTGATGTTGGTGATTGATGTAGACACTAAATAAAAAAATAAAAAAAAAATGCGTAGAAGCTGCGTTGTTATTCGTTACATGCAATTTTCAGAAAAAAATAACTATCTCAGCGGGCGGACATAACGTGAAATTGCAGACTTTCCTTCAAATGCGACGAGGGAATTCGCATGTATCCATGTCACGGATAAAAAGCTTCTGACTGTTCACACGTTTCTAACAGATGTTTTTGACACGTAACAATTTTATTCGAATCGATTATTCGAATCGATCATTCGAAATGATAATTTAGAATATTTTCCAGATAAAATATTTAAGCCAAAATTTATCTGTAAATACTGTATATAAATAAATAAAAAATAGTTTATCTGTAAATTTTATCTGGAAATTTATCTGTGAAGTTTTCAAAAAGTGTTATTTGCCATTACACCATTTACATAAAAAGTCACATAAAGCGAAATTACTTTCACTCCTCATAAATTTAAAGTTGTAAATTATGCAATCCTAAATTTATTTAGGCTACTTAAATTTGGAAAATTGTTTAAGACTAATTAAACGGTGCTCTTTTGTCGTTGGAACTTTTATGTTGTCTTTGCTCATTAAAAACTTACGTGAGTGATCTTGAAAATAATTGTCAAGGTCACTTATGTTGTAACTTTTTAAAAGAAAGATCCCATCCTATTCTTCATAAAGATTTCCTGTGTAACTAAATTTAAAAAAATTAATATATATATTGTACTATTGGAAAAGAAAGAATGCGAGAGTTTTGTGACTCACCCTGTACTGTATGTGTACTGTACAGTATGTATCTTTGTACACACTGGAAATTTATGACAGCATTTCTGGACTAGAGGGTATAACGTTAACTTAGAACAATAAATTACGCGGTAAATATAAAATGAAACTTATTCACATAAAAAGATACGATTGATTGGAGTCTGTGTTTCATAAATGTAAAGTTTCATAAAAAAGTAATAAAATCTTATCATGTTATTTGAGATTAATATATTTTTATTTTGGGAATTTTATTAGGTACCAATTACAAGAATTAAAACGTAAAAAACTTGGAAGGTGTCATTTTTACCGTTTTTACTTTCCTTGCTTTGTTAGTATATATATATAGGCTCTATACTGTATAACAGAGGAAAAGCATGGCGATCGGTTGAAAAATGATATCAAGATTTTTACATTTTTGGACTCAGAGGACCTTGAAACATTGAGAAATGCAAAAAAAAAAAAAAAAAAAAATTTCGGGGATTTTTCCCTGTGTGTAGAGTACGAGTTTCTTCACTGTCTTTCAAGCTTAGTAAATGCTGTTCTTTTTGTCAAAAATTTCTGAAATTTTGTAGGCGGGTTGAAGTTATTAAATTTGGGTGGTTAAAAGTCCATGAGGTGAGAGATAAAGAGAGGTCGGATTTAATGCAGATTTTACTCGCTACTAGCATCTAAAAAGTGTTTACAAAACTCATTCCTAGCCTCAAAATTAAGCTTTTTGCCATTTTATAATAATTAATAATAGAAAATGTTTTGAAAATAAAATATGACAGATGGCACTACACACGCAGTTTTAAATGTTACCAGGAGTCGTTGCTGGATTTTTTGACTGATCTCTATACTTTCCCTATACTTATTCTCTGTTATATATAACAGCTGGGAAAATAAAATCTTTATTATTAGTGCCATTTATTAAACTTTCTATATAATGGTATTCGAAATCTGTATACAGTAGCTGTCGTCATAGAATTTACTACAATATATTAATAAATTACTTTTATCTTCGTTAAGACAATATTCTTAAAATATATAGAACATTGTTTAACTTGAACGAAATCAAAAAAGTTTAAATAAATTTCATGCAATTAGCAAAAGATTTACATGAAAAACAACAGAAATGTTTAAGCTATTATTCTTTAGATATTGTCACGATTGTGCTTAAACACTCATTAAAATTACGTCTTTTACATTAAAAAATATCCGTTTTAACTTACTTAATCCGATTTTTTGCACAAAGAAAAAATATTTCAAACTAATAACATCGATTATTTCAAAGAAATAAGAAAAATAATGAATAAAATCGTAAAGAACAAACTTTTGAAATCACTTAAAATGATTATCACGCTTGAAGAAAATTCACATAAAAATATATGCTCTCCACCTTAAATTATTAATGGTTTGCCCCTGTAATCATGCTTTTCCTTTAATAATAGAGTCATGCCAGTCATATAACTAACTTCTTTCAGGGAAACAAATGTGACTTTCGTTCTATAACGGGAGTTCCAATATAGTTAGTTAGGGCCTATTGCTCCTAATGTTTCCATATCTCATCTTAATTTGCATATTTCTAGTTCCATTCTCGAGATTCAGGAAAGACAAACAGACAGCGGACAACAGTGGGAATTTATGTGTACAAATTTTCAAAATTGCAGCCCAATAAGTAAAGCATCAATAATTCATTTATAAATCACCGTATAGTCACTGTATTGACATCTGATTCACATTTATTGCTCTTAGTTGGCTGTGCAGATTAAAAAGTAAAAACTTAAAATATATATTATAAGTAGTAGTGGTTTTGGAAGCTTTGATCACAAAATTAATTTTCTAATTACAAATTTGAATTAAATTAATTTTATTTTAACAATAAGGCAAAGTTTCTGTATTAATTATTAGCGAGGTTGAAATCGAAGTTTTAAACACGAAAACAGTGTACGTCGGACGTTCAGAGACGCTTTCCTGTAAGCCTAAGCGTTTGGAATGTCGAACATGATTCCACTGACTTTCCAAACACCATTGTAAAACTTCTAGGCTTACCGGAAAGTGGCGCTGAACGTCCGACGTACACGTTTTCGCGTTTAAAACTTCGATCTCAACCTCGCTAATAATTAATACAGAAACTTTGCCTTATTGTTAAAATAAAATTAATTTAATTTAAATTTGTAATTTTCTAACAAATTTGAATTAAATTTGAATTTTGTGATCAAAGCTTCTCAAACCACTACTACTATTATATATTCATTTAAATAAATAACTTCGAATACAGTTAATAAAATTTACCAAAAGTAATAAATTATATTTATGATCTGCTGTTTTATTATAGCATCGTATTGAATTAAGTTAATCAAACATAAGTAAACTTATCTCTTCTTTCTTTACTTCTCTGTTATCTTCGCTACTCTAATTAAAGGTTTGATAAATATTTAATATTTACATTATGAAGCGTATTTAATTTCAGTCACACAACATTTATTTGTAAAATTCTTGAAAAGATTTATGTAAACAATTTTCTACTCCATTAATTACTTTTCTTTATCTCTTCCTAATTAGATTATATTATTTTATTTTATCAAGCTATAAAACGATACGTAATTAAGTTTAAAACATAGCTTTAAAAGTTTTTAAATTAATAAATGTATCATAAATTTCATAATAATGAAGTAAAATTGGATGTCTGAGTTATGTTTCGTTTAAAGAAACCAAGTACAATTACTAGATAAGCAAAAGAGTAATTATAAAAATTTCTCACTGATGTTCGCTACTTCTAGTAATATTTTCATTGCCATTTTGAGGATTATAAAATTTGAAATCTAAATTTAATAGCTAATAAGATGCTTAATAATATGAACATACAAGAAACAAAGTAACTGAAAATGTTAGCACACATGATATATGCCTATGTAATTTGTTACTCTTTATCTATGTTTTCAAATCCCGTTCAAGATGAGGTAATTTATTATACATTTCTCACAAATGTAATGTTAAACACACACTAATAAATTAGTTAAATTCTGTTGCCAAATTAATTAATAAAAATATGTAATGATTAGTATCTTAGCCCCCTATAACATGGAAAACAATTCTTAATTTGTTATTATAAATTTTAATTTGAAAATGTTAAGCAATGATTAAAATGAAATTAATTATTATTATAATTAAAATATAATTTAAGTGAAACGAAATTTTTTGTACCTACATAACTAAAGAATTTCAAACATGAAGATAAATCAAAAATTAATTTCGTATGTGTAAAAAATTTTAAATTTATATAAATTAAATATTGTTTTTAAATTTTATAATGTTTACAGGTTTGGCCAATGAGAGTTACTCTCTTGATATTGATGTTACTCACCTTCCACTGGGTTGTTGACAGTATGACATTCTTGTCAATTCTGGTTGGATAATCTTTATTGTCGACCTATAAGTATTTATATAGGATTATCGAGCCTTATTTTTCTGGCGGTTTTCCTTTTCGCGTTACGTCAATCATGGCATTAATAATTCTGTTTCTATTTTTTAAAGTTGATTTTATATTTCCCTATTAATTTTTAACAATTCGTGACAAATGGTGCAATCTGAACGTATTTTTCTAATGTATGAATATGTAAACTTTCTAGCAATTTGAATATCAAGCACTTTCATTCTCCTTTACTTTTGTCAGCATGAAAAAAGTCTTTTGATCAGTAACAAGCATTCAACATCCACCATCTTTATTAGAATGACTAGTTACTTGGAAATGCACCTTACTTCTTTTTTTTCTGTACTTTTCCGTATATTTAAAAGTAAAATTAATAAATTTGGATCTTACATTACAGCAAGAAATACATAAAGAGTCGATATATTTTTGCATAATAAATACTTGAGAGTATCTTAGTATTCAGATTTTTTTCGAAGAGGAAAAACAGCGGGTAGAAGAAGATGACGTAAAGTGCAACACATCTGTTACCTTTAGCTTCAAAATAACGAGTCACAGGTGACAAATGATCTCGAGTTTCCACATTTATCGATACAAGGGATTTTATAACTACATTTATTCTATGCTGAAAAACTTTAAACTTACTTTTAAAATATCGACTTGAAAAATGGTATAAATTTTGTGAAGTTTAAAATCCTTCAAATTTCATTTATTAAACTAAATTTTTTAGAAAATTTTTTAAGGTTTCTATTTAATGTCATTCTTACACATTTGATATAATGTAGTTTTATTCAAAATAAATTAAATTATTATATAACTTTATCAGTAATTTATCATTTATTTCAGTAATTCAATTTTCCTCGAATATAACTTTTTTGACACAGGCCGCCAAAGGCGACCTTTACACAAATGATATTAAATAAAAATCTTAAAGAAATTAATTTTTGATTATTTGATTACTTACATTTACTTTAACAATTTTATTGTAAAATATTTTACTGATTCATTACTTATATATTATTATGAACATTTGTATACAGGCTTCTTCCTTATATTTTATTTATCTAAAGACTTTAATAATTTCTTATTTTAATCAACACTAGCAATTTTTATTGTGCCGGGCTGCAATTTTTTGTCACAACGCTCCCAATTTTAGTAATGTCGTGCCCCTGTACATCATGCTTTTCCTATTAAATACGGAGCCATGCCGATCATCTATCTAACTCCGTTCAAAAGAAAATTTTTAAATTGATATAACGTAACTTTCTCTCCAAACTGGAAGTTTATGTATAGTTAATCGAGGCCTCCTGCCCTTATGCTTTCCATATCTAGTCTTGACTTTCATCTATCTAACTCCGTTCTCGAGAAGGACGGTCAGCAGGACGACAGTGAGAATTTATAGGTCTGCAATTTAAAAATTACAGCCCGCTGGCTAAATATTTATTAAGAAAATCTAATTCATTTTAACCTAGAGGCAATTAATATCTTTTTTCACTTCAATGAAGAAAACTGATAATTAGTTACATTAAAAGTGATATCCTGCTCTTTTACATTTCTATACTTTAATGGTGTTAATTCTATTCATTTCAAATGTAGTTTAGAATCTCACTCAACTTCACTAATTAGTGAAATCGTAGTAATGAATTGTACTTTAAATGAATTAGATGTCTTTACCATAATTATGCAATTTTTAATGGTTAATTACAATTACTTTCCTGAATATAACAGTAAAACAATACAAGAAAAACTATAATGTACAAAAAACATTTCTACTTATTATAGAAAACAATGCATTTATTTATAAAATGACAGGCAGTTTGTTAAATGCAGCTTTTGTAATTAAAACTATACTTTTTACAAGATTTATTAGATCAAAATAAAATGTAGTGTATTCAAGAATACAAAACTTCATTTTAAAATGAAATTTAGTAAATTATAATATGTTTAGTGTTATAGAGCATACTTTGCATAATTTGTGTCTAAAGCTGACGTTATTTCTTACTAAATGAGTTCAAAATAAGTACAGTATTAGTAAATTAAATTTTGAAAACATGTAGCACTAATAACAAAAATACATTAGTTTTATATAAAAGTTTATAGTTTATATTTTAATTGTGGTTATAGAAAACAATGTTTAAGATTTAAAGAAAAATTAATGATATAGATAGGACGCTTGAGCTTTATTAATTCCAAATAAACTCTTCAAACTGTATAGATTTTCAGTAAACAGATACTGTATATAGGAAATATATAAAGTGATATACAGGAAGTGAGTGAGACTAAATTTATATAACGTCAAATTGTATTTATTAAATATTCCCATACTATTCAAAATATTAAAATGATAAATGATATCATTAATTATAATTATATTTATTTTATTTTTATAAACTAAGTATATTAAATTAAGCCCGATTCTTATTTTTACTTTTTTTTTATAAAATAACCTTTTTGATTCTTACTTGGAACTCTGTTAAATGTAAGTATATTTGTCGTCAATGAGATCTGTTTACTCTTTCTATTTAAGTTTTTATGCAGTGATAAATATGCCTCCTAGAAAAAGCAGGACCATCGAGAGGAGAGCTTGGAATTTTTTCCTGTTCCAGGAGAAAACTTAGTGACCCGTAGTGGTTCCCACTTTTACTAAAGAAATGCTTTCATTAACAGAAAATAAAGTAAGACTGCCTTTTATTAGTCCAAACCCGAGATAACTCGGGCAAAATTCCATAGCGTTAGAAAAAAACGGTACTTTGGGACCCGAAAAAATTTTTTTTGATCTTTGGAATGTTTTCTGTCTCCAAATTTTTTGAAAAATTTTTACCCGCGCGAAAAAATTTTATTGCGATTTTAATTAACCTTTAATGACCTGCGATTAACGCTTAATTGTTTTTTTATGGGATTTTTTTATGGAACTTCATTAATCCTTCTAAACTTCTAGTGCGTCGATTTTACTTCGGTAAAGTTATTTAAAGCTATTTTCTGATGTCAAAAACAACATCCAATAGTTTTTTAATTTTTTTAATTAATAGATTTTTTTATAATTACGTTTAATTAAGTCGGGGGGTCGGAAATATCAATTAAAATCGTAATTTTAAAAAAATATTTAGAAATATACCACCATCTAGTATTCACCCTACTTTTTACCCTTTTCCTCCAGAGAGTTTCCAGAATGTCCCCCGAAAGACAACACCAGCTGTTCTCAAGGTCATCCAGCTGTGTAAAGAATGACTCACCAGTGTCAAGTTTCGCGCTAAGGCGAGAAAAAAGAAATTGTACTTTGAAGTGTTTTCTTCAAAATTAACACATTTCTTTCGCTTTTTTTTCGTTTTTATTATTTTTTAATTATTTTTAATTATTCTTAATCATTAATTTCAATTAGATCGAGAAAATTCGGTGAACAAGGAGTTAATAAAAAATATTCTATGCATTTAATTGTTTCAAAAAAGGCTTTATTTTGGGCATCAACACAAAACTCTCAACTACCCTGAGCTAATATACTATCCTTTCACAAGGTGATTCTAGTGAACCTGCCATTATTTACCTTTGAATAAAGCTTTGTAAATGATGTTCCCTCTATTTCAGTGAAATAATTATTCTGTTTCCTGTCTCCAGAGCCTCATTCTGTCAAATTAAACGAACTACGAGAAGAAGGGGACAGAAGTTACATAGGAGAGAGAATAAACAATGATCATTACCTCTTACGCAAATTATTTTATTTAAATCATATTTTAGTAATTAAATCTGAAAACTACCTACAGAGAACAATTTCTATAAAGGATATGATAACTTAATTTGAAAATCAAAGAAATGGAAATATATGATAAGAACATCTGCAGAATAAGACAGAAAATTAAAAATGAGAAAGTGATTGAAAAGGTATAAAAGTTTAAATACATCGGAATAATAATAGTAAATAATGATGTAAACATTATAACAAAGACATCGCTTATGCTAAGGAATGGCTGGAAGAGAACAACTTAATCGCAACAAGAGCGGATAAAAGCAAGCAGATTGTTGTGATGAAAAAACCTATATACGACGAAGCGTTGAAGGAGTATATCAGAAATACGGATTGTATTCAGATAAATAGTAACATAGTTGAAGCAATTGATAGAAGGGTTAGAAAACTGGGAGGATCAAAACTGGCGAAGATCTTACCTTTTTTAGTAAAATGTCATAACCCTAGACCAGGGACCCCTAGATTATTTGCCTTTGCTAAGACTCATAAGAAGGGCAAAAATATCAGACCTATTGTGGAAAAACGAAAAGCGCCTACGTTCCTCCTTGAAAAAAGGTTGCATGAGTATATCTCCTCCAAGATGGAAAGCAATGAATTGGTGGCTAAGGATCCGGTAACGGTGGTCAAAGAACTACAAGAGGTTTACTTAGTTGATGACGAAGTTGGGACTGTACTGGATTACGAAAATTTGTTCCCTTCTATCAGGATTGAATCTTGCGTAGAAGCACTTTTGGATTTTCTGACCAGAGTAAACCCTGCTTTAGCACATCATAGGAATGCGTTGGTAGAGATGGTTAATCGCGTTTGCTGCGAGTCTTTCTTTGCGTTTGAAGGACAAACGTATAAACAATGCCGAGGGGTCCCTATGGGAAGCCCAATTTCTGGGCTATTGTGTGAGCTTGTTGTCAGTAGGCTTGAGGTTAAAGTTTTGCGTAGTTTCAAGAACAGCATCGTATACTACAAAAGGTATGTCGATGATATATTCATAATTTGGAAAAGCAATCGATTAATTGCTAGATTTATTGACAAGATCAATGATAATGAAGATGGCCTAAGCTTAAAACTAGAGCAAAAAAGCTCTGTTATGATACATTTTTTGGACATTAAGGTTATTTTTAGAGAGGGACGTATATCTACCGGGGTATTTATTAAACCAACTCATAGCCCGCTTTATATTCCAGCTGGCTCTAACGATCCCTATAAGTATAAACTAGCAGCGTTTAGAGCGTTAATTAGGAGGGCTTTTTTATACTGCGAAAATGTTATAGACAGGGATGCGGAAATAGAAAGAATCACGCAGGTAGCAGAAGCATTGGGCTACAAGAGGAATGTTTTAAAGGGGATTATCAATAAATTAGAAGTCGGTACCGATGCAGCACCTGGTCGCGGGCGTGGTCCATCTTCATACACGAAATTTACGTACAACAAGCGCTTAGGAAGCATTATGAAAGAAATCGCACACATAAAGGATACAAAGATTATCTTAAAAAGAGCTCCGAATCTGTACAGTATTCTTAGAAATGATAAAGGGTTAATTAAGAAAGAGGATAGGTCCGGCGTTTATAGAATTCCATACGAGAATCAGATGTTAGGAATAAGTAAAGATTATGTCGGGGTTACCACCAGAAATCTAGGAGTTAGGATAAAAGAGCACAGATATGATGTTAGAAAAGGTTCTAATGCCACAGTATTGTCACAAATGGCACAAGCGGAAGGCTCAGTAGTAAGATGGAATGAAGCAGATATACTGAAACAAATCCACTCCCCGACCTTGGCAAGAACGGCCGAGAAATTAGAAATCTATAAAAGCAAGCTTAAAGGGAATTGCATCAACGCAAGAGATGCCGAGGGGCTTCCTTCCGCATGGAAGTATGCAGTTATAAACTTCTAATAAGAGCAGTAGCTTTATTAATATGTACAGTTTAATGAAAAACTCTGTACAGCTTATTAAGCAGTGGTATTATTTAGTGTTATTTATCTGTTTTTTAAGGCAGAGGTATTAATATTTTGTATACACTTTTTGTTTGTTATATATTAATATTTTATTTTTAATTTTAGCAGCATTTTTATTAATTTGTTGATATTTAGAAATGATATTGTGCTGTTAGTTACGTTTTGGTTAGCCGTTATATATTTTTGTATTTTGAACTTGTTGTTCTATTTTTGTAATGTTCGAATTTCGCCTGATGATGATCCATTGATTGGATTGAAAACGTTTGTGTTAAGAATAAATATCTCTCAGCGAATGATCAGGTGCTTGTTTTGTTTTTCGTAAACATTAACTTTAAACTACAGAAACATAACAAAATAAAAATAATTTTGAAAAACTAATATTTACCGGTACTAAATTGCGATTACAAAGTGTCGTGGTCAGAATCGCGAGACGGGCGATTCCCGCCCTTTTTGTGTTGTAACATAGTTCTATAAATTCAAATTGATAGCCGTTAACGTGCAGCGTTGCCACAATGAAATTTCAAAACGTACTGAAGCTCCTTCAAAAAATGTACTATTTTCCTTCAAAATGTACTATTTCTACGGCTTTTTGGTATTAATATACCATCATACTCAAATTTTGTGCTTATTTCAAATTCGTATTAACGAATACTTGTTAAATATGGTTAAATTTCACTTACGTATACTGTCATGGCAGGCGCTTCTGTTAGGTTAGGTTAGATTAGATTAACTATATTTTTAGTAGACGTTTCCTTTTTCTTCTGTTCAATAACTACCGTGAATCAATAACTAGTGACGTTTAGCACATGGCGGCCTGCCGGCGGCTCCCCTCCGGGAGGTCAGTCGAACGCACGAACAGTCGGAAACGCGGCCATAGCACCGCTATGGCAGTATACGTATCTGAAGTTCAACTTAAATATGAATACTTTAAAATTAAATATTTCATAAAAAGATTTTATGAAAATAGTTTGTATGGTGTATTTTTGTTAGAAGTTGATTTTTTAAAAATATAATAGTGATGGATAAAAAAATTATAAATAATATATGCGTGGACAGATTCAAATTAACAAAAGTTGCTTCTTTTACCAAGATTACTAAAATTGAAGTTCATAATTTAAGAATTAAATTATAAAGAGTACGAGTATAAATAATATAAAAGTATTTATATTATTTATACTCGTACAATTTCAAAACTATTTTCTGTAATAATTCGACTGTGACTTAAATAATATTTTGATATTATTGACGACAAAAGTATAAAATCATTGATTCCCTTACCTGTCCATTATTTTTGTTTGACAGAGTTGAATTGTTTGGACCACGTGGCGTAAAAAATTTTGTCAAGGTCACGAAAATGTGCAGACGACTGAAACGTTTGACACACGTGTGAAAGAGGGCCACTGAGTCAAGAGATTTGCACGTGTAACTATCTATGTTGTTCACGTCGACCGACATATACCACGTGTATGTTGTGATTGGGTAAATCAAATTAGCAAGCAGTGACACTAGTCACACTAGTGAGACTTTATTAAACTAATTTTTTTCGCTTTTTCTCGTTAAGGCGTGAAATATTATTTTGTACCATAAATGGTACTAAAATATTATAATGTACTCAAAATGTACTAAAAATCTAAGTGTACTTTCAATTTACTCGAAAAAGCAAAATGTACCCGAAAAGTACAAATGTACTAGGAACGGTAACACTAACGTGACCAGACGTCCCGTTTTGAACGGGACTGTCCCTTTTTAGAGTTACGAGTCCCGGTGTCCCCGAAATGAACTCTGGGACGCAAAATTGTCCCGTTTTCTGAAACCGCGCGAAAATTTGAGTAGTCGAGCCGGCCGGACGGCCGTCGCGCCGGCGGCCGGACGCGATCGGTGTGCGAGAGCAAACCGCGTTGTCGGTTGACGCGACGATAGCCGAGAGTGGCGAAGACGTCATCGCTTGCGCTTTGTTGACTAATTGTTTGGCAGATTTTTCGTTCGCCCACTTCTCGATATTTGTTTTGTTGTTGTTTGATGCTCGTGTACCTAGTAAATAACTTAAACTTCTTTTGTTTTGGAATCATAAGTTAAAATGCCGAAACGCAAGTGTACGTTCAATGTTAACTTACAAGCAAAATATCCGTTTATCAAGCAAATAAATACTCCCTCAGATGTCAGATGTGAAAAGTGTCGTACAGAATTTAGCGTTTCCCATGATGGTGCCAGTGATATTGAACAGCATTTGAAGTCTGAAAAACATAAAAATGCCGATCGTACCGCCGCTTCGAGTTCTTCGATGTTAACCTTTTTCAAGAAATCGGACGCACCAACTTTAAAGGATTTGGATATCGCCGCGGCAGAAGGCGTTTGGGCTTATCACACGATACAAGAAAACCACAGTTTTTGCTCTAATGATTGTGCGTCGAAATTAATTCAATCATGTTTTGATCCCAAATTTAAATGCGCGCGTACGAAATCAGAAGCTATTGTAGTAAATGTTTTGACGTCTACAGCAATGAAAGAATTAAAAGATGATCTTGATAAGTCCAATTGTATTACAATACTAAACGACGCTTCAAACCACGGTAACAAGAAAATATACCCTATTCTAGTGCGCTTATTTCAACCTTACGTAGGTGTGCAAGTAAAAATTTTAGATCTCCAAGACCAACCAGGTGAGACTTCTGACATCATTGTCGATTATTTAAACCAAGTGTTGACAGATAATAATTTGACAGCAAAAGTCGTAGCATTTTGCGGAGACAATGCCAACGTCAATTTCGAGGTGTGGCTAGGCGAGGAACTAACAATGTGTTAACGAAATTGCAATCATCACTGAAAAAGCCATTGATAGGTATTGGATGTGGAGCCCATGTAATTCACAATGCAATAAAATCAGCTGCAGACAGGCTACCCTTAGATTACGAAAGCATTATTGTGAAGATATATTAATTTTTTTATATTTACCCGATTCGAGTTGAAGCTCTAAAGGAGTTTTGCGCCGAAACTGAAACGGAATATCAACAAATTCTCGGCTATAGCAAAACTAGATGGCCTGCTCTTATGCCTGCCTTGGAAAAGGTTTTAAAAATGTATCAGCCATTAAAAAATAAACTACTTTTTGAGTATTGAAAAATGTCCCCTGTTACTAAAAAACTTTTTTGAAGATCCCACATCCGAATTGTGGCTTTATTTTTTACACGCTCTGTCAGCAAGTTTTCATCAAGCTGTATTGAAACTGGAAGGTCAGACTGTATCGGCAATTGAAGCTGCAAAAGAAATCAATCAACTAAAAGACAATTTGACTCAGAAACAGACCATTCAGTTTCTTCCATTTATGGTCCGTCAATTAATAGTGAAATCGAAAGATAATGTTACTGACATAGATGAAGAGTTTGTGAAAAGGGCGGCTACAGAATTTTATCAAACAAGCCGTGAATATCTGGAGCAGTAGACTTGCTTTCTTACCAAAGAAATGGAAATATTTTATTGGGCAGATTTAAAAAAGGTCCCCGCATGGGAAGACGTTCAAAAATCTCTGGATGTATTAATTGAAAAGGAATATATTGACTGTAATAAAGATGCAGAAGTTTTTGACGAATTTTCGTTAATTTGTAACTACATTACATCGCAGAAAGTAACCGAATGGAATAATCTAAATGTTTCCACGGAAACTCATTGGGTGGAAGTATTCAAACACTTTCGAGCCAACAATCTTCAGCATGAAAACTTTTCTATTTTAATTGAATATATTTTATGTTTGCCTGCTACAAATGCTCCAGTAGAAAGAGTATTTTCTATGATGAACAAATTGTGGCCATCTGAGAAGACCCAGTTACAAATTTCAGTTCTAAAGGCGATGTTGATAATTAAGGTGAATATAAAAAAAACGTGCCAAGAGTTTCATTCTTACTTAAAATCATCACCAGCTATATTAAAGCAAATTTGTTCCTCTGATAAATATAAACATAACTAAACGTTTCGGGTATATATATTTTTTAATTCGTAACTTTTAAGCTAACTGACTTTTCCTGAATAAATAACTTTAAAAAAGTGTTTTTTTTATTGACTACCTGTTAATTAACCTAAATAAACCAATGTCCCGTTTTGAGTCAAAAAATAAATGGTCACGTTAGGTAACACTGTTGACGAGGTGTCCGTTGGAGTGCGACCGTTAGAACGACGGTTAGAATAACGGCCGTTGGGTTTGAATTAAAGAGCTACTATTGGTTAACGATATCGTACGTTGGGCCGGGGAGCCGAAGACTTCGCAGCGCTGATTGGAGGACGGCCATGGACTCGTACCAGTATAAAAGGAGTAACTTTCGGCGGGAAAGAGGTTCCCTTTTGAAAGCTCGGAAGTGTGAGGTTCTTTTTTGAAAGCTAAAGGCGAAGGTTCCTGTTTGAATCCCGAAAAGTGTGGACTTACGTTGGACTGTAACGTACAGTACTTGTCGTTGTATAGGACTCGAAGGTTCTACGATTGTTACGTTCGTAACCGGAAGTCGTAAGGTGCTCTTCCGACGGACCTGTGACGGAATTATTGTCGGTTGTAACTTTTATTTGATGTCATCGAGTGTTACTGTGTATTTGTTTTCTGTATTTATGTTTTGGTCAATATAAACGTTGGGAATTGTCAACTCGATTTGATTTTTGAACATTACTCAGAGTATCATCGCTAAAAGTATTATAATCAAAACAGATATTTAAAACTATTTTAACTGTTTTTTTTAAAAATCTCATGTGATAAATCAGACAAAATACTGGATAACACTAAATCATATTAAATAAAGTTCTCAGACATTGTGATTAGAACAGACATAACAGCTTATCGAAAATCACATTAAAATATAAATTTGCAGACACTTCTAAAGTAAGTGAAGAGATTAAGAGCATTTTGAGCTTAAAAGAAGCAGACTCTATGAATTGACTTAAGTTGATAATGATATAGACCTATAAATACATTTAAAATCTTATAAAATTAAATAATCTTAAAACACTCTCATAAACGACATTTTCATTATTTTCAATATTTCATTGAACGGAAGAAAAAAAATGATTAAGAGTATTTTCTTAATTGAGGGTAAATTACATTTTTAGTGTATTTATGTAATTACAAAAATTATCATGTATATTGTACATTTGTATTATACAATAAATATACTATATATTCGTATATTAATATCTGTAAATTAAATAATGGTGAAAATATTTTAATACTACTTTAATTAAATTTAAAAAATAATAAAAATAACAATAGAAAAATTAAACAGTTCCTTTTGAAGAGTCAGCAATAATTTTTATATATAACAATAGGAAAGAATTTTCTGAACAGTCAATATATAAATCTGTAATTATTTTTCAAATATATTAATTTTAAGATAACCGAAACTATATTTAATACATGTTCAGTTAATTATGACTCCATAAACTGTAATTAGCTTCAAAAATCTTACTTGTAATCATTACTGATGAGAGTTAATGGTCAAGTCAAATCAATATTATTGTAATATTCTTTAGATGATTTGAAACGATAAAAACGTAGATACTACTCTTCCATTTTTTTAACGATTATTAATGATTTCCAACAACAAAAATATTATCAAATTTTCTAGTATAAAATATTTCATTAATTAAAGATTTTAAATAGGAAGGCAATTTTTCTTAATGTCAGCTTAAAATAATGAGATGTATCTAATTACTGTAGTAACTTATTAATGAATCATTGAAGCAATATAAAAGTATAAAAATTATAGATAGTTAAAAACAAAGATAAGAGAGAGGAAATTCTCTTATCATTATACTGTAATATACGAATCTATACGTATAAGAGGAGATGTCATCGAAGAGAACTTAAAAAATTCATAAGTGTGCAAATGTACTGTATTACAAATTCATTTAAAAAATTTATATTTTAATTTGATCGTTAACGTGGCATTTAATTAATTATTTTTACAGAAGAATAACGTCAACACTTCAATTATTTCATGTTATTTCTATGACGTTAAGAACGATAATGAATTGTTTAAAATGCTATAACATTATTTTTAAAAATAGAAATGTGGTTTCCAAAATTAAAAATAAAACAATGATTAAATTTAAAATTTCAATTAATTAAAGTATTATAAATTTCTACGTTTTTAACATTAAGAATAGATTCTTAACAATTAGCCCCTTAGCGTTAACAATAAATTAGCCTATTTCTAAAACATCAAGTCAAGTTAACAACTAAAATACTTTAATTTATAGAAATAAGTAAAAGTAATAATTGTAACCTTATTTACATTAACTCTAATGATTTTATATTTGCGACAGATCTGAGTAGAGTGACATTATCTAGGGTTTGTCTTCTTGCTAATGACACGTCTCTTTTAGTGCAAATAGCAACGAAATGACCACCACTAGAAGACAAAAAAGAGGTTTTGATAATGTATAAAGTATCTGTTGCCAGATTGGAACATTAATTGCAATACTTCTCGAACTCAGTTTGCTAAATTTAGATGGATAGAGGAACGATTTTGTTCAGGATTTTCTACTTTATCCAATTTACTGTAATTCCAACAAGAAAATTACAGAAGAATACTATAGTCTTATAGTCTAGAGTCTAGAGTCTGTTTTATAATTCCATAATTGACTGGATTATAGAAATAAGTTGCAGATATTAATTTTAAATGGCAGAAGTAAAATATGTGAAAACATTTAAAAAATTAAATAAGAAAATTTTTTTAATGTGAGAGGTTATAGCTTCGGATGATAACGGGAAAAAACAATGAAGACAGAATTCAGTAGCCTACTTACAAGTTAAATGGAAAAATTTATTTTTAGTAGAAAGAAATCGATAAAGAAATATAAAATAGAAGAACAATAATTTTATAAACAAAAACAATCTGAATTTAACGTCTAAATTAATTAATTTTTTCTTCATTTTTTTTCTTATTTTGTGTGATGGGGACTATTTTGTTCACCCAATTTGAATCTTAATAACTCCTGTGCAGAAGAAAATTTCTGAAATTTTGCAGGGAGGTTTGTGTATTAGGTGGATTGATACGATAGTTAAAGGTCAAGAAAGGGAGGTAGAGGAAGTCCTGTCTAAAGTAGGGTCGGATTAAATGAATATTTTATTTGTTATTAGCATTTACAGTTTTTTTAATTATAAAACTTATCCTTACTCTGAAAATTAAGCTTTCTGTTATTTTATAATAATTAATAAAATAAAAACTTTTTAAATAAGATATTATAACAGATCCTGCCACATGCAGTTTTAATAGTTACCGGAAAAGTTATGCAACTCGTAAACGGTTTTATTTTCTAAAAATTCATAATATATTAAAAGACACATTACTTATATTTAATATTCCATATTTTTATTAACTAAAGTAATGAATAAATGTAGAAAATTCGTAAAAATTCGAGAAATTATATAAATCTAACCAATTTTGAACTCATGTTTTCTCTTGGAGCCCACGTATTATTACTTTTATCTTAGATAATTAATACCTGTGATACGAGCAATAAATACAAAAAATATATTAATTACACCTGAAGCACATTAACTTTGATTTATGTACGAAATTCTTTATACTAAAACTTTGTGTTAGAAAAATTTTTAAATATTCATCATTTTTATCATTTATTAATGACATCAAAATGTGAACTCTACTTTAAAATTGTTGATTAACAACTAATTTTTAAAATTCTTTTCAGTTGAATATATTTGCTACAAAATTCTAAACTTTAAATTATCATCATTATTATCATTAATAATTTTTAAAATAAATTTATGGTTCTAAGATAAATTTTAATGTCAAACAAATTTTAAATATTAATAACAATTTAAGAGGTTTAAAAATTTGTTGAACTTGTTAGAAAAAAAGACAGAAGTCATTTTAACATTAAATTTAATTAGTAAACCTGTACAAAAGTACAAAATTTTAATAAATTTTAATATAAATTTTTTGATTACTTACGTTTTCTTTAAGAAATTTATTGTAAAATATATTACTGATTCATTACTTATATACTATTATGAACACTTGTATGCAGGCTTCTTCCTTAAATTTTATTTATCTACAGACTTTAATAATTTCTTATTTTAATCAATGCGAGCAATTTTTTATTGTGTTGGGTTGCAATTTTTCGTCACAATGCTCTCAATTTTAGTAGTGTCGTGCTCCTATACATCATACTTTTCCTGTTAACAATGGAGTCATGCCGATCATCTATCTAACTCCGTTCAGATGATAATTTTTACATTGGAATAACATGACTTCCGCCCCAAAGTGTAAGTTTAAGCCCTTATGTTTTCCTTATCTGGTCTCGGTTTTCATTCATCTCTCCGTTCTCGAGATTAAGGAAGGATGGCCAAACAGACAGAAAGCCACCAGTTGGAATTTATAGGTCTACAAGTTTCGGAAATTTCAGCCTAATATTTTCAATTTTGTATTAAAAAAACCTAAAACTTTAAGATGATTAAGTCGTTAAAATGATTATATATTAGAGTGCATTCACTCTATGCAGTAATTAAAGATATTTAAGAGGTATTGTGCGTAAGAAAGTTTTTAAAATTTTATTCTTAATAATTATCTGAATAGGAGTAATAAAGTGTCTTGATCATTATTTTCGACTTCATCTCATCATCCTAAAGTAATGCATCCGCCAGAAAAGTGTAACACGCGAATAACAATAATGTAATTGGTTCATTTACTTCAATTTTAGCGGGTATAATGCAGAAATCTACCTTTTCGATGTATTATTTAATAGGATAAGTTTACCAGATAAAAAATTATGAATGAAAGGCAGATTTTTCTGAAAAAAATAAAGAACATTACGTGTGTGTTTGAATAGGCTTAAATAATTTTTATTATACAAGTATAATAAAAATTATTTAAGCCTATTCAAAAGTTAATTTTTGTACTCTACAGAGTTATTTAATTAATGTTGACAGTAATTATTGGCTTTTTGGTAGGCTTCTTAAAGTCAAAATGGAGTCTGTATTCTCCATTTTAACTATAAGAAGTGTCTACATTTAATGAGTTGTACATATAGTAAGCATATGCACAACTCATTAAAAGGATTAAATTCATAATATAGCATTTAAATTTTACGTAATGTAACACCTAAAATTCAATATTAATATAATAAATGATTAGAGATTCATTTAATTTTTACAAATAACATTTTATTATTAAAATTTTTTAATTTAAAAAAGATAATTTTATAGTCTACCTTTAAAAGACATATAAGAGAATTTAGAGAATCCTTTCATTAAAGTAATATTATAAAATTTCTAACAAAAAGAATCTGATTATAAAATATTATTTCTAATAAAGAAAGAAGTAACTAAATAAACATGTTATATATTTTTATAGATATAATTATATATAAAATATATAAAAGTATTATTGAAATAGAAATAAAAAGTATTCAAAATGGGATTATTTGATTCATTCAAGTTTCTGAATATTTAAAGAAAGGAAAACACAATATATATTTTTAATATGCTTTAATGCATAGTATAAATAAATATTTTTGTATTTTTTCCACGCATTTATTATTCAATGAAATTTCTACACTCGATCGTATACTCTGTTTATTATTGTTGTTACAACTTATTTCGACAGAAAAAAAACTTTATTCTTTTAATTTTCTGTACGTTATTCAATATTAAAACTAATAATATTTATTATTAAATGTAAATTATTTATTTATTATATTAATTGAATCTTCACATCTTATGTTATTTTACGTCAGATATGGCAATTTCATGAAGTACACTTCAATATTATATTCACTTTGTTGGTCTGATGTAGTTTTTACTACACTCTATCCGAAATACATGGTAAATTGTGTATTTTTATGCTTCTGTCTGTTTACAGGGAATTCTGACATCGTAAATGCTGTTATTAGTAAACGTGGTAGGATCGTATACTCGGTTATTGTATTATTTTTCCGGTTGTGTAACTATTTTAAATGAAAAAATGCTGTTTTATATTCGATTTGTTTAAATTCTTAATAAACCGGTTGACAGGTAAAAAATAAAATTTAAAATCACACAAAATGTCAAACAATTTGATTTTTTAAAATTCTTTTTTATTGCATAAATTGTTTTTATAATAACCGAATATAAATGTAGTTACAATAATAAGATGAAAAATATATTTGATAATTTGTAATGATTACTTTCCCGGCTTTTTTGGCCGATCGCCATACTTTCCCTCTTATGTTACATAAGAGGGAAAGTATGGCAATCGGTCAAAAAAGTTTTACAATTTTTGGACTCAAGAGACCATGAAAGTCGTGTATTGCAAAAAATTTAGGGCTTTTTTCTGTATGTATGGATGTCTGTGGGGGTACGATTTTGTTCACCCTCTTTGAAAGTTAATAACTCCTGTGCTTTTTTCAAAAATTTTTGAAATTTTGCAGTGAGGTTTCTTTATAATTTCTTTATTAGGGGGATTGATGCTGTTAAATTTTGGTAGTTAAAGGTCGAGGGAATGGGGAGATAATGGGAATCATGTGTATCTTCAATAGGGTCGGATTATTGACGATTTTACTCGTTATTAGCATTTATAATTTTCTACAAAACCCGTCACTATCCTAAAAATTAAGTTTTTTTTACCATTTTATAATAATTAAAACTATAAAATTTTAAATAAAATGCCTTAACAGGTGGCGTCACCAAATGTTGCCGGGAAAGTTAAGTAATTCGTTGCTGGATTTTTTAAAATTATTTTTTATATTATACATTTTCCAATTAGAAAATTATTTTTGTAATTAAATCTCATATATAAATAAAAACATAATTAAAACTTCTTAATTACATCTCGTACATTAAATATTTATATTTTTCTACATCAATTGTTACTTTTTATTTATTTTTGTAGTTTATATCATCTCTCAAAAAGCTTTACCTGATTAAATGCTACAGGTATAAGAAATATAGTTACAAATTATCGTGATATACAGTCATAATATTATAAGTTTTATTTAAAAAAAATTAGAAAAATTCAATAATTTCTTGTGATTTTGTTCAAATCAAAAAATAATAATAATTTAATTTTAAATCAATAACAAGAATAATATAAATACAACGAGCATATCTATTGTGACATTGTTACAATACCGGGCTGCAAATTTTTATCATATTTCTAATGTATTTAATTTAAAATATACACTTTCCATTTCAAATTAGTAGTAGCTTGTCCTTGTACAACATACTTTTCCGTTAGCAATAGAATCGTGCCGATTATCTATTAACTGCTTTCATGGGAAAGGTTTTAAATTAAAATAACGTGAAGTTAAGTTTGTAACGGAAGTTCCTATATAGTTAATCGGGGCTCTGCTCATTAGGTGTCCATATCTGATGTCGACTTTCATCTATCTAACTCCAATTTTCAGATTGAAGTAGGACAATAGACAGTGGGAATTTATAGGTGTGCATTGTTTTTTTCAAATTGCAGCGCAATAAAACATTATCTAAACAAAATGATTCTCTCAGACACTTATGTTTAAAATAATAGATAATTTTCTTTTAAAAAAATACGTAAACGAGAATTTTTTCAATAAAGAATATGTTATTTTTATATGTAAATAAGGAAACTAAAACTGTGCATTCTATTTAAACTATGTGATGGCTTATTACGTATAGAAATACTGTAATAATTAAGGATGCACCGATTAATCGGTAAGTAATCGGTACACCGATTAATCGGTAAGTAATCGGTAATCGGTCATATCGGCCATTTCTCCGATTAATCGGTATCGGCTATTTCACCGATTAATCGGTTTGAATAATCGACCAATTTTGCATTTAATATTTTTGGTAGATTGTTACGTATAAGGCTAGTAATAAAAAATAATAAATTTCTGTTATATACTTATTATATACCACATGAAAAACTGAACATTAAAAAAAGTTTAAGTTATAATATGTATTGATAAAAGAGATAGCTTTGAATAGGTTATATTACATTAGGTTATTTTAAGGAATTTAAAGTTTAAGCTTTAAATAAAAGAGATAATTTAATCTCTCTTATTATCTCTTTTATTTAAAGCTTAAACTTTAAATTCCTTAAAACAAAAATTTAATATTTAAACTTTAAAACCCTTAAATTGTGATGCAAAAACATGAGAATTTCATCATTTTCAGGGCATAGCCTGTTTCTTGCCGGCTCATAAATGTTACCTCCAGTGCTAATATTCTTTCACTTTCAATGGAAGATGCTGGGGCACTTAGATATTTCATAGCTATTTTGCTAAAATTAGGAAAAAGTTCTTTTTAACTTTACCACAAAAATGGATCACTTTGTATAAGAGGCAAATGTAAATATTTTTCTAATTCTTGATCGAAACGTTTGTTCATTTGTTTCGTTTTTTCTTTCTTTTTAAAAACATGCTCTTATTCATTTTTTCGTTAAGTAAAAGATTTTCAGCGTATATAGAAAACAAGTCTTTACGCTTGTCATGTGTATTAGATTCGGTAATCGGTAATCGGCCATTTTGCTTATCGGTACATCCTTAGTAATAATCTATTGTAAATCCAGGATATAAATACATAAAGATTATGTCTATAAACAAAAGAACGTTTAAACCACTAAAAAAAATTAGAGGACACTACAAAACTTTACGTAAAAATTTATCATAAATATTGTATTATCTTAAAAATACATTTTTGGTTTACATTTTGTGACATAGATTCTTACTGTTTAACTATAATTTAGTAAAGTAGTAAAAATACTATGTATTATTTTTGACTTTTTCTGCTCTGTGAACACTAAGAGGACATTTTCCATATTCATTGTGAGTTCTTCCTGTTATACAATGGAGCAGAGGTGGTGAGGGATGGGGGCAACATATCCGGGAGAGACAGCACATGAAAAAATAATAGATTTTTTCCACCTCTCGGATTCAATTTCGGATTTCCCAGAGCGATAAATTGGCGCCTTAACCGTATTGGCCATCATGCCGTCCATACGCATTACCTTAAACGGTATATGCCACAGAGACTAGTAAAATATCTAAAAATAAATATTTCAAATCAGTTAATACATTAAACAGAACGTTTTATTAAATTTAAATTTAAATTATATACAGTACATATTTTGACATCTGTACCCGTATATATAAAGTTGTGTTGATAAGAAGAACGTTTAGGGTCATTCTTATTTTTATATAATCAAAGCTCTATCTTATTTCTGTATAAAATATATTTCTGGAGTTCATATTAACTGTATATAAATAACTAAAAGTCTTTTTCATTTTAGTTGCATACGCTTTTAATTAGTTTCTAAAACATCAGTTACTTTGTTACAAAAGGCGTGCTCTTTCATAATAGAGTGAAGATATAAATATATACTAAATGATCGCTATATTATACTATCTCGTACCATTTTACATTGTAAATTTGAGATAGGAGAAGAAAATCTTCGTATAATTTAATAAATGCTTTGAAATTCAAATGAAATTCTCTAAAATGCAAATAATACGGATGAAGGAAACTACACTGTAATATTCGCTATTGCAATTATCGTACATCATTTTCATCTCACGTCAAAAGTCAAATTACATTTTAGATATTTTATATTATCATTTCAATACAGAAGATAAATACAATTAATTATTATAATCTACACATCAAATATATTAAAAATACATTGAATGTTTTAAGTATATCATAGAATTTTAGTGTAATTTTATGAGTTTATTCTTAACAGTTCATTATGGTAGGATCACTACTTTGTTTGGTTGCTTAACGGTGTCTATGCTTTTTGTACGTTGTGTCGTGTCCATATGAAGTGAGTGTAAATTTAATGGTGTGTTATTTGACTCTGTTAGAGTTACTGCTTTATGTAACAGATGTTTCTTGCTTTTTGTAGAAAAACTATCGCAGTGTCCGTATTTGTTTGTAGTGAAGGTTAACCGTGTCAATAAGGCCACGTCCGCCATTTTTACATGGAAGGGTTAGTCTTTCTATGGCGGATTTAGGATGATGTTGTTTATGCTTAGTGAGTGTTCTTGTTTTTGTTTCGAGTTGTTCAAGATCTGTGTGAGTCCAAAGTATAACTCCAAAAGAATATGTGAGTACTCGAATGACATACGTGTTTATTGCTTAAACCTGTGTTTTGCATTTAACTGTGTTCTGAGAATAGTATTTAACCTACTTTGGTATTCTTCAATTAATCTTTGCTTTATTTGTGAATGTTCTGTTAGTTTGGCCTCTTGGAATCCTAAATACTTGTAGAACTCACCCTTTTCCAAAGATTCAATAACGCCTCCATTTCCAAGTGCAAAATCTTCTTTCTTCAGGATTCCTTTTTCTATGTGAAGTGTTTTGCATTTATCTAGGCCAAATTCCATTTGTATGTCCTTGGTGTATGAATGTGTGATTTCTGGAGTTGATGAAGTTGTTTTTGTGTGGATGCATAAAGTTTTATGTCATCCATGTACATGAGATATGACAGTGTATACTGTGTTGTTTTTTTATGCCTGATATTGTAGCCATATTGTGTGTTGTTTAACATGTTGAATAATGAGTTCAAGGCTAGGCAGAACCAGAGAGGACTCAAGGAAGCTCCTTGAAAAATTCCTCGCCTAATAAAAATTTGGTTTGTTTGTATGGAAGTGTTATGAACCCTGAGATGTAGTGTTGTTCTCCAGTGCTGCATAGTGTTCCGGAAGAATGCAATGAGTGATGGATGTATTTTGTACATGTGTAGAATATGTAGCAACCAACTGTGTGGAACACTGTCGAATGCTTTTCTGTAGTCTATATATGCCATGTGTATGTTTCTGTGTTGTTTGTGTGCTTGCTGTAGAATGACTGAATCTATGAGTAACTGTTCTTTGCATCCCCTGTGATTTCTACGGTAACCTTTTTGTTGTTCCGTTAGAATGTCATGTTCTTCAACATGTTTGTATATTTTGTTTGCGATACAGGTTGTCAATAATTTGTAGAGTGTTGGAAGACATGTAATTGGTCTGTATTGTGTGGGGTCTGTGGTATTGTTGTTTTTAGGTTTCATGTAGGTGATGCCCTGAGTAAGAAAATTTGGCATTCTTGTGGCTTGATGATGATGTGTATTAGGTGTTTAGCTAGTTCCTGGTGAAGTGATGTAAACTTCTTGTACCAGAAATTGTGAATGTTGTCTACACCAGGTGTCTTCCAGTTGTGTGTTCTGTTAACAGTGTATTGGAAATCATGTACGTTTATTTCAGCACAGGGCATAGTTGGTATGTTATGCATGTTTCTGTTCTCCTCCTCGATTCAGCCTGCATCAACATTGTGTGTAACAGCACTGTACCAAAGACAGGATCAATAAGTTGTGAATTCTTTTTCTGTTGGTGTGCCACTGTGCTGTATATCAGTGGTTGTTTTGGTACTAATTTGTCTGTATAACAGTTTTTAATTGTTTGTAAAGAACTTTTGTTGTTTTCGTAGTGTACGTGTACATGTTTTGTATCGCTTGAGTCTACGTGCTTTGGCTGCGAGTTTTTGTTGTAGTGTATCGATGTATTTTGTAATGTGTGTGTTTTGATTTTCTTGAAAATATTATTGAGTTGTTTCTTTAATTTGGGTGTTATGTTGTTTTTAGGGTATTGTGTCAGCCTGCCTAATTGCTGTCTAATGCCATTTATTTGTGTTTCTATTCTTTTCTGCCAGGCAGGCTTTAATATAATTGTGTTTTGTGTGTGTCCGTCTGCGATTGTATTTTCAGTCCATGGATCAGTAGTGGATGTCGTGTTCCTTTATTTCAGCACAGGGCATAGTTGGCTGTTATACATGTTTCTGTTCTCCTCCTCGATCCAGTAGTGACACACACTGCTGTGACTACCGCAGCATAAACTAATGTATTAATTAATACGCTCTCGCTTATATATTTCAGGAAACACTCACTAAATATACAGGTACAGATCCCACACAAAGACCACGAATACCAAAAATCAACACGTCAAAGGTAGTAGAAAAATACTAAATTATGTAAACACTCACTTACTACCACACTACATCCATTTAATTTCTACACTCTCAGATATTTAACTAAATCTCTGTCTGTGTTATCAGTGATGGATGAGGAAGTGTCTGTAGTATCATTAGTGGTAGTTGTTTACGTGTACTATTATCAGTGCTTGTTGCTGGATTATCCTGACAGGTTATGTGATCTTCATTAATGTTAAATGTTTCCGTCTGTTGATGTATTTGATCAGCAACCTGTTGTTTGATAAGTTCAAGTGTCATTTGTGAGATAAGGTTGTGTATAATTGTTCTTTTTTGATCAACAACCCTTTGTTCGATGACAGTGAGGTGAGGATATTGTTGTGTGAATCTATGTTGTAGTTGTTGTCTGTACGCTGTCATGTTTGTTTCGAGTTTTGTGATGGTGTAGTAAGTACGAATAATAAACTCGTTCATTTCTATTGTCCATTTCATCCGTTGGCGTGATTTTCCAGCCTTTGTGGACTGTGAATGCATTGCCACAGAAACATCGATGGTAGTTTGGTTCCTCACATCTGTTGAGGGCATTGCAGTGGCCATGCTTGGGCCGGTGCTGCTTTCGCCACCGGTAACCAAGGGAGACTGTGGCCTATTTTTCGAACGTGAGCCTCTGCCTAACCCACGAACGCGGATCTTGTTAACCCGGGCGACGTCCGAGCCGGTATCACACTTTGATCTGGTTATTACCATAATAAATATCTCCACAGAATGTGGTGTGGTCACTCTTAGCTTCATTTCTCCCCATAGAACTTACTGGCATGGGTGTCCTTACCAGGAGCTTGTGCTCCAGCCTGCATTGCTCTATGGTTTAGTAAAATTACTGGGCACTCCCACCGCGACCAGGTGGTGACCACGGGAGAGTTATTATTATTATATATAATACAGTATATGCAGCAAAAGATTTTTGTAAATGAATTTATTAACTTTATCTAAATTTATTTTTATTTTATTTTATTTTAAAAATAAAAAAAATATTTAAAAAATAAATGTAAAGTGTTCAACAAATTAAAAAATATTAATTTAATAGGAAAAATAATAAAGTATATTACTTTCTGTGATATCTTTCTTTCCTATAAGATATAGTTATGATGTTTCTCTTTTGTCATTTTACGACTGGCTTTGAATTTATGAGCCACAACTGAATAGGTTTGGTTTCCATCCAACGATTTTTTTTAAGCAATCAGGTTTTGTTTTAAAAGAAACTAATACTACTCTCATTCAAGATTAAATCGATTTTCCAATAATTATGTACATCTACAATATGGAGGAAAATTACAATACTGTATAGTTACCATATTTTACGGTTTATAAGAAGCATTTTGTGTCTAAAACACAGGCTAAAAAACACCGCCTTAAATTTTATACATACAGTTGAAATATGTCATAGGCTAATGAATTCCCCAAATTCCATTTATCTGTATTCATAAATACTGAATATTTTAATTTTTTTTTTTTTTTTTTGCCATATCTAAGCGGCTTTGGCATGTAATAATTCGAATATTTTAATGGTAAAGTTTAATTTAAAATGACTTCTTTTAAACTTCTCTTTTTTCCTCATAAAAAATGACGTAGCGATTATTTCAGTAAAATATAAAAGAATAATATAATAAATTACTTTCATTTATTAGTTTCATAAACGAGAGTTATTTCTGTAAGGCTATTACTAACAATATCACTAACACGCTCCTTCCATTAGTTATAGTTTAGCCAGTGTTCTTTTAAATAAAAAAAACTTACATCATTAAAGATAAATTGACTGCTTTTCTAGGCACAGTTATTTCTCTGGACATTGTTTGCTAACTGAACAAACATTTACTATAATCGCCATCATTGTTAGAACTATAAAATATATTTACTGAGATAAAATATAAAATTTATTTGTTTATTTAACGTGCGTTGGTTTTATTATGACCTAGTATCTTTATAGGTTTCTGTCTTTCATTATTACTAGTTCTAATATTGCATCCATTAGTTTAGATAGTAATAATACTGTAAGTTTCGAAAAGTTGAATTTGAAGTATTCAGATGTAATTATGAATATTTCTTGTGTGAGTTAGGATGACGAAACTCGGCAAATGATATTAGTCACGTGTGGAGTTTCATTTTTTCTAACTCTTGGTGGAACTCTGAAGCAGCCACCTCCACGTGGTGAGTTCTGGGTGGTCATTCGTCTAAAAATGAGGAAGAGCTGCGTGTTTTCGTTTAATTGAATATTATAATAAGGAATGAAAATATGCCATTATAAGCAGAAATTTGGTGCATTTAATGTATTTAACAAAATATTTTGTAACTGAACCACGGAACTGAAACTGAATCCACATCTAAATCCTATGTATTTAAATTACATCATTTGATAGAATGTAATAGACAATAAAACATATAGAAAAACTACATTCTGTGTAATCTGAATACGTGTTTTCTACCACTAATCCTCTCATCGTTAGTGGTATTTGAAATTAAGTCAGAAAATTGCGATTTTAAGAAATATGCCGAAAACTGGAAACGTCTCTCGAAGTTATGTCCTTTATATCTAACTGCTATGGAGATATTTATAAGGACTAATTTAATACTTTCTGCTGAACAGATAACAGACAATTTAGTGTGTGTCGAATGGATTCGAATGTTCCCTAACAACAAGATATAAAATTTATTCTAATTACATTTGGTATTTTTCTAGTTTTTCAATTTAGTTTTTTTTTAAAGGAAGAGGCTTTATTTTCCTAGAAATAACAGTGGATATGAAGGAGAGGAACAAATGACAGATGGTATTCGAATATTTTTTATCGCTGGCCTTACACCTTTGTTTCTTTTCGATAATCACAATTATTACTGTAATTGACTTGTTTCTGTATCCTATTTGAAAGGAACAACTAATTCAGAGTTTGAGCTCGCATTCTGTAACTTGAATATTACAATATTTTGCATTTATATAATTGGACAATTAGATTGTAATCTACTTGTTATAAGCATAGGTGCTATCATTGTCTCGAAGAGATCTTATTTGATATATTCTGTGAAAGAAAAAAGAAGAAAAGAAAAAAAAAGAAAGTTTTCTGAAGACTATTTTCTTCTTTTACTTGCATTTTCTATTATTTTGGTAATTTTCGTTGTCGTTATTACGGTTGGAACTTTTTACTCGGGACTCCTGCCCCAAAGTTTCCATATCTGGTCTTCTCTTTCTTATATTTAACTCCATTCTCGAGATTGAGAAAAGACAAACGGACAAATGAATGGACAGACAACCGGATGACAGTAGGAATTTATTGGTCTACAATTTTCCAAATTGTAGCCCAATAACAAGAAAAAAGGCGATATACAAGTCGCTAAAAGTGGCTAAGAGGATAGGCATTTAAAATTATAATTAGTTTTTAAAACATCCCATAAAACTATAATATATGATTATACATATCTTAATTTAATTCTCTAAAATATAATATAAATATCGAGTAAGTTAATATTTAAAATAAATAATTTGAAAAAATAAAATTAATACTAATATATTATATTCTCATTTCATTAAAATATTTTTAAATTTGCCCCTAGAATAATTATTTGTACCTGAATGCGAGTTCACACCATTAAATAATTTGCTATTATGCAGGACTGTATCTGTGACAGATGCTGTTCTACATAATAACAAATACACGCTGCACACTCGCAAATACGTCAACAACATTCTTCATTTTTCTCATTTAAATCAACAATTAATTGATGTCTTACATTACTTTCCATTCAATACAATTTGCGTAATTTAATTTTCTTATCTGCCCTGCATATAATTGTTTACGTTAAAAATATTATTCAGTTAACTTGCAAATTTCGTATTTATGATAATAAATTTGCTTCCGAAAATTTATAAACTAGCCCAGCGATGTAAGTGGTGTAACTAGCAATTGAGTTTGATAGATTGAAAACCGAAATTAAATTACAATACTCAATTATGTTTTCATATTTTATTAATTCGAATTTTATTATAACAAATGTACTTTAAAAATTGAGGTTACAAGCAGCAAAAATTTATTGGGCTGCAATTTTCAAATTGCACACCTATACATCCTCACTGTCGCTTGTCTGGTTGTTTATTCTTCGTTAATCTCGAGAATGGAGTTAGATAAATGAAAATCAAGATATAAAAAGCTTGGGGACAGACCCTGATTAACTATGTACGAATTTCGTGTCTGGACCGGAAGTTCTTCCATTTATATTTCAAAGAAATGCATTATTTTGCTCTTCCAATAACTTTTACAAACATGATATGTTTGATACGTTTAAGTCAATTGTGATTCTTTATGAAAGACACTCGAGCAGATACAAATTACACACACAGCATTTATTTCATGTACTGTACATTTTCATACAGATTATTTATTAAGATAGTACGGAGTAAAAGAAGTGAAAATATGGCGTATATTTTACAAAACCTGCTTTAATTAATTATGATGACAATAATTAACCATATAATGTTATTCTCGTTTTTACTTAAATTCTTCAGTTCAATAAGCCAGCGACTTTTCATAAAATATACCAATATTAATTAATGTAATGATTTTTTTATTTACGAGTAGCTGAATTAAACTTTATACTTCTCATCAAAAGGACTCAAATTAAATACAAGTGGTATCATAGACAAAATGTTCTAGATCAGAACTTGTGTTATATTTACAGTAAATCGGTTGAGTTTTTAATGTATTATTAAGAATATAAAATATCAAATATCATTACTCAAATATCATTTCTATAAAATAAAGAAGGAATTCTCATTGCAATATTCTGTATCTTAATTAATTATACCATGTTAACTCTCAAAGATGAAATCGTGCTTTTCGGTCGTATAATACATATGGATGCTCTTAACACTATATTAATTCAAGTCTTCTCGGCTCGATCACCCAATGAGAATAACAATAGAATATTTTCTATATACTGTAACTGTAATTGTCAAAATGATACATGATCCTAGTAAAGTATGTATTTAATACAAACTAAAAAATTCTTCACAAACTTAAAAACTTTTATTTTATTTTCAATTAAAATTTTAAGAATGGATCACATGAGCAAACATCATTTGACATATTAAACAATAAACGATTAAGCAAATATCAAATATTTACTTACTTGCTTATTGATTCGACTAATTTCTAAATAAATTTAGATTTCATTAAATTCCTGGAAATTCTCTCTTAAGGAAACAATTCAATAATAAAAAGTAAGATTTTTTTAAAATTCATAAAGTTTATCTTATTCTCTGTAAACAAGCAGATACTTTTGGATTTGTTTCTTGATTACATACAGTAAAACCTGTTTAAAACGGACAGCACCAGCTAAGACTTTTCTTTTTGTAAAGGGTGAAATTTTTATTAACTCTTCTAGAAGATTTCCGATGAAACAGCGATGTTGTATTATCACAGATACTTTCCAGACAATAAAAATGCTTAGGATAGCATTTTTATTGTCTGGAAAGCATTTCGATTTTGTAGAAGTCCACTGAAAAATCTTCATTTTGTACGCTTCTATAAATTTAAAAAGTATCTCTTGTTTCTTTTCAAACTTTTCTAAAAATTAATAGCACAGACTCTTATACACCTTTTTACACACAGCCGTCTTTTGCTATCATTCAAACGTTTTCGGTTATTTTTAATAACCTTTTTCAAGAACCGTTACAGTCGAAGGCATTCGACTGTAACGGTTCTTGAAAAAGGTTATTAAAAATAACCGAAAACGTTTGAATGATAGCAAAAGACGGCTGTGTGTAAAAAGGTGTATAAGAGTTTGTGCTGTAAATTAACGCAGTTTTAGAAGAGTGTTAAACTAAAAATTAATACCTGAACAATTAAAGTATTTCACATTTTTCTTAGTTATATAGTCTAATTTTTATTTATATAACTATAATATAGAAATGTCTACAATGTCACGTTTGGATATAGAACTTTCGTATACCAGTTCACTAGTTTAATGAGTAGCTTCCAGAAAAGTTTCTAGTGGATGATCTCTCTCGAGTCCAATTGTCTTCTACTAATCCTATGGATTCTCCGATGACTCATCTATCTTCTGGAGTTTTTTCATCCAAGAAATGTCATGAGCGTGCTTTTTTTATACTTGTGAATGGTTTTTATTCGATTCTGTTTATTTTATTTTGGGAAAAAGTTTATTTCCAGTACAAAATTTATAATTCTCTTAAAGAAGTAATAGTAACGTTACAGTTCTTTATTGTCTGTATAAAATCAATAATAAATATCAAAAAGTATTCTATGAAAGGAATTTTTAGAATAAAAGTTTATTAATAAATATTAAGGTTATATTCTTTTTATATGTTAAAATAAGAGAATGAATTAAAATAAACCTTCTGGAATGGAAAATTTAGCGAAATTTTATCTAGATTTTTCATAAACAAATCGAAGTATAAAACGGATTGAAATTTTATTTGGCATCGTTTTATTATTAAACTTAAATTTGGAATTCTTGGAAAAATATAAAATAACACATTTCTATGCCATTTCCTGCATTCGAAAATTCTAAATTCTGTGGGTAAATCTAAGAGGAACATTTACTAGAGTGTCGTTTTTCTCAAAGTTGTATCATCTTTATAATGATTTTATTTAATTATAATATTAAAGCATTTATATAAAATATATTTTCAAAGAATAAAATGTTCAAGATTATTTAAGATTCCAACGTTTATATCTTATCGTATTTTCTTAAATCTATCGATTATATTTTAAGAAAGATCAGATTTTAAAAGTCATTTCCGTAATTTATCTTTGTTTACTAATTTAAAATTAATTCTTGGAATAGATAAATGAAACACATCTTTTTCACTTTCTCTCTAAGTACTAAGACTTTGAATTTTTTAAAGAAATTTTAAGTTTTTTATAGTTTTTTTTCAATGATTAAGGGTAAGTAAATAGGCCGTACTGTAATAGATGCAAACAAAGTCTTATTCACGTTACTATATCCATCCACAGTAAGAATTAGTTAAAAAGCAAGAGTTACTCAATGTATATTTACCTTAAATAACATTCCGTGTTTTTACAAAATTAAACAGAATAATTTGCATGAATTTCACAAAATTCATTCATAGCGAACACAAATAGGGAGCCATTGGGTTGTCCCTTCGATGGGGGAAAAATTGCTGAACTCACCTGCAAAGCTTTGCGACGTACTTACAAACAAATTATCATAGTGTTCTATATTGAACGAACATCGCATAAACGAATGCTATTAAATAATATTGTTACATTAACACATTAAAATATTTAAACAGAAAATTACTATTGCAGATTTGAATGTTGAATAATAAATGCTTAAATATCAGGTAACCAAAAAAGTTTTGTCGTTTTTTGTGAAACTACAAAGTTTAAACAATGTTACACGCAATACATAATAGATGGCACTAAAATTCCAGCAATATGTTAATCAAGATTTAAGGCTGACTCATCTTATATAAAGAGAAGTGGAAAGGTTAACTCTTAATATTATAAAAATTGACCTGAAGATGAGTACTCCAAACTCTACAATTCATGCTTGTATGTTGTATGAGTTTAAACTTGGAACAAATGCTGTGCAAACGGCTCAAAAAATATGCCAGGCTTTCGGACAAGGTTCTGTCAGCACTCGCACCACCCAAAGGTGGTTTAGAAAATTTTCTTCCGGCGATGAGTTGCTTAAAGATGTGCCACGAGAAGGGCGGCCATATGTCATTAATGATGATGAATTACAGGCTGCAATCGAAGAAGATTCTGCTCAAACTTGTCAGATGTTAGCACAAAGGTTCTCCGTAAATAATGAAACTGTCCGTTTACATTTGCGTAGTCTTGGGAAAGTTTACAAGCTCAGCAAACGGATAGCTCATCAATTGACACCTGCCAGTATTGTGCGTATGGTGAACTGCAAATGGAATTGTTCACTATGAACTTATACTATCTGGCCAGACTATTACTGCTAACGTCTACAGTGACCAACTCCGTCGAGATCCCCAATCACTTTTGAAAAAATAGCTAGCTTTAGTGAACCGTAAAGGCATTCTTTTTCTACACGATAATGCTATAGGCCTCAAGTCGTGTGTTTGACCTCTGACACAATTCAGACCCTTGGATGGGAACCTCTTTTGTACCCTCCTTATTCCCCTGACATTAGCCCTTCTGACTATCACCTATTTTTAAGCCTAGATAATCATCTGCGAAATTGACAGTTCAGAAATAGAGAGGCTATGGAAACGGAGTTAGAGAAGTTTTTCAACTCTAAAGGTCGTGACTTTTATAAAAATGGAATTTATAAGCTTGTTTCCCGTTGGGAAAAGGTTATTAAATGTGAGAGTGGTTATTAGAAAAGCCTTACTGTCCTTACAATTTATTATCATTTAAAGTCGTCTACGTGGACGTTGACGTATACGTGGAGTTATTGTAACTTATATGTTTTATTGTTATTTATAGTACATAGTGGTAATACTGCTGATGAGGGGCATGCTAGCCCGAAACACGTGTAAAATGTGTACGGATATTGCTACTACAGGTGATAAAATAAAGAAATTTTACTGAATTAACTCTCATTACTGTGCCAATACACCAGTACAAGGTCCTATTAATAAATAACGTCCACGTAGACGACTTTAAATGATAAATGTGAGAGTGGTTATTTTAATGAATAAATTGTGTTATTTCCTATACATTTTTATGTTTGTTTTCTTCTAACAAAAAACGACAGAACTTTTTTGGTTACCTGATAATTTAAAATAAATATTATTAGAAAAGTTAATAATTTTATTTAACACGAACTCCCAGGATATTAAAAATATAAATTGCGCCTAATTATTCAAAATGTCCTGTGAGAAAATTCTGATAATTTATCATTTATTATTAATTTGATTATTTACAAATAACATTTTAATAGATTTAAATATTAATGTTAACACGTCGTATATTAGCATCTTGGTGATGAGGACGGACCCTTACCTGACCTTCATAGGAAAGGATTGACGAATAATCTCTCCCGAGAGAATTTTTTTTATTGAAAACTGTCCTCTATTCAGATGCTACATGCCTGAGAAAGCCTGTAAACTCCACGTGGCTGCCCGTTGGTTAAGCAGAACCCACGACCAGTGTTAATGATGGGCTATCCGAGATACACTGTCCATGAAAAATCTCATGAACAGTGTATCTTGGATAGCCCATCATTAACACTAATCATTCGGCCATCCGTGTGACGAGAGATGTTTTTAGAAATTAGTTAGAAGTGTAATTAATATAATATATTCAAGGAAATAATTAATAGTAACTAATTATACGTAACTTTCTTCATATCGTTTGAAAATATAAAGCTAACGTTTAAAATTTTAAACAATTTATAAAATAATAATTTTTAATATAAAAAAGTGTGGAAATAAGTCACATTGAATGATTCAGATTCAAAGATTCAGAAAGGTCACTTTCAGAATCACTAATAACTTCATTCATAACTTAAGTATTTCAACAAACATTATTTGGCTGCAATTTGAAAAAACTGCAGACTTATAAATGCCATTGTCTGTCCTCCCTCCATCTCGAAAACGTGTGTCAGATAAATGACTGCTGAGTTAGATATGTAAAGACTTTTGGCAGGAGGCCTCAATTAACTATATATAATCTCAGGCTCGTCTTTGGTACATGGGAGGCCCTGAGCCAAGAAAAGTTTGGAAGCTCCCTAAGGAGTTCGTAATGGAGGGTTAATGTTCATAAATTTTTTCAATTAGCTTTCTCTGCTAAACATATTGTTATATTTATGTAAAGGTCCGCTTTTAGCGTCGTAGGTCGAAAAGCCACGCGACTGAGATAATTAGTCCCACCTGGGGTTTGGGGCTATAAACGGTTAGGAACAACAAAGGGAGTAGCGTCTCCGTTTATGGTACATGTCAATGTGTTTGCCACGTGTTGGTCGACTTGTAAAACGTAAACAAGGGACGGACGCGTTGGTAAGCTACGTTGTCGGGCGTAGGGCGGACGTCTTCGGAAGCTCCCAGGGGAAGAGAAGAACCGATTGGTCGCAAGTGGTCACCGTAGAATCCCTTAAAAGGTAAGGGTGGCGAGAGAAACGGGGAGAAAGGGCGAGAGACCAGATGCGTGATAGTCTCTGACACTAGGTAAGCCTTTGAGGTGTAGAGAGAGCGTTCTCCTCTTAGAAAGTCCTCTGAGAAGGGTTAGTGCAGAGACAGGACGGCCACGTGGTTGAGCCATGTTTGAAAAGCGACTTGAGTTCCCCGGAGTATAACAGTCCCCAGTAGACAAGCCGACGTGAGATACCACATCCTTGTTGCATAGTGTATGTAATGTTGTCGAACTTGTACATCCTGTAAATATTTGTTGTGTAAATAAACTGTAAATATTCACTGAACTGAGTGTGGAGGTGTAGCTTTCCTCGGACCATTGTACGGACATTCTCGAGTCGTAAAAACCAACTCGAGACAGATCATCGTAAAGATCGTAACGGATTACCTAAGGATCTTCACTATTTATGTTTAATAAAATTTATCAAACATATCTTTTGATTGTTTACTGTTTATAATAATTTTTATTACTTGTTGCTCTATTCAATTTTGCATATTTTCGAGATCTCGAATGTTAGAAGGCCCCTGGGCCCAGGCTCGGTAGGCCCACACCTATGGACGGGCAGGTATAATCTTCTATTAAACATTACTTAAAATAATTTTAAAATTCCAGGACGAAAAATTGATCTATGTATTAGAATTTTGTAATATAAGTACCACATAAATGTCTTCTTTCTTTGTAACGTCTTTTACACGCTTTTGTAACGCCGTAAGGACTGTATGTTCCGGAGGTGTGTAAAGAACGTTACGAAAGAAAGAAAACACTTATGTGGTACTTCTGACCAAATATAGAAAGCTTAGGGCCGTGAAGTCCCGATTAACTATACGAGAATTTTCGCTTTGGGTCAGAAGTTACGTTATTTCAAATCAAACTTTTTTTTTCTGAACATAGATAGATGACTGTCATGACAATTTTTAACAGAAAAAGTATGACATACAGGGGTAGAAACAACAGAATATAAGTGCATTGTGACGATGTCACAATAAATAATTGTTTTCTTTTTATGAATTCTGCCTAGATGTGAATCAGTAAAATGTTAACATAGTATTCATTACATTAATTTTAATTTATTATTTAGAATATTATTATTTTAACAAAATCCATTTCAACTTAATAGAAAACAAGTAATATAAATAAAAAAAATTTTTAAGTCAATTCCTACTTAAGTCAACAAAGAAAAATTTTATTTTAGTTACTTTTTATTAAATAATTACAATTAATATAAATATGTATATACATATGACAGAATCACAATATTAAGTGGCAAAATAGAAAGAGAAATCGGAATTGAACCCGAAGCATAAAATGTCTTCAATTTTATTTTTTGAGAAAAATCCTTCATTCTAACCACTAAGCCACAACTGTGTGAGGACCGAATTGAGCCGGTCCGAGTTTAAATTTTCATTATTTCAAATCCCCTCGGGAGATAACGATCGAGATTCGCGATAACGATCAAGCTTCGAAGGATGTACAGTCTTCCGCCGTCAAAACCGCTTCCCTCCTTCTCCGGATCCCACCTGACTCATGGAACTCAAGTCAACACCTTCCTTCGCGATTGGTGATCGTTACGGAAGGGACCGGGGGTATATAAAGGGGGAAGAAATCTAAGAAAGAGGTCGGAAGAAGGGGAACGACCCGCTGACCCGAGTCCTATACGAAGGCCATTCCAGACGCCGGAGCCTCCGCCTCGAAGCCGATCCTGCCGCTCACCGCCAGGGAAGACGCTAGAAGAACCTTCAGCCGACCCGAAGAACCTTCTCGATCATAAGCGATAACCGAGAGGTATGAATCCCCTAACAATTGTGAGCTCTCTCTCTCTCGCGATTAGGGACGGAATGCGTCGCATCTATGTACTCGATCCTCTGTTCTAATAAATCTTATCTGTGTTGTCCTGCTACTACGGATATTGCCGTTTTTCTTATCGACGACCCCACACTTCCTCCACTTGACCTGACAATTAAATTACCGATCCCGAAAAAACGGGATATCGCGATAAATTTAGCCATCCTTGACAGTGGGGTGGGTCTTGCCGACCTGTTCGCCGACAAAAAAGGGGGTACGACTTCGTCTTCCCCCCGGCGTTCCCACAACTGCTAACTCACTCTCGAAAATCATTTGGATAAAACATCTACTTAAAGCAAAAATTTTCAAAAATTTATCGATTTTCGGAAGAATTGAACTCGCAATCTTCACCTTCACGTGAAAATACTGAAATTCTTGCATTTTACCGATTGAGCTACTGCCTGTTGATTTCAATTTTCATTACAAACTGCTAAAACTCTACTTAAAATATTAATAATTAGGTTAATGTTACCCGTGGTATCGAAGATGGCGACGGGAAAATTTTTTTCCTAGATACTAGACGGCGACAGGGAAATTTATTAATTTGCATAATGCGACAGTTAGTACGGGTACGCCCTTTAACGTTTAGATCACTCGGTATTCTACTTCGAGATTATCCATTCTTAATCTGATTCGAGATTATCACTCGAGAATCTGATTCGAGATTACCGGAAACGCGGCCATCTCGAACGTAGAGAAAAAAATTTCTCCGTCGCCGTGTAGTATCTTAGGAAAAAATTCCCCATCGCCATCTTCGATACCACAGGTAATATTAACCAATAATTAAATTTAATTAATGAATTAATATTTGAAAAAACTGTATTAACATCAAGTGTCATCCACTACAAGTTTAAAAAAAATGTATTTGAATTTCAGTGGATGGATAAAAAGTATTTTATTAACGATTGAAAATTTACAGATTATAATATATATATATATATAATATATAATATATATATATATAGGGAGAGTGTGGACTAATAGTAAGAATTTAAAAAGAGAGAAAGATGTTGACTTGTTTAGCGTGGAGAAACAAAGGACGTTCATATAAAACATAGATCTGAACACATTTCACTTGAAAGGACGATTATGATGATGATATCGATAAGTATTATGATTCCATAAAAATATTTTCATTTCTTTCGTATGTAATTAGTGAACTTCGAATTATACATTTTACAAATAATAACATACTTAAAATATTTTTATCGTAGCCTATTCATTTAAGAAAATAATAATAATAATATTGTTAGAAAGATTAGTAATTTCACTGGGCATTCAAGTAATTAAAATACAAAGTAATTTTAGTGAAAAATAAACAAAAGAAAATACAAGATTAAATAGAATAATAATCGAATAATATTTATAGTGAATATTTTTAAACTATTATTATTTCGATATATAAATTTATCTTTTAATTAATCTGAAGTATTTATTATTCACTTATTTCAATATATGTGTACTGTACAGTCTGTACTGTACATGAATTATTAATGCTAATAAAAGTTGTAAGCTTTAAAACATTTATTTATAAACAAAATTTATCTTGATATAACAAAATAAAACTGGCATTTTAGTAGACATTTTTCAGAAATTAATAATTTTTTTTCCTTTTATTTCAAGTAAAATGTGTTTGAAATTTATCAAAATTAAGTAAACTAAAATATATATTAATCATAATTAATTTATTTGTTAAGTTTTGATTATATTTTAATTAACAATAATAAAAATATTCTCACATAGAAAATAACCATGTACTATTATTAGAATTCTTATGTATTATGTATATGTTGCTAAATATTTTTTGTTCGTCCAACTTGAAAAATAATAACTCCTTTATCTTTTGTCGAAAATTTCTGAAATTTTGCAAAGAGGTTTCTGTATTAGGAGAATTGATTTTATTAAATTTTGGTAGATAAATGTCGAAGGAAAGAGGAAATAGAGTGGTGGGTTATGTGTCATGTCTCTGATGGGGACGGATTTAATAAAGATTTTATTCGTTATTAGCATTTACAATTTTTTTAAATAAAATTCGTCTCTACCCTCAAAAATTAAGCTTTTTTCCGTTTTATAATAGTTAATAATATTTTAAAAAAATTAGTACAATATCATAACAGATGGCGCCAACACAACTTTAAATATTTTGCTGGGAAAGTTACACAATTTTCAATTGTACAATTGATACTCTTTTCTTTTTGTATTCCAGAAGTGAAGCCATTTTAGTGCTAATTACAGAACCTTTGAAGTCTGTGGATGTGATAATTGCTAGAAAATAACGGTGATAGAGCCGGGAACTTTTGGCAATTTCACCCAAACTGAAAGTTGAGTCCACAGAATGGAAGGATGACACTTTGGCCACCCGGCCATTTTATGATGCAAATGTTATCATGTTAACGTTGCACATGTTAACGTGAAATCCTGATGTTAACATGTGCAACGTTATTAACAATATTAATTAAGACCCTTTTTGTGTATAAATCTGAATCTACAATGAAGACACTACAATGAAATTAGTTTAAAAATTCGTTTACATAATTTTAGTTATCGAATAATATTCATAGTAAATATATATTTTCTCTTATCTTCATTTTAAAAAATTATATTGATCAGTATAATTTTATACATAAATATATTATAGATACTTCGAATTCATTAATCAAGTGAAAGAGTCGTAGCGATTTCATTAATCAATATCTTATCTACACCGGAATCAATGTCTTGTCTCGGGTTGATGCTCAATTCCTATTTATTTATTTTATTGGTTTTAACTTCCTTCTGTCCACTCAAAAGTTTAGATCAAAGGAAAACGAAAGCCTACGACTTCAATAAAGTTAGACTGCAGAACAATTGGTTCTAGACCTCCGACATGATTACCTGATGGTTAGGAAAAATAAACTAAAGTCGGTCAACGATATCCTGTGTGAATATAACGACCAGCCATTTATCATTTAAACTAACACGAGAAGAGAATGGAACTTACATTTAGTTTGTGTAGAGCTGAACACGATAATTAATGACAATACTATTGAGCATACATAGATATTTAAATATAGGGATAAGCAAAAGTAGGTTTATAGTCGTAAGCCGACTTTCACAACAATAAGAAAAGGAGGGAGACAAATAATACAATAATTAATAAGTAAATAATAATACGAGAATAAACGTTGTGTTTCGCGTATTCACAATCTAGTTTTGCCCTCACCACCTTTACATGCTCACTATTTTCCTTAGTTACTTACATTAAATATACGCTTTAATTTCCAATAATTTTAAATTTAATCCACTTAAAAATTTTACGAGGGAAAAAGTATTTTAATAACATAAACGATGGAGCAACACTGTTTCATTAGTAACTGCATAAAATTATGTTAATTTTGTACAGTGCATTGTTGAAAATTAATTGGTGTGTGACAACAAATTTCCTTCCTTTAATAACTGAATTAAAAAAAATCATACATTTAACGCTCTTTATTAATATTATGTATTAAATACGTTAATTACTCAAACAATTCTTTAAACTTTGAAGAATCTTCACTTTTGTTTCAGACTAAATTAGAAGTCATGTTCGTGGTGACTATCAAATTTGATTTTATAAATTACCTCGGGTGACTTTGCACTTAAGTAATGAACTTCGACAAATTTTCCATTTAAGAAGGAAGTGACATGTATTTGGGAATGTGTAATGCACGGTAATTCTCCCGCCAACAATATCGATTAGAAGTTTGACAAACGACAATAACAGGCAAACGGGACGTCCGGGATTATCATCACTAATCAGTTGTTGATCCTGGAGAACGTACACAAGTCATCGCTACTAATTTTCAACGGAACGTAAAAAGTATACTAATTTTGTGATGTTTAGCATACAACTTCGTATATTATTTTCCTGGCTCTGTTATATATAACAGAGGGAAAGTATGGAGATCGATTACAAAATGACCCGTAATATTTTTACATTTTTGGGACTTTGAAGCGTCGAGAAATGCAAAATAAATTCGCAGATTTTTTTTTTTTGTATGTATGGACGTTTGTATGTGGAGGAGCACGATTTTGTTCACCCAATTTGAAGCTTAATAACTCTTGTATTTTTTGTCGAAAATTTCTGAAATTTTGCAAGAAGGTTTTGTGTATTAGGGGGATTTATGCTATTGAATTTCGGTGGTTAAAGGTAGAGGGAATGGGAGGATAAAGGGAATCGTGTGTTATATCTCGAGTTAAACCTAATGAAGGTTTTACCGTTATTAGCATTTACATTTTTTTTTAATATAAAACTCAGCCCTATCCTCAAAATTAAGTTTCTTGCCATTTTATAATAATTAATTTAATAATTAGCAAATGGTGTCACACGCAGTGTTAGATGTTTGTGCCTGGAAAGTTAAGCAAATTGTTGCTGGATTTTTTCTATTGCAGATAATGATTTCAGAAATAATTAAAATAAACTAATTAAAAATGCATATTACTGTAGTTAGCATTTCTCAATTGCTGTAGCATAAATTAAGTTCCAATAGTGGTACATAACATTAAAGGTTGGAGCTAAACTGTTGCTATTAATAGAATCAATAATAATTGCTATGTAGTAGTGAAATATATTAATAATTCCTGTAATAGTACTATAGTATGTAACCATTAGTATATACAGTATATTTATTCATAGGCGGAATTACAAGGGCATGTGTGGGCATTTCCTAACAGCATTGTTGAGAAAAATTATCCAGTTTTCATCAAGGGTGTCCACTATTTATAGATATATAAATAATAAATAATTAATCTTTTATGTAATAAATAATTTCTGTAAAGATAAGATTCTTATTTATCTGATAGCCCAATAAATATTCAAGAAATTTCAGGCATAGGTGAGGATTAAAACTCCTTCATGAAATTTCCCACATAAAATATAAAAAATAAATTTAATTTGTTAATTTATTGTAATTACTTGCAAAATCCTTAACGTGATCTTTATAGAAAAGCTTCTGGGATCCGTGATCACCATCCTCGCCTCTTCATGGCATGCTTCCTAGGAATGGGCTTTATTTTTAATATATATATATATATATATATTAATATTAAATATTAATTGTATAAATACAATTAAACAGTATAAATAAACTAACCATGCTGCCAACTTATTTTTAATTAGTTTTATACACACTAATATATTCAATTTAAATAAATGAGTGCAATGTTTTTTAACTTTAATTAATTTAAAATCGTATATGAAAGTTATAAAAAAAATTATTCACGATTAAGAAGCTCATCGAAAACACATCAATTTTTTATCGTTGTATCTTATTATGAAAATGCTGTAGATTTTTATTAAATCAATAAAAATTAGATTAAATCATGAAGTTAAAAATTAGAATCTAATGGAATCTTAAATTATATTTAACTCTCAGTTTTGTAACTTTTTTTATAACTTTAAAAATAAATTTGGACAGTTTTTCACTTCTGCATCTTATATAAAAATTGCACGATTTTTTTTCTATATAATATATTCAGATATAACTAGAGCTAGAATATCTAGGCACTAAAATTATATAAATAGTTAATTTTTATCAACTATTTATATAAATTGTAGTGACTAGATATTACTAAATTTTTATTTATTATTTAATTTTTTTGGAATTCTTTACAAGTATATTATAGAATGCATTAGTCCATCAATACAAAAGGATAAAAGATCGAGGGTGTAAAGTTACATACCTCAATCACTTTTATAGTTATAATTTGTGGAATTTTTTATACGATCCCAGGTACCTCAAGAGCCCCGTTTCCTCTACCCTCTGTCGACGTTCGTGGTTGTAGGTGAGGTTGCAGTTAATGAATATGCGATGAGCAGTGATAGAATGCCTGTAAGAGAAGTATCTTATTTGGAATTTTTATTTTTATAAAAGTTTTTGTTTAAGAAGTTCGTTTTATAGCAACAGAAGTTGAAACACTTGCTTTTTTTCGTCTATTTGCCAAATATTAACATTATTCCTTTGTAAGACGACAAAGAATACTATCTTTAAAAGTATTTTAACACTCATCCAAGCTTCGCAACTAAGTTAAACACTTTTAAATCATTATAAAATGTGTACATACTGTAATTTTATTTCATTATTGTAAACATTTTAATTATTTAAAAATATTTAAATTAAAATTGACTTGCAACTCTATATAAATTATGATTTTTTCTTTAATAATGTAATAAATTTAGAAAATATGTTCTGCTTTTTGTTTCCTATTGATAATGGCAATTGATAACAACTACATTTTGGGCAGCAATTTGAAAAAATTGTAGATATATAAATTCCCACTATCGTCCGTCTGTTTTGTTTTTTTTTCCCTTAATCTCGAGAACGGAATTAGAGACCACATATAGAAAGATTAGAGGCAGGAGGCCAAAATTAACTCTGTAAGAATATCCTATGCAAACAGAAAGTCACGTTATTTCAATTCAAAAATTTTCTCTTGGGTGGAGTTAGATAGATTGACGACTCTGCACGACTCTATAGTTAAAGGAAAAACTGACGTACAGGGGCAAGACACTTTTAAAATTGAGAACATTATGACGATGTTACAATAAATACTTGCTCGTGTTATAAGCCTGTTTTCATTCGTTAATTAATATATAAATAATCTTAAAAACTTTAAAATATTTTAACTTTCATAAAATCACAATATAAATATAAAAAATGAGTTTTGATATAAACAAATAAAACATATATTTAGTAATTGTTGTTTAATTGTTAATGCTGTATTCAAAATTGTTTATTCTATCTCATAGTTCTTGTAATTTTATTCGATTTCATTTCTAATATTTTTTAAATTGTACTGAAATAAATAATGAATTATCAATTTATTATTATTAAGTATTAAGTATTAATTAAGTAGGAACTTAATTATTATTAAGTTCCTACTTAATTTAATTTACTTATACAATTATAATGAAAACAATACCTTGCTTTAAGCATTTACTTTTAATTGATCTGTTTGTACTTATTCAATTAAGATTTTTGTAATTGTTTCATATATTTAAAAAACTCAAGTAATGATTATATATAATGCTTGAAATTTTAATAAAACTTTTAAAATTACTTTTAACAAGATTTTATAAATTTTAAAAACTTTTATACGAAACCATTTAATTTATTTGAAATTCTCCATTTAACAGTTAATTAAATCAAATTATTATTTTAAATATTTAATAAATTATAAACGTGTAGAATGTAAGTAATAATATAAAAAATACTTTTATTATATACTTTATAAGTTCATACGTGTCTAATACTATGAATGTATACATATACTTGCATATATAAGATCTGTACACATATATATATGCAAAGTAATATTTATTTTTCATAGTTTGTCATTCGCCTTATTTGTTCAGTATCTTACTGGAATCTTCTCTCATCTTGTTTATCTTCTTTCTCAACCTCTAACTCTTTTCATCAGCCTTGACTCTTCAGTAAGCTCTACTATCCTAATAAATCTATATGTAATCGGTATAAATGTCATCTATATAAATCAATAATAAATGTATAAGATAAAAAAATATTTATGAACTAATAAATTAAGAAAATGTAAATTAATTGAAACAAATTTTTTAAATTTAAAGTAAAATTTTACTATTTATATTTATTTATCAAATGTATTGTCAATTAAAACGTTTATGTAAGTTCTCTGAATAATGTAGAAGTTAAATAAACGAATAATGTTTATTAAAAAATTCATATTTTAAACATGTTTAACGTAAATTCTATTTAAAATACATTACAATGTTTAATGTTAAAGAGATTGTTACGTCTAAATGTTCAAATATAAAATTCATATTTCACAATGAGAGGATAGTTTCAGTCAAACAAAAATATTGCACGAATGAATAAAATTAATTAAATAATATTTAATTAAACCCACTTATTCATTTACAAGAATGGTTACTTGTATATATTGAGCTGCCATTTTCAAAAATTTCAGACCAATAAATTCCCACTGGCATCTGTTTGTCTGCACATAATCTCGAGAAGGGAGTTAGATGGATGAAAGTCCAGACCATATAATGAATGCTTAAGTGCAGGAGACCTCGATTAACCATACATAAAATTTCCGTTTTGGACTGAAAGTTACGTTATTTCAATTCAAAATTTTCCTTTCAACCGAGTTAGATGACCGGCATGACTCCATTGCTAACAGGAAACGTATGATGTACAGAAGAAGATACTACTAAAATTGAGAGCATTGTGACATCACAATAAATAATAGCTTGTTTAGTTATGAAGAATGCATAAAGCAAAGAAATTGAATTTGATGATTTATGACATAAGAAAAACTATAATTATGTTAAAATTTAATAAATTTTGTGTTTTATTTTGATAAAACTGTATTTTATCAATAAATTAAAATTAATTACAAAAACAAATTATTCAGAAAATTTGCAATGATAAATTCTGGATTTTATTTCTTTGATAAATAGTTAACGAAGAAATTTTATATTGTAGAATAATGAGATTTTTCTATTTCGCATGCTAAAACAGTTAAATTTCAGTTTTTATAAAATGCTTTTAAACCTAAAAAGTTCAATCATACTTCTTTCTAGTTTTGCCCATTTAATAGTTATGAAAATATTTTTTTAACATTTAAGTATATGAAAAATTCATAGAACATATTATAAACACTTCAATATTTACGATTTGATTAAATAACGTTTAAAGATAATTTATTAATATATTTTTAATTAACATAATATCATTAATTATTTGTAGAAAGAGAAAACGTTTAATTATAAATGAAAATATATATATATATTTCAAATTAATATAATTTAAATTAATAATGTAAAATAACTTGTGAAATACTCTGCACTTTTAATTTAGACTCATAATTATGTGCAGTACAGATTCTCTCAGTTCATTCAATAAATATACATTGGTAGTCGTATTTAATTCTTTGTGAATGTTAAATATATGCTTAATAAATGCTTGTTTGTATTGTTTCTACACGGAAATGCCACACGTGGACCATCTGCCGCGGGGATGCCTCCCGGAAGGACATTTATGGGAAACTGGTCCCTATTTAGATGTTAGTAACGTAAAGAAATCCGGAAAACTCCACGTGACCATCCCATTGGCAAGGCTTGAACCTACGACTATCAGTGTTTAGTGGTTTTATCCACTGAATACTGGTGAAAAATGCAACAGTGGAACAATAAATTGATCACATTAAAGTGTCTTTGTGGTATATGAAATAATTGTAAAGTTACAATATTATATATTTTAATATTGTTTTGACTATTTCAGAATTTTATTTTAATAATTATTTTATATATTTTAATCATAAAGCAGAAGTTATGCTAATTATTTATAATGCTTTTAACATAAAACGGGATTTTGATGTTGGATTTTGAACCGGATCTATTATATCTTTATGGGATCACTGAACATATACGTGGTCCCAAGTTACCCGAATGGACATTTTGAGTGTAATTGCACAATTTTTAATGTAATGATACTCGTAAACTATCCAAATATTACTCTCGTTAGGATAATAAATGGAAAATAAAATTGCTTATTAAGAAAAATGCCTTTTGTTTTATCAGAATTGCATCGCTATCCCAGAAATCAGTTAGAACAAAGGAAAACGGAAATGGATAATGTACGATTTTAATTTTAATACTTTATATGTGAAAAATAAATTTCGAGAATTTAAGATATAATTGATGCTTGAAATTAATTTCGACTTTCGTCATTTAATAAATATGAAAGAAGCTAATCTAATTAAAATATTTCGTGACAAGTGTTTATTCTATTATAATTAAGTGTCATCAGAAAAGATTCTCCTAATTAATAAATTGCAAACTGTATAATTCAATATTGCAATTACCTAAACGATAAGCGCTAGTTATTATCTTGAAAGTTGAATTTGTTGAAAACAATATCTTCTCTAATATAGTTTTCTTCTTCCTGAAAGAAAAGACAAAACATGTAATCTTTTTACTACTCTTTTTGCCAAAATCCAGCGAAATTCTTTATAAAAATAAGTTTCATAAAAATAACAAAATGGCAAAGAACGATCAATTTTGAAAAAAGATTAGTGTATACTGGTTAAGTAGTAGCCGAGTGAAAGGCCACTTCCGGGTGGCTGTGCCACATTTGGTGGAAAGTCGAAATCCATGCAAGAAGGCCTCGGCAGAAAGAAGCTTCTGATTTCCAGCAGAAAAACAACCTTTTCCACGAAGGCCTTTTACGCTTGACGGATTCTTGCACCATTTCTTCGGACTCCTTTCTGTCGAGTCTCCTCTCATGTGATTGTGTCTCCACCGTCCATTCTGGAACTTCGGGATATCGCCGCTCCAGATAATGGACAAGAGACGAGGCGCTGTCGTCCGGAGTTATGACGACCACCCGTTTGACGTCAGGTGTATGCGACTCCTCCACCGCATCTTTCGGAAGCATCCGTATTACACAAGGCGAAGACGAGGAGCCATCCTCAGGGTCAGCATGGCCCAAGGTTTGCCACTTCTTCAATTCTTTGAAATTATCTATTCTGCAATGGAAAATGAGCGAATGTTGTGAAAACAGAACTTGCATTAATTAAGAAATATTCCTATTCTAATCTGAATTTTAAATTTTCTAATGTAAAAATGGTTGTTTTAATTTTTTTTCAAAATCACAAATGAATGTTATAATATTTATTACATATAATAATTACATATTTACAAAATACATATAATATATATGTAATATATATTATAATAAATACTCTATTTATTACATATAATAATTTTAACTTTTTCGATGATTTTTAATGTTCGATAGAGAAAATTAGTTTATTAGAAAATTGTGCTCTTCTGTTGACTGCCGTAACACAAAACATGTGGGACAATGGAGGAAACCAGACCACGAATGAACTCGAATTATTCTAATTAATTAAGATTCAGACGGGATATTAATATATAAACTATAGCGGAAAATAAGAGATTTAAAGTAGTCTATTTATTAATTTTCATTTTGCTTTAACAATTCCATTGAAGAATTTACAATGAAAAGATCTGATTTTTCTGAAAGAAACCGATCAATTCTTATTGAAAACCATCGCCGCTAATTGTGATATTTTGCTTATCAAAGTTAAAAAGTATTTAAATCCAGAAAGGTCGTAGTTTAAATTTACTTATAAATCGCTGCAAATGAAGCAAAACTCAAGATAACACTCGCAATAAATAATCGCACGATTCAACAATAGATCCTCTTCAACAACAAGAAAATTTTATTGTTGCGAAAATTTGGATTTTGCGGCGAATTTCGTGACTTTCGTTCCTCTCTATTTCTAAAGAGAGTGATTTTGACGGGTCATTGCACGAGTTTGTCTCGACCCTTTTACTCGTCCTCACAGACACGAGTTGCTATAATCAGTTCACATAGAAGAGTTAGGATATGCTCGATAAATGCTTATCACATTACAGAATTTAATTGTTTTTTGTTTATGTTTTATTTGCATTTAACGAATAATAAATGAGAGAAAATTATAACAGAAACTTTTATTTCTTTTATATATTATTTATTATTTTTTAAAATTCTAAATAATTTTTTTATATCTTAGAAAAATGATTTAATCGTACAGTTTCTATTCATTATAAACTACCCTGTAAATTAAATAAAAATTTCTAAACTAAAATATGATCGATTGTTGTAGTTATAAGAAATATTCTTTAGAAAAGTTTTATGATTAGTATTGTGTCACTTCACTTAGTTATGATGAAAGAGTTGGAATGTTGCGATCGTTACGGAGAAACTTGGCTAGTTTCATGAAAGTAAACGATATGTCGAGGATATATTATCTCTGGATAGATGATTTTTCGATAATTGTTTTATTTATTGCATTAGATAACCAACATTTAGTAATAACTATTTTGAAATTGCTAAAAGAAAATAAATTTATTTATTCAAAAGTATTTTTGTTTACAAATTATTTTATATAACAAACTGAGATTTTCGATTATGAAGTGTAAAAATTAATCATTAGTTTAATCAAACAAAATCAAAATAAAACGTGCAATTATTTTTATTGTGACATCATCACACTACCAGGATGCAATTTTTTTAAATCTGCATGCACAATGCTCTTGATTTTATTAGTGTTTTGCCCCTGTACATCATACTTTTTTTGTTAACAGGATAGTCGTGGCGGTCATCTAACTCGCTTCCAGAAAAAATATTTCAATGAAAATAACATGACTTCTGGTTCAAACTGGAAGTTCGCATATAGATAAAGTGAGGTCTCCGTCTCCTAAGCTTTCTATTTCTGGACTCGACCTCCATCTGTCTAACTCCGTCCTCGAAATTAAAGAAGAACAGACAGACAGAAATTTATATCCGCTTATATAAGGGGAAATTAAAATCCGCTTTTTTAAAATTTCAGCCCAAAAAGAGTCTTCTATAAACCCGGAGTCGTGTGAAGAGTGGAAATTCAGTTTTTATATAATACTATATAATTTTTTTACTTTTAAATAATATATTTGATGCTTCAATAAGTGATACAAAAAACTTATAATTTACGCGTGTTTGACCTTTGAATTTTGATGTGATTGCATTATCGATGACTTATGTATAAATGGGTTAAGATTAGGGGATAAAATCTATTCTAACAACATAGTCATTTAATCAGAATACTTCATATTATTAAGTAAACACTTCTTTTTCTAAAACTCAACACATTCTTTTTTATCGCTCAAGAAACATCACAATGCTAGTTATTAGACAACTATTTGTTTCTGTTACTGGAAATGTGAATGCTTTTAGAATTTTGTAAGCATTCGTTTTATTTATTTATTTATTACAATTGTTTTGAATGTAAACCAAATCTTACGAGTTGTATACAATAAACCTTTTATATGGTGAAAATTTTTGATTTTTCCTTCTATTAACAAAAATTTTAATTAGGACCTATACAATATTAGAATAGACATTATTTATATTTTGTATAATTAATAACTTTTAAAAAATTAATGCTGCTGAATTGCATTTTAATTTTATTTGTTTAAAAATATCACACAGAAAATAATTTAAAATTTATTACTGTACTTTTCAATAAATGATATATCGTATATATGACGATAAATACAAGAAAAAGATATTCGAAACTATTTTAGAAAATTTACTTTTTAAATAAAATATTTTAAGTAAATTAAATTCAATCTGAACAGCACAATCTGTTTTATTTGGTATCTTGAGACCTGGTCACGCTGCACGTTCCTGGATAACGAAATATTTAGCTGCTGACATTATTGTTATAAGCTGTCGTGCAACGTGAATAGTGTAATCAATGAAGAAATTCGAAAATAAAAGAAAACTTCGAATGAAATTTTTATATATTTTACTATATTTTCGAAACGTTGTTTATATAATATTTTATTATATTGTTTTAGTTTTCGATTATAAAGGCACTCGTTTCCTTTAACAAGTGTTATCGACTTCTTCTCGTTACCTGTCATGTCTTCAAAAAGTCTTCTTTACAATGAAGTTCCTAGTTCGTTGCTGGATTGATCGAGCACACACGTCTTATTGATTGTTGTGTTGGTGATGTTCTTTAAACATTGTTAGTCTCTTGGCTGTTGGATGGCAATACTCTTTCGGCAGAGCAAGAATAGACTTTGTGGCTATACAACCCGCACGTGAATTTACTGTCCGACAATATTTGTTGCTATTGCAACGACATGCTGGACAAATACGTATAGTGTACCTTGAAGGTTTCTTCCATTCACAGAGAAGTTCTACCTATATTGATCGGTCATAACATACAGCAAATGTATTGAAGGTTTTGTGAGTTGCCCTAAAGCATTCTAAATATCATAGAAACTTTCATAAAAAGTCTTATTATATAACTATAAAATATAATCTGGTTAATTGAAAAAATAAATAAAATAAAATAAAAAAGGTAAAATTATTAGAACTTGTACTTGTTTCCATTAAAAATGCAGTAAAATTAAGCAAACATGATTATCAGAATGCATTTGTTATTAAAACTAAATGCTAAAATACAAATTTTAATGTAATTTCTGAAAAATGTGATAATTTTAAAATGCTACTTAATAAGTTGTTTGTTAAATAAATTGATTTTTTATTATTTATTTTAAAAAATATTTTAAAAACAATAAAATTGTTTATGTTAAAGATAGTATAATAACGTTTTAAAAATGTAAATAAACCAAACAGCTGAAAGAAATCAGATCCAAGAGTCAACTTTTACATCACCTTCCATCCGACATAGACCATTCCAGCTCAAGCTGACTCATGCCGCGCATTCTTTTATTCAGCGCGCTTGCAGCGCTTTTAGCGCATGTGTTCAATTATTAAGCCTACTGCCAGCGCGCTTAAGCTGCGCTTTCAGCGCACTGGCAGCACCTCTCGACCACGCTAAAAATACTGCTTACAAGATGGACGCCTCCGTGAAGAAGTATCTTTTTCGATTACCAAACGATAAACAGTTTTTTTGCTACATTAAATAAGCAGATTTTTAACTCCTTTGCTTCAAGTATCTTTTTAATAAATGTGAAATGTATAATAACAAAACGAAATATAAGAATCTATTATTATTGTCTTTGTTTATGAAGTCAAACCTACCGTTAAAAGTTGGTTTATGAAATACTGTTTCTAATTTTTATTTACAGATTCTAGCAATTTACTGCAATATTTGAGAGAGAATAAAATTTTGCCTTCTGAAGTAGACTTATCATCATTAAATCATTTAAAAATACATAAAGTGTTAATAGAATCAGTCAACGCCAATGACACAAATAAATCATCATTTCTACGTTTTCTTATAAAAAACATCGAACTTAATGGCTTTTCTTCTAATAATACTGAACAAACGCTCGTAAATATAGCAGTAAGAGAATCATCGTTTACATCGGCCATTTTGAGATAGCTTTCTCTCCAGCAAAAGTGTTTTCGACCGTCAGCAGCAAAAACGTCACTTCCGGTAGCAACTGCTCAGCGCACTGCTGAATAAAAGAATGCGCGGATGTCTACTCTTTTGCAGCGCTGACTATAGTAATTATAGTCTGTCTACACGAGGAAGGAACTTGATGACGTAGCTATTGCTTTATCAACAAACATGCCTAGTATTTTAAATCCCTAAAGATAATCCCTAAAGATTATAGCATATTTATATTTTAAAATTTTTTCCTGAAACTGTAAATAATTTTTTTAATATATTTATAACGATGATAATTCTTATGACAAAAAAAGAAAATGTTTGATGTAAATAACACGTTTCTTTGTTTGAGTGTCAAACAAACTTAAAATTCTAAAATTAAACTAATAGTAGTTTTAATTAGAATGAAATAATTGTGCAGTATTAGTCTAATCCTATTTTATGTCTCGAACACTCCTATTCATAAAAATCCTGTAATTAGTTGCTTAACTTTCCCGCGACATTTGGTGGCGCCATCTGTTATCATATTTTATTTTAAAACACTTTTTATATTTCTATTATAAAATGGCAAAAAGTTTAATTTTGAAGGTAGGGATGGGTTTTATAAAAAATTGTAAATGCTAATGACAAATAAGCTCGTCATTAAGTCTGACCCTACTGGAAATACAAACGATCCCCTTTTTCTCTCCACCCGTCGACCTTTAATCACCAAAATTTAATAGAAACAATCTCCTTAATAAACAAGTCTCACTGCAAAATTTCAGAAGTTTTTGAAAAAAAGCACAAGAATTATTAAGCTTCAAAGATGATGAACAAAATCGTGTCCCCCCATACACTAACAACATTCATACAAACAGAAATTATCCCCCCACGAACTTTTTGCATTCCTGGATGGTTGAAGGTCTCCTGAGTCCAAAAATGTAAAAATCTTGTGAGGCATTTTTTGACCGATTGCCATACTTTTCCTCTGTTTTATATAACACCCAAAAAGTAAAAGTTTACTGCGAACGTCTTTAAAAAATTCGAAAATATTTACATTAAATTAAGTGAAAATCAAGAAAAAAATATACACTGTTATGAATATGTATATAAAAGAATATATATACATTATGGTTTATACGACTTTATATTTAAATTTTTGATTTAAATCGACAATTATATTCTTCCAAATCGTCCAAATATTTTGTCTTATTAATTAATTTTAATATAATTGTATAGGGTAATTTCTTTTATTTAAAAATATAAATATATATTGTTTTAATGAAACATTCCTTATTTTTGAACAAAATTTCGATTTTACTTTGGTTTTATTTTAATTTTTAATAAATTTATATTAATTTTTGTAATATTTCTTGTTTCGAGTTCATAAGTTTAACATAAGATTTCTTATAGAGAATTGTTAGTAAATATTTCCCTCGATATATATATTGCTCACATACGTGAAAAGTTACAGAAATTCTATATGTAGACTTCTAACCAAATCTCTTCTACAGATGTATCAAACGTGTTTTTTATCTGAAAGATAAGAAATTCAGCATATTCTTTGCATGAGTGATAACTCGACTACACTAAAAAAAGTTCTATTTGTAAAGTATTGAAGAACAAATCTGATTTTTTTACTTCACTATCAGATATGTCACTCACGCACGATATGATCAGAGAGTTTTCTTTGAACAAATTTCTAGTTTTCTTAAAATAGTTTAATGGATGATGATCTTCGAAAATTTATTTTTAACAATTTTAAGTGAAACTATACTTATACTTATATAATATATTTTTGACCTGCAGTTTTCAAAAATTATAGACCGATAAATATAAATTTCCATTGGCATCCATCTGTCCGTCTGTTTGTGCTTCCTTAATCGCAGGGATAGTGTTAGACAGATGGATGACAAGATAAGATATGGAAATGTTAGAGACAGAAGGCCCCGAGTAACACAGTCACAATGCAAAGATTTAATCGTATTTTCGTATTTTCAATTTATTTAATTTAAAATATATGCTCTCCACCTCAAATTAGTAGTGGCTTGCCCCTGTACATCACACTTTTCCTTTAACAACAGTCATGCCAGTCATCTATTTAACTCCGTTCAGGAGAAAATTTTTGAATTGAAATATGACTTTCAGTCCAAAGCGGGAGTTCATATATAGCTAATCTAGGTCTCCTGTCCCTACGATTTTCATATCTGGTCTCAACTTTCATGTATCTAACTCCGTTCTCGAGATTAAGGCAGGACAATTAAACGGATGCCAGTGAGAATTAATACGACAAAAAAAATAATTTAGTAAATTTTAAAAAATGAGGCTTGCAACATTTAATTTTATAATGTCTTCTTTTTAATACTGTTATATTAACTACAATAAATTAATCATTTTTACCTACTGCAGAGTTTTATTATATTTGGGGAAAGAAGCATTCAAACACTTTCAGGATCTAGTCTGCTTCTTCCTTGTGACAAATTAAACTAGAACTGTGTGCGCGTTGCTGTAAAAGACGTTTTAAAACTATTATAACGATATTAGTTATTACAGCAAAATATTTAATTAACTTTCGTTAACTATCAATAATCAAATTAACTGTAATTGAATTTCATAATAGATTTTAGGATACTAAGCAATTTTCCGTATCACACTTAATATAAATGTCCTTGTCAATGAGTAAACAATTTTAATGATTAATAGCCTAACAAAAAAATATATCAAAATTTACTTCATGAAATATCAATTTACTTTTAATTATATGTAAAGTTAAAGCATTTATATAATTATCATTAATTAAGAGTGAATGAAGATGCTTTCTCGATTGTATTGAGATAAACAAGAAAATATTATGGGCATATTCTGAGATCAAACAGTTTATTAAGAAAATTAACGGAAAGCAAAATATGTAGGAAAAATGTGTATATGTGTCTTATGATATGAAAGAAAAAGTAAGTTATCACAATTAAAGAGGAGGAAACAAAATGGAGGAATGAGATAGACTGATATGTATTAATTCAGCAGATTTAATGTACTTCATAATTAATTTGTACAGTTTTCTATTCATTAATTAAAAACATTATGTATTTGATAAAAAGCTAAAAATTAGCAATATTTACATGATACAATTAGTCACTTTTATTATAAAAATGATTTATTTATTTGGTTATTGTTCAGTTCGTGTTGATATATTTGTAAATATTATTTAAAAAAATCCAGCAACGAGTTGCTTAATTTCCCCGCAACATTTAAAATTACGTGTGGCGCCATCTGTTATGATTTTTTATTTAAAAAGCTTTTTATTTTTTTAATTATTATAAAATAGAAAAAACTTAATTTTGAAAATAGAGGAGGATTTTATAAAAAATTGTAAATGCCAATAACTAGTAAAATTGACATTAAGTCCCTACTCGCGATATGAAATATGACCCACGGTATTTCCCCACCCTTTCGACCTTTCACCACCAAAATTTAATGGCTTCGATTCCCCTAATACACAAACTTACATGCAAAATTTCAAAAATTTTCGACGAAAAGCACAGGAATTATTAAGCTTCAAAATGGGTGAATAAAATTGTGCCTGCACACAAATGTTAACATCCATACATATTTATATATTAAAATACCACAATTATTATTATTATTATTTTGCATTTCTTGACGTGTCAAGGTCTTCTGTCCGGAAATGTAAAAATCTGTAAAAGATATATAACACGGAAAAAGTAAAATGCATTAAAAATTATAAAGAACCATAAAAAAAACCAAATTACTGTATTAGCACTATAAGAATTATCTTTTGTGGTTCTTTATAATTTTTAATGAATTTTTTAATAATATTTATAAATACATCACGCTAATATTTATGCATTACGCTAACGCTGTAGAATTAGCGTAACTTGATAAACATTAATATATTGAAATACATTAACATTTATTAAAATCTCTTCATAACTTCATTGTTAAAGTTTTCTCTATTAGATTTATTTGTAAAGTTAATTTATTTTTCTACTCAAGTTATCTTTTTTTATTTATTTACTAAAACATCTTCCATTAACTTCGAATGACGTTTTTATGTAAATTCCGATGCAGTTTCTGAAACACGTATTTTTATATCTGCAATAACGGTATTCAAAATCTCGAGAAGCTATTTATTTACAAGATTTATTCAAATTGTTTTGACAAGATACTTCGTTTATGGAAAGAAAATACGAGCGGCTCTTCGAAAACTATTGGTTTATTCCATCTCTATATTATGTCAAATGCTTGCTTATTATTTTTGGGTAATAACTTTACTAAAAGTAGATAATATATTGGATAATATTAATCTTTAGATTTAATATCCTGTAGACGTTTCAAAGAATTCTCAGAATTTATTTTTACTTTTCTGGCTCTATTATATATATACCACAGGGAAAATATGGCGATAAGTCAAAAACTGACCGCCAAGATTTTTGTATTTTTGGAGTCAGGAGACCTTAAAACGTCGAGAAATGGAAAAAAAAAATCAAAAGATTTTTCTGTATGTATAGATGCTAGTGTATGTGTGTGTGGTGGATGGATGATACGATTCTGCTCACCCTCTTTCAAGCTTAATAACGCCTGTGCTTTTTGTCGAAAATTTCTGAAATTTTATAGGGTAGTTTGTGAATTAAGGGGGTTGACGCTATTAAGTTTTGGTGGTTAAAGGTTAAGGGAGAGGGAAGATAGAGGAATTCATGTGTCGTATGTCGAGTATGGTCTGATTTAATGATGATTTTACTCCTTATTGTCATTTATAATTTTTTTTAATAAAACTCATATCTATTCTCAAAATTAAGCTTTTTGCCATTTTATAATATTAATTATATAAAAAGTTTTTAATAAAATATTATAACAAATGGCGCCACACGCAGTTTTAAATGTTTCCCGGAAAGTTAGGCAACTAGTTGTTGGATTTTAATTTGTATATTTCGAATTTTCAAATAAGTTTCATCATCAGTTATACCAATGCAGATTAAAATTCCTGATGGTGATGATGAATGTAATTGATTCTTCTTTCTGCGCCAATTTTCTGGATCTGATTTACCTGTAAATTTACTACTTACCACTTCAAATCCTACCACCGTTCGATAATGAAATAAATGCTGTTTGGCTGTATGGTAATTAGTTTTCATTACCTGAAACAAACAAATATTTATAAAAACTATCATTACTGAAGTTTCAAAAGTTTTTATTTTGTGTTTCCACCCTCTTTTCGGATAAAAATCTGGTATTAAGTGTATTACGAATAGACAGAAATTTAATACATTCAATTGTTTTACTTATTTAATAACCATTTTCGAATATCATAACGATTGTTTGAGGGAAATATGTTGAGAAATAAAGCTATAGTAAAATTACTTTATATTTTTCGGTTAATGTTACCTTAGGTAGCCAAGATGGCAGCCATGACGGCGGCCATCTTGACAGCAATTTATGATGGAGCAAATATGCATATATGCTCCGCGATTTATTAAATACTAAATCCAGATTTTAGAATTTCGGAATATTTTTAAAATAAATACTATTTCGAAATATTAAAAAATATATAATTTTAAAAAACAATGTTATTACTTACGTTATTATGGGGTCTGGGGTTAAAGAAATTCTCGTAGTGATTAACTGTCCTGTGCTCTATTTCGACGCCTTCTAAATCGTCTATGTTGTTGTAACCTTTCCATTCGTCAGTTTAGACCAAGCTTCCTGAATTAACAAATCTCGATATGATCCAATTTAACGTGATTTCGGAACGATCGTTTACTTGACAAATAAAACAGCTCTTGTCTTCTCGACACAATCCCCCTACAACCCATTTCGTACTTTTTAGTTTGCGGCCTTTTTCATATTTTCGTTTACATATAACAGTCTCGTCGATTTCGACGTATTCTTCGGATCTCCAATTTTAAACGATGTCATATTGTGCAAAGCTACTGGCATAACAAAACTGATGGAGTTAGACCAGTCGACAGCAGCCTTATTAGAAATACCTACAGCAATACCTGAGGTGGTCGAAGAGCATTCCAATGCAATATAATGCCATATAAAAGATAATATTCTACTCCATGATATTTTTCCACATTTACCTGTAAAGGTTCCATCGAATGCCGAAGTATTTCTTAGACATTTTTTGCATCGCATAACACACGAATCTCGGTCATGTCGATAAAATATTTCGCACAAATTCGAACAAATCTTACACACTTCCTCAATATGCTGTAATGCTAGACTGACCGCAAATTTAAAACCTTTATCGATTCTACGGGCCATATCTAATTCGGAAAATTCTGATTCGAGCACTTGATAGAAATTATGGGTGGTGCACGCTGCCCAAAATTCTTGGGAATAAATATCGAAAGCATTCATAATTTAATCAATTAATACTAAACAAAAAAATTACGTCTAAAGTCAAAAAACACTCAAATCAACGCTTATCACAACTGTTACTACTTTCCGCCGATAACTCTACATGAAATGCGTCGTTAGTACAAATTTGCATAACACATCGCGATAGTTCACAGCTCCCTCCATTACTGACGTCACTAAGTAACCTGGATCAAGATTACCGGAACGTCCGCCATCTTGGCTACCTAAGGTAACATTAACCTATTTTTCATATAAGAAAACTTAAAATAAATGTAGTATTATCAAAATGAAAAAAATATGGTTGAAATTATAAACGAAATAGGATATAAATCTAAAAATCCAAGATTCGAATTTATTTTCTTATTGTCTTTTTTCGTATTTACTTTCCAGGTGTGACACTCCACAATTTCGGCCCTATCGGTAAAGTACAAAAAACTATCAAAACATTACAAGTATATCTTTGTACAGTACATTTCTAAGCTTCTATAGAAAAATGTTTCAGATAAAAAGTAAATGCTTGAAGGTACTGTTGTATAGATTCAGTACTATCCTTCATTCTATATACAATAATGTAGGCGGCCTAAAGTTCGAGTCACCATTGTAAATAAAATTGCAATTAACTAAAATAAATAAAATTATAATTAATTTATCTGTATTTTTATTATATTCTTACTAATTTTATGCGTAGAATTAAATACAGTTTATGATTCCTATTTGCAAATGCTCTTAAATCACACCAGCAAAACACAGTGACTTTTATACTACTGTACTCTAAATATATTTGTTAAGTGAATTTGATAAGTTTTTTAAAATATTCATATAATTTCTAATATATATTTGTGTTTCATATAACTATCATCATTATAGATTTATGCTTTATATAAATTATACTGTATTAATGAATCACGATATTCTCAAATAAAGTGTTGTGAAAGTTCACGTGAGTTCGTACACCCCCTTTCTGCATTATAGTTGTAATAAGTAAAATTTAATTTTAAATTAAATATATTTAAAAAAAAGACAATATAATTGTATAAATTTTTCCAATGTTTTTAAAATGACGTTCCAATGTTCCAAATAGTGTTCCAATGTTCATAAAGACTAAAAATATTTATAAGATTATTTTTTAAATATTCAAATCTAATTTTGTATCTTTAACAATTAACCATCTCCTGGCATAAACAAATAATTTATTATAAATGTTATTAAGCTTGTGAAAAATAAATGCATATAAACTATAAAATTTATAGTTACGTATAAAATATTATTCATAAGTCACACATATTTATATATTTTAATAAATTAAAACTATTATTTTGTACAAAATTAATATAATTAATAATTGCAATATTTACAGTTTGTATCGATTTTCCTAAATATTTTTCGTTCGAGTGATTACTAAGATTAATCATTCGATTACACTTTATCTGATAGCATTCTATAGACAGTCATTTATCTAAAATGTGAAACTGATCTATGATATTAACGGATATAAACGATATAAATGCGATCAATCTATACATCGATGTATCATTCATCCACCTTCTTGGAAAAAGTGACATATAAAACTAAAGAAATCTTTTCATTATTATTTATTTACCGGAAGATTGTTTTCCATATATAAATTACTCGTATCAAAATGTAAAAAGTCACGATTTTACATTAATGAAAACAATAGCATTGCGCGTGTCTAACATTAATATTTAATTACCTTCTCTCGTAAGCAAACAATGAATAATTCAAGAAATTATATTAATAAATAATTTTAAAAACTAACATTATATGTTTTTATATATACATAATTATAAGAAATATAAAGTGGCATTGTCAGACTTCGACAATTTTTCAGTCTGACCGATACGAATTCAGCTTTATGAATTAGTCTGAATTGCAATGATGTTACCTTGTGAGAGATGATTAATAAAAATAATATATATACAGTGGTAAACAAAACTTAAAAAAAATGAAAAAATAACTGTAAATAATAGATCTAAAATTTTGTAGACCTTCACATTTTTGAATAACCTCAAAAATTCAGTCTAGCATACTCATAATAAATGTTTTAAGTGTGGAGGTTGGTATAACATGCCATGCTTTCTCCATTGTAACTTATAAGTCTTTTACTGAACTGTGTTGTTTGCCATCAACAGTTCTTGAGAGCACACCCCAGATACTTGTATTTTAGATCTGGTGATTGAGGCGGATGATCCAACAGTTGAAGTTGTTTTTATTGAAGCCAAATTTTTGTGGTGCGAGATGAATGGCTAGGTGCATTATCTTGCGTAAAATAAAACTTTCTGCTTGCTAATTTTCGTGCATTTGGAAGTAAAGTAGTTTCAATCAGCTCTTGAAACTTTTTTGAATCTTTTCGCCCATTTATGAATTCAATAGATGATTTTCCCTTGAAAGAAATTGCACCCCACATCATAATGGAACCACCACCCTTCTGTCATCCAGTTAAAATCCTCTCTTCTTTGTACAAATCCTGAAAATAATAGTTCAAGCCATCCAGACTGAACTTTTTTTACATCTGAAAAAATAACCTGCAGCCATTCTGTATCCTAGGACGATCTCGTGCATGAGTCAGTCTTGCAGAGTTATGTTCTTTAGTTAGGAGAGATTTTCAATTTTTCTTTAAAGTCATCCTGATGATTTTATCACTTTTTGAACAGTACAAGGATGAACTTTTGATTCTAATTAATTCACAATTTTTATGCTGATGTCACACTGTCGCTTGCAACCTACAAAATTTGTCTCTTATCTCTTGCATTCAACTTAGTAGGTCTTCCACCATTGTTTTCGAGTTCTATTTATTAACTTTTTTAATATAGTTGTACACAACAGTGTAACTCCTTCTTTATTAGTGGAAAAATTTTTAATACTAAACTTATAAAACAAAACTAAACTTTTAAGGCATTCATGAATTGTAGGATCTTAATTTTAATCATAAACTGAACTACAGTATAAAATTTAAGCTGATAAAAAGATAAAAAGTTGAAATTATTTAAGATAATTTAGACTTTTATCAGCTTATATTTTATAGTTTTAAACTGCTTTGTTGCTTTGTTTATATTGTTAAGAATAATAAAACGTTAAGAATTATAATTAATGTAAATTTTTTTGACATTTTCTTTTATTTCTATCATAAAGCTGAGTTGTTGTTTGTTTAATTTTAAGAGAAAATTCCAGAACATTAATTAAATCTGAATCTCTTTAATATTTACATAAATCAATAAAGATAACAAGTTGAAAATATACTTTATCATTTGTTGTCAAAGTTGTCAACTGATGCTGGATCATATTTTAATTAAGACAATGGAATTTATGTGTATTATTAACGGTTAAATTTGTATGCAATTCATAAACTATTGGAAACATTGTAGAAAAACAATTTTATAACATTCGACGAGAACGCTTCCTATTTTTAAGTTTTTTGTTCGATTAAGTAATTGCGAATACATACTTTATGTGTGAGAAAATATCTCTTAGTAATTCAGAATAAGAATAAAACATTTTTTTACGATAGTTCTTAGTGGGCACTTGAATCGAGAAAATGCAATTTAATTGCTTATCTTGGTAAATACTGTTGAGAATTATGTGTGCATCTTTAAAATTTACTCATTTTTACAGAAAATAATTTCAAAATTTTATTAAAAAAATAAAACATAATTTTAAATTTGGTATTTTTTTCTATTGTTTAAATAAATCATTTTGAGAATAAAGAATTTCTATTAACGAACTTAAATATCAGATAAACGAAAGGAAATACAAAGTGTCTATAATTAAAGCTCACGTATTTCGAGCAGTTTACAGCAAAAACCATCCAGCAACGACTTACGTAACTTCCCGGCAGTTATTAGTTTTTATTTTAAAATAATTAACTTTTATATTATTAAGCAATATAAATAAAAATTGTGTGTGGTGCCATCTGTTATCAGATTTTGTTATAAAAACTAATATATTTTTAATTACTATAAAATGGTAACAAGTTTAAGTTTTGGGATAAGGATTTTTGTAAAATAAAAAAAAAATTGTAAATGTTAATATTAATAATAAATAAAATCTTTATTAAGTCCTACTCTTCTCGAGATATGACACAAACCACCCTCTCGACCTATCACCACCAAAATTTAATATCATCGATGCCCCTTATACACAAGCTACAGTGCCAATTTCGTTTCTTAAAATCGCCGCTCCATCCTCAGACATTAAACGAAATAGACACCAAAATACACAATTTACGGAATTTTTGTAGCTTGTTTTAAATACTTTTTTGGGTTCAGGAGGTCTTAAAACATGGAGATTTGCAAAAAACTTGGAGGATCTCAGATATGACATTCCTTACGCATTGTGGGCCATTTTTTATTTTGTAATTTGTTAATATATATTGCCGGATTTCAACATGCAAGATACAAAAATTTCATTATATCACGTTTTGTACAGTGTTGAGCAATTCAAGCCATTTTTTATGTTGTAATCAAACTCACAGAATTCAAACATGACCGTTGCTGCCATCTACCGGAAAGTATTTTAGTAAAATAATAATAATAACTACAGATAAATGATACTTTTTACTTAATTTGTGGAAGCTATTATGTATGATATTTAATTAACTATTATTTAACAATAAATTTAAATTATTGATTATTTAATTGATCTTTCCAATAAATGAGATTTAACAATTAAACACTTTTATTTAGTTTTTTAATATTTTAATTATTATATTATTGTTTTATGCTAACTTTTATAAGATTGTGTATAAAAAATAACCTATATTTAATTTTATAAATTATTCAATTTTAATAATAAATAAATAAATTTATTATTCATAAATTAGTGTTTTGAACTTTTATTTTAAGATAAATTTATTTCTAAAATACTCCAATAATTATTGCAAAAAGTCAGATTCCTCTCTGAAGAATAGAAAAAAGAAAAGAAAAATCGAAGCAGCAGATAATAACAGATTGATTAATAATCAAAAATTCTCACTGTAGATTCTCAAGTATTTAATCCTAATGTATAAATTCCACTATCTTCTACGAATGTAAGTCTACCAAACAATATTAATAAATAAAATGTCCACTTAAACGTATCCAGGAAAAAAGAGATCTAGCATTGTATGCATGTGGTCCATGCTTGTTCCAGTATTAAAATAACCGAAGAATTTAATTAGAATTATTTGTATGTAAGACGATTTAAGACGATTAATCTAAATATATAAAATTGCTTGTCCTGACTGACTGGGTGACTAATTAATTCATCATCGTCTAGTGCAAACCGCTAAACCTAAGGAGGTAAAATTCGGTACACAGTTAGGGTACGACATGAAAACACACATTAAGAAGGATTTTTGGAAATTCCCCCGCGGGAAGAGAGGTAGAGCATTAAGGCTTAACATGAAGAACGGCTTCTACTATACTATTTTAGATGCGATTTTTTGTTTTTAACTGCGTTTAGTCTTCATTGAGTACTTAGGTGTATTAAATTGATAACATTTCAGACATTGTTATAAATATTTTTATATATTTCGATTTTTAACCAAATGTTCGAACCGTTTTAAATTCGAATTTGTTATTGCATATTGGTTCGATTATAGAACGATTGTAAACGTTCCAGAAAATTGATCAAATTGAAAACATTTCGTTTGATTTTCAGCAATTCTCATCATTCTCAGCGGTAGGTGTTATATAACAATTACTATGGTTGTTGAAAAACTGAATATAAAGGTGTTTGCTTGCAAAATCCGCGCGGGCGAAGTCGCGAGTAACAGCTAGTACAACATATAAGCAATCTCTGAATGTAAAGAATAAGAGCATTGCAGAAAATGATATAAAGAAGTGAGCTTTATTCTGTTGTTTTAGTCATTGTGTAATGATAAGTGCATAAATTAAGGCAATTGGTTTAATCTCACTTTCTTCTTGAAAGTATTCTTTTACTCTTAACTATTTAAACCCACGCCTATGTCCTTTCTATCCTTTTTAACACCGCGATGAAGTGTTGATTAAAAAGACACTAGACTATTCAACATCCTTTTATTCGATTCTTTACGTTGGGCGATAAATCAGTCAAAACGCGCTTCGAGCCTAAAATCCCCCGGAGTTGACTCTATAAAAAGTAAATTATTATATTACAACAATTTACAGTTTTATTTTTTAAACCATTGCACATAACCCGAATACTTTTGTTGATGTCAAATAAAAAGTTTTTGTTACAACAATTTTCTCATTTTATCCATTTCAAAGATTCCAACAATGTTTTAAACAGATTTTTAATTTCAAAAAAATACCCTTAGCATTTCTTTAAATTAAATTAAATCCGTTGTTTTGAGAACATAGTAGTGCCTTCTTTTGCGCGCTTAACAATTCTAATCTGTTAACCCTTAGATATCGTTTTCATTTACATATCATGGCGTCTTCATTTACACGTTTCGTTAATTATTTATTTCTTATTTTCTTAATTGTTACTTTTATTGCTGCAATTAATTTTTCATGACATATTCTTTCATTATTATATTATTTTACACATACTCTACTTATTGTTATAACTACAACTATATGCCAGCGACAGAGTGAATGAAACCAGTAAATTCTGGTAGTTGGTCGTGGGTTCGCGCCTTCCTTTGCCTGGCCACGTGGAATTTTCCGGATTTTTTTCATTTGTAACACCTAAGTAAAGACTAGTTTCCGATAGAAAGTCCTATTGAGAGTTACCTCACTCAGCAGATCGCCATGTGTCGTGCTGTCTTATACAAACAAACAAATTCATATTTTATTATAGTTATCTTTTATTTCCTGTAATTCTCTTTCATAATAATTTAAGCAAATTATGATTTATTTTCACACGCAACTTCTTATTAATCTTATTTTAGTTTTTAATACTTTTACACTTTAAATTTCCTATATATACATTATACTTATGACCTAAAATATTAACACTATTTATTTCAATACTGTAATTATTTAATAAACAATGCTCAGTAAAAACAGAATTTTGTATATTGTATATTAGGTCAACAATGTGATCTTTTAAATGTGTTTGAAGTTGTCTCTTTGTTTCTTCTATATAAATAAATCTATTATTACATAGGGACGTCTGGATTTAGGATTTAGGAACGTTGTGTAAAAAAATCGCGTAAAGAAAGTACAGTACATGCATTATTTAGAAAAATGCTCGATAGGATTCACAACTTTAATGGAACAAAAAATTAACAAGCTTTATTATTCTAACATAGTTTATCATTAGAATTATTTGTATGTAAATATATTAAACACAAGGTAACATAAGAAATATAAAATCGACATACGACATTCTCTAGTGTTGTGTATACTGTACTGTGCTAAAAATAGTAACTATTAATTTCAACAATTTCAACGAAAAGATAAGTTTTAAAATTTTGAATTAAACTGTTTTTTTTCGATGTATAAGATCAACCGCGTAAAAAGAAGATTAGTTTTCTTTTTCCGTAATTTCAAAATCGCGTAAAATGGCATTCGAATTCAGTTACATCTGAAGATAACCTATTGTATTAAGTTGAAAATATTTGTTGTGTTTTGTTAAATGAACATTTTGCAGCAGCATAATATTGATAATTCGTTAAGTATTTCGCAAAGGTGAGTTTAATTCTTAGATCGCAGACATCAATCTTAATTTTTAGTAACTTTCATATACAGAAATGTAATTTACGTTGTAGAAAAAACTGTCAATGTTACGAGGTAAAACTAATTTTACCAAACCATTCACTCTCAACAAAGACTTTTTCTGCTCTGTACGAAGTGGACGTTATGTGATTCCACCCACTGAAGACTGGATTCCACGTTCAAATTACCTTTTATGGTGGTGTGAACAATACACCTGAAGGAACACGATAGTTCTGCTGGATTATTTGTTGACTATGCTCTCTTACTCGGTTCTCTGTTCAATCTTCCCCGTAGGTGAGTTAAGATTGCAAATATTATATTTTCAATCTTTTATATTATATTCTTTTTATTTAATTTTGGATTCTAGTGCTTTATTTTTAATCTAGAATGATTAAAGAGCCAGTTTTGACAATAATATTTGTGAATAGAATTATTGTTTTTGTTTCAGATATCATTACAGCAAAACCGTAATCTCTTGCCCGCTTTTACTTACACTCATATAACTAATATAGTTTAAAATCGAAAAATAGTGGAGCGTCATAAAATTTAGTAGCAAAGATAATTGATGAAAGTAATGTAATAAATTAAATTGTTTATTCATTTCTTCATGTTCAAAGTTTGTGATAAAAGTGCTAATTATTGTCGAAGTTATTTACAAAAACGAATATTTTCTAATAATACCACACCAGAAATCACAGAACTTTGTGTCTTAACGTGTTTTCTTTGTTTTCATTCTTCTTTCTATTATAATTTTCTCTCAACAAATCGTTTTTTGAATGCATCTTGACGTTATACTAAAAGCTAATCAATTGTGAATTTCATTCTAACCGTCTGGTCCATCCAGCCCGGAAGTACATGAATAGTGCATGAATCTTTGCAGTAAACTCTTGAAAGAATGGCATAATTGGGATTTGCTTGTTAGTTGGTGCGATTCTTTTAAATTTTCTATTATACAGAAAGTGTTTTAAAAATAATGAATATTTTCGACAACGTCAGAGATGACTAAAGATTGTTAAAGTGATGAACGAGAGTGAAGAAAAAATGAATTCTCCATTAACTATTATTTGTGTCTACGGTTGCCAGATTTCCCGGTTTTCCGGGATTGTCCTGGATTTTTCCGACGGTCATCTAGCAACAGGAGGACTTTATTCCAAAAACTGTTCGTACAGTGAAGAATCTTTTTCTTTTTCTACACTTTAAGTATATTTCTGTCACTTGAACAATGTCCTGGAATTGAAACGTCCATGCATCTTTCGTGAAAAACTCATTTTGTCCTGATTTTATTCTTAAGTACTTGGCAGCGCTGTTTGTGTCTTCAGATTAAACAGTAGCTAAAATGAAGACATTTTTAAGGACATTAAATTTATTTTCAAATATTTTGGATGAGATTAGTTAATTTCTCGACATGTTTTTTTCTTTTTCATTAAACTTTCCATTTTGTCTTCAAGTAGATTATTGATTTTGTTGTATTTAAGTCTATTTGAAATGTTATTCGTTTCTTAAATTACACATTTTTCTTTTTATTACTGAATTTTTCAGAATAATGTAGGGTTTTTTATGATATTCTAATATAAATTTCATTTTTATAATTTATAGCTTTTGTATACTTACATATTTCATAATCTGTACAGATAATAAATTATATCTCAGAATTTCCTTTTAGTAGACGTGTTTAATATGAAGATAGAACAATAGATAATTGCAGTAAATGTTGTAATGTTAGCGAGCAGAATTCAGTCTCTATATTATTAACTGTGCTAAAGAAGGAAGTCAATTTAGCTTTAATGATGTAAACATGTTTAGATACTCTTCTCTGCTGAAGAAATAAGTTTTGAGGAACACTAACTAATTGAATATAAGAAAAAACGTGTTAATGTAATGATCAATACAATAAAATTGCATAAAAATAAGTACAGTAAGGCTAAACTATTGGCAAAAAAGACACCTTTCAATAGAACAAATTTATAACCCAACAGTTGTGATACAATTAAATCTATCTAAACTTTAATGTTTCTTTTATCTTTTATATCTAATTCCATAATAATTATTATTTTCACTATGTTATATATATATATACATATATGTTTGTGTGTTTGTGTTTCTTTAACTTTTAACTCTTTTCTCACTATGGACTTTTGTGAGATTGAAAAAAGCTCTCTTAGCCTCTTTTACGGAAACTCATCATTGTTTCGGCTTGGCCCACCATAAATGAGAGACGGGACTTAACATATCGGACGGATCACTCTCTGAAAAATTCTAGTATATTATATCATACTGTTTAACTGTATAGTAAAGTTTTTTTTCTTTTATTTACTTTTATAAAATAGACATAATAATCTAAAAATCAATTTATTTATTTAAGAGTGAGTTTTAACTAATTTCATGCTATAAATTTACTAAGTGGAAACGGAATCATTTCTTTTCAATTATTTAGAAATTCAAGAAGAAGTTAATAAGTAAAAATAAATAATGAAAAATTATTAGTTTCTTAAAAAAAAGAAAAAAAAAAGTAAAAAAGTAAAATTTGAAATGTCTCAAAAATAATATATTTTAACGTTTTCTCTTACGGTTTAAATTGTTGAACAAGTTTGTTAAAGGACCAGTTAAGAGAGAGATTTTAAATAAAATTATAAAGATTTTCACATCAAATAAATTATTATTTAAATTATTTATCCTTTTTATCTTTATTTACAAAGTTTTTTCAGCAAAGATTATTAGTTTTGGTAGAATAGAAAATCAATTGAAATAAGATCTGCTGCCATTTCCTGGCGTTATCTTAATCTATAAGAGAAAGCGAGATGAATTGAACAAGAAAATAAATAAGTAGGCCATGAAAAGTTCGAAAAATCTGTAATCATATAACTACGAAAATAGTTATCAATATGTTATCCAGATACGAACTTTCACAGTAACTTACTTTAAACTTTCATACAAAATCTGTAGTAAAAATTTTTATGTCTTATAAAACGACTCGTTAGGACGGAAGATTTATAGAAATCGAGGAGTCTGTTATTACAAAATGCCTTTGTGAAGTATCATAATATCCCCGGGGTTATGAAGATAAGTACTTGTTATTCTCGAGGCTAAAAGATTAAGCTATACTCTCTATAAATAAGAACAGCTGTTTTTTTATTTGATTCTCTATCGTGCGAGTTTCTGCAAAGAAAAATTACTCTTTTCATACATTACACATTGAATATTATCTCTCTGAGAGCAGAATGATTCAGTATTCTATCTTGACAATGGATAAATATAACAGTTAGAACTTTATTATTTTCTATATTATTCTCTAAGGTAAACAAAATCATAGAAGTGATAATTACTAGACAAACTTATTCCAATTATTTAAATTTAAAACTTCTGCTACTTTTCTGTATTATCTATGAACATATTAAAAATCTATTTAAAACATATATATGTACTAGCAGATAGGCCCGGCGTTGCTCGGGCAAAAGTAACGATAGCGAAGATTAAGATTATTACGTTATAGTCACAAAAGAAAAAGAGTAATTTCATCAACAAACTAAATATTTCTAAAGAAAGGTCGAATTTCAAAATCGAATATTCTAATATTGTTCGATTTTCACGACGTGTTCTGATTATATCGTTCGATTTTCATCGAATGTTCTAAAGAAGAAAAGTCGAGAAAAACCGAATTAATCTGTTTAAATTTGAAAATTGAATATGTTCTAACATATTACTCCTTTTCTTTTTTTTTCCTCCAGCGCCCGTAAATCTTGCACGTCGCTTTCTCTTGTTCTCCATTGTTACTTAACACTTCCATCAACAATGGAAGTGTTAAGCCTTAATCCTGTCTCTCTCCCCGTGGGGAGGAATTTCGAAAAATCCCTTCTTAGTGTGCGTTTTCGTGACGTACCGTAACTATGTACCAAATTTCAACTTTCAACTCTTAACCGTTTGGGCTCTTAACATTTCCATTGTTACGTAACACTTCCATTGTTGACTCTTCAATTGTTACTTAACAATTCCATTGTTACTTAACACTTCCATTGTTGATGGAAGTGTTAAGACTTAATCCTGTCCCTCTCCCACGTGGAGAGAAATTTCGAAAAATTCCTTCTTAGTGTGCATTCTCCTGACATACCCTAACTGTGTACCAAATTTCAACTTTCAACTCCTAACCGTTTGGGCTCTTAACATTTTCATTTTTATGTAACGCTTCCATTGTTGACTCTTCAATTCCTAACGCTTCCATTGTTGACACTTCCATTGTTGATGGAAGTGTTAAGACTTAATCCTGTCTCTCTCCCCCGTGGGGAGAAATTTCGAAAAATCCCTTCTTAGCATGCGTCCTCGTGCCGTACCCTGTGTTCCAAATTTCAACTTTTAACTTTTCACCGTTTGGACACGTCTCGATAATGTACATAGAAGCTTTAATCCTGTCCCTCTCCCCCGTGGAGAGGAATTTCGAAAAATCCCTTCTTAGTGTGCGTTCTCGTGACATACCCTAAGGTGTACCAAATTTCAACTTTCAACTCCTAACCGTTTGGGCTCTGCACTGATTATTATTATTATTATTATTATCAACTCGTCTCGATTATATATATATGATATAGATATATTATATAATCGACAATAATATGCAAGAGTAAAAATGATTTCTTAATGTGAATAACTTACTTACGTAGTGATTGAATACTACTTTGATTTCTACATTAAGAGTAAGTATGAGGAAAATCCGGAAATACTTAGACTCAAATGTTAAGTTGTTATAAGAGAGTACTCCTCACAATATAACAAGATTTCATTAATTTTTTTTTTTTTTTGTATGGAGAAATTCCTGATACTGTACATTCAATAATTCAATAATTTCCAAATTTACCATAAAAATACAAACACTTTTAAAATACTTTTGTACATTTTAATGCTTCTATCAACGGATTGAAGTAACTAAATGTTGCTGAAGTAGCCCTTATTGTAACAAATGTAAATAAGGACTAATCCACTGAGATTTTGCAGCATACATCTGCTTCACAGTAAAATATATGTTGTGAAGCAAACGTTTTTCAGTGTAAATTTACTTTAAACGAGCAATTATTTATTGTGACATGGTCACAATGCTGGGTTGCAATTTTTAATCATATTTTTAATTTATTTAATTTAAAATACACACTCTCCACCTCAAAATAGTACTGTCTTGCTCCTGTACATCATACGTTTTCTGTAAACAACAGAGTAGTGCTGGTCATCTATCTAACTTCTTTCAGGGGAACATTTGAATTAAACTTAATAAATAAAAATATAAATACGACTTTTTCACACAGGTAAACACCTTTCTTTAGTCCTTCTTTTTCGCCGTTACACCATCAGCAATCCTTAAAATTCACAAAGTTACAAAGACGACCTTCCTTTTTAGGCTACTGCATCCGCAAAAAAATGTAACAATATAAAAACAGGTAGAGCTTCATCAGGTGTTCTTTGCCACTATCATAATATTACATTTAAGTAAAAAATAAAAGAAACATTTAAATTGAAGTAACGTGACTTTTGGTCTAAATTGGAAGTTTGTTTATCATAAATCAGGGTTTCCTGTCCCTAATATCTCTATTCCCTTTCTTGGCTTTCATCTAGCTGACTTCTCTCTTGAGATTTAGGCAGAACAGACAGACATCGGACGTCAATGGGAATTTATACATCTACAATGTTTTTCATATTTCAGCCTAATAATATTTCGTTTCTTACAAAATTAAACGGTATAATTTTCAAGGAACTGCTCAGAACGTCCTTAATAGAATAATTGAATTTTTTGTGGAATTGGAAAAACGATTTTAGAAGGATTTTAACATTATTTTTGATCCTAGAATCTATCCCTAAAAATTCCCTAAAAGAATTTTGTTACATTCTGTATATCAACTTAGGAGTATTATACTTGCTAGAATATATTTCCATGTGTACAGCTGTTCGATATAGCTGAAAAATAATGTTACAGCAAAGTGACATTTTAATAATATTTACATGAACAACAACATGTCATTTTTCAGCTGTAATTAATTAAAGGATTTTGAAATTGTTAACGGTTGAATTGTTACAGCTGAGAAATGGCAATGTAAACAAGCACATTTTCGAATAAATTGTCAATGCCAATTGCTAATTAAACAAATTATTTTGTTCTTACAAATATAATTCAGATTTAAACTTCTTGTAAGTTTATTCCTGCAGTGCGATGTGACTATGGTCAGAACATGTAATAACCTAAATTTAATAAACTTCTACAAATGATTGGGCTACAGTTTGAAAAAATTGTAGACCTATAAATTCCCGCTGGCGTCTGTCCGTCTGTCTTTCCTCAATCTCAAGAAACAAGCTAGACGGATGAATGCCGAGAAACACACAGAACGTTTTGGGGTTGGAGGCTCCGAGTAACTATGTAGGAACTTCCGAGGCAAACCGAAAGTCAGGTTATTTCAATTCAAAATTTTTCGTGAAAAGAGTTAGAAAGTTGACCTTCATGACTCTATTGTTAAAGGAAAAGCATAATGTTCACGGGCAAGCCACTACTAATTTAAGGTGGAGAGCATATATTTTAGCTCTTTTAGCTAAATGCTTCTTTACGAAACCATGAATTTTGGTTTTCGAATTTCTGTTTAAAAATAAATGAGATTTGTTTAATCTTTTTCAGCTTAAGTTGTTGTTATCCGATGTTTTCAGCAACACAAAGAAATATATTCGAGTTCTTAGTTGTGTTGTACATACGATTTTTTTAAAACTTACCGTCTATTGGATATGACATGTAGAAGCTTCAGAAAATTGAATATAGAAAATTTTTCGTTGAAGAAATAACGAGTATTCACAACATAAAACTCTTTTGGTAAAAAGAAGATTTTTATTATTTTTTTTATATCAAAATAACTTATTCATTTTTCTTTTTTAAGATATTGAAAAAGATATTTTTTGCATTTTCAATGTATTTCATTTTAAATAAATAAATTTCTATTGCCTTTTTTAACCTTAAAAGTTTTTCATGACTTGATTGAAAAGCAGTTACTTAAATACCACAAAACTGCATTCATTTTTATACTTACAGAAATTTGATTGATATTCAAGAGATCTGTATTGAAGAATGTAAACATATAAGAAATAGGTTTCTATAGCCTTGTTACATCGACATTTGAGAAGTAAAGTTGTATCACTCAGATTTTTATCCACTTACGCTAATTATTTTTATTGGGCTGCAATTTTAAAAAATTGTAGACCTATAAATTCCCACTGTCGTCCGTCCGTCGTCTGTCCTTCCTTAATCTCGAGAATGATGTTAGATAGATTCACGTCAAGATAGAGGTGGATAGTATAAGGGTAGAAGGCTTCGATTAACTATACAAGAACCTCTGATGCAAACCAGAAGTCACGTTATTTTAATTAAAACTTTTTCCCTGGAAGGTGTTAAATAAATGGCCGGCACGACTTTACTGCTAAAGGAAAAGTATGATATACAGGGGCTGCTAGCCACTACTAATTTGAGGTGGCGAGCATATATTTTAAGTTAAATAAATTTAAAATATGATTAAAAATTACAGTCTGGCATCGTGACGATGTCACAATAAATAATTGCTTGTTTTATTTTTTTTGTTAAATTTTAAAAACGCTTTTATTGGTCCTGTTTTTCCAGACTTGGGATGAGAATAGTGGGTGTGAGGCTACCCTTACCATATATCTTGGTTCAATTTTTATATTTGGTTATGTTTATCGGGTTTCGGGATGGGGAAATGGTTGCTAAATGCGTTATCATCGTACATCCATGTAATATATATATTTATTTTGTATTTACGACAAAAAACCAGTGTGAAAGATTTGCTTCTTTTTTTAGAAAACACGTTTTCGAATCTATGTTCTGTATTAGAAACACGCAATTAAATCATTATCAAGTTTCAGGCAAGTTCTTGCTTTTGTTTTGATTGCAGTTATCCATGAGAAACTTTTTCGTCGAGATAAGGGGTTGCAAATGGTATCAAAATTGCGGAAAGAGGGAGATAAAAATGGGGAAAACAAAATAGTAGAGCTCACGAGAAAAGGGGATCAAATAGTTTGGGAAGCTTTTCTCTACAATAATTCCTAAATAGGGTAATCAAAATCGTGCCCTCCAAACACACTAACATCCATATATGAAGAAAAACTCTCTTTTTTTTTTTCTTTTATTCTTGTATTTTTCGACGTTTCAAGGTCCCCTGGGTTCAGAAATGTAAAAGTCTGGAGGAAAAGTATGGCGATCTGTCAAAAAAAAGTCTTTTTTGACAGATCGCCGTACTTTCCTTCTGTTATATGTAACAGCCGGGAAAGTAACTAGAGAATTAAGGTTCTGTCAGATTTAATTTCTAATTTAAATTAAAAATTAAACCAAACAGAGACTTTAAACCTGAAATTTAAATTCCAAACATCTTGTGTTTCAGCTATTCCAAAATTTTATTTTAAAATGTGCTCGGCAATTGATAAGATGGCCACTGGTTACACTGAACAACGGTATTGCTCCTTTCTATATTTTAGGTATATAATGAATTCTTGATATAATAAATGATTTAGCTTGTAGTTATTATATTACGTCTAAATTGATTTTATATTGAGAATGAAAAACTTATTCAAAATATTGATAAATATTTTAAAAATTTACATACTAATTAGATAATAAATTAATTATTATTCGACAATAAACTTTTCCTATTTAAATTTATGTTAAATAATAAAAATCTGCTGATTGAAAACTTTCGAACAAATAATAAAAACTTCAAGTGATGATAAGAAGCATTTTTAACATAATAAATCTTCGGCTTTTTCTTTATATAGAAGTTAATTGGTCGATAAATATTTAAAGAAAAGCAAATAAAATACATTTAAGAATATCAAAAGTGCTCTTTAGTAGCAATAAATTACTTGGAAAATGAAAGAATATATTCCTAACTTGAAGAATATAATTTATACCAGAAAAAAATGAGCTATTGTTACTCGTAGTTATGTATTTTTAATATATCTCGTCTTTGAGGTTTTATTAAAATGGAATTTTATTTTAAAGGGTAGCTTTATAATATACGTTAATTTCATACTTTTATTCGTATAAAATATCTACTTTATAGCTTATTAAATATTTGTTTATCAGACAAGATAAAGCACTTCATCTCTTTTCCGGAATAAAGTTTAATAAACAGAAATTTATATAATTTATTTCTTATTTTATTATTTTTATCTATTGATAGAAGAGAAATAATAGCTGATTCTCGATTTCAAGATATTTGTGCTTCTAAAGATAATATTACATTCATAAAATATCAATAAAAATATTATTGCAGGTCAATCTCATGAATAAAATTCCATTAAACATTATCTGCAATTATATGAGTTTTTCAGATGTTCTTCAGGTGTTTTTCAGATGTAATTCTTTGACACCTAATGATAAAAGATATCTTTTTTGTTTTGTTCAAACAAGTGATATCATAAGAGTAGCAAAGAATTGAATTTAAAAAATGAGTTGAAAATATATCAATTCTTCCTTTTAATCTTACATTCCATCGTGTTTTTATAAGGATTTCCTGTATAATCTGTTTACACAAGATTTATAAAAAGAAAATTAATCATTACGAAGTTTTACGGAAACAAATTAAACTTGTATCATGCTTTCTTGCTTTCTCCCTTTATTATTAACTCAATACAAGAGGTCGCAGTTCATTTCTACTTTATAGCTTATTAAATATTTGTTTATCAACAAGTCAAGCACTTAATCTGTATATATAAATGAGAATGTTTGTTCGTATCTCCTAGGTTGTTTGACCAATTACTACGAAACTCGGCAGTTACGTTCAAATACTTCTAACTTGGATAATGTTGTACATCCCGTACATACTACCGTAAACAATTTTTAAAATATTTAAAATGTGTTAGATTGGTCACTTAGTGTGATAAACCCGTACGTAAGATAACGTTTGTAGTTATATAAATCAAATACTATAATATAATATAATAGAAAGGTTAGAAGTACGAAATAATCTTAATGTTTGTACTTATTTTTTTCCCGGACAACCTGCTACTTTTACATAAACGAAAACAGTATTTTTTCAAATATTACAATTGACTTTTTGGGCAAATATATTTGTTTTAAAATGTTTGTATTATGTTTTTGTCATTAATGTAGACAATTTAATAATTCGAAGGTTTTCCTTTTAAAATGTCTATATAATTTACAAGAGTCAATATAAAGGTCTTCGCCTGGAAAAATGTGTATTTATGAAATTTTTTCTATAGATAATGTAGAAATTTGAGGCAAGTTGTTAGCTGTGGATCTTTATTCTGAAGGTAACAGTAACAGATGTGTTAAGTTTAGTGAGATTTTCTCTAAAATTAAAAAAACAAACTTTAAACATGCTCTTAGAAACTATGCGAAAATGCATCGCCTTTTCCTTTTAAATATTATCTTATAAACTTAGTAATTTACTTTAACTTATTTAAATATATAAATTCAATACGTCTCACGTTTAACTTTAGTAATTAATTTTAATTTTTGAAGTTGTTTTTACTTTATAACTTTACTTTCTACTGCAGATTGCTACTTTTCATTTTTATTACAAATTTAAATGTTTTCAGTAATTTCCTTATATTGACATTTTTAAAAGAATTTCTCGTCACTTTTTATTGTAATTAAGTAGAATCGTGTGTTTTAGTTTACAGTAAATGAAGAAATTGTTCATTTTTAAAAACATTTAGAAGTACTTGAGTTTTTCAATTTTATCCCCAAATTTATGAATTATTAAAACAAACTTAAATAATTTGAATGAAATAGTCACAAAAAGCTGTCGAACTGAAAATATTTACTTAAATCTTTTCCAGATTTTTAATAAACAAATACTTCTAAATTAATTAAATTTCTTCTATAATATAAATGATAAATATTTATACTCTTTTTTTATGTTTCATTTTTTTTGAAGAAAACAGGTAAATAGAGTTGAGAAAAATATTTAAATAATTAAATTAAATATATGAAAAAATTAAGTAGAAGCTCTTTAATTTGTAATTATTGATTATTATTATTATATATTATTGTTAATCGAGGTATTTTATACAAAGTTAACTCAATTCTAAAATATAATATAATATTTTAGTATTATAATACAGGTAGTATATCTTTTAAAATGTCTATATAATTTCGAAAAGTCAATGAAAATAATTCATCTTTACATAAATTACATGGATCTACACGTTTTTGTGCGTTTATTTTCGGAATTGCCGTCTGTTAAAAATAAATTTAAGTATTTTACATTTAGGAATACGAAAATATAATAAACAGTTTGAATTTTAAGCAATTAAATAAATTCAAAAAATTATTGGTTATTTCTATCTCCAATATCGCATTGGAGATAGCAATAACGTCATGGTAAACAATTGCCTTCTAGTGTCACTTCTCTGGTTTCTTATTGTTTATGTTCTATTGAGTATATTCTATTTTTATATATGTAGGATTTTCTTTTCGTCTTGTCTTCTACTTTTGAAACTTCGCTCGTGCTTAGTCCAATGAAGACAATTGCTTACTAAAGTAACATTTAATCATGACATTAAACGTTGCAATCAACGACATAAACATTGAACATTAAATTTGAATCGTTTCGTCTTAAAAATGAGAAAAACTCCCGCCTGGACTCGTCTTCCGTCTTTTCCCGCCTTTTCTTTTAATCGTTGTCTGGCTACTCTCCTAAAGTCTTGTGTCCTCTCGTCGGCAGATGGCACCCCATGGGGTTTCGCACACCACATATATAATAAAACGCGGGGCGTTACAGCGTGAGTGGCTGCGACTGTCCGACATCTGGTGGTGGAACTTAGAAGTTCCTCGAGTAATAAAACAAGCAGGCAGTAAAATTAAGTTCAAGTTATAACGTAATAATAATAAAATTATAATTTATAACATAATTAATTATAAAATCACTTTTTATTAATGTAATGCTTATTATATTTCATAACGTAATTTTTCATACTCCTATGTAATTGTTTTTCATGAATTTATTAGATCGCCCATGTAGCAATTTTCGTGCACTTTTTGTGTAGCAAATTACTGTATATCATGTACTGTACAGGCGCACAGTGATATTGAACAATTATTAAAATTAGTAAATAATTATTCAAATATAAGATTTGTATTATTGTATTTTTCATTTACAGTGATACTTCGATTTTCGTCGATAATCCGTCCGAAAAAATCAGCGAAATCCGAAATGGACGAAAACCAAGGCAATTATTTCTATATGAATCAATATAAGTCCAATTAATTCGTTCTATATATTCTAAAATACCAAAAACACATTTTATGGAGAATAAATATAGCGTTTAATACTAAAAATAATAAAAAATTAATATAAAAAGAATATAAAAGACTAATGTACAGAATAAATGAACATTTAACATGGCATTCGTAGGACTGCTGGCTCTGGAAACTTTCTTTGGTTCCATGTGGAGATAAAAGAAAAGGAAATAATGGAATTGTTTGAATACACACGCGGGATAATGCTCGCACAACGATAAACAACGCCACACTGAGCAAGAAAACGCGTGGGTCTCCCTTTGTTGTCGCAAAATTAGCAGGAAGTCACGTGGGCACGTCGACAAAATTCGAGGCAACCGACAAAACCTAAAAAAATTTTTCGCAGAAAAAATCGACGAAAACCGAGGTATTACTGTATATCTTTTAGAACCGTTCGTTAACGCTAGAATTTATCAGTTTGGCCAAATAAAACAGCTATTTGTACAGTAGAATAAAAAAATAACCTTTGAATAAGATCCGATCATAGATCCCAATTTTTTACATTAAATGGACCCTCATTACATTTTGGAATTCCTCATAGAAATTAATGGAAAATGGCAAAGTCTGGTCACAATCCATCGTACAGATTTTGAAAATAAACACAATTCTTTAAGCCACATATAAAAGGGGCTTCGCTGACGCGCCGCCTCAACAAAGCTAACTTTAACCTCAAATATCTCGAATGTCCGGGAACACACGTTTTAAATATGTTGCACAAATATATAGTTAATGCCACTGTCTAGAAACCTATTATCAGACTCCAGTTAATCAATTTAAAATGAAAAGTAGTTTCAAAATTTAAAGTAATCAGATATTTGTTTAATAATGGTGAAAAAGCAAATATAAACAAAGGTTCAAACGATTTCACATTGAAAATTCAAATCAAATTTTAAATAAAGATCTGCTCTGAAAATTCTTTTGTAATTAAACTGATCGTTATTACTACTGTCTGCACTTTTATTCCGAATTAGACCAGCAGACAATTGTGTAAAAATCGACCGGCTTTGCATTCACACCACCTGTGGTGCAGACATTAGAATGGCCTGTATAAAAGGGGTGTAGTCCAAACGGTTAATTGTGCAATTAGGCCATTCACTATTGCACATATACTAGTTAATTTACCAAGCAAATTGGTAACCGTGGAGATGTTATTTAAATGTACAGTACTGTACCTATTCGTACGTATTTTTTTTTTTTTTTTTTTTTTTATGATGATAAACATTTATTCAGGCATTAGTTTTATCTTAATATTATGAATAACCCAAGAACAGAATTGACTTTCCCGGCAACATTTAAAACTGCGTGTGGCACTATCTGTTGTGATATTTTATTTTAAATCTTTTTATATTATAAATTTGTATAAAATTATAAAACGTTTAATTCTCAGGGTAGAGACGAATGTTATAAAAAATTGCGAATGCTAGAACGAGTCAAACCTTCATTAAATCCGACTCCTCTTGAGATATGACATACGACTCACTTTATTTTTTCCTGACCCCCTTGATTCTCTAGTACAGTGTTTCTCAAACTTTTTGGACCGCGACCCCCCTTATGCACTAAAAAATTTCAAAAGACCCTCGAAGAATAAGTATGTGTCAAAAAACATCCCGGAAGGAGGGGGTTAGGCTCGTATTTAAATATTTATATTATTTTTATTATTTATATGTGCAATTTATTTAAGAAAAAATTATTTTATATATTTTTTATTTTATTATTTCTAAACATGAATCCATAGTAAATTTATAAAATATTTGGGGGTCGCTGAAAATGGGGATCGCTGAAATTGGGGATTCTCAAAGTGGGGGTCGCGACCCCCACTTTGATAATCACTGCTCTAGTATACAAACTCCCCTGAATAAATTTATAAATTTTCGAAAAAGACACAAAATTATTAAGCTTCAAAGTGTGTGAATTTGTGCCCACCACAAACACTAACATCCATACATACAGGTACAAACCCCCGAATGTTTCGCATTTTTTACGTTTAAAAGTTATAGAATAGTAAAAATCTTGGAGTATTATGTTTTAACCGATTTTCATACTTTCTTTATGTTATATATAACATAAATAAAGTATACAACCGGAATAGTAAAAATTCTGTTGTTTAATTTTATATGAAAAAAAAATTATTTCGTTTTATAAATGAATTTTTCATATCTTATATGAAGAAACTTAAATTTACATTTAGAATGATCGATTCGAAAAATGTCGGTATGTATCTAAGACATCTGTGAGAAATTTGTGAACAGTCAGAACATTTTATTCGTGACAAGGATACATGTGGATTCTCGCTGCAGTTGAAGGAAAACCAGCATTTTCACATTTTGTTCCACAACGCTATAGTTTCCATTTCTGAGAATTACGTGTCACAAATATCAATGCCGCTTCTGCACAACTTTTTTTTATTTTACTGCATGCCCTGTGTCAGTCAATATCATGAATTTGATCAGAAAATATGGATAAACTACATTTACACTTTCAACTGATTTATCGTCATCAATTCTCCAGTTCTTGCTATTTTAATGGCAGTTGTGATTTATTTATTTCAAATCTTTAATACTTTCAGCGCTTTATCATACCGTTTTATATTCGTATAAAAAAAAATAAGTTTATGTTGTTTTTAGTAACTATTTAGTATATAACTTTAGTATATAATTTTAGGTAAAATGAACAAAACTATTTTAATGGTTGCATCGTATTTATTTGCGTTCTTCCTATCAAAAAATTTTTACTATCCTGGATTTTATATATAAATGGCAATCAGTCAAAAATGACCTAAAGATTTATACATTTTTGGATTCAGGGATCTTGAAACGTCAATAAATGCCTACAAAATTTGAAAATGTTTTGTACTATGGATGTTGTGCAGGGGATGCGTGAGTGGCCCGATTTTGATCACCTACTTTCAAGTTTAATCACTTCTCCGGCTTTTTATGCAAATTTCTGAAATTTTACAAGGCGATTTGTGTATTAAGGAAAATGAGACTATTAAATTTTGGTACTTAAAGGTCGAAGGGTTGAGAAGATAGAGGTGGGGTCACTTTTCATATCTCGAGCTCCAATTAATTATGTTTTAAACGTTGATTAATGAAAGTTTTCTTCATACACTTCAAAGTACAGTATTATGCAAATCTCAGGTAAACGTAAAAAACTGGCAATCGTTGTTCCTGCACTTTCCCGTTATTCTTCATTCGTTTTTATTCCTAATAATTATTACTAATTTAAGTATTCAGATTGGTTCGAGAGATATAAAAAGGTGAACGACTTACCTCCCGAAATATTTCGTTGAAAAAATCTATATACTAGAGAAAACTTTATATTAGTTTTGTCGGATTATATAACTTTCACAGAATTTACAGGAACGATATCAATTAAAGTAACTATAAAATCTCTAAGTTTTAGAAGATTATCTTTCTATTTATAGCTTTATACTTTTAAGAATATACAAAATTAAATTCGGATATCCAAAAACATTTGGCATGAATATGAGAAGGCGAACAGAACATCGAGACAAGTATGAATAAAACTAAAAGTGAATAAACAGAACTAAGTTGGTGCAGGTGATCGATAATAACGACGACATGTCCAAATATTTTCGACCTGGCTTCAATGTTACACGAATATGATAATGGTCATACACGAATGGGCTACATCATAGCACAAATATTGTGAATGAAATTTGAGACAAAATTTTGCCAAATGCACACGTAAACCTCTCATGAGTACATCTGTTCTAATATACAAGGATGCTGCAACTTTATTTAGTTTCATTCATCAATTGATACCTTAATATTTGTATTGTATTGTAAATTTCAGTATATATATGGTGACAGTTTGAGATTCGTGGATGGCAATCTTTATTTGTTCTTTATTAACCGACGTGTTGGTTTTTCATCGAAAAACTAATAGTTCTAGGTCAATGTCACGTTAACTGGTCTCTGCTTTCGTTCTCTAAAAACAATGGATACGTACATTCGAGTCTGCAAGTAAATTGTCACCATCTTCTCATCTCAATAACTGGTAGTTACAATAACCGCAAATGCATCAGTCATAACATAATTAGAAGTGTCACTATGATAACCATTCCTACATCAGTGGCTGATTTATCATTAGGCCCACTAGACCAAACCTACGTGCGCAAAAGTTCAAATTAATAATAATAATAATAATAATAATAATAACTCTCCCGTGGTCACCACCTGGTCGTGGTGGGAGAGCCCAGTAATTTTACTGATCCATAGGGCAATGCAGGCTGGAGCATAAGCTCCTGGTAGGGACACCCATGCCAGTAAGGTCTATGGGGAGAAATGAAGCTAAGAGTGACCACACCCACATTCTGTGGAGATATTCATCATGGTAATAACTAGATCAAAGTGTGATACCGGCTCGGACGTCGCCCGGGTTAACAAGGTCCGCGTTCGTGGGTTAGGCAGAGGCTCACGTTCGAAAAATAGGCCACAGTCTCCCTTGGTTACCGGTGGCGAAAGCAGCACCGGCCCAAGCATGGCTACTGCAATGCCCTCAACAGATGTGAGGAACCAACCCAGCCTTGGTGTTTCTGTGGTAATGCATCCACAGACCACAAAGGCTGGAAAACCACGCCAACGGATGAAATGGACAGTAGAAATGAACGAGTTTATCATCCGTACTTATTACACCATCACAAAACTCGAAACAAACATGACAGCATACAGACAACAACTACACCATAGATTCACACAACAGTATCCTCATCTCACTGTCACCGAACAAAGGGTTGTTGATCAAAAAAGAACAATTATACACAACAACCTTATTCCACAAACAACACTTGAACTTATCAAACAACAGGTTGCTGATCAAATACATCAACAGACAGAAACATCTAACATTAATGAAGATCATGTAACCTGTCAGGATAATCCAGCAACAAGCATTGATAATAACACACATACAACAATTACCACTAATGATACTACAGACACTTCCTCATCCATCACTGATAACATAGACATGGATTTAGTTAATACGCTCTCACTTATATTTCAGGAAACACTCACTAAATATACAGGCACAGATCCCACACAAAGACCACGAATACCAAAAATCAACACGTCGAAGGAAGTAGGAAAAACACTAAATTATGTAAACACTCACTTACTACCACACTACATTCATTCAATTTCTACACTCGCAGACATTCATACATTAGTTTATGCTGGGGCAGTCACAGTAGTGACACACCATGGACTGAAAATACAATCACAGACAAATACACAGAAAACACAATTCTATCACAAGCTTGCCTGGCAGAGAAGAATAGAAACACAAATAAATGACATTAGACAGCAATTAGGCAGGCTGACACAATACACTAAAAACAACATAACACCCAAATTAAGGAAACAGCTCAAAAACATTTTTAAGAAAATAAAAACGCATACAAAACATGAACATCACAACACACACATTACAGAATACATTGATACACTAAAACAAAAACTTGCTGCCAAAGCACGTAGACTCAAACGATACAAAACATGTACACTACGAAAACAACAAAATAAATTATTTACAAACAATGAAAAACTCTTTTACAGACAAATTAATAACAAAGCAAACACTGATACACAGCACAGTGGCACACCAACAGAAGAAGAACTCACAACATATTGGTCTTCTCTTTGGTCCAGTGCTGTCACGCACAATGCTGAAGCAGGCTGGATTGAGGAGGAGAACAAAAACTTACACAACATACCAACTATGCCCTGTGTTGAAATAAGCATACATGATTTCCAATACACTGTTAACAGAACACACAACTGGAAGACACCTGGTGTAGACAACATTCACAATTTCTGGTACAAAAAGTTTACATCACTGCACCAGGAGCTAGCTAAACACCTAACACACATCATCAGCAATCCACAAGACATGCCAAATTTTCTTACTCAGGGCATCACCTACATGAAACCTAAAAACAACAATACCACAGACCCCACACAATACAGACCAATTACATGTCTCCCAACACTCTACAAATTATTGACATCCTGTATTGCAAACAAAATATACAAACATGTTGAAGAACACGACATTCTAACAGAACAACAAAAAGGTTGCCGTAGAAATCACAAGGGATGCAAAGAACAGTTACTCATAGATTCAGTCATTCTACGGCAAGCACACAAACAACACAGAAACATACACATGGCATATATAGACTACAGAAAAGCATTCGACAGTGTTCCACACAGTTGGCTGCTACATATTCTACACATGTACAAAATACATCCATCACTCATTACATTCTTCCAAAACACTATGCAGCACTGGAGAACAACACTACATCTCAGGGTTCATAACACTTCCATACAAACAAACCAAATCTTTATTAGGCGAGGAATTTTTCAAGGAGATTCCTTGAGTCCTCTCTGGTTCTGCCTAGCCTTGAATCCATTATCCAACATGTTAAACAACACACAATATGGCTACAATATCAGGCATGAAAAAACAACACAGTATACACTGTCACATCTCATGTACATGGATGACATAAAACTTTATGCATCCACACAAAAACAACTTCATCAACTCCTACAAATCACACATTCATACACCAAGGACATACAAATGGAATTTGGCCTAGATAAATGCAAAACAGTTCACATAGAAAAAGGAATCCTGAAGAAAGAAGATTTTGCGCTTGGAAATGGAGACATAATTGAATCCATGGAAGAGGGCGAGTTCTACAAGTATTTAGGATTCCAACAGGCCAAACTAACAGAACATACACAAATAAAGCAAAGATTAATTAAAGAATACCAAAGTAGGTTAAATGCTATTCTCAGAACACAATTAAATGCAAAACACACAGTTAAAGCAATAAACACATATGTCATCCCAGTACTCACATATTCTTTTGGAGTTATACATTGGACTCACACTGATCTTGAGCAACTCCAAAGGAAAACAAGAACAACACTTACTAAGCATAAACAACATCATCCTAAATCCGCCACAGAAAGATTAATCCTTCCACGTAAAGATGGCGGGCGTGGCCTGATTGACATAGTTAACCTTCACTACAAACAAATACAGTCACTGCGAGAGTTTTTCTACAAAAAACAAGAAACATCACAATTACATAAAGCAGTAACTCTAGCAGACTCGAATAACACACCATTAAACTTACACTCTCATAATATGGACACAACACAACATATAAAAAGCATAGACACCATTAAGCAATCGTGGGCTCGAAAGGCACTCCATGGCAGGCATCCTTACGATCTGGCCCAGGGTTTTGTTGACAAAACTGCGTCAAACAGCTGGTTAGCTCGGGGATGCCTCTTTGGGGAGACGGAAGGATTCATGATTGCCATACAGGATCAGGTCATAAATACTAAAAACTACAGAAAACACATACTCAAAGATGCAACACTCACAAATGACACATGCAGAAAATGTCACGTCATGCCAGAAACTATACAACACATCACCTCTGGTTGCAAGCTCTTGGCACAGACAGATTATTTACACAGACATAATCAAGTAGCAAATATAATACACCAAGAGCTTGCAAAGAAACACAAATTAGTAGACATCCACGAACCATACTACAAATACATTCCACAGACAGTATTGGAAAACAACACGCACAAAATGTACTACGACAGAGCCATAATCACAGATAAAACAATTTACCACAACAGACCAGACATCACACTCATTGACAAACACAATAAAATCACATACATTATAGACATATCCATTCCAAACACTCACAATATACAAAACGCATGCACTGAAAAAATTAGCAAGTACACAGAACTCGCCCAGGAAATAAGGCATCTGTGGAGGATGGATAGGGTGCTTATTGTACCTGTAGTTCTCTCCTCTACAGGTGTCATACCACACACACTACACAAAAGCCTGGGCACATTAGAATTGAATAGAAACACATACATCACTCTACAGAAGGCCACTATATTGAATACATGTCATATTGTGAGAAAATTCCTGAATACAGACACACACACTGATACACTTCTTTAATTTTTGTTTTGGTTACTATGCCTTGACTTTGGTCCGGCATAGTACTTAGCCACCGGTGTTCACCGAGTATATCTAACTTAACCCAACATAATAATAATAAAATAATTTATATAGAAACAATTCATGAAAGAATTAGTGCAAAGTAAATACTTAAATAGGTAAAACTAAGAACTCCATTGAATAGTATTCATACATGAATATACCTTGCATGAAAAGAGCAGTAGTAATAATGACAAGTTTATCAATAGCAGTAACAGTACCCTTTGCCCTTTCGATGTTTAAAAAAAAATATGTAAAAATAAAATTACTACAGAATTAAAATTGTAAAATAGAATCATTCGGTGAAAAAGTGGCACTGTGACTATGAGGCAAGCCAGCATATTGTTAGCCTGGAGGCGAAATATTTCTTAATGTGCAACTGCTTATCATTAGAAAAATTTAATTTCATGTATGTAATCTTTACGCTTATAATTAGAGTTATACTTTGATAATAACATATCCATTAACAATAAGAAACCAAACAATTAAAAAATTTAAAATCAAAAGATTAAATTCATATTTAAATAAACTTAGAAGTAATTAATGTCTCAATAACTTTCATAACAAAAACGCATTTATAAACAACTAAATTAAACTATTCAACAAAACAATGTTTTAAAAATGCTAGTTTAGTTTTTTTTAAATTAACTAATTATTAATAAATGAATTTAAAAAAATAATTCTCCTAAGTGTAATTGGGCTGCAATTTTTAAAAAATTGTAAACCTATAAATTTCCATTGTCATACGGCTGTCCGTCTGTCCTTCCTTAATCTCGAGAACGGAGTTCGATAGGTTAAAGACGAGACCAGATATGAAAAGCTCAGGGGCAGGAGACCCGATTAACTATGCCTCCGGCGCAACTTAAAAGTTATGTTTTTTTCAATTCAAATGTTTCTCCTGAAATGAGTTAAATAGATGACCGGCACGACTCTATTGTTAAAGGAAAAGTATAATGTACAGGAGCACGGGATTCTAATAATTTCAAGTAGAGAGCATTAGATTGTAACGATGTCACAATAAACATTTGCTCGTTGTTTATTACTTTTTTCTTTTTATTCCATGCATAGATAATTATAACCATTTTTATTATAATATAATTAAACCTAAATTACTTTTTCTTGTATGAAAGATTACTTTATCTCCTCTCTTATTCTACTAAAAACTTATTGTCTCCAAGGTAAAATTAAACGAGTGTGCCCGATAGCATAATTGGTTAATGCATTCAGTGTGTTTACAGAGTGCTCTTGGAAAGATGATTTGCTTGCCTGTCTTAGGTTTTTCTTCAGTAAAAATTGTTTATATTTTAGTTTATAACTTCTAATCATTTTGTTTGTTTATAAGCAAATCAACTATCTAAAATAAAAACAGTACTTTATCAAAAAGTATCACAACTTTGATTTCATTGATGATACATTTTAATTAATATACTTGAAAATTGTCAGTATAAAATTCTTGATGGTCATGTAAACAAATTAATATGGATTTTTTTTTATAATAGAAATTATTTTGTTATAAAATCCCTCGTATCAATAAATTGAAAATCCTAGATCATTTGTTATCTGTGAATCATTATTTTGAAGCAAAAAATAACAGATGTATTGCACTTTATGTGAACGTTTACCCACTGTTTTAATGAGGGATTTGAATTGTAAGACCCTTTGAAATATTTGCTATTAATTAAATAACTTTTCAGCAATTTTAAACAGATTAATTTGTAAATGAATGATTCAAATTGTTTCAGTTTGAATTTTAGGAATTAAACTTAATCCTAAAGACAATTTTTTGTCTTAGATTATTTTATTATTTTCTGCAAAATTAAATTATTCGAATAATCTTTTTTATTAATACTTTTAAATGAACCGAACAAAAAATTCAACATAAAAAAGTTGCAAACTTTCCTGATTTCTTTTCCGGAATTCCTTTTGTAGCTAATAAAATAAATTGATTTTAGTAAATCTATAATTTACACTTCAGTGAGTAAATCGAAAGAAATTAATTAAGAAAATCCTACTAAATTCTTATCAGTCATTGCACAATTTTCATTACGACAAATATACGCTGTAATCTTATCTCTTTTTATTCGATTTGCATTTAAATTTATCTTCAAATCAAATACATCTTTATCAGATTATAAGCAACGTACTGTTTCGAAGTTATTGAAAATAATGAAATTAAAATTAATATAAATAAGAAAAGAATAATTACTTACGTCAGTCATAGTATTAATGATTTAACAGATCTCTGAAAGGAAAATAACACCCGATAATCCTATATAAAGACATGTAGGATGATAGGAACATTGAATAGCAAACCAAACTCGGCAATGTCAGACGGCCAAAATCCTAGTATAAGGTAAATAATGTTAATAATAAGAAACTAGCTATTATTGGAGCAACCTGTGCAACATTACAGATTTGTTTATTGATAGAGGTAGATGGAATGACATCGGAATTTTCTGTTCCAATATACATATAACGGTATTTTCAGAATGTATAACTATAGTTCAACATTTTTTAAACATAAAAACAGCTTAAAAATTGCCAGTTATTATTATTAAAAATAGAAAATTTGGTTTATTTTAAACAAAGGTTAAATATTTTTCAGAATGAAACCATCATGTTCCTTACTTAGTTTTATTTATAATCAAAAGATGTTCATGTAATTGGCTATTTTTCTTGTAATTATTGCTTATTCTGTAATATAAAGACATGAAAAGTTATTGACAGGTACAGAGTTTAATTTTATTTTAAATAATTAATTAACTGTACTTTTTAATAGAACAAAAAGGAACCTACATTTGAACAATTTTATTTAATAATTATTCAAATAATTATTAATACTAAACACTAAATGTAGAAAAATCGGTTAAAGTTTACCTAGGGAACCCCAATGGCCGCGCTTCCGGTCGCCATTTTGTTTGCTGTACTACGCAGCGTACTACGTTCAAAAAAAATTATGCAAATTAGTTAGTATGTATAATTTTTGAAAAAATAATAATTACATTAATAAAAAATAAATGTTTTAAGATTGTTTTATATTTCATAGCTAGCTGAACTTGCAAAATAAACTGTTACTCACGTGTTTGGCGCTCTGTCATACATTTCCTTTCCGTTTTTCTCGCTTTTCCTTGATTTGCGATCCCTATCGCTGATGTTTCTCTTTTCACTTGATATTTTTACACGTTTTTTAGTTTCGCCACACGAATGTGCCTTACTTTTTTTCCTTCTTACACTCGTCGCTTTGTGGAGCAGCTGGAACGGACTCCGGTTCTTTCCATTTCGGCTCGATTCCGGCACGTTGCATCACGATAAGTAGACGGAATAAAAACTTACCTATTTACTATTAAAAATAGCAGAAAGTAGCATTTTTTCTTCAAAAATGTTTAACTGGTGAAAAAAACCACTCGCAGCAGTCGAGCCGTCACGAAAAACGAAAAATTTGCATACGATAGCGTTATTTAAAAATTGCGCCACCTACACCGAATTTCTAACATCACCTGCCGTCGAGATTACCGGAAGCGCGGCCATTGGGGTTCCCTAGGTAAACTTTAACCGAAAAATCTACATCGATTTTTTCATAAAATTTATTTTAAAAATTATTTATTAAACTTATATCTTTAAAATAATAGAAAATATATGATATAATATAGGCTACACGAATAACAGTGATTTTCAGTATACGAGTTTTTATCTGAATTTTTTTATTTATAAATCTTTCCCTGGAAATATACCTGAAAATAATTAATTATTAATGTTCTCCAATAAAAATAGCTTATTTAAAAGATAATTTTCTGTAAATTTTACACCTCATTAATTTTCGAAAATGGACAAATCTTTAAATATTTGACCTCTCTGTTACAAAATTTATGATATTTATTGATTTAAAAATTAATGTGACACTTTCTAAATTTTCGAGAGCTTCACAATCATCTATTAAATTTAAATATTTTAATAACCCAATTTAATATTTTAGGTTTTATAACCCGATAATTCAGAATTACCATGTTTAATTTTCAGTAGATGAAGAAATTTAACATTTTAATTTATTTTCTATGTTGACTTAAAAATTATTTTTATAAATTTATTGACGATTTTAAAATAAATTAAATGAATACAAGAAAGATGAATTAACTCATTTATGTTTGTGTAACTAAATTAAATTTAACTGGTTATATTCTACAGTAAATATTTATTTTGTTATAATTTTTATACTTTATATTAAATTAAAAGTAGCTTAATTAATAAATATAAATTGTCATATAGTAAATACTCTGTATGATAATTTACGTAGATTTATTGCTTTTTTACTTGTTTTGAATATCTTTATTTCATCTGTAAAGATATTTTGTTTTTATTTTTGACTAAGATTTCGTCTCTTTCCTCATCAGAAACAATACCAGTACAAGTCCTATTAATAAACAAGGCCCAAATAGATAATATAGAAACAGAGAAGTAAAACAGTAAGGATATAGAAATAAAAAGAATTAACGCATTAGCTTATTTATCCTTAGAGAGCTACAGTAAAGTAGACAACTTCTTACAGAGAATTATCATTCTCACAGTAAGTAACCTTCTCTACACACCTGTATTGTATATATTACCTATATCTATAATTTACTGTGTTCCTCTTAATTTTACATGTATTTGTTTTTCGCTTGTATTTTATATGCATACTTTTTATTGTTTGATTTACAGTATTATATTTTTCTTGAATTATTATTCTTAAATATGATTCCGTTAAATTTTAAGTTATTTTAGAAATTATTTTACTTGTGAATCCATTTCGCTTTACTAGAAAATAATTCAAAATTTTCATTTAGAATGATCGCTCTGAGTAAAACTTGGTTGGAATTTCAAAGAAATCTGTTAAAGAAGTGAGAACAGTCAAAAACTTTTACCAGTGTCAAGATACCCACCGATTCCTATCACAGTTGAAAGAAAGCCAGCAATTTCACGTTATGTCTCACCAATGCAATGGTTTCCTTTACTGAGAATTGTTGTGTTAAAAATATCGATATCTCTTCGACTTAACTTTTTCATTGTTTTATTCAGTGGCTGCATCAATCACCATCATCAGTTTGGCCAGAGAAAAGAGAATAAAACTAGTTACACTCTGAACAGATTTATCCTTATCAATTCTACAGTTTCTTTTCATGACGATTTTTTCGCTTTGATGCATTGATTTTAAATGTTTACTATTTTTGACGATTATTAATCATTCTCTTTCAAATCCGCTTCAAAAATTTAATTCTATATTTATTTTTTGTAACGTTGTTTTTAAGGCATGTAAAGATAAATAATGTAGGAAAGTTTTGAGGTAAAATTACCAGAATAATTATGATACAGTTATATCAAATCTATTATCCTGTCAACAGAAATTTTTGTAGTTTATCCCCTTCCAAATCCACCAGTGTCAGAGTGAATAACACTACTGAACACTAGTAGTTGGTCGTGATTTTGCCCTTGCCACGTGGAATTTTCCGGGTTTTCTTCACGTTTGTAACACCTAAATAGGGCCAGATCTGCTCCTATAACAAAAAAAAACCGTTCTCCTCAATAAATTTCTCTGAAAGAAGCACATTAAACAAATAAATGAATGAAACCAAACAGAATATTTTAACGCTTACAAATAACCCTTATAAATAACCACGATGGTTTTCTAATCATTCACTACAGAATTTTACCTTCTTTAAATAAATTTAAAATTCAATTTTTATATAATATGTTAATTAATGTAAATAATATTCTTATTTATCATAATTTAAAACAACGTTTATAATGTTTTCGATGTTTCATTCCTTGATTTAGATAACAAGTAAATTTATTTCAGAGCAATTTATCATTTTATAACATAAAATTTATACTTTTTAACTATTTGTGAGTACTTAATACACGTAAAATTGTTTAAAATTATAACTATTAAACATCGCTTTAAAAAAACACAAGACATTAAAGGTGATTATCTTCTATCATCATGTCATTTTTCTATTTAAAAAATAACTCGCTACAAAATAATTTTACTAAAATATTATTTTTATTTAATATTAATCAAATAATAATAATCTTTATTAGCAAAAAAGAAGTTTTTTTGTCTAAAGGCAGAAAAATTACAAGTATTAAAAAATTTATCGTGCAAAACATCAGTTCATTAATTCCAACATTTTTTTTTTTATTCTAAAAAGTTCTTAAATTTAGTTGGTAATTTCTCAATTATAATTTTTCTTTGATAATTTTAATAACCTAATTATAAATATATTATATAGTCCCATCCATCTTTGATAGCTTGATTAGATTTTTCTCTAAAATCGATCCTTCAACTCTCCAAAGGATCCAAATCATCTTTTATGGAATCCATCTGATTAAATTCTATTCATTAATTATGTCATGTGGTGCTTACGTTTCGTCCGAATTTATTAGTAGTGTGGGAGTTAATGCGTTTGATTTACTTGACGATTTCTATAGACTAAATTTTTATCCACCTGTGAAGCAATTTCTTCTGTGGAAGATTTCTATGGATCTTTATCCATTGGTGACTTGAAATCAATTATTAGTATAATATTGAGAGTCGGATGATCTTTCCTATTACTTGATTTAATTCGACTCAACGATGGCCTTCCACGTTTTGCCGGAGATATTTGAAAGGAACCAGGATTAGGTTCCATTCCAGAAATGTTTATTTCTGGAATAAATTTAAAGAGTTTTTATGAAATTAATATTAGCCTCTTTTTCTAATTCAATACATTGAAGAACCACCAACACAAAGAATTTCTTCATATTACTGAATCCTGAAACAAAGTGCGCCAGCAGCTTCGAAACTCACGACATTCCTCTTTATTAATAAACTAGCAAATGAGCCTTGCGTTGCTTGGGCAAACGATTTGGATGATTTGGTAAATATTGTACGTTTGGAAATTAAGTTATTACTATCAAAAACAAAAAATCGCATCTAAAATAGTACAGTAGAAGCTGTTCTTCAGGTTAAGTCTTAATCCTCTCGGCTCTCCCTCTTCTTCTCGCGGGGGAATTTCCAAAAATCCATTCTTAGTGTGCATTTTTATGACGTACCCTAACTGTGTACCAAATTATTCCTCTTTGTGTTCAGCGGTTTGCTCTGGGCGATGAATCAGTCACTCAGTCAGGACATGTAATTTTATTTATTTAGATTATAGAAATTTTCCTTCACAATTGCTTAATTTCTCATTTAATACTGTTATTATTTATGGTATAAATGTACTTAAACTTTCTCGAACAATTCTGAACTATTCAGTTGTCAATTGTAACTGTTAATTGTTAATTTTATAAATTTTAGTGTTTTTCACTGGGAGTGTGAAGGTCACTAGTGTTGAGGAACACGCTCACACTCCAAAAAAAGTGATTTTCTCACATGAATTATCTTTGAATTATAAAAAGTGCACTGTATAGTCACCGAGAAGACAATTTTACGTTTATGTGTCCGTTGCGGAATGAAATAGTGTGCGAGGATTACATTGCCCAATGATCTGGTCAGTCACTCTGACAAATGGGTATAAAATGACAGGCTATTCAAAAGAAAATCGCCTACTCGATCGATATTATAGCAGTACGTCACAGCACTTACTTGGAAATTCTATACAATACTCATTATTTTTCTAACTTATGGCTTACTCAGTATTGTCAGGTCAAGTAATTACAACATATTTAAGGATTTAATTGCAGACAGAAGACTATTTACAGCTATTTCCTATTTTTAATTATAATTATGTTTTCTATAAAGTTAGAAACGCGAGAAGTTCTCTTTAACTACATACGGGGTAATCTTTAGTCACATTACAAACATTTGAGCATTCTATTTGTAATTAATACAAAATAACATTAACGTTTATTTAAACGTTAATATTATTTTTATTTTCATTCATAAAATATTGCTATAAGGTGACTTGAATCGTGAAAATTCTCAATTCTAAGTTTTGTTTAATAAGTTTCGAAAGATTAAAAACATATTTATAAGTACAGTAGAGCATCGATTATCCGACTTAATTGGGGACTAGGGTTGGTCGGATAACTGAAAAGTCGGATAACCGAAAAGTATAAAAAAATACATTATTAATATAGTGTATTAGGCCTAGTTTGAATAATAGCCTCCCTTTCATGGTCGAGTTAGTGCTGCCAGCTAAAACATGCAAAAATTTAACAAAAATAATATTAAAGTAGCCAAGACTTAACCAAATATTGTAGCACCACATCACTAGCAGACATTTGAATTTGCCGACTAGAACGCGGTCGGTTAACCGACAAGTCGGTTAATCGGGGGTCGGATAATCGATGCTCTGCTGTAAATCGATTTTTATATCATATTCAAAAAGTAAATTCATGCTTGATTTGATCGAACTATAATTATTTACTTATGGCGAATTTTAAAATAAATAATATTCTATATTGAGTAAAACGGAATTTGTAAGTAATTGAAGCTTATAATTTAATTCGTTACCAGCAATTATTTATCGTGACATTGTCACAATTCCGGGCTGCGATTTTTAATTATATTTTTAATTTGTTTCATTTAAAATATGTGCTCTCCGCCTCAAATTACTAATTGCTTGCCCCTGTACATCACACTTTTCCTTTAACAATATAGTCGTGCCAGTCATCAAGCACTTTTCGGTTGAAAATGTTTGAATTGAAATAACGTGACTTTCGATTTGATCAGAAGTTCATGTTAATCGAAGCTTTCCTTTTCTGTTCTCGAATTTTATCTGTCTATCTCCGTTCTCGAGATTAAGGAAACATAGACAGCAACAGTGGAAATTTATGTCTGTCATTTTAAAATTGCAACCCAATGACGAATCATAATTGTAATAATTTTAAAGCTTATTTGTCTTATTTATAACCGCTTAAACTATTAAAAGATTTGTCTCCACTTTTAAATTCCATTAATTTTTCTTTGAGGGTTTATTCACAGATTCTCATTGTATAGTAATTATATAATTAAATACATAATTTGACATACACAATAGTTATTCATCACGTATGCTAATTGTAAGATGCAATTATACCGTTTAGTGTATTCAAGAATTATATTGTTTACCACATTTATGGAAATAAATGTAAGTGTCGTATTATATCATTTAAACTCATGATTAAATAATAGTTTATAATACATTTTCGAATTATTTATCAAATTAGCAACTTGATAGTTTATGTATAAAATAAAAATAGGAATCTCATTTACCGTTTTGCTGATCCACATCTTTGTGGATTCTCTTTTGAAAAGGTAGACCTATAATTTATTTTCACTTATCATTTATTGAAAAAAAACAGGATTCTCTTATTTCTAAATTTAAATATTCAAAGAAAACAAAGTTTTATTCAGAAATTTCACTAAGTGTGAAGGGAGTGAGGAATATCCAAATCTTCACTTCCTTCACACTTGGAGCTCACACTCCAAATTGGCTTTTTGATGCAGCATATATTAATGTTTAATATGTAAAACTATCACTCTGAGTATTAATGGTTGACTATGATCTAGTTTTTTTAACTCTTTCCGCTCTGTGGGCACTAAGAGGGCCTCTTTTTAGCAAGCCCATTATGGATTTGGCCAGGCTCACAATGGGCGGCGAGAGATGGACTACCCTCCGAAAAATTCCTCGGGATTTTTCGACCCAGTCCGGATTCAATCCCAGGTTCCCCAGAGCGATAGGCTGGCTACCACTTTAACCGCTCGGCCATCCGGCCATACTTTGATCTATTAGAAGCATGAGGCAAATTTATATAAACATATACATAAACACACACACACTCTTAATGACCACGATAAGGACTTTTGACATTTGCTGGTGATAGACCTAGCGAGCAACCGAGGAAAAGATGAAGAGATCAGGTGAGATGAGGAAGAATATTGGAGGACTAGAAGAAAGATGGAGAGATATTGAGGAACACGTGATGTGAAGCAATAAGAAGTACTCGCTAGACCCGATAACACTTGAAGCAAGGGATAAAATTAATTGATTGACTGATTTTACGAAAATTTTTTAGAGAATTCAATATTATACCCAAAATATTCGACATTCGTTGTTAAATAATTGTTTAAAATATTTAAAGTTTTCTTTAACGTTTAAGATATTTTCGTCATGTTTTAGTATCTGACGTAAGTAAGCGTGAGATTATAAATAAAACAAGAAGAAAATATCGAATACTTAACTTTTTTTATTAATTCATTTATTTTTAATAAATTACAGAATATTTACTTTCTTTTATTGAAATCATGTCTTTATTTTTAATGTCTGTTTCTATTTCACAATGAAGTGATGATTTAAGTCCTCAGACTATATAGATACTATTTAACAATTTATAATTTGTATATTTGATATTTAATATGTAACAAATAATAAAAGGTAAAAATATTTTTTATTTATAAATATCCGAAAAAATATAAAATTTTCTTTAAAATATTTTGACTACAGATTTTTTTATATTTTTACAAAATGATTTTATATATTAAGAATGACACGTGTTTCTAAAAACATTAAAAGTATTAGACATTTAAGTGTAATTCTTTGTCTTCCATTTTGTCTTCCATTTTGAATGGATAATAATAAGGAATGAGAAAATAATACGTACACGTAAATAGTTAAACTGATCAATACACGATCTACCAATTTAGTATCGTAGTGATCACTGTTTTCGTTTTAACTTCATTTCTTTAGCCTCGGCCGAACAATCTTACAAGGGTCTTTCCAAAAATGAAACTGATGCACGAGGTAGCCCGATGTTTAATATGGAACTGGAGGAATTGCGATATACAGAAACTAACGAAAGTTTCCTAAAATAATAACACTACAGTAATGTGTTGAACACACGATTTTATATTGTGTGTTCAACACAGTATTTTTTTTTATTGCACTAATAAAATTTCACAAAAGATTTTTTCGTCTCCGTTACTCTACTAAGAGTGATTTCGGCTGCATTTTATAACACTGCGACTAGAATAAAACGTGGAGACAGTTTTTATAGAGAAAATATATCATGAGCTCGCCAACAAAAAGTATTTATAAACAAACTTTTCGTGTTTCGAATATATAATATGATTTTTTAAACATAAATATTTTCGTTCGCACGAGGTCTATAGATTTATAAATACAGTGGGTGATCGGTTAACGAACAGATCGGTTAACGAACAAATCGGATAACGAACACTTTCGCAAAAGATTTTTATGATTGGATAACGAACACTTCACAGAACAAACATAAAAAGAAGAAATGGAAATAGCAAATACCGATCGATTTTCCCTTGTCTTCAGGTAACAATTCGAAACTTTACGGAGCGCGGGAGACGTCGACATCGACGCTCAATCCGATATATACTTATCAGATTGTATTCCTCAAACTTTGAAATACTCCCTTGTAATTCCACCTTTTATTATTCTGACAGAAACAATTCTTATATAGTATTCGCGAGACTGTCGGGCGGGCTCTCGTTAAGTTTTGCGTCGGTTTTTATTTTCGAAAGGTAAGAGTGGGCAGAAGATGTCTGATGTTGCTGGGCAGTATGACTTGAACAAATCTACAGTAGGGCGCAGTTCAATCTTATCTAAGAAAGGTACAGTATAATCAAGAAGATTCAAGCAGCTAAAGGAAAAACAAAAATCACATCTGAGAAATAAGGAACATTGAAGAGCTCATAGTGGAACCTTAAACGGATCTGACAACAGAAGAACGCAGAGAACTCTTGAATGAAGAACACCAAGAAACTCGGCAAGATGTGTCTTCTGAAAAAGAGGATTAATGCCGATATCTGCTATTAATTAAAGATCTTTTGAAGAAGTGGTGGATGTCAGATCAACGGTCTTAAAATGGCTTACAAACCAGGTTGAGGTTAATAGGCTTGGGGATCTCTACAATTACAATGCTATTAATTACAGTGGTGCCTCGTATAACGTACGCCTCGAATAACGGACGCTGCGAACAACGGACTTTCTGTTTGGCCGTTACGTGACTCGAGCAACGGACTGGCTGCGAACAATGGACTTTCAGTGTTGCCGTTCCTAGTACATTTGTACTTTTCTGGTACATTTTGCGTTTTCGAGAGCATTGAAAGTACACTTAGATTTTTAGTACATTTTGAGTACATTATAATATTTTAGTACCATTTATGGTACAAAATAATATTTCATGCCTTAATTAACGAAAGAATCCGAAAAAATTAGTTCAATAAAGTCTCACTAGTGTCACTACTTGTTAATTTGAATTATCCAATCACAACATACACATGGCTTATGTCGGTGACGTCAACAACATAGATAGTGTCACGTGATCCAAACAATTCAAATCCGTCAAACAAAAATAATGGACAGGTAAGGAAATCAACGATTTTAAACTTTTGTCGTCAATAATATCAAAATAGCCGTTAAGTCAGAGTCGAATTATTATAGAAAATAGTTTTGAAATTGTACGAGTATAAATAATATAAATACTTTTATATTATTTTCTACCATTATAATTTAATTCTTAAATTATGAACTTCAGTTTTAGTAATTTTGGTAGAAGAAATAACGGTTAAATTTCAGATACGTATACTGTTATGGCTGCCCTTCCGGAATCTCGATAGTATTTGCGATTAGAAATGCAAATTTTTAATTTTCTCGGGCCCGAGGACCCACGTTCTAACCTAACCTAACCTATTCTAATAAATTACTAATAATTTGTTAATTTATTAGAATAGGTTAGGTTAGGTTTGAACGTAGGTCCCCACTGTGCGGCCATGACAGTATACATATCTGAAATTTAACCGAATTAACTTTTGTTAATTTGAATCTGTCCACGCATATTTAGTTTATAATTTTTTTATCCATCACTATTGTATTTTTAAAAAATTAGCTTTAATGCTTGTGTTAAAAAAACCATACAACATATTTTCATTAAAAAATTTTATGAAATATTTTATTTTATATTTAAATATTAGCCTTTTCAAGTCACACCTTGATTATATTTGTATTTCAATAACAGAGCATTTGATTTCGATCTCACGAAGATTTAAAGAATTTCGATCATTAAAAAACTGTTAAAAAAGCACTCATATTAATGCTTTTTAAATTTTTTTTAAAAATATTTGTGAGCAAATATATCGATTTGCTTTTTATTTATGTTTTCACGTACATTAAATAATTTCCGACTAAACATTATTACAATATAGTGCAATGTTTTGTCTAATTTCTAATTTAGATACATCAAGCGCAACCAAAAAATAGGCTACATTGGTGCAGCACAGAAGAACTTACATCCAATAACCGTTAAGCCTACTCAAATTCCCGTTAATCCTGCAGTGCTTTCTTCGAACAATGTTTCTGCAACTGCTGTTTCCGCCATTTCCACAAATATGAGGGATATAACTTCAGCTTCTAAAAGTACTAGTTCTCCAGTTAAGAAACGCAGGCACATTGAGAAATCAACATTATCTAAATCGTTAACTCAGGAAATGACTAATTTGTATTCTTCTGAATCGGAAGTTGAAGAAGCTGAATTAGACTCATCTTGTATTGAATCTGGTAGTGAAAACGAAGCAGGATCGAATGGTGGTGTTGTGAAAAAGGATGATAAATCTGAGAAGAAAGGAAAAAATTATCCTCAAAATTTTTGTGACAAGTGGCTACAAATGGGAGAATTTAAGACTTGGCTAAGACGATCTACAGTATACCCAAATAAAGCATTTTGTGCAGTATGCCAAAAAACCATATCTGGAAATGTTTGTCACCTTCGACGACATGCCACCAATACAAAACACAAACAAGCAATGAAGAGCCTTGAAACAGTAAAATCAGGAGGCCTACTAGAAGCTTTTCAAAGAAAATCAAACCAACAAGAAAAATTAGAAGCTGAGCTGAAATTAGCTATGTTTTGTGTAGAGCATAATCTTCCAATAAAGATTATGGATCACCTTCCTAAACTTATCCAGTCCGTATGCCATGATTCAAATATTGCCAAAGACCTAAAAGTAGCCCGAACGAAAACAACAGAACTCATTAAAGAAAAATTATCTGCGAAAAGCTGCGAAGAAATGACTTCAGTGTTACAAAATGTGAAATTTTCCTTAATTATTGATGAAACGACTGATATCTCCTCCACCAAATGCTTGGCAGTGATTGCTAGGTATTTTGATAACTCTTCTGGAAAAGCAAGGGATCGCTTTATGGGACTGTTGCAAGTTCAGCAAGCAACTGCTGAAGCTATCTATCATTCAATGATGGAACTTTTGATAAATTTAAATATTCCTGCACAAAATATGATTGGATTTGGTGCGGATAATGCCTCTGTGATGATGGGTGAATCTGGTGGTGTGAAAGCGTTAATTAAAAAGGACAATCCGAATATTTTTGTTCTTGGATGTGTATGCCATTCTTTTAGCTTATGTGTGTCGCAGGCTTGCAACAAACTTCCACGGACAATTGAAGACTTGGTTAGAAATATATATGCTTACTTTGCTCATAGCTCCAAGAGGATCAATGAACTTAGTGAATTTCAAAAATTTGTAGATGGCCAACCACATCGATTGTTACGTTTATCTCAGACAAGATGGCTATCCTGGCAGGCAGTAGTCAATAGAACCTTAGAACAATGGAATGCACTCACTCTTTATTTTACAGCAGCTGCTGTGGAAGATAACATACATACAGCACAGTTGTTACTGAAAGATTTACAGAATCCCTTTAATAAGTTGTATTTACATTTTTTATCTTACATTTTGGAACTCATCAACAAAATGAACCTTAATTTTCAAAGCGAGAGGCCACGTATTACATCACTTCTGCCAAACATATCTTCTCTGTTTAAAACAATTTTGCACAACTATCTGAAAAAAGATTATGTGGATTCAATACCGCTGAACAAGATAGACACTCAAAATTCACGACATTTTCAACGAATAGAAACAATATATCTTGGTGCAATGTGCGAAGTTCAGATTGCAAAGAATAAATTCCCTGAAAAAGACATGAAGCTATTTCTCTCAAGCATTCAGTCTTTCTATATTGTTTTAAGTGCAGAAATTAAAAAGAAATTTCCTTTTGATGATTTGATCTTGCAGGAAATAACAAAGTTGGAGCCAAAAATTGCTTTGTCTGGAAATGTTAGGTCAGTTGTAAACCTGGTAACACATTTTCCTAATATTGTGCCTGAACATGAGTATGAAGAGCTGAACACAGAATGGCAACTGCTGCCTGAAATTCGTGATAAGTTAACCAGTTGTGCAGTTGAAAACCTAGAAACTTTCTGGTATGAAGTAAATAAAATTAAAGATGACAATGGCGACGTGATGTTTCCAATACTTGGAAAGCTTTCAACAAGTTTGTTGAGTCTTCCCCACTCTAGTGCTTGTGTGGAAAGAGTCTTCTCACAACTTAATTTAATTAAGACAAAGATTCGCAATAGACTTCAGGTTGACACTTGTAATGCTTTTCTGCTATCAAAAGAGTTATTAAAAACCCAAAACCGAAAATGTTACGATTGGATCCCAGAACTTAAAGAAACTCACCCAATAGCTATCCACGATACCGAAACAGAAGAGAATGAAGATGTAGACGACATAATACATCTGTTCAACTTGTAAGATAAGATTTGCAATTTTTTATACTTGTAGAATTGATTTTGCTAATTTTATTAAAGAAAGTTTTGTCTTACTATTCTTTTATTTAATTTAATGAAGTGCCTATGTGGCAGATTGAAAGTATACATATATATATTTTTTCATGAATACTTTGTTTACGTGCCTATATATAACCTATATATATATATATATTCACTTAAAGTATTTATGAATATGAATTTGAAATAAGCACAAAAACTTAGTATGATGGTATATTAATATCAAAAGCAACCAACCATAGAAATAGTACATTTTGAAGGAAAATAGTACATTTTTTGAAGGAGATTCAGTACATTTTGAAATTTCAAAACGGCAACACTGTGGACTTTCCACATAATTGATGACTGCTCCATGGGTGCGTTCTTTAATAGCGGTCGCTCTGCGTCTCTGCTACTACGGGACTGCGCTGCTGTTTGTAGGCATTTAGGAATGACGGTGAAAGAAAGAAAGATGGTGGCACCCGCACTATCGATATTATCGTGATGGAGGAATCTATAATTCTAAAATATGAGCTTTTAAAGGCAAAAGAAGGGCCCCAATTGTAAAATTTAACCATAAAATGGATTATTTGTTGAAAGCGCATTCAAAATAGCCACGAAAAAAATTAGAATGCGGGCTACTATTCGAAAAAAATTCGTAAAGACACATCACCGCGCGCACTAACTTGCGCTTTCACAATTTCTAAATTTTCATTCATAAAACCACATAATGGACCCGGAAACGAAACTATCTGAGCCATGGAGGACGCCATGTTGCTTTCCACAATAAACTACTGATACAAGCGGTCGTTTTTGCCGTTCGACGGCGCGCACTCCCACCGGAATTTAGGAACGCGTTCCGCAGGAATTTTTAAACGGATGTCGCTCGCGAAGAGTTACGCGGAGGAATAAAAGAACGCACCCCATGTTCATTTATTTTATGATACAGTACGGTTATTTTATGCTGCGGAACGAATTGGATGTTTTAACATGTATTTCTATGGGAAAATGCGTTTCGTATAACGGACGTTTCACTTAACGAACGTGCACCTGGAACGGATTAAGTACGTTATATGAGAGCACCACTGTACTTCTGAAAATCCTGAAGAAGAGAGAAAAGCAATCGACATTAGACAGATTCTTTAATCCCACAAACAAAAAAACATGACTAATAAAAATGCAAGACTGTGTATATATGTATTTTTTATTACTTACATATAAATAAACGTAGTAAGAAAGTATTTATTTTTTTTATTTTTTGGGGTCTCCAGAACGAATTAATCAAATTCCCATAAAAACCTATGGTAAATCGATAATCGGTTAACGAACAATTCGGATAGCGAACAAAGTCTTGGAACGGATTGTGTTCGTTAACCGATTACCCACTGTACTGCGTTTATACTGTCAATGGTGATTTATGTATCCGATTAACAACATCAATATTTCAAACAGTTTCCATAGTTTCGCTAGTTTCCATTGAATGTTTTTTATTCCAGAATAAATAATTGGTACTTAATTAAACTGCTTTATCTTCATCCACTTTTGGATTAAATTCACCGACAATAATCGCCACCTCGTATACGCTTTTCATGGAACATTTTGAAACACACAAATGCGTTAAATGCGCCATTTAATTGGTTCCATACATATTTTTTTCAAATTGTTTATAATGACTACCAAACATCCAAGAAAAACAATTCAAAGCCATGGCGTAAGTATGGGAATGTTTTGGGTATTCTGGCGTTGGTGATTTGGTTCCTTGTGATGAAATTGACAATGCTCAAGGCTATCAGGCTATTTTATACCAATATTTCCTCCTGCTGTGGCCCGCTTCGTTTGCAGAGAGCTCTTTCAACAAGACCTTTGTAAGCCTCATACTACATTACTTAGCTTTGCTAAAATTAGATTCAATTTTGGAGTGGGTTCAGATCGGGAAAACTTGTTCTACGGTTGGGTTCAGTCATGTTTATAAATGAGTCAGGATTTGTTTGGGTGTTGTGAAAACACAACACCCAAACAAATCCTGATAACACCCAAACAAAAGATCAGCGTGAAGACTTTTTCAAGAAACGTGGGTCAACATTTCACAAGAAGTTGTCATGTCTACGTCACATTGATACATAGACGCGTATGCTGCAAAAGAAGGATCCACGAACTAGTGATTGTGCGCGAGTGCAAGGTGCACGTAAATTTATTGCTTCTTTTTTTTTGATTAAATGATGTTTCCAGGTATACATCGAGATGTTTGTTACAGTGTATGTACCGATTTTTATTGTACAGCATAGTTCAAGTGGAGTATTTTGTTTAGTATAAAGTTTTTGTGAAAATTGCAAACAATTTTACTTTTCATATTTTTACTGCTTATGGGACATGAATGTGCATACATTGATATTTACTGTCATGGATAAAGCACTATCCCTTGCAATGCAATTCCCAAATACCATAAATCACATTTAGCTGCAGGAAGGATGTTTATTAAGTTAAAATAATTGCAGTTTATATATCGATTTTTAGAAATAATAATTCATTCTTCTTGTCATCCTTCAAGTATTTTGTATATTCAAATTCCATTCTCATTCTAAGAAATTCTCTAGAAGCTCTATACTACTTAATAATAGAAGGCAAACATAAAAAATGAAAGTTGCAACTACTTTCCATCATATTTGTTATCTAATGTTTATAAATGAGTCAGGAGTTTTAAAGATAAAAGTATCTTTATATTTCTATCATAAGTCTACAGCGTCATTTTCTCAAAACAAGTGATTTACTGTCTTCTTGTATCATCGATTCTCTTAATCTTTAAGTATTTCTTCGATTTCTTCTACAAGTCTGTTCGCTGAAGAAAGGAATAAGTTTAACTTATATTTCTAGAATTTTATTAAAAGTCTTGAATTGTTATTTTGATGTAAGTTGCTTCAGTATAAAATTTTTTTGTTTTAAACATACTTTTTCCCAATATCTTCCAAAGTAATTTCTCCGAGAAAAATAATTTTGTATGCATAAAATTTAATACTTTGAACAGTTTAACTTAATTTTAATTTAAAAAAAACGAAATTTATTGAAAATATTTGTTTTATTTTACTCCAAATAATTTTAATTATATTTTAAAATTTAATGTATGTTATTTAAATAACATAAATATTAATATCTCACCCGTTATGTTAATTCCATAAAATTCAGCATAAATTAGCAAAAGACAGCCTCGATTTTAGAATGAATATCTTAAATTCTTGTCATTAATTTATATGTAATTGTATGTTTAATGTTTTACATTTAAGAGAGATATCTTATATATTAAATAATGCGCATTATAATTAATTGTTTATTCAATCAGAGAGAATTCAATGGAAGAGGTTAAATCCCCATACGCAGAGGGTTTGGGAGTTTAACCTCTCCCATTGAATTCCTTCTGTTTGAATTGCCATTGTGGAAAATGCGATTCCTGTCTGCATTTAGATATACTCCTTAAAGTCTGTTTGATTTCTAATAAAGTTAAATAATTTATTTAAAAAACACAATTTCAAAAAATTACAAAAAATTGAGAGATTTTAGAATATGGAATTCCTTGAGAAAAATAAGTTATTGGTAATCAATAGAATAAAAGGTATTATAAAGCCACAAAGCTGAAATTTTGCAGAATGGATTATAGATTTCTGCTGGAATTGTTAAATCATTTTTTAATTTAAGTTTCTTCGATTAAGAGAGAGAACATATTTAACAAGAAAAATGCTTAAATCTTATATTGATTGCCGTAAAAACTCTAATCAGGTTAATTTAAAAATGATATCTTATTCACAGATGGGAGAAACGATTGTACTATCGTCTTTCAAAATTCAAAATATGTGCAAAAATTTACCACTTTTTAATAATAAAACACTTTGTAATCACAACAAATATTTTAATTATCATTTTAAATTGCTAATCATTTACATTAAAAGTACAAAATTTCTATCCATAACTCACTTCTAACACTATGTATTATATCTTGCTAATTAGAATATATTATACGCTTTCATATGGAATCTTCGCATATCTATAGGTTCAACCGATAGGAATATATAATAGAAATGACACGCGCTTCGATAAGCCATTATTTGCTGTAGCATGTATTTGTCATCTACCACGTACGTAAATTCATATAGGCATGTAATTCATGGTTTATGCGCTCTCACTCTGTCATCAATCCTCTAGAATTGAATTGATAAATGAAACTTATAAGTTATAAGTTTACGTAAACAAAATTCAAATTTTTAAGTTAATGTTATGTAAAAAATTTTCAATATTTTGCTTTAAAGAACTTCTTATATTATTTCGTATTTGCCTTCTATTATTAAGTAGTATAGAGCTTCTAGAGAATTTCTTAGAATGAGAATGGAATTTGAATATACAAAATACTTGAAGGATGACAAGAAGAATAAATTATTATTTCTTATATTATATCATCAAAGAAATTCTTATATTATATTAATATTTAAATTAACTAATATAAAAATAATAATAAGAATGTAATTTTTAATATTTTTTATCGAAAGTGAATTTATCATAAAACGAACAAATATTTATTGATCTTTACTTATTTGTACTACTAAATAGTACAAATAAACATTGATTGATTATCTGACTCCATCGGTTTTTAAGATAGTTCTTTTTACGAAGTAACTTTTGTCTTTTAAAATAATTTTATAAATATTTATTGTGGCATCGTCACAATGCCGGGCTGCAGTTTTTAATCATCTCTTTAATTTATATAACTTAAAATATATGCTCCCTACCTCAAATTAGTAGTGTCTTGCACTTGTACATCATACTTTTCCTGTTAGTAATAGAGTCGTGCCGGTCATCTATTTAACTCTTCTCGACAGAAATGGTTTGAATTGAAATAACGTGATTTTTGGTCCAAAACAAAGTTCCTATATAGTTAATCGGGGACTCCAGATCATATTATTTCCATATCTGGCCTCGTCTTTTATCTAACTAACTTCGTTCTCGAGATTACGGAAGGACAGACAAACAGGCTGTACCAGTAGAAATTTATAGGTCTACAGTTTTTTCAAAATTGTGACCAATTTAATTATGAATTATTTAATAATTTCAAGTTTTTCAAGTAACTTCTGTTTTGTTTGTTGTTATTATATTTAATATAACTTATTTAAAGCATCTGAACAATTAAATATACAGGGAAGAAATTGATAGAATTGCATGATAAAATGTTTTTGCAACGTTCAGAAAAAAATATTTGAATTGAAATAACGTGACTTCTAGTTTGGGATGTCAATTCGTATATGGTTAATCGGGACTCTTGTCTCTAATCTTTCCAGCTTTCCATATTTGGTCTCTACTTTCACCTATCTAACTCTGTTCTCGAGATTAAGGAAGGACAGACAGACAGAAGAATGGATGTCAGTGGGAGTTTATAGGTCTGCAATTTTTGAAAATTGCAACCCAATTAATGTTAAGTTACTGTTTATAAACTAGATAGTTCCCCACCATGCTTGACTGGAAACTACATAGTTAATAGTCTGGCCTTTTGTCCCAGTCAAGTCGGTTGGAGCTCACTTATTACCGACAAAATGTTACTATAACATGAGGAAAAGAATAAAATGTATTACTCTTATTCTTTTAGATGTGAAATTTACTTGATCAATTATCCTTTGTTTTTTCTTCTGCATTTTCCTAGACAATCAATATACCACGCTTCTAAATAAAAAAAATCCAGTAACGAGTTGCGTTACTTTCCCGGGCAACATTTAAAATTGCTTGTGGTGCCAACTGTTATGATATTTTATTTTAAAAACTTTTTATATTATTAACTAGCAGGTAGGCTCGGCGTTGCTCGGGCAAAAGTAACGATAGCGAAGATTAAGATTATTACATTATAGTCACAAAAAAAGAGTAATTTCATCAACGAACTAAATTTTTCTAAAGAAAAGTCGAATTTGAAAATCGAATGTTCTAATATTGTTCGATTTTTACGACGTGTTCTGATTATATCCTTCAATTTTCATCCAATGTTCTAAAGAAGAAAGGTCGAGAAAAACCGAACTAATCTGTTTAAATTTGAAAATCGAATATGTTCCAACATATTACTCTTTTTCTTTTTTATTTTTTTCCAACGCCCGTAAATCTTGCACGTCGCTTTCTCTTGTTCTCCATTGTTACTTAACACTTTGGTACTTAAATCTGGTACCCTAACTGTGCACCAAATTTCAACTTTCAACTCCTAACCGTTTTAGCGAATATTAAGATTATTACGTTATAGTCAACCTTACCCGTTTTCACAGAATGCAAGAATTGGGTCCTTCCTGTTTCCAGACTAATTACAGAATTTTTAGATGGGTCTAAAATTATGTTCGATTTCCCGCAAAAACGAAAAAAAAACTACATCTGCGTCTTGCACGTCGCTTTCTCTTAACACTTCTGTGGATGCCGGGAGGTGGACGGAGTCGCACCTCCTTTTCTTCGGCTAACAGGTCGGTGAGACCTGCCCACGTCAAGTTGGCGGCTCGGTTTTGTTACGCGTCACGCGTTACGCGAGTGAGAGTGCGGAAGAGGATGGGTCCGACGGTAGAGCTGCAGCGATACTCGAATAAAAGACATTAACAACGTATAATAACAACAACAACAACAACAATTTATTAGGCCTAAAGCTACAGTTACAATAGGTGCGAGCTGCCGTTTAGCCACGCGGAGGGAGAGTTTACACAACTTTTGGGAGACATACCTCGTGGTCCGAATCGGTCTTGAGATATCCTCGGGTATCCTTTCGTGAGACGTCGGGACGCGCACACACTATCCAATGGACACTACGTAACCGACCCCTTTTTCCTCTCTCGTCGCCCTTTTATCGTCTCGGTCACGTTGCTCGGTTTCACCAATCAGCATTATTCGAATGTTGTTCCTCATGATTCATGTTTTCTCCGTGGGAACCAAACAATAAAATATTTTATTATTAGCGTTTTGGTTCCGGCGGGTTCGAATTTTCACACTTCCATTGTTACGTAACACTTCCATTGTTGATGGAAGTATTAAGACTTAATCCTGTCCCTCTCCCCCGTGGAGAGGAATTTCGAAAAATCCCTTCTTAGTGTGCGTTCTCGTGACGTACCCTAACTGCGTTCCAAATTTTAACTTTCAACTCCTAACCGTTTGGGCTCTGCGCTGATTATTATTATTATTATTATCAACTCGTCTCGATTATATATATAGATTATTATTAAATGGCAAAAAGCTTAATTTTGAGGGTAGAGATATGTTTTTTATAAAAAAAAATGTAAATGCTAATAACGAGCAAAATCTTCATTAAGTCCAACCCCACTCGAAATATGACATTTGACCCCCTTCTATCTCCCCATCCCTTGACCTTTAACGACCAAAATTTAATAGCATCAATTCCTTTAATATATAAACCTCCCTGAAAATTTTCATAAATTTTCGTCAAAAGACACAGGAATTATTAAGCTTCAAAGTGTATGAATAAAATCGTTTCCCATACACACACACACACACACACACACACACATACAGAAATAAACACCCTAAATTTATTTATATTTCTCGACGTTTAAGGTCCCGACTCCAAAAATCTTGAGTCGTCACTTCTTTCCCATTGCCATACTTTTTCCGTTATATATAACCAATGACATATAACTACTAGACCCCATACCGGGTCGCCATCTTTGAAACGAATTGAACTTGAGTCCGCCATGACACTTAAAGGCAGAAAGCTACGCACCTGCAGGAAATACTTAATACAGAGACGATTGGTTTCTAGAGTTTTGTAAATCGAGGATTGCCTGCAATGGATAATATGCAACCGTTTATAGGGGCCGTTCCATACGTTCCATAAATGACGTCCACACTGGAAGGAAGAAGGGGAGTTAAAACAAGTCGGAGAGGAGGTGAGCTTCAGTGGAATTCCGTATAGTTCATTAAAATTTATACAGTTTATACAATTTATTATATTTATTTCAAAATTTCTTGTATATTTCATTTCTACTTATGGTATAAAGTGATAAAGGTTTAAGGAGGGTCGAGTATTTTTGAACGATCGAAGAAAGGAGGGAGTTACAGAAACTTGGAAAAACTGGGACACTAGGGGAAGAGACTGGGACACAAATTTTTACTCTCCCTCGAGTAAAAATTTAAAAAAAAAATGTGAAGATAATTTGTGGGCAGCCCCATATGAATATTTTCAAATGCTGTAATCCATTAATAAACGTAATTTGTTGACTTTTAAAATAAACATTTTTGGTTTAGATTTGTCTAACAGAAACACCACGATGATCCTAATTATCTGATGTGGTGGATGGTGGATCAGGCATTTCAGCTACATCTTGCTGTTGCACACTTTGCTCATCACAGGTATCACCATTTATGGTGACCAAAGATGTTCGATTTAGTGGACTTCGTGGCATTACTGGCTGTCTCTGTAGAAGCTGAGGAAAATTAAACTTTGAAAGAACCGATGTTTCATGCAAATAGGCGTATCCGTTGTGTATAGTAATTCAGGTTCAAAATGCTGACTGCAAAGAACACTACTATTGCTTGGTTTCCATTTGTCAAATACATAAATAAAAAAATAATCAACATAGGATAATAACGGATTTCTGAAGGAAGTTCAATATTTTTCCAGAAAAATTTCTTCAGAAGGAGTTACGAGATTTTGATTGCCAACTGAGGATACAGTATCAGAGCAACTTACCGGTGACGTGATACCGGATCCGATTTTTTTTTATACGTTGCCGTACAATTAACTGCACGGCAACTCAGTGACATTCCTGTTTTGCTCCTGCGACAATTTCCGCACACTTGAATCTAAATAGATAACAATTACGCCAGAAATATCTACATTAAGTTGTCAAACAACAATCTTTCCAAAGCATATGTACTTTTTGCCATAGAATGTTATGGCGACGTCTACTTTCTTTGGCTTCAGACGGCGGCGCTAGTTTCTACGTTAACTTTTATCCGATTCGGAGTCTGGTAGTTATACGTCATTGTATATAACAGCTGGGAAAGTAAACTGTTAATTCCGAATGGTATGAACTAGCTCAATCTGGTCAACAATTCGACTTTGGAATTTGTAATAATAAAATTAATAAAGTTAATAAATAATTTTAGATGTTACTATTAATATTAGTAATAACAACAACTTAACGGTAAAAATAATTATAAATATTCAATATAACAGTGCGTAATAAGATGGCGCCATCTGTAGAGAGAGAAAGACAATAAACCAACCCAAAAACAATACACTACTTTATTTTACTTACTGTTCGTTATTTTTTATCTAAAAAAACAAAATTATATTAAAATAGCGGATCTATTGATATTTTTTTGGCTCAATTTTAAAGCTTTTCTAAGATTTTTTTTTTAAAATTCGTTTACGGATTTTTTTAGTTTATTGCTTTTTTTAAACAGAGTATAAGTCAAATTAATTGGGCTTGGGGAGGTATTGGGGAGAAATTAAGGTAGATCAGTAACCAGTAACTTATTGCATTTTAGAGAAAGGTTTACTAAAAAATATCTATAATCTATACATAAACATAGATAAAAGTAATGGAATGCAATTTTTTAATCGATAAACGTCTGATCTTCGTATTGCAGAATCAATTTTCTGGAGTTTACTTTTAAAATTAATTGAATTAGGTAAAGTATTTCTCGTTGTACACAGTCATTATCAGTTTGAAGATTGTGTTGATGTTTATAAGCTTATGGCTAGTAAGTGCGCGAATGTGACTTAATGGAAGGGAATATAGTTATGAATAAAAAAATAAATAAAAATAAGTGATATAAAGTAAGAATGGAAAACGTGTAATGTAGAAATATAGCAAAAGTTAACTAAATTAATTTTGAATGAGGCTGTAATAAGCAAAATTTGCAATACATCAATGAAAAAAATACGCAAAAAGAAAATTAAACAGTGATGAAAGTAAAATAAAAAAAAATTAATATTAAATAAAATATATAAATAGAAATATTGAAAAGATAGAAATTATAACTTGTTTGCTTATTAAGGTTTGGTGTGTAAAACTTAATGATCTGCAAAGTTTCGAGCTGACGTCACTATTTGCAGATATCCGCAAGGAATTCATTTCGGGTGCGTAAAAGTGCAAAGTTAAACTGGTAAATTTGGTATCATTAACAAACGCTGTTCTGTTAAATCGTTAATAGTCCCAGTGTTCTGACAATTGAACTAATAATAATAAGACTCCAGATAACAACATTCACTTAGAAGAGATGTTTCCGTTTATGATAAACTTCACACGCAAGAGAAAAAAAAAATGTAACAAAAATTTACGAATTTGAACAGAAGCAGAAACATTAATAAATTTTAAAACCAATGTGCAGGAAAACGTTAACCACATGAGAATATGGTTTAATTCATTTTTTAGGATAAATTTCTATTACTCGTATGATTGTCGGTGTTCTATGATGTCACATGACTAATATTAATGCTTTTCTTAAGTTTATTTTTGAGTGGTTGTGGTCAAACATCATGCTAGGAGGAAGTGAACTAGGAGGAGAAAAGAAATCCAGAATATTTATTATTGAGCTGGTGCTGATTACTGAAATAAGCTAATAAGTCGAAAACAGCAATTCATCATGTTTTGGAAAAATAAAAAGAAAAATTATGTACAGAACACAAGAGATTTGGTCGAAAAAAATCACTGTCCTCGCATGATTATTAACATGTTTTTGGTCTGGCAACTCAACAGAACATGTTCACAAGAGAGATTTTACGTGAAATTGGGGCAAAAGTTTCACATGTAATTGTTTGGAAAATATTAAGGAAAAACGAATGCAAGTTACCTAAAATTAAAGGATAAATTCAAATTGACTGAGGCACATAAACAAGCAAGATTAGAGTAGGCCAACAAGTATATATCCTGGACCAAAGAGTGGAACAATGTGGTGTTTTCAGACGAAAAAGACGAAAAGGTTTAATTTTGATGGCTAGATGTGAATAATGCTTATTGGCATGATTTGCGTAAAGCACTTGGAATTTTTAGTAGACAAATGGGTGGAGGCTCTGCCATGGTTTGGGGAGCATTCTATTATGGTGCAAAACTCGTTTTTGTTAAAGTTAGCATTAAATTAAAATCTGAAAATTTTCAGGTGTTATTGGAAAAACATTTTCTCCCAATTAGATCACGATTTAGAGGGAAAAAATGGTACTACCAATAAGACAATGCTTCCTACCATAACTCAAAGACAACTCAATATTGGCTTGAGCCTTAAGGCAAAGAAATTTATGTTTTACCTCGGCCGTCAAGAAGTCCTGACTTAAATCCCTTTGAAAACTTATGGGGAATTTTAAGTCAAAAATATACGCAAACAATCGCCAATTTTGAAATGTTCAAGAACTTGAATGTGAAATTATGTGCCAATAGAATAATATTGACAACGACCTACTGAAAAATTGATATAATTAATGCCAAACGGGCTATTTAAAGTGATAGGAAGAAATGGAGCAACAATCAACTATTAGTCAACAAAAAAGTTATTTCTTAATATTCGTTTTCATGGTGGTCTTATAATTTATTAACAGTGAAAATTTGACTTTTGAGAAACTAATAACTAAAACCTAATAATATTGTTGAACTAATCTTTCAAATATTTATTGTAGTTACTTTGTTTAGAATAATAATTGACCATTAATCATGTTTCTAAACACTGTAAATCGGCGAATTGTTTGACTGGATCTATTATTCATGACATCACCAATGAGTATATCGGCTTTCTTCTGTAGAAGAGCCAATTTTAAATAATCATCACTGCAAAGAATACTGAACTGTACTAAATATATATTATATTGAAAAAATAAATAAATATTTTTTCTCCCCTCAAAACTCGTTTTCTGAAAAGTGATCATTATTACGTTTTCACCTTAAAGAATGAATACTCGATCCAAGAAGACACAGTCTGTTCAAAAAACATTTTTGAATCCACCATTTATTTCTTCTACGTGTTCCAGAACACGTAAAATTTTTTAAACACAAAAACTTTTTAAAAATTTTTTTTAAAAAATAAAAAAAATTTAAAAATTTTTTTAATTTAAAGTTAATTCGTCACCAGAGGGACACTATAGAAATCTACATTAAACAGCGCTCTTCAAGTAGATATAAAAGTCTTGAAGTCTCCTACTGGATAGGTTAAAAAACTGAAGATGTCTGTAAAATCCGCCAATGCCAACCAGTGGCTGAGTGGTCTCCGTTGCCGCTCGTCGGTGGTGACCAGACCCTGAACACTGGAAAGTTCGCTCCTGGGTTCGCGCCGCGACTCGGACAGGCTGGCTGCTAGCAGTTTTCCGGGTTTTCTCCTAGCCAATAACGACTGAATAGGAAGCCAGTTCCCCATAAAAGTCCTCCCGGAAGGCGCTATTTCCCGCGCGCGTTTAGGCCGTTCGATATACGGCTGGCTCTTCGGTCGCGTAGCGATCATATACATACGTCTAGTCGGAGAAAGAGCCTTATGAGCTAAAATCTCCATATCAAACACCTGTAGAAGATAAAGAAAGATCTGCCAATTTCTGAATGTTTTTAATGTGTTTTTTAAAGGAACGATTTTAACCCAGAGGCCTAGCAGCCTCAAAGGAAAGGTCCAGTCGTCAAAGGGTGTTCTGGAACACGTAAAAGAAATAAATGGCGGATTCAAAAATGTTTTTTGAACAGACTGTGTCTTCTTGGATCAATTAAGGAAAAATTGCCTAAGGATGAAATTCAACAATTAAAGAATAAATGTTACAATATTAACTACAGTTTTATTGTATTTAACACGTATTTTTCATTTACACATCTTGGGACTCTTGTTAATTTGGTTCTAATGAAATGTTGAAAAATTGCACTTTTTGTAAGAAATGGTTGTCATCCTTTGTCTTAATTATAATTTAAAATTTTTATCATAATTTGAGTCATAAAACTCTGCTTTAAACATTTTAAATATTTTACATATTTATGAAACGAAATATATACATTGTACAGGAAGAAAATGTGCTTATAAATACATAAATTTTGTGTATTCAAATCATGTTAATTCTGCAAATATGTTAATTCTTCTTTTTCCATTGTGTATTCATTTGATAATTGTATTTACCATTCCAGTAGGAAACTTTTTAAAGATAACACTTAAAATATTTTAAACACTGAAAAGAGCCAAAAAAAGAAAAGATGTTAATTAAATTTAGACAATTGTTGATACTTTAATATAATAAAAAATTAATTGGCAACGTTTATAAAATAAAATGGGCAAAGTATCCATTTTATTTTATAATTCCTTTACATTTCTAAAATTAAACGTGAAAAATCATTTTCTCCTTCACATTTTAAAATTCCTTACATCCAGGAATACTTTGCAATTTTCCACTGAAAAATCAGTAAAATTAACACTATCAATGTGGCGTTGATTTTTTTTGTTGCAAGAGTACATTTGGAATTCAACAATTTACAAGTTCCCCACGAAGAAATTGAACAAAATTACTAAAAAATCCAAAGTAGCAATAAAGTAGCAAAAAATAGTTCAATAGAATTTATTCGGAAGTGCTCTACTATCATATCCCATTAAAATACATTGCCACGAAAGAACAGAAAAAACTAGCAATTATTACCGAGTCTGACCTTCAGTTCATTCACTCATAGATGCATTTAATTACTGGTAATTTTAATGGCAATTGTAATGACTGACATGAACGCCATCAAAGTGCTACTGTAGCGAAACATAATTTTGCTAAAGATATTAGTCCTCGGGGTATTAGTGTCAATCACACTTGTTCGATGGCCGTGATAACAACAAACATCAGGTAGAGCGAGACAGTAATCTTAATTGCAGCACACAACCGATCCGATGAAATTTATCGTATGTGTTACAATTAAGAACTACAATTACAATTGTCAGTAATTAAGCGCGTTTATGCCTGAGTAAACTAATTACAGTGAAGTTATGAAGTTATTTTAAGCAGGAAGCGGCGATTTTTAGAATTTTTATTTTTATTTTTTCCATAAATCTCTTTCCCATGGACTGAAATGTGTGTCTTTGCAGAAGGCACTGAATACGGTGATTTTCTAAAATAGAAAGCAATACTAGATTCTATGTTCTACAAAAAAACATAATGTCACAATCAAATGATAAAATAGTGCTTACTTATGGATGTCTTACGGGAAAGTAAAGTTTTATAATTCTATTTTACGAAATAAAATAAATCTTAATGCCGATACTAAAATATAATTTTATTGAATCAGAATGTGATTAACTTAAACTAAGTTGAGAAAACTGGATAAAATTTTGATCTTTGATCTCTCATTTCTTTCTTCGTTCTGACAAAATAATTGTGTTAAATCTACATGAATTTAATAGATAATATAGTACATTATCACTTTCACTTGGCACATTTTGGACACAAAATATCGTCTCCATTTGTAAAAAATCCTCTTCCGGTTAGTGATACTTTACACGAGGAACACACAAAGCAATCATTATGCCAATTTCGATCTTCGAAAGTTATGAAACGTGCCCCACAAATACCTGTAATTATATTAATTTTTGTAGAATAATAATTTTATATTTATATAAATTTAATTAAAAACTAACTCGTAATTGGTGTCTTGCAAGCGGTGCACTTTTTTGCGAACAATTCTCCAAAGCATTCGGCGCAATAGGGTTCTTCATTTCTGGATGTAAATCGCTGTCCAGCCAAATACGTCTGACAGTTAGTACAGCAAAAACATTCTCTATGCCAATGTTTATTGCGAAAAGTAACACCACTAACACTAATTACTTGATTACATTTGATGCAATATATAGTGAATTTTCGTTCGTAACATGTCATACAATATATGTCATTATCTTTAGGAATGAAGTTTTTGGTGCCTATTGGGTTTGTACACACCACGCAACAAAAACAGTTTTCATGCCATTGCTTATCTTTATATTCCATCTTTTTTGTACCTATTATTAAATTTAAATTTAAAAATCGACAATTAGTACAATAAAAATGGATTTTTAATTAAAGAATTTTATACCAGCTTTAAATTTTTCACCGCATTCAACACATCTAGCCGCATAAGACACTTCGTAGCATGTTGCACAATAAACTTGGTTGGCATTGATGCCAAATGGTTTATTTATCAACGAAGTATGGCATTCATTGCACAGGAAGCACGCTTCGTGCCAATGTTTATCTTTGATGGAGAGATCCTGAAAAATATTCGTAAAAGTAATGAAAATAAACATAAAATTTGTAAAATTATTAAAAGTATATTAATAAATAAAAACAAAAACAATTTTTTCAACCTTTGAGTCTACTTCTATTGCTTTTTCACATTTTTCACAAATATTGCTGTACAGTTTTTCATAGCAGCGAATGCAGAATGGATTATCATCTCTTGGAATATATTGCTGCCCAGTTAGATTTTCATCACATTTCCAACAACAGAAATGAATCGTATGCCAATTTCTGGACATTGCTCTGATATATTCACCAGAAAAAATAAGCTGAAAATCAAAGGTAAATTCAATTTTTTCCATTATTTAATTATTCAGAAAAACAAAACATCGCTTACTTCATCACATGCTGTACATCGAGGTCTTATTTGTTCTGCATGATGACGTTCGCAGTAAATTTTATCTTCCAGAGTACAGCAAACTAAATCTACCAATAATTCTTCACATACTGAACATACGAAACAACCCGGGTGGAATAGATGCTTTTCTCCCAATTTTGAATTTACCACTGCCAAATCTGCGAGCATTATTGTCCCTCTACAGCCATAGCACTAAATATAGACAATAAATTCAAATTTAAGCAATTTAGGTCGAACAAATATTTTTGAAATCCTTACCGAAGAGTGTTCTAGAGCACTTTCCACATGAGCAATACTCATTGTACTTTTCTTGCGCTCATTAATAAAATCTAAGTAATGCTGTTGGCATTCCTTCTCTAAAAATTTACAAAAATCTGAAGCAAGATCTTGTTTAGGGTGTTGCGTAATAATCTGTTTTTCGCGATATTTTTCGCCAGGTGTCCCTAGTCGAGGTACTTTCTGAGGAGGAATCTGTGCGAAATATGTTTGGATCTGAAAATATGAAATTGAGTCTGTAACAATTTTCTTAACTTCTGCAAAATTATAATTTTGCAAGACAGTGTTTTACTTCATCTGGAGATAAACCTGATGGTACCCAAGAATATCCTTGTTCTATAGCAGACCGTTTTAATGACATTTGATCTTGTTCTTGTTGACCTTTCAGCCCAATTCTTTCTTGGACATTAACCATATATTTGTTACAGATATCGTGACATTCCCGTAAACATTTACAATTATCGCAAATATTCCTATCAGTGAAATAAAGATAATTATTAGAAATTATAATTTGACTACTGTATTATACTTTTATTTTCCCGCCTATTATAATTTTACACGGGAAAGTATTGTAATCGTCTTAAATTTTTACTTTCTTGGCTTTTATAACATAATATCGTAATCGTGTTAAACTTGACCTTCTGGGTTTTTGGAATCTCGACGATTTGAGACCCTTGAACCCAAAAAATTCAAAAAATTGGTACCCGAAATGTATATGTGTGCTGACATCTATTTCGTTTCATATCTTAGAATTGGATAAAGCTTAAGTGACGAAATTTGAAATGGAAACTTGTGTATAAGGGACAGTAATGTTATTAAATTTTAGTGGTTAAATGTCGAGAGGGTGAAATATAGAGCGGTGTCAAGCGTCATATCTCGAGTGCGGTCAGACTTAATGAAAGTTTTAATCGTTACTCGAATTTACAATATTTTTAGAAACTCTTCACTACCCTCAAAATTAAGCCTCTTTTGCCTTTTTTTTATAATAATTAATAATATAAAAATTATTTTTAATAACATTTCATGACAGATGTCGTCATATAATATTAACTTCGCGTTAATGTGTGTTAATGTCTCTTAAACATAAGTATCTTTTTCTCCGGGAAAGTTATGCAATTAGTTGCTTGTAATTATACTACCTCCATGGATGAGGCTTGAAACTCGGACATTTACTTCCGCATTTCAAACATGGTTGTCCTTCATCTACTTCTTGGATTAGTGTGTCCTGAAAAACATATGAAAATTTTTTATTTTATGCACTAATTTAAAGTGATCGTTGCCATTCTATTTTATAAGTTTATAAGTGTAAGGAATTATTATTTTTATTAAAAATTAAAATATCTTTTGTGTGAATAATATCAAAAGTATCAGATAAGAATTATAATATACAATTATTGTATTAAACTAATCCAGAGGCTCAAATATAAACACTTGTCCAAAACTTAAAGACAAAAACATTGTTAGCGATAATGAATAGAAAAAGTCAATGGACCAGTCGGCGACGATCCTGCCACGACGTTTTGAGTGCTGCATCCTAGTTCAACATCCCTACAAATTGCATAAATGTCTTTCACCTTAAGTTTTGGACACGTGTATATGCCATGCAAAAATTAGAACCTAATACATATACGTTATTTAAGGAATATGTATGAGCCTCTGATGATGAGCTTATCTGCGCAATAATTCTTAGGTTAAAATTTGAATTTATTGCAGTAAATGTTTGGTTTCAGGAGTGCGATAAATTCAAATTTTCATCAAAGAATTATTGCGCAGATAAGCTCATCATCAGAGGTTTATCAGCCCAATGTTTGGTTTGTTAATTAGCAAGTGAAAAGCAGTAAATGTTTACTTTGTTAATTAAAGAGTCTTTTATTATTTCATGAAAAATAATTATGAATTACTTACAAAATGAAAAATAAAGTATATTAAATATTTGACTGTAACTTTCAATAAATAATTCGAAATAACATTTTAAAAAATCATAACTCCATTGCATAATAATTTTTAAACTTTTTATTTTCCAGAAATAGTTTTTTGTGCCATTTATGAATTTACCCAGGCTAAAATAATGTGCCGAAGGTTAAGGAATGGAAGTTCAACACATCCTGAGTAAACAATCTGTAAAAATCTTTAAAATTATATTCTAGTTCCTCAGAAAACTAAATATTTTTACTTTCTTGGCACTTTTCATTGGGAAATCCTAGCTGTGTGCCACCGAGCTATAACTTGAGATAACACGGCTGTTTGCAGTCCTGCCATCAAAGAACATACGAGGAGCTGGATTCCCTGAACATACCGTTCTGCTGCAATGCCCCTCGCACCGTTATAAGGTGCGAAGGATGACGAACTGTCAGACGAGATAGTTCTACAGATCAGCATCCCAGTAATAAAGATAGTGGAGCCACACAATGGCAGGATTGAAGTGCTTAGGTCTTCCACGCTATAATACTGTGTTGTCCGTCCCTAAACAGAATAGTAATTTGTCTCCGAAGACTATTTTAAGAAACTCTGCTGCCATTAGCTGGCTGGCAATTGGAACACAATTGTAATCATTTACATACCTGATGTATGTAAATGTGAGACATATATGCATGCTAAGTTTGATAGTAATTCGGCAACTCTATCAGGGTGTGTAACTTTATTTCTCAGTGGGTGTAGTTTTAATAAGCGCAACATGAAGTTTTGTTATTGAGCTTACTAAATAAAATAGTTTTTAAATTTCAGTTTAATAGCTAATTAATCTCATTTGTCCTACACAATTGATAAATCGGTAAGTCTTAAAATTTTTATATGGCATTGAATGAGTAACTTACCGAAACTTTGTAGTCACTTTTCTCCATTATCTTTTATCAAAATTACGACTGTCTTAAGAGAAGTTCATATTGTCAATGATCTTTTATTACTAAAAGTATTGTTAACACATTTTGTTATTCTGCAAAATTTATTGTTTTGTATTTAATATAATATCTTATTATTGTTAAAATCAAGATCAGAAATGAAACATGTTTTACACTCTGTGGGTGTGAGTCTACGATTAGTGAATTATTTTCTATTTTTAAACAAAAATATTTATCTGCAACTGTTCTGTACTTCATTGTCTGTGTCATTCTGTCTTTGGTAGGGAGGCCCTACAGGCCTTTTTTCCTTTCCCCGTTTAGCTGTTGAACCACACTGTGTGGTTCGGTATCTTCTATACATATTTTGGCGCGCCATCCCTGCACATTCTTTCACCTAGGGATTGTATACCGGTTTACCGATTTACCGGTTAACTGATAAATTGACAAAAAATCATTCGGTAAACTTACCGGTAAATTTCAAAAATTTACCGGTAATTCGGTAAATGAAAAATCCATACTAGAAATTTTTATGTAGAAAATATTGCGTTTATAGATATTTAAAAGGGCTAAAGGGACATTGAAAATGAAAAATAAAAACAGGTAAGTGTAAGCAACAACATACCTAATTATTAATTTTATGTGAGATATTTTTGGTTTAATTTTAATTCAAACTTTCTTGAGTTTGAGAGGCGCTGTAAATCGTACAGAAAGCGCTAGTTATCTTGTGTGATTTGTGCTCTGCAGTTTTTGAGATTTTTAAAGGTGTAAAATCTTTACAATCAACGCTTTTCTTAAAGAATAAGTAAATATTTCCTTTTTTAATATTTAAATATAATAATACGTAAATATTTCACGTATTTTTTAAATTAATAGCAATTTTGAATACACCACATTATGACAGGACATTAATGCAATATTATTGTAAAATAACATTAAAATGTTTTACTTCTAACAACTGTTTAAAATAATTAAATACAAATATTTATTACAAGATTCTAATATTATGCCTTAAAATTGTGCAAAATATGTATTATTTTCTTGGATAATCTTGGATTTAGTCGAATTTATGGACCTGCGCCTGCTGAGGTATGCGCAGAATTAATAAAAAATAAATTAAAAGAATTTCAAATTTCTTTGAAAAATATTGTCTGCATAACATCGGACAGAGCTGCCGTCATGAAGAAAACGACGAAATTACTCAATAAAAACCATCAGTTATGTCTTGTACATGGATTGCAAATTGCAATCATGAAAGTTCTTTACAATATAAGCACATCAGATGTACAGGATGATGATGAATATGATGAATATAATGCTAATTTACTACTTACTACAGATTCGGATTCTGATAACTCGGACATTGAATACGATAATTTTGAAATAAACCAAGAAACTACTGGCTGTAACGAACTTACTCTACAAAATGCGGAATTAAATTTTTTAATTACAAAAATACGACAGATAGTAAGACTTTTTAGAAAATCGCCAACGAAAACTACATTACTACAAAAATATGTCAAAGAAACTATTGAAAAAGAACTTTCTTTAATTTTAGGTTGTAGAACCAGGTGGAATAGCTTACTAAAAATGCTGGAAAGATTTTTATTACTTAAAGATGCTGTCCGAAAAAGTCTAATAGATTTGAAACTAAACTTAGATTTCAATGACAGAAAAATAAAATTACTACAAATATAATCTCAAGCCTGCAACCCATTAAGTTAGCCGTTGAAACACTGCAATGAAAAGACTAATTTATATGTAGCCGATGTTACTTTGAAATTTATGTTGGATGAATTAACCTACCAAAATACATTTTTAAGCGTTGAACTTAAAAAAAGCATTAATATATAACATAAAGGAGAGAAGGACTGTTTATTCGGATATGTTACACTATTTGACAGACCCTAATTTGGTTTTGTAGGGTCAAGAAAATTATGACATTTTTAATATAAACAGTAAAGCATCAATAATCAAAAGCATTGCTGAAATACTTTCGATTATTGTTTAGAGTAGTCAGAGACACTTAAATGATCCTGATTTGGATTCCAATTCAAAATCAGATAACGAAAATATTGATACTTCTACACCTAATGTCAAATTATCAATGAAGCAGAAACTCTATGACCTTATCAAACAAAAAACAGAATGTCAAGAAGAGTCGGTTCCACAAGCAAAAAACACGAAAGATTGGAAACAAATAGTAAAAAAGAATTAGAGTACTTCCGCCAAGAAAAAGTACGGGGGAAGTATATTCAAATAGTATTTGATTATTTAATATACCATTCGTCCAACAAGTGTTAAATCAGAAAGGGTATTCTCGGGATCTAGATTATTTTGTACAAAAATTAGATAAAAAATAGGAGATAAGACTTTAAATAATTTAAGTTTCTTGAGAAGTTATTTTTTTAAAAATGGTAATCAATAAAATGGTATTAGGTACTATATATTATTTCTGTTGAATTTTTATTTTTCTGTATTATTTTATTTCTGTTTCTAAAAGTTATTATTTTAGTTTGTTTAGAATAACGCTTTAATTTTTATAATTTTTATATTCTATATTTTTGAAATAAAAAATGTCAAATGACATGACATATTTTTTTATCGCCTTAATTTTATTTTTCAGGAAAAAATTTACCGGTAATTTACCGGTAAACCGGTATTTTAATTTTCATTTTACGAATTACCGGTAAATGAAAAATTCGGTAAATTTACAATCCCTACTTTCACCATTTATGTGCTTACCCCGTGCACGGGACCCTTTGTTTATATTGTCCTTATGTTTATCAATTAACGCCCAGCATTGGCGCACTTGTAATCTTCATCCTTCCTCTTTCTCCTTCAGTCTTCTCCCCCTTCCTTTCTCCTATTCTCCCCCTACTTTCCTTCCATCCTTATCTGGCTATGCCTTTCGGTGCGGCCTGGATCTATCAACTATATATCTGCAACCGTTCTCAACCAGTAGTACCACTGGGTGTACAAAATAAGGATCTGTTACTCTACAAGTCTATACACAGAAGGCTCAGGTGGTACGCCAGTGAAGAAAAAATTGAGAACTGCTGCCATAAAGAAAAATATTATTTTAAAAGTACGTTTCATTATCTTAGAACTTACTCAAAGCTTCCCAACTGAAAATCAAGTTGTGACATACCAAAATAGTTAGATTTATACTTAAATTAATAACAAGAGCATCAATTAATTAAGAATTATTTGAAGCTATTTTCGTGTCGAATAATTCCCAATTTACTTAATTAAATTAACTAAAATGCTTAGATACTTGAATTACTTAGATACGCAACTTAATGCTGTAAAGATAACGGTGAGTTGATTTTTAAAGAAGCTCTTTTGGTCCACCAGCTTCCATGTGGCTAAACCACTAAACACTGATAGGTCGTGGGTTTGCGACTCAACAACGGGCTGGTCGCGTGGACTTTTCCGGGTTAAATACAGGCCAGTTTCACACAAAGTCCTTCGGGAAACCCTTTCCTTTAACAACCTCGATTTAGCACCGTTTATTCACCTCTGAAATCGGCAGTAAATCGAGTGGGCGGTAAGCTCGATTACCCCAAACACAAATTCTTAAATTATGTTTATGTACAAACGAGGTTGAGATTCACAGCTTGGTAGTTACTGGATTTACTGATAACAGTGTAATTTACAATGCAAAATGGTAAATTTAGTACGTCACAAATAACGAGGACTTCTTTATTTAATACTTATCAAAAGGATTAGTTAACGAGCAGACTATTGGCACTTTAAAAAAAAGGAGCTATTTAGGAAACGTTATATCGAGGTTTTACTATATATTGAAAATAAATGTTTTAATTAAAGAAAACTAAAATAGTATCTGCTTTAATATCATATTTATTCATTAAAATTAATGTTATTATTAAACTTTTCTATAACTTTTCTGACATCTTTTTTAATATTTCATAAAAATAATAATAATAATTTACTTAAAATTTTTAGAAAATTTTTCTTAGTAATTCTGTTGTAATATAATCTAAACATTCATTAAGAAGCTCCACAATTTAGATAATTCTGATCAAAATATTTAAAAATCCAGCAACGAGTTGTGTAACTTTCCTGGCAAAAATATCTAGAATTTCGCGTGGAGAGATTTTATTATTAAAACTTTATAAATTATTAATTATTATAAAGTGGCAAAAAGGTTAATTTTGAGGGTAGAGATAAGTTTTATAAAAAAAAGAAAACAAATTTTTAATTGTTAGTAACGAGTGAAATATTTATTAAATCCGACCCTACTCGAGATAAAACATATAACACGCCTTCGATCTCACCACTCCCTTAACCTTTAACCACCAAAATTTAATAGCATCAATTCCCCTAATATACAAACATCCCAGAAAAAATTTTTACGTTTTTCAACTCGGCACCTTGAAACATCAAGAAATACAAAAAATTTTGAAGGTAATTTCTGTTTGTATGAATGTTAGTGTGTGTGTTTTTTAATTTTGTTCACCCTCTTTGACGCTTAATAACGCCTGTGCTTATTGTCGAAAAATTTCTGAAATTTTGCAGGAAGATTGTGTATTAGAGAATTGATTCTCTTAAATTTTTGTGATTAAAGGTTGAGAGGATGGGAAGATAAAGGGGGTCGTGTGTATCTCCAGTAGGGTCAGAGATAATGACGATTTTGCTTGTTATCAGCATTTATACTTTTTTATAAAACTCATCCCATCCCCTAAAAATTACCCTAAAACTTTACCCTAAAAGTTAAGCTTTTTGCCATTTTATAATAATTAAAAATATAAAAAGTTTTTAATAAAATATGCTAACAGATGGCGCCACTAAATATTGCCGAAAGTTAAGCAACTCGTTGCTGGATTTTTTTAGTTTTGTTGCTAACAAAAATGCCGACATCAAAATAAAAAATGTTCACAATTCTCCTCATTAAAAAGAAAAGTAAAATAATTATACCCAGGGGCGGTCCTAAGGCGGTACGAACACCAGGCACTGTCATAGGGGGCGCAGAAAATGCAACAATACATCGTCTGCGCAAAAAATAAAACCCAATCACCTTATTACTGCTTAACCCTACTCGCCAAAATAAATTCTATACAACAGTGAGCTGGATTGTGCGCATTTCAAAGGTATATAGGAGGGTAATCCCAAAAGTAAGTTCTCCTATTTTTTTTAAATACAAAGAAACGTTTATTTTCAATAATGTTCATATCATTTTAAAGCTTCAACATTTATCTATTTTTCTACCTAATAGCCATTGCGGTCGATGCATTTTTGTATGCGCTGTGACAATTTTTGTATGCCCATGTCATACTAGTTTGCTGACATGTCGCGTTAAACCGATTGAAATTCGCCAATTGACAGAAAGTGTATGGCGCAGTGACGTGCCGTCATTGGAAGGTGGAAGCGGCGCTTCCACCGCTTCCAATGACCTTCCCTTGTACAAAGTGCGTCTGAAAAGTTCGGTGAATGGTCCCATAGTTGAATAACTGTGCTGGTTAGGATGTCGCGCTCATGCAGACATAGCGAGAAACTTGCCAACTAGTGCCCCCTAGAGTCGAAATCACGACAGTTAAACAGAAGTGCACGTAGCAAACAATGCAACGCAGTCAGTGTAAGAAGGAGTGCCACTGCAAAATGGAGCAACGCGTGAACAATACAGCACTTCCTCGCTACACACCAGGTGACAGTTCTTCAACACTCTCCATATTCTCCAGATCTGGCACCTGCAGATTTCTTCTTGTTCCCCGCCTGAAAGGCCTACGCTTTTCCAACATTGCGCAGATCCAACAACGTGTGACAACGGTGCTTCGTGCAATACCGAAAGAAGTGTTTGCTCACAGCTTCCAGCAGCTGTACAACTAATGTCAAATGTGTGTTGTTGCTAATGGCGATTACTTTGAATGCCAGTAAAGGTATTTTGTTTGTATCTCTTGTTTCCTTTATTTTATGAGACCATTCACTGAACTTTTCAGACAAACTTTGTATTTTCTAAAATATAAATTTTCATATTTTAACGTACTGTACTTTGAATTAATTAAAATTAACATTTTATTATAATTGTAGTATGTATCTTATTACAAATTTCTATACTACCTGTGAAAAAAACGATAAGATTGCTATTGTATATTCGAATATCAGTGGCAGAAGGAATGTCGAAACCGGGTCAGCTTCCACGGCGAGAATAACTGAATGGCGTAAAGCAGTCAGAAGGCATTGGCGCATGCGCTTTACAGAGCACCAACTCAGCCGGTTTAGCTGGTGGAAGCTACACACGTGTAACGTTTCCAACGACCCTTAGCCACTGGGTAGGGAACTATCTGACTAAGTGAATTGTTTAAGAATTAAAAAGTAAAGAGTATTCAATGTTATTTTTATGTACGTTTTTTGCAAAGTTATATTTAATTATAATTTTCTTTTAATTACACTGTAATTATATTGACAGATTTTCAGACATAAAATCTTTAGAATTTTTATCACTTTTAGATGTTAATAATTTTAAGATGAAAAACGATTTTTCCAAGCGTGTTTTAATTCTTTAAATTAAGTAAATTTTATGGGAAATTTTTTGATTTATCTAAATTACGTAGTGAATCGCAATATTTATATTCGTGCCCGGACTGTATCGACAAGTAACTCTTAGACATAAAGCATATTATAATTAATGACGATCCGAACAAAGGTGTACTAAAAGATTTATATGATTTAATATCATTAATTTTTACGGTACCATCTACCAGTGGGTCTGCTGAGCACAGTTTTTCGACCACGAAGCAAATTCATACATTGGCCAGGAACACTCGGTCGGAGGAAAAAAAATGGTCGCTAGCGTTGCTTTCGATAGAAAAAGAGCTTTCAAATATGTTGATGGAATCGACGACCAGCGACTTTTATGATAAAGTAATTAACGACTTTGCGGAAAAAATCGCTGAATAGAGTTAGTTTATAAGAAATTAAAAAAACAAGTTTTTCTAGTATTGTTTGTATCATATCAATTTGTGTTATGTATGTATTATTTGTATTTTAGAACTAAAATACATAAATTGTTTATTTTTGTCATTTCCAGTATTTGTTTAAAACTTTTATGGAAATGTGAGGTTCCGGACAGGTCTGACCCGTCACGAAAGACGCGAAAAAACGGTTAATTTAGAGAAAAATTTATTAGTTTAAAAAAACATAGGTAAAAGTCGTTTGTAGTCGAACACCCATTCTTTATATCAGGTGTGGCCAAACTTTTATCCCTTACGGGCTACTTTTTCTTTAAAATATAGGGTGCGTTTACTTCTGAGCTAATTTTACTGTCAGCACGCTCAGCCTGTATACTTTCATCCGAGCGCCACGCTCATTGGCGTATACTTTAGAGCTATGTGACGTCATGTTTAGCGAAATTGGTAAGCTCGGAGTGCTAGCTAGTTCGTTGCCCTAATTCAATATGGCTGCTCCCATGAAAAAATTGCTTTCTGTACAAAAAGTAATAAAAATAGAATTATTTTTGGAAAAATAAACGGCAGAAAGTATTTTTATTGGTAAATTTCAATTATTTGTTGTATAAAACGTTTACAATGATCTTTTTTATTGTGTAAAGTTCAATAGCTTTAGATGACTTTTTTCATAAACAGATGTGAATAAAATTAAGTTCGTCTCATTGTTTATGATTAAAAGTGAAGTTTACCTTATACGCGTTTGGAATCTTCAGAAATGTTATGTTCAGAGCATTAAATAAATCGTAAAGAAATGAACAGCATTAATAATAATCCAAAACTAAATAAGTTCGTATAAAGGAGACTTTCAAAAGGTTCTCTTGTAAGTCTAAGGTGTTGTTTAAAATCGGTTGGATTATAAAAAGGTACAGTCTCTTCAATAAATGTTTCTATTTTGTTTATTTGACATTACTTTTCTTTTTTCTTCTTTTATTTCTTCTACAATTATATCCACAATAAGATCATCCTCGTCTGATTCGGAATCAAGTAGTTCTATCTGTAACGCAACATTTAAAATAGCAGCTTTGACAATATTATTTGCAGGAAACCTCCATATTTCTTGTTAGCGTTCGCATTTACTTTCGAACTGGACATGTAAGCACGAATACACATGCTAATAACGTCACTTCCGGTGTTCAGAGAGTAGCACTATTAGCTCAAAAGTAAACGCACCCATAGTCTGCGGACGACAATGAATATGGGCAAACAATTTTAGGATTTTTCATAGATATTTTAATAAATAATTAATAATGATGAATAAATAATGATAACTTTTTATTTTTTTTCGGCCTGTACTTGGTTTATTCATTCTAAAATAATAGGGTTAAATATTAATAACATTTAAAACAATAATTACTAAACTAACATACTTGCTTCTGTTCACTGTATGAATAAAAAAAAAACTAAAATCGAAAGTAAATTCAAGTGCACAAACAAGGAGTAACAAGTGGATTGAAGCCAGGGGCTGTCACGTTACTGTCTGACACATGATTTTGCGCCATTTTATGCGATTGCCATTTATATGCGCACGCGTTGCGACTACAATTAATTTAAAAGTTAACATTCATTTGCATTGTTCATCGGAATAAATACAAACAGTATGGATACGTTGCACAGACTATTATTGTAAGAATAAATTATCGAATTAAGATTTTTAAACATTAATTTAAGTGAAATCAAACTGTCCAACTTTAACTTCGCGGACTACTTTCAAAACCTTTGCGATCGACCGGTCGACCGCGGTCTACGTGTTGGCCATCCCTGCTTTATATCAAACTGCGAGGCAGAAACTATAAATCGCGGAAGGAAGTCGTCCTGTGATCCGTGGAAGATCGAATTCATCTTCGATTTCGAATTCATCTTTTCTCGCGCTCCAGGTAAGAGTCTCGTTACGCTTAGTAACCAGTGACCGACCACTCGAGAAGCGTGATTGACAGAGAATGACCAATCAAATGGACGAAATAAAGAACGGAAATTGATATAATCCCCGACAATCGAGGACACCTCGCACTCGGTTAACGTTCCGAATAACCATAACACTGTGTGTCAACGCGCAAAAAAAAAAAAAAAAGTTTCTCGTCTATAAGACCATTCTGTAACCCGTGCCACTTCGGACTTAGACAAAGTCTCCCCGTGCCTTACAGACTTGTCAACGCTAATGTCCCGGGGCCACTTTCGATCGACCATCAAAGAACCACATCGACGCCCAGAACGTACGAATGGTTGATTGTCCTAAAGCAAACTATTTTGTACATAGTGTATGTTTATTTTATGTTAAAATAAACGGTTTTTGTCAGATACTTGTCGTCTTTCTCTTCCGTCACTACGCACGTACGAATGGACCCTAGACCATTACTGACGCGCAATTAACTGATTGCCCCTGGAAGTCGGCTTCTTACAGAAACACAGCTTCCCTATCATCAAATGTCACGGCACGCCACTGCTTTTCCGCGATATCTTTTACGAAAAATGAGAATATAATCCGTTGCGAAAAAATAAGAATTACAGTATATTGTTTTATGCAAAATACTTACAGATAATGTTTATTATCAAAATTATAATGTAATTTGCTCAAGAAAATGGAATAACTTTATCAGTGCGGTCGTTCTAATTTATAAACTGATTCGCTTACACAAAGAAAATTCTTTAAAAAATTGTAATTTTTTCAAGGACATTTTACAACAAAAACGAATGCTCTATACGAAAATGAACCACCAATAAATTTGTGGAATATAATTGTTCTCCGTGGAATATAATTGTTCTCAAGGAAATGGATCAACAGAATTCGTTATACTGTATTCCTAATTAGGTTCATTCATATAACAATAGTGTAACCGTGGTCTAAAAGTTCGGTATTATATTCAAATTTCGTGTCTTGAATGCATTACATTTGTTTCAATTTTCTGTACAATTATAGCGAAATTTGGGGGAAATTAAGATAGAATAAATTAATAATCTCCGATTCTGATGCAGAGAGCGTGTAGTAAACTATCCACGCTCGAAGCAACATGCCTCTACACATTTTTGACAGACACTGTGGTCATCATTGTACAGTGGCAATTTCTGGGTCGGGATGGCATGTCGTCCACGTGATATTCTCCACCATCTCTGAACTTGTATGACCGATTGCCATACGTCGTATCTGTCAGCTATTTAGGCCTAGGCTCTATCCTGGAAAAATAGTTTACTTATAATTAATCACGTCAAAAATATAAAAACTGACATATGATATCGCAAACAACCGTATCAGAAGGGATTGTGTATATATATATATATATATATATATATTATATATATATGTGGAGAGCGGAAGCCCATGGGGCGCCATCTGCCGACGAGAGGAGACGAGACTTCAGAAGAGTAGCCAGACGGCGGTTGAAAAAAAGCGCGCGAAAGAGACGGAAGACGAAAAGAAGTCCTACATTTGTTTTTATAATAATTATAATATTTTTATGCAATTTATATTCTTTGAAATGTTTTATTATCAAAATCCTTCTTATCTTAATTAAAAATTTTTAAAGATGAAAAGAAATCCTACATATACGTTATCTTACTCTATCCATGTTTTCAAATTCAAACAGGAACTTACCAATCACTTTGTAGAGAGAAATATCAGAAACTTATCAGCTTTCAAGATACAAGTCAATATTTTAGCCAATAATGACTCCACTTGATCAATTCGACAGGGGATAATTAATAAAATGTCTGACAGAAAATGAACGGATGAGGATAACAGTGAGCACGCAAATACTGTACACGTATCTGTCCGCGACACAGCATTACTCGTAAGACAGCACTATTTAAGAAAGATTTATAAGAATCTGTCTTTTAATTTTGTAGTGTGTGTATGACCGTACGTAAACACGGTTCTTTACACAATAATATTTGTTGAGATTTGATGAAATCGTCCATTGGTCAGTTTTCTAATACAGTGTACGAACAGTAGAAAAATTTCTTGAAGAATCATAGTAAATGGCTTTTATTCACACATCTGTAAGAAGCAATTACGTATTAAATGAATCTCATACAATATATATGAACAAATGGCAGATAACATATACATTGTCATCTCGAGAGGACAAGACAAGAAGAGATTAGAGACAAGATTTTGGAGGTCACTTGACCTTACTTTAAGGCTCGGTTGGCTAAGCCTACCTATTTGTTTTTTATACTGTACTGTACGTACGTCCCATTAGAAACTATTCAGGAATTTCGGAGCAAGGATATTCAGGTCTTTTCAGTTTAAATATATGCTCTCTACCTCAAATTAGTAGTGGCATGCCCCTGTACATCATACTTAACAAGAGAGTCGTGCCGATCATCTATTAACTGCTTTCGGGTGGAGAGTTTAAATTGAAAAAAACGTGACTTCTGGTTTACATCGGAAGTTAATATATAGTTAATTGGGGTCTCCTGTCCCTAAGGTTGCCATATCTGGTCTCGGATTTCATCTAACTCCGTTCTCGAGATTAAGACAGCGGACGGACTACAGTGGAAATTTACAGGTGTACAAATTTTTCAAATTGCAGCCCCGTCAGGTCACAGGTCGACGCCAACTAACCGATTGTAATGTTTAGAATGTGAATCGGAAAAATCGAGCTTTGACTCTGACTCTTGCAGACGTGACAAAAATTTGGAAATAAATGTAGCATTCTTTTAAAAGCAAAAACCTCACGCTGTAAGTAATGAAGTATTCATTGCCTTGTACAATAATAGATTAATTTTACGCTTTGAATATGGAAATTCTCTGCAGATTAAACTCACAAATCGAGTAAATGATAATAAAATGCATCAATGTATTTGACTTGATAATTGGCATTTGTTTATTTATTCTTAATTGTTATTAACCTTTTAAGCAGCTGAACACATGTTAGTTCATTAAGTTTTCTTCATCACATGAATATTTGACATCGCTTGATCACTTATGTCATTGTTGGTTGCATTCGGTTTTCACATAAATCAGCTCAGTTCGTTTGAGTTTATGCATCTATTTCTCGTTACGAAATTACAATTTTTAAAATTAGGTTCAACAATTCTCTGTCTGAATTGAGGCAAACACTCGCATAATATCTGATTAAGCTCTGTGCTAGGTTTATACATGATATTAAAATAAAACTAATGCCTGAATATATGTTTAATATTGTAAAAAAAATAAAAATAAAAAATACCTACGTATAGGTACATTTAAATACTATTTACATGGCTACCAATTCACTTGGTAATTGACTAGTATATGTGCAATAACGACCGGCCGATATTGCACAACTAACTCTTTCCACTTAATCCCTTTTATACAAGACGTTCTAATGTCTGCACCACTGCTGGTGTGGATGCAAAGACGGCCGATTTTTACACAATTGTCGTCGGCTGACTTAATTCGGAATAGAAATACATACAGTAGTAATGACAACCCGTTTATTTACAAAAGAATTTGCACAGCGAATCTTTATCTGAAACATAATTTGAATTTTTAATGTGAAATCGTTTGAAACTCTGTTTGTGTTTCTTTTTCACACCAAATATCCGATTACTTTTAATTTTGAGACATTAATGTTCACTTTGATCAACTGTAGTCTGATGATAGGTTTCCAGACACTGGCGCTAACTCCATATGTGTGGGCCGTCGTGCAACATTTTCAAAACGTGTGTCCCTGGTCTGTCTGCAGATTTTCGCTAAACATCCTAATACACATAAAATCGGTAGAGCAATAAGTAATTTACTCATTTTAAAACTGGCAAACTGTAGATATTTCAATACATTGTACTCCTACTTAATTTGTGATGAATAACCGTAGACTGATTACCTAGCGAAGCTAGGAAGACTGGCAAGCTAATAGAACGGAAAGGTTGACTGAACCGATCATCGCCTCTTCAGGCGGACGCCGCGTGAAAACTACCGCCACGAACACGGCGCGTTAAGGAGGATGCACACATGCGGCGCGGCAAGGAAAAGCGGCAGAATGACGTCACTTTTTCTCGCCGCAGAAGTCGATTTTGTGCCGCTTTTCTCGTGCCGCAAAAGTTGGTCGAATTCTATCTTTTGCGACCGCCGCCAAGACGCGTTTCTATCAGCCAATAACAGTTCGTCTAGTAGTCACGTGAGAAAATACAACCACGTTGTGTTTTAATGGCGGAAAGTTCGTCGCGATTAACCGAGATAACAAGTATCAGAATAAAGAGGAAAGGATAATAAATTTAACTCAAATTCTACACAAATAATCATATATAATTTAATTCAAAGAACAAAACAACCGAATCTTACTCGAAATAGTATTCTTTATCGAGAGATCTTGATCGAGGAATAAGCGTATTTTGTACACCGGTTCTTTCTCGATCCAAGAAAATATCTCTAATCTAAAATCTTCTAGCTAAATAAACCAAGCCGTACAAAACAAAATTTGTAAACACGTGGATATCGGCAGTGGCGGTATCGTTCGCCATCTTGAATACTGAACACATGCGCCGAAATTTAAGCGGATTGCCGCTTGTGTGGTCACGCGGCGAAGATGCGTTTGCGACACCGCTTTTCCTTGCCGCACCGCATGTGTGCATCCGGCTTTAGAACTACGATAACGGTTCGTAAGTAACAACGACGCCGGATTTATTCATATTGTAGCTTTTTTTAAATACCGTATTTTCCGGCGTGTAAGACGACCCTCGACTTTCGAAAAGATTTTCCTGGGTTAAAAAGATTTTATAACCCAGGAAAATCTTTACTATAAAGTTTTGATGTATTTGCAGTTCTCAAGTAAACTGAAAACTTGTAAAAAAAAAAACATTTAAAGATTTTTCGACTCCCAAATTGAGGTTTTCTCCGATATTTACATACAAGTTTGTTTGTATATGGCAACGCGACAGGTGAGTATGACTTTCTATGGAAACTGGCCTCTATTTATGTGTTAAAAATGTGGGGGGAAAAAATCTAGAACACTCTAAGCGGTTTGACTCTTGGAGAGCCACGAACCCAGGAAGGCACTCCCCTTAAGGGATAGACTAGTTTACTGACAATTGACAGGGGTAAAGTTTAACCCATCTACCCGTAGGGTATGTCAACCAGATGCTGACTCGCGCCATACCTCACCCCTACGAATGATTAGGGTGCCTTCCTGGGTTGGTCAAATTACCAATGCTCAGTGGTTTCCTCCATTCTGTCACTGACAAGTGGCTATCCAGCTAATTTCTGATTTTAAATTGTTAATGAAGGGGAGAGCGCGAACGCAGTCCCCAACTACCAAAAATTACACGCTCCATCTGCCCCAGTTTGGGGTAGTGGCAGGGGTCAACTCAATCCAAGTGCAATGATCAAACCTCGCCCTGGAGGCACCGCCCTCTTGACCACGGTTAGCCTCAACGTCAGGTAAGTATGTTAAATATTTATTATCTTTCCCTTTTATCGCTCAACGCTACGGCCCAATCGCTGGTGTTTTAATACGGAAAACCATTTATTTATAAAAGCGCTTATCAAATTCTAAATCTTTCTACAAAATCCTGTCGGAAACATGTTTCTCGTATAAATTTCTTAAAAATATATCGTTTCTTTGAAAAATCGTTTTAAATTTACTCCTGAAATTTTATTAGATCACCCCCACATTACCGCGCCATCTAGTAACGATTTGTGGAAGTATTTTAATACAAGTTCTTTTTTTAAGGAACGAAACAAGTCAAACAAAATTTACTTTGTCCATAACGAGGGGTTTCATTTGCTATGTCTCTGTTTATAACCACCCACAGCAACTGATTTCAGGCGTGGGACTATAAAATTCTTTTGGCTTTTAATCAATGATCTTTCATGAAACCCTGATATATCATGTACAGATCCGATACTATAAGTAATTAAAAATAATTATTTTTACTTTTTATTTTCATAAAATAATAAAAGATTTAGGTCTGTTAACTCCCGTCTTCATTTGGCTTCTGTTGGAGGGGCACCGCCCACACCAGTCCTGCTGAGATTGCTTTGTATCTCGCTCTTAAATTAATTTTAAAAAATTTGACGATGTGCAATAAAACTGGCTGATTATCGTCTCACACTTGCTCTTTCGTGCTTTCTGAGAGTATTAATTTAAAAAGAAAGTGGAACCGGATATGAAATGTGATTTGCTCTGCATACATGAAGTCAATTAATTCAGTGGTTTCCAAACTTTGTATCTCTGCCCCCTCTTCTTCAGAAAAAAATTGTTGCGCCCCTCAATTTTCGTAACAGTCTAATTTCGTAGTGTCCTTATAATTTATTTAATGGCGTACAAAACAATATGCTTTATTAAATGAATATAGTGAATACAGAATAATTCCAATTAACAAAATAATGAATTAAGGGTACTGATGAAAATTTTGTTTAATTTGGACAGCTGGTTAAAGCCAAACTTTATAGAAAGTTAGAAACAGCGTATTCATTTGACTCATTCGGGCGATTAAGATCGGGAAAATTCAAGTGATCGATTTAGTTTTACTTTTTTAAAAAAACTTTTATCGCCCTGAGGACACTAAGAAAGTCTCTTTATAGCAAGTCTATTATGAATTCAGCCAAGCTCGCAATGGAGCTGCCTGGTGATAAAAGACAAGGAGCCAGTGGTGCACTCGGGATTTAATCGTGGGGGAGCCGCGTTGAACGGATAGGAAAATTTTTAATGCGAATTCAATAAAATTTCCATCTTACGTGACCGGTAATTCATGAGTAGTAGGCCTATAGAAATAGAAGACACGACATAATACGAATAAAAAATCAATTTTAATTAGGAAAACATTCTTTGAACACTTTCTAGAGTCTGTTTCCCTATTTTTTGGAGGGTGCCCAACTGAGACGAGCTACAAAAAATTACTTTTTAAAGTCTTTTCAATAGGAATTATCTATATATATATAAAAATGAATGTATGTCTGTGTGTGTGTATGTTTGTCCTTCATGCATTACCACACCATTTATCCGATTGCCATGAAACTTCGGGAAGTTGTTTAATACACTCCCGCGAAGGTTTGTGGCATATGTGAAGACCATCATTTCCCCCCTTTCAAAAAATATATATGGATTAAGGCTTTTATGTCCAACAGATGGCGCTAACTTCCGACGACCTAAGTTTGCTTTTCTGTGAGGCATTATGCTTTTCTGTGAGAATGGACTAAAGCCGATCATTTTCTATCTATCTATATAAATAAAATATAACGTTCGTTTGTTCCTACCGATTCCTTTGAAATTTTGACACAACGTTGCATTCGAATACGCACGTGTTTTTATATAATATACATGTCGAAATTCCCCCCACTGGAAGGAAGATGGACAGGATTATGGCTTACCGTAAAGAACTTGGCTCTATTATACTATTTTACATGCGGTTTTTTTTTTGCGTTTTTAGTTGCGTTTTATTAGGTTACGTCAACTAGAGTATATACTAAAAAGGGATTTTTCGATATTTCCTTGCGGAATAGAGGGACAGGATTAAGGCTTACTGTGAAGAACTCGGCTTTTATTATACTATTTTATTTCCGTTTTAATAGGGTACGTCAAGAGGATATACACTAAAAAGGGATTTTTCGATATTTCCCAGTGGGGAGAGAAACATAATTAAGGCTTACTGTGAAGAACTCGGCTTCTATTTATACTATTTTACATGCGGTTTTTTGCGTTTTTAATTGCGTTTTAATAGGTTATGTCAACAGAATATACACTAAAAAGGGATTTTTTGATATTTCTTGTGGGGGAGAGGGACAGGATTAAGGCTTACTGTGAAGAACTCGGCTTTTATTATATTATTTTAGATGCGTAGTTGATTGCGTTTTAATAGGGTACGTCAAGAGAATGTACACTAAGAAGGAATTTTTTGAAATTTCCCCCACGGGAGAAGTATTACAAATTTATAATAGATACATTTTGAGCCACAACAACGCGTGGCCGGGTCAGCTAGTACTTAATAAAATCAAGTCTTCTCTTTCTAAATATGACATATTTACATTACTTTCCTGATTAATTGTGTCATACAATGCATTTTATTTATTTCTTGTACAGTATTCTGTTATTTCTTTTTATTTTATTTTATTTTATTTATTATAATGATACTAAAACTCACAAAACTCCTTAAAACAATATAATCAAGATATTTCAGAAATTATCAAGAAATCGTAAATATGCTTTCTTATTTTTTTGTCTCCGATCCAAAAGTACGGTATCGTTGAACTCGCCTCGGTCCTTTCAGTTCAGATATATACTCAAATCCCGAAATTCCATAGGGAGTAATGTGACAGCCTTTGTTAAATATTTTTTATTCTGTCCTCTCTTTTATGATATAAAAGATGAGTTTATAAAAATCAACGCGTGGGTCATTTAAAAATCCTGCGTGGGTCACTGTCTGACCCGCGGGTCATAGGTTCGTCACCACTGCTATAGACTGCACGTGTCAAGTTGCGCGGGGGGCAAATGAAATAACAATAAACTTTGAAGCTTTATTTTGTAACTTAAATTAATAATTAATTAAATTAATTTAGCACGGGAAATCAGTTTCAAAGATAATTCGTTTTAAACAAATATTTATTGTATCAAATATTGAAAATCTTCATACTTAGAATTAAATGGTGTATTCCGTAAGGCTAAATGCTAAATCAAATTCACAAATGGAACTTCTTTATTACAAATAGGGAAAAAAGAAACGATACAGTAACATGTAATTTGTTGCCATAAAGCTAAAATGGAGCAGAATGAAAATCATTGCCATTGTTTAATTAAACAAAAAAATTAACACGTAGACAAATTTAAAAGCGATTTCAATTATATTTTCCATCTTATATATAACAGCCGGGATAGTAAAAATTTGTTGATAGGAAGAAGGTAAATAAATGTGATGCAACCATTAAAATAGTTTTGCTCATTTTACCTAAAATTATTCCAAGTTATATGCTAAAAAGTTACTAAAAACGAACATAAACTTAATTTTTTTAAACGAATATAAAACTGTATGATAAAGCGCCGAAAATATTAAAGATTTGAAATAAATAAATCGCAACCGCCATTAATATCCGTTGAAGTGTAAATACAGTTTATCCACTTTTTCTGATCAAATTCATGATGTTGCTTGATACAAGGTACGGAGTAAAATAAAAAGTCGTACAGAAGTGGCATTGATATTTGTGACCGTAATTCTCAGAAATGATAACTATGGTGATGGGGAACATAATGTTGGGAAACTGGCTTTTCTTCAACTGCAGCGAGAATCCACATGTATCCTTGTCACGAATAAAAGGTTCTGACTGTTGACAAATTTCTCACTGACAGGTATCGACATTTTTCAAATCGATCATTCTAAATGTAAATTTAAAGTTTCTCCATATAAAATATTAAAAATTCATTAATAAAACGAAATAATTTTTTTTCGTATAAAATTACACAATAGAATTTTTACTTTCCCTGCTGTTATATATAACAAAGGGAAAGTATAAAAATTTGTCAAAAAGGTTGCTCCAAGATTTTTACTATTCTGGACTCAGGGGACCATTATTTACTATCCTGGACTCTAAATTTGTTTCCTTTCATTTCTGCATGCTTAAGCATGGAGAAATGAAAGGGAACAAATTTAGGGTTTTTCCTGTATGTATGGATGTTAGTGTTTGTAGAAAGGCACAAATGTACACACTTTCAAGCTTACTAATTTTTGCATCTTTTGTCGAAAATTTATAAAATGTTTCAGTGAGGTTTGTCTATTAGGGGAATTGATTCTATTAAAATTTTGGTGGTTAGTAATTTAGGGAATAAGAAAAATATACAGTGGGTCGTATGCCATATCATAAGTGGGGTCAGACTTAATGAAGATTTTACTGGTTCATTAGATTTGCAATTTTTTATAAGATTCGTTCTACCCTCAAATTTAAACGTTTTACCATTTTATACTAATTAATGATATAAAACGTTTTTTTTAAATAAAATATCACAACAGATGGTGCCACACGCAGTTTTAAATGTTGCCAGGAAGTTACGAAACTTGTGGCTGGATTTGTATTATTATGTTTTCAGGCAAACACTCGAATGATATCTGATTAAGCTCTGTGCTAGGTTTATACATGATATTAAAATAAAACTAATGCCTGAATATATGTTTAATATTGTAAAAAAAATAAAAATAAAAAATACCTACGTATAGGTACATTTAAATACTATTTACATGGCTACCAATTCACTTGGTAATTGACTAGTATATGTGCAATAACGACCGGCCGATATTGCACAACTAACTCTTTCCACTTAATCCCTTTTATACAAGACGTTCTAATGTCTGCACCACTGCTGGTGTGGATGCAAAGACGGCCGATTTTTACACAATTGTCGTCGGCTGACTTAATTCGGAATAGAAATACATACAGTAGTGATGACAACCCGTTTATTTACAAAAGAATTTGCACGGCGAATCTTTATCTGAAACATAATTTGAATTTTTAATGTGAAATCGTTTGAAACTCTGTTTGTTTGTGTTTCTTTTTCACAGCAAATATCCGATTACTTTTAATTTTGAGACATTAATGTTCACTTTGATCAACTGTAGTCTGATGATAGGTTTCCAGACACTGGCGCTAACTCCATATGTGTGGGCCGTTGTGCAACATTTTCAAAACGTGCGTCCCTGGTCTTTCTGTAGATTTTCGCTAAACAGCCTAATATACATAAAATCGGTAGAACAATAAGTAATTTACTCATTTTAAAACTGGCAAATTGTAGATATTTCAATACATTGTACTCCTACTTAATTTGTGATGAATAACTGGCCGCATAAATTTGGTTGGGTTTACTTGGTTACGATTATACGACACGTGGGCGATCAGCCGAGGGAGAATGCCTCCCGAGAGGACATTTATAAGACTGGTCCCTAATTTATTTACGTGTTACAAACGTGAAGGAAACTCGGAAAAGTCCACGTGGTCATCCCGTCGTGAGCGCAAACACATGACCAAGTATAAGTGATCGGTAGTTTTATCCCCTCCGCCACTGGTGGGCCCAAAATTTTGACAAGTCGAATTTCCTCGCTCGAGATTTTTCTACAGAATTTAATGCTAAACGACTTTGACACTCTTCACTCATTAAACTCCATCAAAAGATTTTATGATTTTTGAGTGGAGCTCCACATAATTCAGAAAGTGTTTTGTCTGTGATCAGTGGCGGATTTATACACAGGCGCGCCAAGCGCGTGCCTGGAGCCTCAAAATTTAGCTCTCAAAATAAAAATAATTATTTTAATTAATTATTATTATTTTCACAATAGAAATAATTAATAATTTAGCAGTATTCCCTAAATTAAATTACACTTAATTATTTACCAAGCAATAGTGAAATCTATTATAATAATTTACAAATAAATTTTTATTATTCGTAGATTACTATATTTTTGAAATACAAATCAGTAGTAAATTTAAAATAAATAGTTTTTATATCCATGGATTACTAGATTTTTTTTTGTTTTTGACACTTTTACCAATTGAAATTCTTGTACCAATTCTTACGAATTATCTAATTTTTGTACCAATAATTTTTATAATTAATACAATCCGAACATCAGTAACCTTTTAAATATAGCCAGGCAGTTGTAATTTTATATTGGTTAATTTTCAAAGTTATTTCCTTATGTCTCACTTTTTCGGGCCACCGGTATAGTGCCTACCAGAGTAAAAACCGTGCGCGTAGAATGCATATCGTAGGGTTTAGAGGTAGTGAAAATATTTAGAGGGAGGCCTCAAAATTGAATTGCGTTCGGGCCTTTCAAGCGCTAAATCCGCCATTGTCTGTAATCGAAGTTTAAAGCAACCGAACGACCATTAATCGTGACTTTTCGTAAATATGTACAGTACATACATTTCGGCATGGCCGATGTCGTGACGGAATTTTAAAGTGCCGAAATTTTAAAATGCAATTTAGGAGCTGGGATATTCTACGTTAAAGTTCGCAATGTAACGTCTATGGACGGTTTGAAGATGTAAGATGTTTGCGAGCTACATGACAGTCGAGTTTTTGATTGCTTTCGATTTGCATTGATCTCTTCGACAATTTTTTATGTTCATCTTTACGACGGAGATTTAACATGTGCGATGGAGTGACGCAATCAATTTTTCAAAACGCGTGTGTCCTGCTGTAGCGCATGTGCCTGTCAACCGTTTGCTGGAGTTAGTCGCACATGCGGATGTTCTAAAGGTTTTCTGACGTTTTTGTCGGTTATGACGATGGACATCCCGAACATGCGGGTTTTATCCTGCTTTAGACAGAACATTAGAAGCGTATTACTACATTTGTTTTTTCATTTATAGCCGAAATAGGAAAACCTACGTCATAGAGCTCAGTTTCGTGTTCCAAAATAATACCGTTAATTTATTGTTATTTAATTAAGAATTTGATATGCAATATTTATTTTTACACCTATTTACGTAGTATTGAAGAGTTAATCGTCAGAAAGTTTTTATTAATCCTAATCTTATTAGTCATAGTTCTGCATTTTATAAATAAACGGTCTACGAACGTCCAGATGCAGTGGCATCTTTCGCTTCTCCCAACAAACGACCCTGCATACAAGAGCATGCACTAATCGTTTGTTCTTAAATTTGCAAATATCGCCGTAAGTTATTGCATTATATGAATTTTTACTTTTTCGGCTGTTATAACAGAGGGAAAGTATGGCGATCGAGCAAAAAATGTTCGCTCCCCAGATTTTTAGATTTTTGGACCAAGGACACCTTGAAATGTCAAGGAATGCAAAAAAATTCGGGGGTAACCTTTGTGTGTATGGATGTCGGTGTGTTTGTAGGGCACGAAAAGTTCTTGTTTGAAGCTTAATAACTCCTGTGCTTTTTGTCGATAATTTCTGAAATTTTGCAGGGCGGTTTGCTTGTTAGGGATATCGATGTTAATAAATTTTGGTGGTGCGGAGTTAATGGAGGGTCTCTCTAGTAGGGTCGGACTTAATGACGACTTTACTTATTAACATTTATAATTTATACTCTTTTTATAAAACTCATCCCGACCCTGAAATTAAGCTTTTTGCCATTTTATAATAGTTAAAAATATAAAAATTTTAAAAATAAAATATAACAGATGACGCCACCAAAATTTTTAATGTTGCCGGGAAATTTGAGCAATCTGTTACTGGTTAATTATCATCAATAATACCTTATTTTATTTTACTTCTAGAAATTATGCAAATTATGCAGAATCAAAACACCATAAAATATACTTAGCACATATTTATCACATAAAACTGCAAATAAAAGTTGACAGATTGAATAACTGAGCTACATTTTGTATCTAAATTGGTTACCAAAATACTCCATTTGTAACAAATGGGTGGCTTTCTGTAATTTTGCAGCTTCCAAAAAATCAATTGGCTGGTCATCTTTAAATGCGTCTTTATGATTATCAAGTATGAAGCTGCATATACTTGCTTTTGTAATTTTATAAAAATTGTAAATTGCCAGTTCTGAAATATCCTGATTATATTGTTTTAAGGAGTTTTGAGTTTTAGTATCAAGATAATAAATAAAATGAAATGAAATAACAGAATACAAGAAATAAATAAAATGCATTGTATGACAGAATTAATGAGGAAAGTAATAAAAAATATTTCATATTTAGAAAGCCAGTGTTTGATTTTATTGAAAATAATTCAATAGAAAAGACTTCAAAAAATAATTTTTTAAAATTAATATTCTAGAATTTTATTCTTATCACAGGTATGGTTCTAAAAGTTTTCAGAGGTACATTAATCATTAAATTACTGAAAAATAAATCTGTATGACCGTTGATGGCTAAGTGTAAAGATGTCATTCTGCTGACTGAATCCAGGAAGAGAATCCCAGGAACAGTGAAGACATATCAGCTCTCATTCCTCTTCACTTGGACAAAGTCATGATGGTTATGATTAAATTCCTCTTACAGCACATAGATTAGAATAAAAAAAAATCCATGCAAGAGAGAATTGAGAAAAATGTATATACATATACTGAATGGCTATAATGTTGCAGACTAAAGTGAGATGATTCCATACAGAAAAATACGTGTAAATTTTTATAAACAAATGAATCAAATATTTCATACACAGAAAGAACAATATAAATAGATCAGATGTACTGTACTTTTACTTTAACATCTGAGTTTTCTTGTATAATTACAGCTGTATAATCATAGAAATTACAAAAAGAGAGATCAATTATTATTTAACACATTCTGATTATAAATTCTTGCATATTTAAAAAACAGTATTTAAAACAGATACCCAAAAATAGCATTTTAAGTACAGTGTAATTTTGCTGAACTGCTTTTTTTGTTTTGTTGCTAAATGCTCCAGCCAAAAACAAATATACATCACAAATTATTTTTTAAAAAACATGACAAATTTGTAAAATTAATATATATTACATATTTAAACATAACTATATGTACCATATAAAATATAAAAAAATTTTTAAGTACAGTAAAACTTCTCTAACTTGAAGCTACAAGAGGTAGGAAAAACTTTGAGTTACAGATAATTCGAGTTAGAGAACAGTAGAGTAAAACATGCCAATTCTGAATAATTTGTATTTTTATCTTTCTTGCATTATATAAAGAATCTTTGATATACAGTATTTTTTTTTTTTTTTTGTTTTAAACAGCCTGTGTAACACCTTTCAGCAAACTGTTCATTGTAACTAATGGAATGAAACAGTTTTGCAGGCACACGTGGATAAAGTGAGAGGTCCTCTTGCTTTACCCAATTAGATCAATTTTCAGACAATGTTCCAGCGCAAAGCATGAGAGAATCTCTCGCTTTGGACTGGAACATCGTCTGAAAATTGATGTTGGAGGTTAGATACAACTAACTGTCTGAAAATTTCATGGAAATCCAATAATTAGGGTCACATTGGCTAGAATAAATATTAGAATTTGAGTCAGGGAAGTTGAAAGTAACATAAATCAGTTGGGGACCATGAAAAACTGACTTGGAGAAAAATTTGAGTTAAGAAATTCATGTTGGAGATGTTAAATCCCTATGCTATTCCATTGAGACCTACCAAGCGCTTCATTTCCTTCGAGTTAAAGATGTTTGAGTTAGAGAAGTTTCGTTGTATTTATTTGTCCATAGCCTTTTTGATTTGTTTCTTTATAATCCTCTAATTGAAATAACCCTGTTTACTAATGAATTTGGATTAGTAAGAGTAAACATTAATAAATTTTAAAACTTTCTGACTTACTGTTTTCTATCTATTAATAAGAGAAATAGATAATTATTTTCAAGCACTCTAAGTTAATTAATTTAAATATAAAATCAATTTAATAAGTCTTTAATTTTGTACAATATTGAGCCATTCCTGTTTAGATGTTTATAAATAATACTACTACTTGACTTAGGATATCTAAAATTCAAACCATATAATTATTGAGATTTTCGGCACTAGATTCTTCTTGGAATTAAACACTTTCAAACTGTTGAGATGATCAAATCATCCAGACATTGGAAAAGCAATGATCAGAAAGCATCAGATTAAACTTCTAATGATAAAGACAGAAAAACATATATAAAATTATAAAGCTAAAAGATATTTTAAAATGCACATAAATATTTTTTTATGAATGATAATCACAAGAGAGCTATTTATCTAATAAAAAGTAAAAAAAGATGAGTTCTTATTTTCTGAAAAGTAGGAAATTACAAAATTTCTGTTTTTCAATACTTACAATATAACCACAGGTTCTGCTAGCTTTTTAAGTAAGTAATAAATTCATATATTTATATGAAAAGTTACAGAACATAAATGTGATACTTATATGAACTATTACTATGCTAGAGGAGAAACTCTGTCTAAAGATGTAGTCAGATGGGAAAAAGTTTCTCTTCATTATTCATAATCCACTTTCATTTAAGTTAAAGAACTTTTCATTGTAAATTCAATATTTTGGAAATAAATTCACATTTGACTAGAAATATCTTAACACATTCAGCTGTTTCTATTGACCAAATATGTTATGTATGTTATGTCTACTTTGAAACATTGAAGGTTTGAATTTTGCTTCAGGACAAAACTTTTTACAAAAATAAACTGTTTATAAATTTAATTTTCACAAGCAATATTATAATGGCTCAGTGGCATGGTGTCAGTCTCACAAACTGAAGATTGAGGGTTCAAATCCCTACTGAGACTTTTTGTTAAAATCATTCTCCTCTATACTTCATATAACTTGTTTCTCATGTTAAAATATATTCAAGTTAAAGACAAGTTTCTCTAAAGTAAATATATAATTTACATCTCTTTTCCATCATCAATAATCTCATTTTTTATTCTAATTTAGGTATGAAAAATTTCACTACATGGAATTATTGTCAACCAAATAATTTTGTATATTGAACTACAAGAAATTCTGGGATGATCAGCTTGGTATTAGAAATTCATTTATTTGACTTAGAAAATTTTGAGAATGAATTGATGTTTATTTTTAAAAATCTATTATAATAAATAAATTATAATTTTTATGCTTTTTTAACATCTTTTGAAGCTTAAATTTTTCAATACTTTACACACAGGCTTAAAATTGGAAAATGCATTTTTTGTCTACTGAAAACTTCCTTTTTGAATATTAAAGTTCTAAAGAATAATAATAATATATACTAGGCAATACAACACAAGGATGATCTGACACAGGGGTAGGTTTCCTGTGAGGAATTTCTATGGGAAACTCTCTCATATTTTGGTGCTACACATGAAAGAATCCTGAAAACACTATATGGCCAGCTTATTGATTAGGTATGAACCCACAACCATTAATGTTCAATGGTTTTATCCACTCAATTACTAATGGGCATTTAGAAGAAGTGATTCAAAAATTTTTTTAACATGTTCTGATCTTCAATATTAGAGGTGCCAATATAATTAAATTAAAAATTTTCGTATTATTCCAACATCTGGGATAAGTATATCAATTTACTAACCTTTGTCTTTTCTACTAATAAACTACTGGAAAAAACAAAACATTTTTGAACAGTTTAACTATCTGCCTCAGGTCAGTTATCCCTGTATTCCATTTACAACGTTTGTTCTAAACGGAACAGTAATAACGGATCCAAGGCAGGGCATTCAAACTGTTCAAAAACGTTTATCTTTTCTACTAATAAACTACTGGAAAAATTATACAAACTTTCAGTTTGGAATGATTTACTCATCTGGATAAGTCAATTAGTTCAATAATTTTAAGTGTTTGAGTCTAAAAATTATCTGAAGTGGAAATTCTTAGTAATATTTATTCTTCTTTTTATCCTTCTTAAGTTCAATAATAGTTTTATTTTTACAACGTATTTTTTTTTATCCCTTTAATAAGATATTATACACAATAACAAATTGGCTTTAATTTATATAAAACATTTTTTCATGAGATATACTTTAATTTATCAAAGACATGTTTATCCAACTCATTGACTGTTTCTAATGGCAACCATTTATTTTCTTCTATTTCACTAGTAAAAGGATCATCAGTAATAACATCAATGTGTTCCAGATCAGAAGGAATGACCAGTCTATACGAATGCAGAAACATGCGATAAGGCATCACATCCTGTCGGTCACTGTAAGTGTAGTCACCAATTATAGTATGACCTATATCGTGGCAATGCACCCTCAATTGGTGTCTTCTGCCCGTGATTGGTTTCATCATGACTTTAGTTGCAGGAGAGTCGCAATTGTACAGACCACGCTGGAGCACCAGCACAACTGTCACAGACGTTTTGGGGTTATCACAATATGATTTGTCACAGGTACACATGCGGTGGGTGAAATCAACGCGCGTATCATTCCCTATCATTCTATCAATCACAAATAAGTCTTCATTCATATGGCCATGTACAAGAGCCAAATAGTATTTTTCTACAGTTCTCTTTTCAAAAACCTTGGAAGCCTCTCTGGCTGCATGTTTAGAGATAGCCACACAGATCGCCCCACTAGTAGAGTAATCCAAACGATGACAAAATCGAAATTTTCCATCAACTAAATGAGGAAAACACTTGAACAGTTGATTTTCTAACGTCAAAGGATGTTTTTCTGGAAAATCAGTATTAATAACAATATCTGGTTCCTTATTAACCACAATATAATGTTGACTTTGATGTAAAACATTCAAATTTTCGAACATATTGGAGAATTTTATTGAACTGCTTCTGTCGACTAACTTTCGCATGCATAACACAATCTTTTCGTTAATACTTTCTTTTCTGTAGTGTTTAACGAACTTAGACGTTTTAAAACCAAAACATGCACACAAATTTACTTAGTTTTAGACAGAATCATGTTAAAATTCGAAATTATTATCATTATACAGGAAATATACACTTACCTACAACACATGCTTAAATGCCTTTAACTACTCCCCCTTGCATTTAAAAACTTCAAAATAAATAAATAAAACTTAAGTTAACAATAATTATTTTTGGATACTTTGTAAAAATTTATCAAATAATTTACAAATTTAAAAATTATATGAAATATAAAATCAATTTCTGTTTTTAGAAATTTCGCTTTTAAGAGCGTTCACACGGATGTGCCCGAACGAATGTTCTATTTGCTTCATATTTACAGTAACTTGCCGCAAATAAGTCAGGTTCGAATCCGACTCGAACTTTCATAACTTTTATTTATGATTATGAATTTTTCGAATTTTAATTCTTTACACTCAGTTCAGTGAACCCACGATAGGGATGAAACAAGGCCCTTTTAGTAGTTACAAGGCAACAAGAATTAAAAATGTCCACAATGGGGTCTGGTTAAATCTGATAGTGAGGGTCGGAGGACGATATATTCAAGTGAGACCGCCCGTAAAATTTTCTGTAGTCGTTCGCCCGGATTCGATCCCAGGTTCCCAAAGCGGTGGGCGCCTTAACCCAGTGTGATATTGTGATATTCAACCAAGGTTCATTAAAAACGTAATGAAACTTCAGAGATATCGCGAGATACAGGGTATTTCCTTCAAATTTTTCTTGTTTTGTGGATTAATTTTGGAAAAAAGAAACACGAGTAAAGTAGGCAATGGTAATAGAGAACGTATCTGAAAAAGTCACTACATTAAATCAATACATTTCTATACGTGCATACGTAATATCGTACGTAATATGGTACCGTACCGTACGGCATTCAGTCTCGTTTATTTAAAAGAGTCTTTCAAAAAATTGATAAAAAAAAACCAATTAAAAAATAGATTTTCAATAGAATAGATTAAAAATTTAAATTAAAATTCAGTTATTATAAAACGCAATACTAATGAAAAACCTCATGTCTGTTTTCTTCCAAAATCCGTATTAAACTAGAGGCTAAGACTTTAAAACACAGCTATTTTTATTCTTTTTTTTAATAAGCAATGTATTTCGGATTATAATTTTTTTTAATCCCTCTCCAGGCTTCCGACGTAATAGAAGCAATTTGCCGACATCTTACCTCCAGTGAGGTGGCAACAAATTGCATCAGAAAGAGTAAGGCCAGGAACACACATGCGTAAAATTCGGCGTAAAATCTAGCATAAAACAGAAAGCGTAAAAATTTTTCTGAAATTTTGGCTCAAACAGAACTGAAAAAAGAGTAAAGCATGTCTCTACTTCTTATGCCGTAGAATTTTTACGCCAAAATTCCTCCAATAAAGAGAAGTCTTTTCTGTGACGTCAAAGTAGACACGTGGTTTTTATTCTAACAATGGCGATAATGTGGATTAACCCTATAATTGTGACGGTCTCGAAAAAACGAAAAATAAATGAAATAGAGGGGTTTATTGAATCTGTTCGCCACACTAGTGTCATGTATAAAGACACTATTTAAACAACATTTATGGATGGCTATAGGTGCAAAATTTCAAATAATAGATAGGTCTAGTAGAATCGATATACAGTAGACCCCCGTATAACGCGGTAGATACGTTACGTGTTGTACGAGTCACTTAAATACAAGCCAATCACAGCCTGGCACGTGTGCAGTTTAGGGGCTACGGCTGTTTGAAAGGTTTTCTCCCATAAAATTAATCGATTCTAGACTAATTTGACTCAACATTTCCAAATCACGTATAATTTTTGGGGAATAATCCATATAAAGTATGCTATAAACAAAAAATTATAGGATTACTTACCGAGTGTGCACCGTTCGACGACGCCATTGCTTAAGCTTGTTTTAGTCGCGGAGCGGCTCATCGAACGGTGGGCGCGTGTTTCCTGATCAGCGAATTTTTGAAGAAAAATAACTTAACTTTGGAGACATGATTAATAAAAATATAATTTTTATGGCCGTTGAATAATAAATGTTTTTTAGTAGGTCTAGTCTCGTTTAAACTCAACGGTTTGTACAATATCCGCTATTGGTCCAGATTCGACCAATCCTGTCCTGACACGAGTCGGCAGTGACGTTTTACCGTGTTATACGAGTCTCTTTTAGCATGTTATACGAATACGATCGCAATTTTTTCGCAGTATTATAGGAATCCGTGTTATATGAACCCGTGTTATAGGGGGTCTACTGTATAGACCTAGTATTTAGATCCCACGTTCTTTATTTGAATTCGGAATACAAGTGTATTAATTTAAATTTTCTATATTATAGCAAAGGAAGCAGAGAAAAATTGGAAGATACAAAGGGATAGATATATGAGAGGAAAAAATAATTAAAATTAACACTGTTAGTGATGCTTCCTATTCGGCCAGAATTTTTACGTATGTGTGTTCTGGCATAAAAGAGTAAAACAGAACTGAACTGAAAGCTGATTTCTGATTCAGTTTTTTGACACGCAATTTTACGCATGTGTGTTCCTGGCCTAAGAGTTTCAACTCAGAACCACTGCTCCAGTCTAACATACTTCTTTACTCCGGGGTGTAGCCACAATAATTTTCTTAAAATTAAATTTCTCGAGAAATGAGAAATATTAAAATAATAACGTTTTCTCGAGAATATCTCGAGAAGAAACATTAGTTAATACATTTTCTATTTGTTGTATTAACTTTGTTTTATGATTTAATCGTGACGTAGTGTACAAGTATTTGTTTTATTATCATATTTTTCCCCTCTTCTTATATTTTACCTGTAGATTCATTCGATAATTCTAGTGATTTTATTCTGACATTTAATCGATTTTCTATCTATTGTATGAAAAATCTTTTTAGACTTATATTTTTGGCCCTGGATTTTTTGGTCATTTCTGCTCTAGAGAATAGAATGAATAAGAAAATAAATGTTTTTTAAACGTGGAATGAATGCCAATAGTATTATTTTAGAATACTTCCGAAAAAGATTGGAAAGTTTAATTTGATTCAAAGTGGAAGCTGTATCTTAATAAAACGAGCCGTTTACATTTCCACCAGAGGTCCTAGCAAGGTTTTCAGGTGGTGCGAGATCTCATTGTGGCGATCCCTTGTAGAGACTAAACTGTACATAGATGTCGATGCATTTTTGTAGGTGCTGTGGCAGTTTTTGTATGCCCATGTGATACCAGTCGCCGCCATGTCGCGGGTACCACCTTGCGCACACCTTCCGATATTGAAACTTTTCCGTTACTATCCCATGAATGGTGCTTGAGAAAACTTCAAGAACCAAAATGCAGAGATCATACAGAGTGATTCGTCGATCTTTACACATGCTTTGTTCAACCGCCGTGACGGTGTCGTCAAAAATTTACGGTCTCCCGCTCCTTTTTTCGTCGTGAATTTCAGTACGATCAACTGCAAACTCTTTACATCACTTGAGGTCGTTTTTGACATCTATGCACGACTCGCCATAGTGTCCTCTCTTTTATGATATAAAAGATAAGTTTATAAAAATCAACGCGTGGATCATTTAAAAATCCTGCGTGGGTCACTGTCGGACCCGCGGGTCATAGGTTCGTCACCACTGCTATAGACTGCACGTGTCAAGTTGCGCGGGGGGCAAATGAAATAACAATAAACTTTGAAGCTTTATTTTGTAACTTAAATTAATAATTAATTAAATTAATTAGCACGGGAAATCAGTTTCAAAGATAATTCGTTCTAAACAAATATTTATTGTATCAAATATTGAAAATCTTTTTACTTAGAATTAAACGGTGTATTCCGTAAGGCTAAATGCTAAATCAAATTCACAAATGGAACTTCTTTATTACAAATAGGGAAAAAAGAAACGATACAGTAACATGTAATTTGTTGCCATAAAGCTAAATGGAGCAGAATGAAAATCATTGCCATTGTTTAATTAAACAAAAAAATTAACACGTAGACAAATTTAAAAGCGATTTCAATTATATTTTCCATCTTATATATAACAGCCGGGATAGTAAAAATTTGTTTATAGGAAGAAGGTAAATAAATGTGATGCAACCATTAAAATAGTTTTGCTCATTTTACCTAAAATTATTCCAAGTTACATGCTAAAAAGTTACTAAAAACGAACATAAACTTAATTTTTTTAAACGAATATAAAACTGTATGATAAAGCGCCGAAAATATTAAAGATTTGAAATAAATAAATCGCAACCGCCATTAATATCCGTTGAAGTGTAAATACAGTTTATCCACTTTTTCTGATCAAATTCATGATGTTGCTTGATACAAGGTACGGAGTAAAATAAAAAGTCGTACAGAAGTGGCATTGATATTTGTGACCGTAATTCTCAGAAATGATAACTATGGTGATGGGGAACATAATGTTGGGAAACTGGCTTTTCTTCAACTGCAGCGAGAATCCACATGTATCCTTGTCACGAATAAAAGGTTCTGACTGTTGACAAATTTCTCACTGACAGGTATCGACATTTTTCAAATCGATCATTCTAAATGTAAATTTAAAGTTTCTCCATATAAAATATTAAAAATTCATTAATAAAACGAAATAATTTTTTTTCGTATAAAATTACACAATAGAATTTTTACTTTCCCTGCTGTTATATATAACAAAGGGAAAGTATAAAAATTTGTCAAAAAGGTTGCTCCAAGATTTTTACTATTCTGGACTCAGGGGACCATTATTTACTATCCTGGACTCTAAATTTGTTTCCTTTCATTTCTGCATGCTTAAGCATGGAGAAATGAAAGGGAACAAATTTAGGGTTTTTCCTGTATGTATGGATGTTAGTGTTTGTAGACAGGCACAAATGTACACACTTTCAAGCTTACTAATTTTTGCATCTTTTGTCGAAAATTTATAAAATGTTTCAGTGAGGTTTGTCTATTAGGGGAATTGATTCTATTAAAATTTTGGTGGTTAGTAATTTAGGGAATAAGAAAAATATACAGTGGGTCGTATGCCATATCATAAGTGGGGTCAGACTTAATGAAGATTTTACTGGTTCATTAGATTTGCAATTTTTTATAAGATTCGTTCTACCCTCAAATTTAAACGTTTTACCATTTTATACTAATTAATGATATAAAACGTTTTTTTTAAATAAAATATCACAACAGATGGTGCCACACGCAGTTTTAAATGTTGCCAGGAAGTTACGAAACTTGTGGCTGGATTTGTATTATTATGTTTTCAGGCAAACACTCGAATGATATCTGATTAAGCTCTGTGCTAGGTTTATACATGATATTAAAATAAAACTAATGCCTGAATATATGTTTAATATTGTAAAAAAATAAAAATAAAAAATACCTACGTATAGGTACATTTAAATACTATTTACATGGCTACCAATTCACTTGGTAATTGACTAGTATATGTGCAATAACGACCGGCCGATATTGCACAACTAACTCTTTCCACTTAATCCCTTTTATACAAGACGTTCTAATGTCTGCACCACTGCTGGTGTGGATGCAAAGACGGCCGATTTTTACACAATTGTCGTCGGCTGACTTAATTCGGAATAGAAATACATACAGTAGTAATGACAACCCGTTTATTTACAAAAGAATTTGCACAGAGAATCTTTATTCTAAACATAATTTGAACTTTTAATGTGAAATCGATTGAACGTCTGTTTGTTTGTGTTTCTTTTTCAGATCAGTAAACAAATACCCGATTACTTTTAATTTTGAGACATTAATTTTCACTTTGATCAACTGTTGTCTGATGATATGGAGTTAGCGCCAGTGTCTGCAAACCTATGTGTGGGCCTTTGTGCAACATTTTCAAAACGTGCGTCTTTGGTCTTTCTGTAGATTTTCGCTAAACAGCCTAATATACATAAAATCGGTAGAGCAATAAATAATTTATTCATTTTAAAACTGGCAAATTGTAGATATTTCAATACATTGTACTCCTACTTAATTTGTGATGAATAACTGGCCGCATAAATTTGGTTGGGTTTACTTGGTTACGGTTACGCGACACGTGGGCGATCAGCCGAGGGAGAATGCCTCCCGAGAGGACATTTATGAGACTGGTCCTAATTTGTTTACGTGTTACAAACGTGAAGGAAACTCGGAAAAGTCCACGTGTTCAGCCCGTTGGTGAGGCGCAAGCACATGACCAACTACAAGTGATCGGTAGTTTTATCCCCTCCGCCACTGGTGGGCCCAAAATTTTGACAAGTCGCATTTCCTCGCTCGAAAATTTTTCACAGAATTTAATGCTAAACGACTTTGACACTCTTCAGTCATTAAACTCCATCAAAAGTTTTTTTTATGATTTTTGAGTGGAGCTCCACATAATTTAGAAAGTATTTTGTCTGTGATTAGTGTCGGATTTATACACAGGCGCGCCAAGCGCGTGCCTGGGGCCTCAAAATTTAGCTCTCAAAATAAAAATAATTATTTTAAATAATTATTTTTTTCACAATGGAAATCATTAATAATTTAGCAGTATTTCCTAAATTAAATTACTTTCAATTAACTATCAAACAATAGTGAAATCTGTTATAATAATTTACAAATAAATTTGTATTATTCGTAGATTACTATATTTTTGAAATACAAATCAGTAGTAAATTTAAAATAAATAAATAATAAAAGCAATGGGATCGGTTAATATAACATTAAAATTAATCAATTCTAAGAAATTTTTCTTTTAAAAAATCACGAGAACTACAAGCGAAAACACTTTTTAATTCCGATTTCGATAGAGTTGAAATAAAAGAAAGACCAGTAAATTACTCTCAGTGGTTCTTACTTTATTCTGTCCATATATATTTCGCTTACACAGCCTCTTCAGTGGATCACTGAAGATTTATTTCGCTTACACAGCCTCTTCTGCAGTGGATCACTGAAGAGGCTGTGTAAGCGAAATATATATGGATAGAATAAAGAAAGAACCACTGAGAGTAATTTACTGGTCTTTTTTTTATTTCAACTCTATCGAAATCGGAATTAAAAAGTGTTTTCACTTGTAGTTCTCGAGATTTTTTAAAAGAAAAATTTCTTAGAATTGAAATCAGTAGTAAATTTAAAATAAATAGTTTTTATATCCATGGATTACTAGATTTTTTTTTGTTTTTGACACTTTTACCAATTGAAATTCTTGTACCAATTCTTACGAATTATCTAATTTTTGTACCAATAATTTTTATAATTAATACAATCCGAACATCAGTAACCTTTTAAATATAGCCAGGCAGTTGTAATTTTATATTGGTTAATTTTCAAAGTTATTTCCTTATGTCTCACTTTTTCGGGCCACCGGTATAGTGCCTACCAGAGTAAAAACCGTGCGCGTAGAATGCATATCGTAGGGTTTAGAGGTAGTGAAAATATTTAGAGGGAGGCCTAAAATTTGAATTGCGTTCGGGCCTTTCAAGCGCTAAATCCGCCATTGTCTGTGATCGAAGTTTAAAGCAACCGAACGACCATTAATCATGACTTTTCGTAAATATGTACAGTACATTTCGGCAAGACCGAGGTCGTGACGAAGCTGGAATTTTAAAATGCAATTTAGGGGCTGAGATATTCCAGGTTAAAGTTCGCAATATAATGTGTATGAACGGATTGAAGATGTAAGATGTTTGCGAGCTACATGACAGTCGAGTGATAACGTTAAATCAAACTCAAAATAAATGATTTTCATTTAAATGATTAAAGATATTATGATAAAATAACACTACAGTTGAATATTTTAAACGAATTTTAAATGAATTTAATTTAATGTTGGGTAACTTTTATTTGTATAAATTCGTTTCAATTAATTTTATGTGATAATAGTTTATGAACACTCATAATAAGCGAGATCTACGTTTTTTTCTATTCATTTTTTGATAGTTTCTGATTTCATAACATTATGATTTCTATGAAAATCATTGAAAAAAATCTAAAGTGTTTTAATGTGTTGTTTCAAATTATATTTAACTTTTAATGCAAAGTAGAAATTTTACGTTGATTTATTTTTACAAATTCTGTTTTCCTATAGTACTTGATTTATTATTCTAATAATTAGAATAATAAATCAAATACAGCAGATGTATGTTGTATTGTTCAGCGTATGTTGTATTGTATTAATCAATAAAAAAATCTTAAGGTACATATGTCTATAACGTTATTATACAGTAGAGAAAAATAATTTTTTAAAAATAAATATTTTATAATATGAATGTAAAAAGTTAATAACAAAATGAAACTTTAGATTTCATAGTAGAAAGATAATACTCTTTTAAAAAATAAATATTTTATAATGATTGAATGTAAAAAGTTAATAACAAAATGAAACTTTAAGATTTCATATGAAATCGATTAATACTCTAAATAATTTGAATTTTAGAATTAATATATTTACTTCGTTTCTTTAATATTTTATTTTTGTACCAACGTTAATATTTATTACATTTACATATAGACAATTCGTTTTTTAAAAATTTTATTAAGTTTTTTTTTTATTTTTCAACTTTACAATTTTTTGAATATTTTAAAATGTTCAACAAATAAATAATGAAAAAGTCTAAAATAAATACAATGAAAATTACAATAAATAAAAGAAAATTGAAATTGAACACGATTCTTCTGTTACTCACAACAATTTCTCTATAAAATTTTCTTAAACATTTTCAAATATAAAACAAATAACAACGAAGAAATATCCAATGAAAACAATGAAAATTACAATAAATACAATTAAATTCAAGTACTGGTAAATAAAAGAAAATTGAAGATGAACATGATCCTTTTGTTACTTATAACAATTTCTCTATAAAATTTTCATATTTTTTCAAATATAAAATAAATAAACAATGAAGAAATATACAATAAAACAATGAAAATTACAATAAATATAATTAAATTCAAATACAATTTTCAATTTAAGGAAATTGAGATTTAAAAGTTTCCTTTGTTGTTTATAAAGATTTCTCTTTTAGTTTTTTTGAGCATTTTAAACTACGAAACAAATTAACAACGAAGAAATATAAAGTAAAAACAATAAAAATTAGAACAAAAAACAATTAAATTTAAATAAATTTAAAAGTTTCTTTTGTTGTTTATTAAGATTTCTCTTTTAATTTTTTTTTTGATATTTAAAAAACTTCTTAAATCTATGAAAATAAAAATGAAAATAATCAATACATTTATTTAAAATATTCAATTATTTAATAATTTTTAAATGAGTAAGTTTATTTTTTTTCTAAAAACCATTATTTACAAATCAAACGAAAATTATTCAATGCATAATTATTAATTTTCTAAGCCTTAAGTATAAAATACAAAAATATTTTCACATTCTTAAACACTTACTCGAGACGAACTCGGACCAAATCAAGCAGATGGATACTTGATGCAATGATGAAGGAAAAGAGATCCTTACTCAAACTGAACATATTCGGTTTCTCCATTTTTCATGCTTTTCCATACTTTATGCACTGATCTGAATGTGAAAAAACAAATTTAATTATTTATTGAAAACTTGTATTTGAATTTGAATTTTATCAAATTATATTGAAAGCGAATATCGAGGTTCGCTCTTAATATCGATTTATTTGATTGACTGCGAATATTACATTGTATCAAATTGATAATTAAAAAAATTGAATATAATAATAACTCTGAAAATATATAATATATATCTATAATAACTCTGAAAATATGCAAATTTATACTATGCCGCAGCGCAGAAAATGAGGCAGAGACAGCCATAAGACATTAATGAAAAAGAATTTTTATGTCCTTGTGAAAAATCACTTATTATATTCCGTAATATGAACACAACCACGGTCTACATCTTCTAGATATTGTGATAACTGGATATCGTAAAATAAGCAAAAGATTATGTACAATACAACAGGTAATCGGTTAATCTACTTCCTGTTAGTCTTTTTAAAAAATTTTTACGTTTTAAAAATATTTTATTGTATACGGCTTATATTCTTATACATTGTTTTTATACCAGATATAAATACTGTGTGTAAAAGGGATTACTCCCTTTATAAAAAATAAGATACATGTGTCGATTGAGTTTAAAACTTGTATGCATGGCAGATCGAATATGATAATGGTAAGAACCGTACCTTGTGTTAATTTTGTTTGTCAAATACTTGTAATGTTGTAATTGTTTTTGTTTCTTTCCGTCGGATGGCTAAATTATTTTTTGTAAATTAAAGACAATCGATTCAAAAGGCCACCATTTATTACGTGCTTTTAGATGAAAACATTTGGACGACCTGACCTTTCTTTTTAGGCTACTTGGCCGCCTCTAGTTAAAAAACACAAAATTTATCCAATTAAAAATATAAAATTTTCTAAAAACTGGAATAGGTTGGTCTTACGATGTCTTCTAATAGTGTACCATCCTGTTCCACTTGGAGATTTTGGCCGATTTATATCTGTTACAGTAAAAACCCGTTTTTAGTTAAAACGCGTTTTTACCGGATGTCATCGTTAAAACCCGTTTTGTCTAGTTAAAACTAGAATTTACTGCTGTACATGTTTTGATTTTAGATAAAACTAGTTTTAACTTTTAACATTAGTTAAAACTAATTTTAGCTACATAAATATGTTTGGGGGAAATAAATAAAGTGATGATTGGGATTAAAACATTTATTATTTAATATGATATTTATTGAAAATATTGGTCACACATCTGTGTTAATAACATTAATTAACCCTTTGTCCCTGAAGGCACCGATCGATAGGTACCCTGGCTTTTTAAGCAAAACTTCGAGGGTACCGATTCATCGTTACTTTGGTAAATATCGATTTTTGTAAAATTTATTAACAACAGATATAATCTCGTTCGGTATGAAGTGAATAAAGTATAATAATTCGTTATATTAGTTGATAGCAGTATAAAATTTTGATTTCAAACAAATGTTTGATATAATGTGCGATAATTTCACAACGAATAAACATACATGCATAAGTGTTATATCGAATTATACAAAACAATATTCTACGTCTTTCTGGCTCAGTGCCAGCAAACAACTATGTAACTAGACAATGTTAATTTTCACAAAATGTTACAAATTATCAAGTTTATGTGTCAGTTCTGATATATATATATTTTTTTCTTATAAATTTTTCTAATAAAATGTATTGAAAAATATCGTGTTTAAAACTAAAGATATTAATAAATGTAAGTGATTTTTTTCATGTAGATATAATAATAATTTGATTTTTGGTGAATTTTTAAAATAATATCGCCTGACTGACCTATATTGCGTTAGGAGGGATCGCAAAATAAACGTAAACAAGATGTCGGGGAAAAGGGTTAAGGGGCTTTGGGTAAACTTTATGGAACAAAGGGGGCGGTGGATCGAAAAAGTTTGAGAACCTCTGTTCTAGGAGTTCAAGAATGAAGTCTACAGAAAAATTTTATTCGTTCTTAACGAAAAAAGTATAAGCCAGCTTGAGTATGATCATGCTAGAAAAGTCTGGAACCATTTTAAATTAAAAAATCTAGGTGAATGGCATGATTTGTATTTAAAATTGAATTTTTTGTTACTATCTGATGTATTTGAGAATTTTAGAGATTTATGTTTGTACAAAAGCTGCGGCTTAGATCCTGTTTGGTATTATACTACACCAGCATTAGCTTGGGATTTATGTTAAAATATACAAGAGTTAATTTAGAATTAACAGATTATGAAATGTATTTGTTCTTTGAAAAAGGAAGAAGAGGTGGAATTAGTGTTCTAATGGATATGGCGTTAGCATCTGAGAATCATCAAGTAGTATATCTAGATGCTAATAATCTTTATAGTTGGGCTTTAAGTCAAAAATTACCATAAAAAGACTTTAAATGGATGGATTCTAATGAGTTAGAAAGTATCAATGACATCCTGACTTCTGATAATCATACCGGTTACGTGTTTGAAGTTGATTTAGAATTTCCGAGAGATTTAAACTGCATAATAAATTTAATGATCTTCCACTAGCTCCTGAAAATCAAGTTCCTCATGAACGTAGTTTGTCTGGGGAAAGACAGAGTAACTTTTCAGTCATTTTTATGATAAAAAGAATTACAGTGATACCTCGGTTTTTATCAATAATCCGTCCGAAAACAATCAGAAAAATCTGAAACCGATGAAAACCGAGACATTTATTTCCATACGAATTAATCCAATTAATATAAATCCAATTAATTCATTCTAGACACTCCCAAAAATACAATTTATAGAGAATGAATATAGTGTTGTAATACTAAAAACAATAAGAAATTAATATAAAATGAATATAAAAGACTAATGTAAAGAATAAATGAATATTTAACATGGCCTTTGAAGGACTGCTGGCTCTGGAAACTTTCTTTGGTCCCACGATAGAGCTAAAAGGAAAGGAAAGTAATGGAATTGTTTGGCTAGACGCGCGGGGTAATGCTCACACAATGAAAAACGACACACTGAGCAGGAAAACCATGGGTCGCCCTATGTTTTCTCAAAATTAGCACAGGAAGTTACGTGGAAATCATGGACACGTCGACGAAAACCGAGACAGATTTTTCGCAAAAAATCGACGAAAACCGAGGTATTACTGTATATAGAGCATTACAAGATAATAAACTCTATAAGAGCCTAGGAATGAAAATAACAAAAGTCCACGTTTACACAATCAGATTTCATAGCACCATATATTAAGTTTAATACTGAGCAAAGACAAAAGGCAAAAAATAATTTTGAAAAGGCATTATGGAAATTAATGAAGATAAGGTTCGGAAAGCTATAACTTCACCCACCTATTCAATTCACTATACGTCGAGCATCAACCTACAGCTTTCGTCATACGTTACAAAATTCTATGTTTACGTGTTCTTTTATTGATAAATCAGGCCAGTTTTTACGGAATAATTTTAAAAAGACATTCCTAATAAGGAAAATTAATATTATGAGGGGGTATTACTTGCAAAAAAACTTAAAATTGTCACTTTTCCTGTTAAAACTTTGCTATTGGCATAATTCACGAACTAATTGTGATTTATGGTATTAAAAATTAAATAAATTGATTTATGTTTTATTTGGGCATTTAATGAATATAAAATTCTAAATATTTATCGAAAAATTGAAATATTTTATAATAAAAACAACGAACTAAGATGTTTTTAGTTATAATTTATTCGAAATCTCCTCGTGTATTAACAGTAATTTTTATGGATAATCGAATATTTGTATGTTTTTATTACATGAACAAGCAAAATATTATTTATTCGATATACATGCATTTGGTTCAGAATTGATGATTGTAGATAAAAGTTCGTGTTATTGACATGAATATATTCTGTTTTTAATTTTAAAGATTGAATTGATTAAAACTTTTTTTAATGTACAAAAGAGATTTCGTGAGTCTGGAAATAATTTGTAATGAATTCATGTAGCTTTCATTACTTTGACAAAAGTATAACTGCCTTTTCTTCCATCAATTCTAAATCTTATATATAAAATTCTCGTGTCACAATTTTTGTTACCGTACTCCTCCGAAACGGCTTTACCGATTTTTACCAAATTTGATATGCATATTCAGTAGGTCTGAGAATCGGCTACTATCTATTTTTCATACCCCTACACCATCTCCCCCTTTCAAAAATATATTTATATATAAATTAAGGCTTTTATGTCCAACAGATGGCGCTACCTTCCGACGAACTAAGTTTGCTTTTCTGTCAGGCATTATGCTTTTCTGTGAGAATGGACTGAAGCAGATCATTTTCTATCTATCTATATAAATAATATATAACGTTCGTTTGTTCTTTTCTATGTTGTTTATATTAGTTTTAGTTTACGTTGTTTAGCATCGCGCGTGAGTTCTTTTGTATTTTATTTAAATTTGAAATTGGTTATTCGGAACAGTATTCGAATGTTGTTAGCCTGACGATGGCCATGGAATGGGCCGAAAACGTTTGTTTATGATTAAAGTTAAAGGTTCTCAGCATCAAGGTGTTGTTGTCTTACAGTGTAATAGAGTCTGAGTGAGGTTAGGAGAATAACTATTAATTATTCCTATTTTATTAAAATTATTACTTAATATAAATATTAATATAAATAAAATATAACGTTCGTTTGTTCCTACCGATTCCTTTGAAATTTTGACACAACGTTGCATTCGAATACGCACGTGTTTTTATATAATATACATGTCGAAATTCCCCCCAGTGGGGGGAGATGGACGGGATTAAGGCTTACCGTGAAGAACTCGGCTTCTATTATACTATTTTACATGCGTTTTTTGCGTTTTTAATTGCGTTTTAATAGGTTACGTCAACAGAATATACACTAAAAAGGGATTTTTCGATATTCCCCAGCGGGAAAAGTGACGGGATTAAGGCTTACTGTGAAGAACTCGGCTTTTATTATACTATTTTAGATGCGTTTTTGATTGCGTTTTAATAGGGTACGTCAAGAGAATGTACACTAAGAAGGAATTTTTTGAAATTCCCCCACGGGGGAAGTGTTACACATTTATAATAGATACATTTTGAGCCACAACAACGCGTGGCCGGGTCAGCTAGTCTTATATATAAAATTCTCGTGTCACAATGTTAGTTACCGTACTCCTCCGAAACGGCTTTACCGATTTTTACCAAATTTTATATGCATACTCAGTAGGTCTGAGAATCGGCTACTATCTATTTTTCATACCCCTACACCATTTCCCCCTTTCAAAAATATATTTATATATGGATTAAGGCTTTTATGTCCAACAGATGGCGCTAACTTCCGACGACCTAAGTTTGCTTTTCTGTGAGGCATTATGCTTTTCTGTGAGAATGGACTGAAGCAGATCATTTTCTATCTATCTATATAAATAAAATATAACGTTCGTTTGTTCCTACCGATTCCTTTGAAATTTTGACACAACGTTGCATTCGAATACGCACGTGTTTTTATATAATATACATGTCGAAATTCCCCCCAGTGGGGGGAGATGGACGGGATTAAGGCTTACCGTGAAGAACTCGGCTTCTATTATACTATTTTACATGCGGTTTTTTGCGTTTTTAATTGCGTTTTAATAGGTTACGTCAACAGAATATACACTAAAAAGGGATTTTTCGATATTCCCCAGCGGGAAAAGTGACGGGATTAAGACTTACTGTGAAGAACTCGGCTTTTATTATACTATTTTAGATGCGTTTTTGATTGCGTTTTAATAGGGTACGTCAAGAGAATGTACACTAAGAAGGGATTTTTTGAAATCCCCCCACGGGGGAAGTGTTATGCATTTATAATAGATACATTTTCATCCACAACGTGTGGCCGGGTCAGCTAGTACTGTAGTAAAATTATTTCGTATATACTGTAACTTGGAAAATAATTTTGTCTTTTCGGATACAAGAGTTTAAAGTAATATAAATTTATAACTCATTTACATTTAATTTCGTTTAATGTAAATGAGTGACCTAAACGAATGAGATCAGCACGATAACAAATATTTTATGAAAATATTAAAATAAATCTCGTTTTACTATCAAAACTATTCTTACTAAAATAATTGCAATATTTTGGTGTTGCTGGGGCGAAAAGTAATAAGGACAAACGTTAAAACATAGATGTGGATGCAATTTTTCATAGCTACTATACCTATTCGTTGTGTGGGTTAATATGGAAGCATTTAGCTTCAAGTGCTTTTCTCTCCAATGCTGCGATCGTACGATTCATTTTTGCCGCTTGGCCATACGCGGGGAGCGGGAAATAATGCCTTCCGGGAGGTCTTTTATGGGTAACTGGCCCCTATTCAGGCTTTACAGACGTAGAGAAAACCCGGAAAACTCCACGTGGCCAGCTCGTCCGGGCGAGGTGCGAACCCACGACCGAACTCCCAGTGTTTAGAAAACGGAACCGCTTGGCCACTGGTGGTGAAAAGTTTTGGACAAATTTAACATTGAGTAATAATTAATTATTACGCAATAGTAATTAATTACGACTGCACCATTAAGAGCAGGATTGATAATTAAGAAAAAACTGGGTTTGTGTAACAATTAAATTTCTGTTAATAATTATAAACCTCTTTGTTTCTTGAGTAATTTTAACTCACAAATTATCTAGCAATAATACTAGCGCTCTTTGACCGAAAAATAAGCACAGCAGAAAGATTAAAATGAAAACGATATTGAAAGTTTAACTATATTCGCAGTAAACATAACAGATGCTAATTGTCAGGAAAATGAAATTAAAAAAACTTCATATGATCGCATTTTGCAGAAGATATCGGCTAAGGAGTAACTACAAAAACATTTGATGTAATCGGTCAAAGTTTTTACAAGTCAGAGATTGTTCGTGTTCTAGTAGGATATTGCTTGTGGATTGATCGTGCTGTTAACAGTGAAACGTTGTATACATTTGTTAGTCTCCTCTTCAGCACTTCTGAAATTCATAAGTCCATCAAATGTAGAATGCAATGCGCTGGCCATCTGAAATATTTTAAATATTTTTAATCACTAAATAATTGTAAATAAACATTTCGACTATAATTACCTTGACAGGAAATTTTTTGTTGATTTCTACAAATCCAAACATTGACATTCTTAAAGCAACTTTTCCAAATCTTTTCATAAAGTTCAAAATCTTTTGCAGATCGGAAATTTTACAGTTTATTAATGTTTAACAATTCTGGTTTATTTAAGAGCAAAATTAAACTTACCTTCATCTTTTTTTCAAGTTTAAGTTTACATTTCGCAAACCTTCTAATGTCTTGAAACGTATTTTCCGCCTACACGCAAAGAAATATTTTACTTTATTATAACATTACCAAATATTAAAGGTATTTAATAGAACTTACCACTGCAACACCAGAAGAAAAAAGAAAAGCAGCGATAACGCAACCAATGGTTAAAGCTGCAGATACAAAAAATGCAAGGTATTTCATATACATATCCATTTCTACAAACAGAAATGAGTAGTAGCAAAGACTCGTTTCAAGCAAGAGAACAAAATAAGCAATCGACATTGGAATATCTAAAACGGAGTTACAGGTTTCTTTGATTGTCCAAAGATTTGCGTGTTCAGTCATCAGCATTTCTAATTTAAATTCGATACGCGAATCGTTAGGACGAAGAAGAAATAACGTTTTCCTTAATTTGAGAAACTCTCCTCTTAAGATCGAAAAAAATAATATCAAAACTAAAAGGAAATGAAAGAGTATTCCAAGAGCGTAAATTAAAAATAGACTAGACGAAATTGTACAGAATAATCCTTCATATGGATACCGTGAGTATCTTTCGTAACTACTATAAAAGAACAACATACTTACAACTTGAAACCCAATTACGATATCGAATAGTAATAATAAGAAGAAGAGCCACATTTTACGAAATTTAAGAAAAAGGTTAGCTTCTTCCGAATGAGTCAGATTTCTTAATTTAAGGACTGGATTCAACTTACATCTTTTCGTCCAACTGACAGTTAATGAAATAATAAATGCCAAAGTAGCCCATGCCAATTTCGGAAAAATGACATCTTGACCGAATAATGAAAAAATTCCTTCGCAAGGAATATAATCTTTAATGCCGGAGATCATCATTGAAGTTAATACAAAAAATACAGACCATAAAAATAATTCGATAGACGGAAAATATATCTTTGTTAGAAATGTGTGAAAACTATCAGAAAATTTACAATCCTTACAAAGACAAGGATCGAGAGGATCTACACCCCATATTAAGGAAGTAGAATAACAATCTCTTAAAAAACATCTGAGACAAAAACCCGTATTTGAGAGATCGAGCGACTCTACTTGAATTGTCACCATCTTCTTTTATTAGAGTTCAGAACTTCGGAAATTCTTGAAAATCTTTAAATAGAATAATGATAGTTAAATAAGTGAATAATAGAAGAGTAATAGTAATAGAATAATGATAGTTAGATAAAAATTAGTTATTGATTATATAATAGCATTTGAGCTCGGCGTTGCTCGGGCAAAAGTTAACATTATGATTTTTGGATTCTTTCGTACTTTTTACCCTTATATTATATTATAGTATTTGATTTATATAACTACGAAGGTTATTTTACGTAAGATTTTAAAACACCAAGTGCCCAATGTCACGCATTTTAAAATTTTTTAAAATTTGTTAAGTAGAGGAATAAAGAATTTTGAAAATGTGTTAGATTGTTCGTTTGGTGTGATAAACCCTAACACGGTAAGGAAGTAGCAACGTTGTAGCGATTTAAAGGATACCGTCCGAAAAAAGCACTTCTACTTGACCTTCCGTGTTACATAAAAATACATAAATGCAAAAATAAAAGCCACTATATGTATATATATATAACTTTTATTACAGAGATAGAATTGAACATAGTCGAATACAATAATAATGATAGTTTTATACTTAGGAAATTTGAATGAAACGAAAATTATTTCTAAACAGATATTACGTAAGTGGGCGCAACCTATCGCTAAATATAATTTACTGTGTATGAAACGACTAACAGATTCAACGGCAATGAACTCAAATACAGATTCGTCGTATGTGTAAGCCAACTGAGGCAGTCACCTGAATCAATGTTTCTTTCAGAAAACATTTTCCAGGGATATTTTTCTGATTTGAGGGGTGACAAATGCAATTGGTAGGTTAATTTATATAGATATAAACACACGTATATAAACAGATATATATATATATACGTGTATATATATGATTACTATGAACGTAGGCAATTTTTTTCAACCTCCGATAGTCCATAAAAAAGACAAGTGTAAATGAAATGAATTTGTTACCAAAAATTATGTACAAACATGGTTACTTTTCGACATAATTACCGTGAAGATTGAGGCATTTGTCATATCTATGGACGAGCTTTTCCATCCCCTTGTCATAGAATGTTGCCCCAATAAACTCGAGATGGGCGCTGACGTTGTTTTGAAAATCGTCGTTAGTCTCGTAAACCCTGCCCTGCCACTTTTCCTGTTCGGGAAAAAGGTGGAAGTCGCACGGCGCTAAATCGGGGCTATATGTTGGGTGTTTACAGGCGGTGAAGACTTCCACTCAGCTTGGAACTTTTCAAATGTGTGAAGACTTCTACCTCTTTTTTGAACTGAAAACGTAACTTAGCTAGCAGGGCAGATGTTTAAGACTAATGACGATCTTCAAAAGAACGTTGCTAAGGCCATCTCAATTCACTGGCGACAACATTCGTGACGAGGGGATGGAAAAGCTCGTCCATAGACATGACAAATGCCTCAATCTTCACGGTGATTATGTGGAAAAGTAACCATGTTTGTACATAATTTTTGGTAATAAATTCATTTTGTTATTTACAATTGCGTTTTTTAATGGAACATCGGAGGTTGAAAAAAACAGCCCTCGTCGTATATGTATATATCTACACGATTACTATGAATGTGTATTTATGTGTTTTTACAAAACTTTATATGAGGTTTCAGGATTTTTCAATTTACGAAAGATACTACGCTACGGATTCCCTCGTATGGTTGTTGCCTTGATCGCTGCAGCAATGAGTTAAGAAGCATTATATTTTGCCTAAGCGTTATTTAACCCTTGCAAGAGATAACCTTTGTAGTTATATAAATCAAATACTATAATATAACAAATATTGAAATGAAAATCATATAAGGAATTTGGCTATTTTAGCCTTCTATTATCATGTTTATTGCGATACTCATATACAAAATAAACACTTTCATTGGTCAAATAGACGCCAACTGAAAATACGATATCTTAAACTATTTAAGATATCGTATTTTTTCTAGTGTTAGTACTAGCAAACTGTTTCATTTAGAGCCGAACATCAAAGGGTGATTTGTCAATCAATCAAATTTCGCAAAAAATAGACCAACTGTGTCAACTCGGAACCCTGGAAAAGCACTTATATAATATGAAGTTAAGCACAAAATATCATTTAACTTTCCTAATCAAATGCCACCATACCGGTGGGTCCGATAGGAAGAAGGGATCGTTGCAGATGGAGGTAGAAGATAATTCGAACAAAAGTATTAGTTGTTCTCCAGAGAGAGAGGACGTTCAACGACTACTTCTTAATATTGGTCTACTATTAAATAAGAAAAATAAACATCGGCACAGAAAAAGACTCTCAGCTCTACTTTGTGCCTTAAAATCGTTGCACGTATATTAATTTGGCTGAACGTTAGAACATCTTAAGCAGTATCGGTGAAAAAAGTTTGAGGAATGGTCTATGATTTATTGAGGGATGTCCAGGTTTCCTAGTAGTTAAACATGTGCTCGTAATTATCGCGTTTATAGAAAAACTATTAGAATTAGTTTAGTTTATTTGGTTACGGCAACGCGTCACGTCAGCCATCGGCCGAGGAGGATGCATCCTGGAAAAAATTTTATGTAAAGCTGGCCCCAATTTAAGTGTAACTAACTCGAAGAAAACCCGGAAAATTTCACGTGGCAGACCATTGGCCGTGCCCAAACCCACGACCTATGTTCGGTGGTTTTATCCACTCGGTTACTGAAGGGCGAAAAAACTGTAGACCTATAAATTCCCACTGTGGTCCGGTCGTCTCTGTCTTTCCTTAATCTCTAGAACGGAGTTAGACAGATGAAAGTCGAGACCAGACATGAAAATTGTAAGAGAAAGAGAACCACATAAACTATATGCATCTAAAATTCATTTCGGCACAGCAACAAGCGCCGAAATGCATTTCAGGTGTCGGATTTAAATGATGTACTGTATATTACAATGGATGGTGTTATAATAAAATAATGATCAAATTTCTTAATACGATAACCCCTAAAATAACTGGAATTTTAATAGTAATTAAAGAATTAATTAGATAAGAAAAAAAGGGACAAGAAGATAGTCGGTAGACATGTAATCAATAAAGATATGATAAGATTACATTTTACAGATTCGTGCTTAGAATCGATCAATAATCTTGCAACTTCAAATCTATTTTCAATCGAAATAACATAAGTTTACTTATCGAAGAATAAATTTAAAAATATTCATAAATTTCCATTCGAAGTACTGTACAAAATCAAATAAAAGAAAATTAGCTCAGTGCACTTACCAGTTGTTCTTAGTTATTTAGAATTTGTAAACGCATTTCTAATCAAAGAATATTTTCACTTGAGCACAGAACATGTCCTTTACCAATGGAAGATATGTGAAATACATATAGCATGCTTTTAATTTAATCCAGAATATTACTAAATGCCTATTGCTGTCTGCATAAATAAACGAATAGTAAACAAAAGTGCAATGTATTTGTTTGATTTATTCTCTAAGTCTTGAAATTGTATCTGAAAACGAATGAATTTTTAATTTGGTAAATGGAAGTTTAGATTAAATGAATTTATATCGTTCCAATTATTAAATATTATATACGAATACTTACGTAAACTGAAACGTAATTATTTTACTTTGACCGAAGAATATAGGAATTGTTTGGAATCAATTTGAAAGTCTAATCAATGAAAGTTCTATTAAGTTTGGTTCCATTTACTAAATTAAAAATTCATTCGTTTTCAGATACAATTTCAAGACTTAGAGAATAAATCAAACAAATACATTGCACTTTTGTTTACTATTCGTTTATTTATGCAGACAGCAATAGGCATTTAGTAATATTCTGGATTGAATTAAAATTCATGCTATATGTATTTCACATATTTTCCATTCTTAAAGGACATGTTCTGTGCTCAAGTGATAATATTCTTCGATTAGAAATGCGTTTACAAATTCTAAATAACTAAGAACAACTGGTAAGTGCACTGAGCTAATTTTCTTTTATTTGATACGCGGCAATTATAACGATAAGGTGTACATGGTAGGTAAATTTCGATTAATTTATAGGAGTCAGCTGTTAAACATAGAGGCAGGTAAATGACGATCAACATCATTCTTACGTGATAAGCTTTGCAGATGCAAATCGGAATTGGGTATAATTCTCATAGCTTTACACTTGCATCTTATTGAGAGTCAATCTGGTTGTTGTTCCTAATATCCAATATCTAATTATATCTAAATAGGCATAATCGGACTTAATTTTAAAAATTTTACTGTTAGTGGCATTTACAATGTTTTTTAAAAAAGTTATCTGTACCCTCAAAATTAAGCCTTTTTTAAATAATAATAATAATATAAAAGTTATCTTTAATAGCATCTTATGACAGATGGCACCACACACAATTTAACTTTCATCTAGAGTCGGCCTACCAGTGGCCATGCGGTTCCGTTCCCTGAACATTAGAAGTTCGGTTGTGGGTTGACGCCTCTTCCGGACGGGCTGGCTACGTGGAGTTTTCGAGTTTTCTCCACGTCTGTAACGCCTGAATAGGAGCCAATGACCTCCCGGAAGGCATATTCCCCGCGTAACAACCATCAGAAACGCATGCAACTACTATTACATGACAATTACGTCACACTTTCCACGAGGCGACATAGCCTAGAAGTTTACGACCAACTAGCCGATACAAGACATCTGGAGTCAAGTGTTTTTTTACCTCTTGAGATCCACTACTAAAAAAAACTTTTTTTTAATTGAAGTTTTTTTATATTATTTACTTTTGGGTGTCACTCGTTAGTAAATTATCATTTTTTTCAATTTTATTGTTTTCGGTCATTAAAAAATGGTATGTGTCAAATATGACACAATGGATGTCTACCTGTACGAAATGCAAACTGTTCTGTTCATGTAAAAATGGTTTATTTGACTGTTTTTGTACAATAATTGACATTTTATATTTACATATGACATTTTTGAAGCAATTTTTATTTGTCACAAGGCACAGATGGATTTTGCATTTGATACAGTACCCTGTAGCTCATACACTTTTATATCAGTGCATTTGATAGCAGTGATTTTTGCCATTTGCAATGATTTCTGGCATGTGTTTTGCTCCACTTTTGCTTGTATTTTTCTGGGATGTAAATCTGGAGTATTTTTTAAATTATTTTCCTGTTCTTCGTCATCTTCACTGTTCTTTCTTTTTATTTTCTGTACTGTCTGAATATAATAGCCATTTTGACACTTTTACTAATATTGGAGTGTGTTTTTCTTCCTCTTTTTTATTGCTCTGCTATCTCTTCTGTAGGCTATCCAAAAATTGTTTTCATTTCATCAGCAGTAAAGTTCAAAAGTTTTTCCAGGTGAATCAGTGATATTTGATTTGTGCATGTCATCATCAAGCACTGACGTCAAAGAGATTCTTAGGAATATAATTCAAGAAATATTCTTCAGTCTTACACTCCTTACCCTTTTAGGGTTTCTCCTGAAATGCAGGAGCTGGTAGCAAGGGCTTAAATCTATTTGTATGGCGCCATGGTGGAGTCTGTTACTGCACTGATGTCAAGAAATCTTCCTCTATTTACATAGCTGAAGCATCATTTTCATCATCGTCAAATGTATCATCTAATGACTTACATTCTTCAGGACAATTTGGTTGATAAATGTTCTGACTGGTTTAAATGTTTGGTCACTGTCTTCATCACTGGACCAGCCTTCCAGTCCACACAAATTTCTATCAATATCAAGTGTCCTATCATGTTCCTTCCTTATTTCATCTGTTGACACTGAAAAATTTATAATAAATGTCAATAATTTAGTTTTAATATAAGATTTATGATATTAATAATTTATAAATTCTTAACAAACAATATTTTGCAGACCAGATAAATAACTATACAAAAACAAATCACAGAAATTAATTTATTAATTTATTAATAAAAATAAATAGTTAATTTTTTAATAAATTAATTTAATAAAAAATGAAAATAAATAATAGAATACATATTGCTGACTAAATGACAAAATAACTATAAAAGTAAATAACTTGCCAATATGAAAACAGTTCATAGGCTGTAATGTAATTGTTGTAACATTATGCTTATTCATCGATTCTAAGCGCAAGTCTGTAAAATGTATCCTTTACATCTTTATTGATCATATGTGTACCGAATAGCTCCTTATCCGCTGATTTATTTAATTAATTCTTAACAGTAATTAAATAATTAATCTTTATTCTTGTTTTTATAAAAAATTTTAATACAATTTATGCAAATATGTTATGAATTTTAAAGGGGGAGAAAATATTTAAGTCGTATATATCCTATATCTTGAACATCGTGTCTTTTTATTTAATTTTACGAAATATTTGAATTTTATGAGTGATTATACAGTTTAAACTATTTTCATAATATTACTCATCAATGACATAAGATTGTGTACAATTTTATTGTACAAGATTCATTTATTTTATAATTTTAACAGATTTTCGTATAACTAAACTTGCGTGTTGAATCCTACAACAATTCATTTAAAAACATATTAAAGTAAAAAATAGTTTCTGCTTTATGGGCAGGAAAAGAGGCTCTTTAACGAGCTCATTATGAGTCGGGTCGATGGGTGTGTCCTGATCGTCAAGCGTGTTGGTGGCTTTTTGAGGACCTGGTGGATCAAGTCGGGATTGGAAAATACAGGAATAAATTCAACGTTTTATGTCAAGATAATATTCCTTAAAACTAGAATAATCTTGGAATTAATCAAAATATTGTTAATAATCGCTGGAATTGAAACAAATCCTGGTCCTTTTCCCGTTTTCCACCTCGGTCAAGCCAAATAGATACGCAAAAGAGGAGGCAGGGTAGACCTCGCAAGGAAAGTATCAAGGACGTAGAAAGGGAAAATCAGTTAGTAGAACTTCTAAGTGAGGAATACCAAATTGAAACAGAAGGTAAAGATACTATTGGAATTACGAGGAATTCAAATATCCGAGATTATTTCAGCAAGAGAACCTGAAATACAAGGTATCGACGATTCCTAATATACACTAAAGTCTATTTACGAATTAATTCAAAAAAAATTTTGTCAGTTAAACTTAGAAATTCAATGAATAAAATCTGAAGTTAACAAGAAGAAAGACGAAAATAATAGTTATGACAGATCTTTATAAGATACAAATATTGGAAGACACCTTTTAAATTATTATTATATTTTGAAGTATGTTGGAATTTGAATTTGATAAATTAGTTAATAAAACTACTAACAAAAATATTATAATTTTTAATCATCCATTTAAAACATTGGATATTCTGCAAGAAATTAAACAATTTATTAGAGAAGATTTAGGAATAAATAATATAGAAATTGACGGCCTAATTCAACTAAAAAACAATAAGAATAGCCCTATAGTTAAAACTATTCTGGAAACCGTAAAAGCTAGAAACTTCGTTCTCAAAAAATTTTGGACAGCGAAATCGAAATTTGTCGACGTAACCGAGAAAAAAATAATATTTACAACTTATTTGTGTATGAGATCGAGGATTAGAAGAAATCAGCTACGGGATAGGATTAAATTGGAGAAAACTGATAAAAATAAAATGTTAGTAAGAGATGATTACTATACAAGGACAATATAATATACACATACGACACTAACACTAGTAAGATTATCCAAATGACCGTTTTTTAGAAATAGACAAACAACAAACTTAGAAGAGGACGGGAATAGAAATTATACCGAGTTAGTTATAGATCTTTTTAATAAGAACAAAGACATTGATAATAACTATAATAAAAATTTGGGAAAATTGGTTAATAAGGAAGGAAAAAATGGAAATAAAAATGTGAGAGAGACGAATAAAGACAAAAATAATTTCCTAATAAGATTTTGGAATATACAAGGCCTTCGAGAGAAAATACATAAAGTCTCGGTTAAGGAATTCATTAATTCTAATACCATAATTGGAATCGCGGAAACACGGATGACAAATTTGAGTGACAATGAAAAGAACCTTTAAGAAGAAGAAAATAGAATAACAATTAGTAACGCACAAAGGAAAAGTAGATTTGGCCGTTCTGCGGGAGGATTTATGTTGTTGACAAAGAAAAGTCTGGGTGAGATTATCAATATCTATATAGCTGAAAAATTTATCTTCGTGTTAATTGAATTAAAAAGTAATATTAAATTAATTTTACATAAGCATTATGCTGGTTTTACTATTATCCTACAAACAATATTGTAATATGATAATTAATAATATATTTAATTAATCTAGAACATTAATACTGTATTTAGTAATATGTCTGATAAGTATATTAAAATAATTCTAAATTTCATTTTCGTAAGTGCATTCTGCATTTATTACATTGAAAATACAGGTATCTCTCGTATAACACGGTAGTTATGTTCCGAAAAAGTGTTGTGTAATGCGAATCTCAATTTTTAAACAGTGTTAGAGGCAAACCGTGTGGTACGAGGGACACCTGTACATTCTAACTGAAAAATTTATATTCTGATTATTTACGTGCGTTATTACAAATAAAATGTAAAACGAATAAGATGAAATTTAATATAAAAATTTTTAAATCATTTTTATTTCTATTCTTACAACAATTGTTTTAATTTAATTTAAATTTTTGGAAACTTTTTGACTGTGATTGGCAACTCAAATACACAAGTAGGCTTATTCATAATTTTATTAAAACAGTTTAATGTGGAACAAATCATAAAATATTTCAAAAATTTATGTAATTTATAATCAATTTATAAAACCATTTAAAAAATTTATCATCTTAGATTATAACTGCATACAATTTACTAAAATATTTATATTTAATTCCAATATTAATGTGTACTTTGCACCGTTCACACTTGATTCTAAACTAATCTTAGTAACTTTAACAATAATGTCTGTTAGGCAATATCGTAGACAAGATTTTCGTTGATTGTCTCATAATTAAATTGTAATAAATACACGCATATTTAATCTGATTCTATTATCTTTAAAACTATTTTTTCTACATTTAACAATGATATAAAATTAGAACTCGTATAATTATTAAGAAATATATCAAGATACAATGTTCTTATTTTGAACAAAACTGAAACTAGATAATTTATAGATATAAATGAATTTTAATTTTATAATAATTCAGTTTTTATTAAAGTTTATATTGCACGTATATAGATATATGACTAAAGACTTTGGTTATTGGAAGAAACGTGGAATTCCTGAAGTGCCTCCGAGATTCCTCGTTGGATCAGTAGGATATAACTTTAAAAGGGTAAGATTAAGTTTCAAAGAATATTTATAAAGATTTTACCAATACTCGTTATGAAATATTAAAATTTACATTTATGCTTAGAATCAAGGTAAACAAGAACGTGAATGGTACAACAAATACGAAAAAATATTTGGGTAAAAAAATTAAATTTTTAAAATTTTACATTTAAAACTTTCTGGGATATAAACAAAAGTCTAACTGAATTTGTAAAGTACGTGATAATTAATTAAATAGAATATAATACATTGATATACCCTTAAATGTTTCAGAATATACGAAGGTTTTAATCTCGCTTTTGTTGTAGCAGATCCAGAATTAGTGAAAGATATTCTTGTCAAAGATTTCCCTATTTTTCCTGAACAAACAGTATATCATTTTATTAAATTTACTAACTTGAAACTTATCTTACTTTTCTTATGCTGAAGAACATTTTAATTAATTAATCAAAGATTTAATTATTATCTTCTTTAATGGATATAATATATAGGAACTTCGATTTGGCGATCCAATTTTAGATAAAGGGTTATTTATGCAAAGTGGAGAAAGATGAAAAGCTTTGAGGACCATGATGTCGCCAAGTTTCACTTCTGGAAAATTAAGAATGGTCTGTACATTTAAATTAAGTTTAAAACGTATTTTATTAAAATCTAATATTAAACCATTAAACCTTTTGTTGACTATAAATTTACAGATGAGCAAATTAATGGAAGAATGTTGTCAGATTCTAATCGATAACTTAAAAGAAGCAGCAACGGAGAATAGAGAAATTGATATTACACAGTAAGTATAAATTTATGTATCGAAAATAGTAGTGCCCACTAGTGGACGAGTAGATAAAACTGCTGAACACGGGTTCGCATCTCGCCAAAGTGGAATTTCTTGGGTTTTCTTTATATTAATAACACTTGAATAGAAACCAGTTTCTCCTGGAAATTTGTCTTTAGAGGCGATCCTGTTAGCATAACTGTCTAAATATGCTCTACGAAAAAGGACAACGAAGGAAAGAAGTTCAAAAGCGTTGAATTTCAACCGTACGTCAGCTGCTACACGTACAGAAAGGGTCTTCCTGCCATTTGCAAACCACGGCCTCTAAAAAGATATCTTGGAGCAGGAGATATCGAGCACGTAAATAATAATTCGAAGGATTTCTGCTTAAAACTGCACCCGACGGAAGACCAAGTCTCGCCATTTGATGAACTTTGAGACATCCTTCTGCTTATCGATAAAGAAAAATCTATAGAAGATAATTATTCGTATGACACGGATTGCGTCATTAAGTTTAACGACAAATTGTCGAATTGCCACGGCAAAGCCCGCACGTACGCTTAGATTTATTTAATGTTGAACATTTTAAATGTTTTTCTGGTTAATAATTGTGTGGATATTATAACAATATGCTGTAAAATTGGTGAGATGAGTTAATAAACGATTTCTCATTGCCTTAAGTATAGTGTCTGTCCTGTTGTTCGTTTCACTTAGAGGGACTTTCTCAATTCGGTTTTCCCGCAGCGGTACAGATTTTCATTTGATAATGATTGATTTAAAGGCATTGGCAAATTTATATGATGTTGTACAGTGTACATTGTGTACACTTATCAATGTTTTTGTATAAATCGTTTATGTGTCAAAGAACATAATATTAATCTAGATGGAAGTGTTTACAGTCTAAATTGCCTACATAAAATATGTAATCAATGTATAGGATAAGTGTATTTGATAATCTCAAATAAACAAATATATATAATATAATTTCTTGTAATTTACACTGAGCTACTTTTTTATTGTTTTCCACTGTTTTATTGGTGAAAACCATACACGGAAACGAGGATAAAAATTCCCGACGTAAGAACTTACATCGAACACGGTCACGAATAAGCTTAAATGTAGTCTGTAAAGTGTATTTTATACAGGGTGCATAGAAAAGTCCCTTTAACCAGAAAATTCTTGTGAACGAAGAGAGCTACAACTCTGCAAGTGAGGTAACGGTATTGTAAAGTGACTATGCCCGAACTAATGCAAACGGCGCCCCTAGTGGTGAAATTTGGAAGATATCAGTGGCAGTGCAAATCGTAACGAAAACGGATAGCTCAAACTTTCCAATTAGAAAGTTTTAGAACATGAATTAATTAGTATAAAACGACATGTGGTTTACGCGGATAAGATAAATTGTCGCCTGAATACCCAAAAATGTCCAAAAGCGATGAATGTCATTTTGTTTACACGTTTGAAAGGAATAGCCATAGGTATGCAGAAATATGCACAATTTGTTGCATAAAATATGTACTTAACATCAATACAGTTTGATAACAATGGCGGGTATCGTGAGCAAAGGTGAACTTTTCGAACATAGTCGACATTAATTTGTTATCATTGTGTGACAGTTTGCTCTTCTGTTGTTTTTTGTGTAATGTTATCAAATTGTATTGACATAAGTATGTATTTTATGCAATAAATTGTGCGTATTTCTTCATACCTATGGCTATTACTTTCAAACGTTTACACAAAATGGCGTGCATCGCTTTTCGGACATTTTTGGGTAGAGTACCTAGATATCAGAGTAGCGACACACGAGTCATTGCCGCCATGTTCTGACGACTGTCATCACGTGGTCTATGGGTTTACATTAAAAAATGATGATTTTTTAGTTTAAAAAAGTATTTTATTCGTAAAAATGCTTTATTAAACGAAAAAAAATCGTCACTTCTTAATATAAACCCATAGACCACGTGATGATAGTCGACAGAATATGGCGGCAATGACTCGTGTGTCGCTACTCTGATATCTAGGTACCCTATTTTTGGGTATACAGGCGACAATTTATCTTATCTCTTGAATCACACGTCGTTTCGTACAAATTAATTGATGTTCTAAAACTTTTTAATTGGAAAGTTTGCTCTATTTTTTTTCGTTTTCGATTTGCACTGCCTATCTTCCAAATTTCGCCACTAGGGGCGCTGCTGTCGTTTGCATTAGGTCGGGCGTATTCACTTTACTATATCGTTACCTCACTTGCATAGCTGTAGCTCTCTCTGTTTGCAAGAATTTTCCGGTTATTAAAGGGACTTTCCTATGCATCCTGTATAGATTTTGTGTAGGAGAGAGAAAGAACTTTCCCTTGACATTGAAAATTTTTATCTATATTAGTTCTGTCTCATAGTACGTCTTTACCAGACGTTAAGCATTCGTTACAGTCGAGTCCCGTAATGAAATGTTGGCAGTGACCTTCCAGTACTGTACACGAATTCCAGCAGACCATGCCTTAGGGCCAGCGGTCGGGGAACCGAGATAAATTACCCCAAATGCGGTAAAAATGAAATTATTGGGAGTAATAAGGAACTTCTCCAACACCGAAAGAGTAAAAGTTTTCAATGAAATTATTTGTTTCAAAATGATAATTTTATTTGGTTCGTCTATTATTTACTATTTTCGTGAAACTTTTTCATTTTCAGTGTAAAATGATTCAATAAATAGTGTATAATTTGAGTGTGGAGCTGTACTTTTCTACGAACCAATGTAAGAACATTGTCGAGTCGTAGGAACCAACTGGAAACGGATTATCTTAAAAATCTTCACTGACGCAGTAGACTACAGGAGTATCATCGCGGAGATCTTCACTCTTTCGTTCACTACTTCGTCAATAACATTCTTGAAAAATAAAGTGGTTTCGGGATTAAAAAATGACAGTCAAACAAGCTTTGCGAGTTTAGGAAAAAGATCTAAAAATTAAAATATTTTCATTTTTCAATATTTTCAAAGTAGAGAAAATATATTTTAAAAAATCATTATTAATCACATTAAAAAACTATAATAAAATTATAATTAGAATTAAAAATAATTCGTAGGTTCTAGCAATTTAGAATGATGGTTGTTTCTATTTTATCAATGAAATAAAATTATAATTCTAAAAAAACCTAATAAAAATACTTTGACTAAGTAAAAATAATCAAAATTTTTACTTAATAAAACCTCAAATTATTAATACTTTTAAAATATAATCTCTCTATTTAAAAATAAGAAAAAGATAATAAATACAATAAAAATAAATTAAACGAATAGCCTATCGGATGAAAAGGGCTTATCACATCAGGACGAGATGGAAACAGACTCAATTATTCAAATATAACTTTTATTAATATGGGAATTTATTTCGAGGTACATCAGTCCATTTAGAAATTAGACATATAGCAGTAAACACAATAAATATCTAATATATTGTAAGAAAGCAGTTTTCGGATTGATATTATAAATAACACAGTGCATTGTGTACACAATTACATAAAATACTAAATTAAAACCAATTCAAATTGTACAATACAATAATAAAAACAATCGATGGTTGTAGTTAATGTTGAACTAACATATTAAACTGTTCTCTTCATAAAACATAAAATCTTGGTTCTACCAATAATAAATTATTAGTTACATTAATGATTTAATTTTAATAAATAAATAAATAGTTTAAAAATTTGGGTAACTTACTTTAATTACTCAATTTAATTTTTCTATTATGTTGAAGCCACAAATAAAAATCGTGTCAATTCGATTTTAAAATAAATTTACATTTAAAATTAGGTGTTTGTTTCTCCATAATTATAGATTCAGTACAACTTTGTAATGTATTGTGACCGGAGGTCGGCACCTCTTTGGTGTCACGTCAGGTCTGACACCACCGTGTCTCGGCTGACACGGAAGCCGCGGCGATTCTACGATCGGTCGCGCGAGCGGTCGCGTTTTTCGGGCGATTGGATTCGGGATGGAGGACAAGAGATAACAGAGGCCATTTTAACAAAACATAACGTATATTTAATTGGAACAGGATTCATGTACATTATCAAGGGTCTAGTGACGCGAGTTCGAGAGAGAGAGCTTACAAACAAGTTCGCGTGGTGATAATTACCTTGTGAAAGATGTTCGGAGATTCGGGTACTAACGGAGGTCGACGTTTTCGTCTCGATAAGAGCCTTAGTCCTATACCTCCGATGATTTCGGTCACGGCGGTTGTTCCAAACGGGTTCGGCGTTGTTACTATCCTCAGTCCGCGAGACTCGGCACAAAGTCCAGGAGGTAGCACACTTAAAAGTACGTCTGCACACACGGCTATCCGAGCGACAACTCCCCGAATTTTCGAAGTATTGTTTTCTTGTTTAATGCACTTTAGGGCGAAGGTGATGAGAACTGCTTTTGGGAACTAAATAAAGGATACGTTTTCATGTAAACGGTTGATAGTTAGTTGTTAAGTTGTAGTAGTAATTGACAACAAGGCGACAACTATGACGTCATGGAAAATTTACCGTAGGTCCATAGTTCCGACACTTACAGTATAATTTTGTGAAAATTATATAATTATGTAGAAACGAATACAGTAGAGCATCGATTATCCGACTTAATTGGGGACGGGTTGGTCGGATAACCGAAAAGTATGAAAAAATACATTATTAGTATAGTGTATTAGACCTGGTTTAAATACTAGCCTCCCTTTGATGGTCGAGCCAGTGCTGCCAGCTAAAACATACAAAAATTTAACAAAAATAATATTAAAGTAGCCAAGACATAACCAAATATTGTAGTGCCACATCACGAGCGGACATTTGAATTTGCCGACTAGATCGCGGTCGGTTAACCGATAATCGGTTAATCGGGGGTCGGATAATCGATGCTCTACTGTAATTCTATAATAACATGATCTAACCTTAATCACTTTAGAAATATAATTACGCATTTTTCTAGCTACGTTAAGTATTTTTTAATAGTAAAATCATTTATATGTCAACTCGATAATTTATATTAGTCATTCATTTAAAAATATCGATACACTACATAAAAAACAACGTAGTATACTATACAAAATTTAATGTTTCCATTATTTTTTATAATTTTATAATAATTTGTATGAATTACAGTTTCTCAAATTATGCTGTGAAACTTATGTACTCATAGTTAATAAACCAAAAATTTACTAAATTTAACAATAAATTATCATATCATCTACCAAAAGGTTAAAGGTATCGTTAACTGTATAATTTAATTGTAATTTGATACAATAAACTTAATATAATCTTTGTATTTATTAGAAATTAAGAAAAATTATTTAGTATTAAATAATACAGATTAGTAATTGTAATAATTTCTTTAAAATTTATTAATAATGTATTTCATAATTTAAAAAATTTCTTTTTATATAAGTGTCATTGCAAATTTTCATCCGTATAGGCTACTTACTGGTCATATGAACTTCAAAGGAACCGGAAATACACTTACCAGCAGTTACAAAGGAATTACTTGGATCTTTTCTTGAATCTATTTTAATTCCAAAAGCGCATTTGGCAATTGCATCCATAGTAAAAGTACTAGCATACCTAAAAATAAAGTCAAGCAGAATTATACTAAAGATGAATAACAAACAAACAGTAATATAGTAATAAATCAAATATAATTTAATAATAGACAGTTAAACTGAATATTAAGATAAATTGCACATTACTTGCTTCTTCATTAAATCTGAACAATATCTTGGATGATGGAAATCAAAGAATAGTGTAGTTTGTTGTTCATATTCGTCAATAATGACATTCTTATTTCCAGCTTGGGACATATTTTATTCTTTGATGCAAGTTTAATCGACATTCTTTGAAAACGAGCAATTATTTATTGTGTCATCGTCACAATGTCGGGCTGACATTTTTAATCATATGTTTAATTTATTTAATTTAAAATATATGCTCTCCACCTCAAATTAGTAGTGGTTTGCCCCTTGCATTATACTTTTCCTTTAACAATAGAGTCGTGCCGGTCATCAATTCAGGGGAAAGGATTTAAATTGAAATAACGTAACTTTTGGTTCGCATCAAGGTTCCTATATACTTAATCGGAACCTCCTGCCCTAAGATTTCCATATCTGGTCTCATTTTCATATATCTAATACTGTTCTCAAGATTAAGGAAAGACAAATAAAGAAAAAATATATTTCTCTTACAGACAATACATATAAAATGCGTCTTTTTATCTAGACGTCCTTTCTCACGCAGTTGAGGGATGAGACAATTCCACGGCGGAGTCGACCTTTTATTAGAGGCTGCTCGTCCGCCTCACAATGTAATATAGTCCAATATTTCTCTCTAGCAGTGGCAGCACAATTAAAAAATAATTTACAATTTTTAAAATAAGCCACATTTTATATGTATTGTCTGTAAGAAAAATATATATTTTCTTTATTTGTCCTGGCTTATTTTAAAAATTAAGGAAAGACAATAGGACGGATGGACGGACGACACAGGGAATTTGTACGTCTACAAATTTTTCAAGTTGCATCCCAAATATTGGAAAATAGTAAATGCCATTTTTTTAAAAAAAACGTCAATTTTGTCGTTAAAAGCATACAATCAGCACGAAATTATATATATCAGAGGTGGGCAAGCAAGAGTTCAGTGGGAGCCGCAATGTAGGTTTTGCAAAATGCATGGGAGCCGCAGTTCCGTACTGTCGTGGTGGATAGTATGGTAAGGTGCGCGATTTTATTATATAATATAAATATAATATAAAACGAATATTGAATTTTTTTTTATAAACTTATTTTCACAAAATTAAAGAAATGAAATTGTAAAAATAATAATAATAAAAAACAGAAATTAACACATTCAGCAAGAGCCGCACGTAACTCAAAAAAAGCCGCATTTGCCCATGCCTGATATATATGTTTAGACGGTTATGCTGACAGGAGTCTTCTCTAGAGACAAATTTCCAGAAGAAACTGGTTTCTATTCAAGTGTTATTAATATAAAGAAAACCCAAGCAATTCCACTTTGGCGAGATGCGAACCCGTGTTCAGCAGTTTTATCTACTCGTCCACTAGTGGGCACTACTATTTTCGATACATAAATTTATACTTACTGTGTAATATCAATTTCTCTATTCTCCGTTGCTGCTTCTTTTAAATTATCGATTAGATTCTAATCGATAATTCCCAACAGTGGTTCCCAACCGGTGTTCCGTAAGCATCTCCCAAGTGTTCCGCAGATTTAGTCGTAAATCGGAAAGTGTACAATCGTATTCGAGCCGCCGAATATCAAAAAATTAAAATCATAAAATTTTAACAAACTTAAATATATATGTACGACTCGTACTGGAGTGTACTACTGTTTCGAATAAGATAAAGGCAATGATAAAAACTGAATGAAATATGTAAAAAACATCAGGCACAAGTTTCCCATTAAAGTTATTTAGGTATATTTTTTCCTATCTTAGAATTGGCGTTAATAACATGAGTAGAGATTTTGAATTATAACTGCTTAATTCTAATAAAATAACTGATGACAAGCTTATGTATTTCATATTAACTTAAGTAAGTGTTCCACTAAAGAAAATTGCTCACAAAGGTGTTCTGCATCCTAGAAAAGGTTGGGAACCACTGGATTAGAATCTGACAACATTCTTCCATTAATTTGCTCATCTGTAAATTTATAGTCAACAAAAGGTTTAATGGTTTAATATTAGATTTTAATAAAATACGTTTTAAACTTAATTTAAATGTACAGACCATTCTTAATTTTCCAGAAGTGAAACTTGGCGACATCATGGTCCTCAAAGCTTTTCATCTTTCTCCACTTTGCATAAATAACCCTTTATCTAAAATTGGATCGCCAAATCGAAGTTCCTATATATTATATCCATTAAAGAAGATAATAATTAAATCTTTGATTAATTAATTAAAATGTTCTTCAGCATAAGAAAAGTAAGATAAGTTTCAAGTTAGTAAATTTAATAAAATGATATACTGTTTGTTCAGGAAAAATAGGGAAATCTTTGACAAGAATATCTTTCACTAATTCTGGATCTGCTACAACAAAAGCGAGATTAAAACCTTCGTATATTCTGAAACATTTAAGGGTATATCAATGTATTATATTCTATTTAATTAATCATCACGTACTTTACAAATTCAGTTAGACTTTTGTTTATATCCCAGAAAGTTTTAAATGTAAAATTTTAAAAATTTAATTTTCTTACCCAAATATTTTTTCGTATTTGTTGTACCATTCACGTTCTTGTTTACCTTGATTCTAAGCATAAATGTAAATTTTAATATTTCATAACGAGTATTGGTAAAATCTTTATAAATATTCTTTGAAACTTAATCTTACCCTTTTAAAGTTATATCCTACTGATCCAACGAGGAATCTCGGAGGCACTTCAGGAATTCCACGTTTCTTCCAATAACCAAAGTCTTTAGTCATATATCTATATACGTGCAATATAAACTTTAATAAAAACTGAATTATTATAAAATTAAAATTCATTTATATCTATAAATTATCTAGTTTCAGTTTTGTTCAAAATAAGAACATTGTATCTTGATATATTTCTTAATAATTATACGAGTTCTAATTTTATATCATTGTTAAATGTAGAAAAAATAGTTTTAAAGATAATAGAATCAGATTAAATATGCGTGTATTTATTACAATTTAATTATGAGACAATCAACGAAAATCTTGTCTACGATATTGCCTAACAGACATTATTGTTAAAGTTACTAAGATTAGTTTAGAATCAAGTGTGAACGGTGCAAAGTACACATTAATATTGGAATTAAATATAAATATTTTAGTAAATTGTATGCAGTTATAATCTAAGATGATAAATTTTTTAAATGGTTTTATAAATTGATTATAAATTAAATAAATTTTTGAAATATTTTATGATTTGTTCCACATTAAACTGTTTTAATAAAATTATGAATAAGCCTACTTGTGTATTTGAGTTACCAATCACAGTCAAAAAGTTTCCAAAAATTTAAATTAAATTAAAACAATTGTGAAGAATAGAAATAAAAATGATTTAAAAATTTTTATATTAAATTTCATCTTATTCGTTTTACATTTTATTTGTAATAACGCACGTAAATAATCAGAATATAAATTTTTCAGTTAGAATGTACAGGTGTCCCTCGTACCACACGGTTTGCCTCTAACACTGTTTAAAAATTGAGATTCGCATTACACAACACTTTTTCGGAACATAACTACCGTGTTATACGAGAGATACCTGTATTTTCAATGTAATAAATGCAGAATGCACTTACGAAAATGAAATTTAGAATTATTTTAATATACTTATCAGACATATTACTAAATACAGTATTAATGTTCTAGATTAATTAAATATATTATTAATTATCATATTACAATATTGTTTGTAGGATAATAGTAAAACCAGCATAATGCTTATGTAAAATTAATTTAATATTACTTTTTAATTCAATTAACACGAAGATAAATTTTTCAGCTATATAGATATTGATAATCTCACCCAGACTTTTCTTTGTCAACAACATAAATCCTCCCGCAGAACGGCCAAATCTACTTTTCCTTTGTGCGTTACTAATTGTTATTCTATTTTCTTCTTCTTAAAGGTTCTTTTCATTGTCACTCAAATTTGTCATCCGTGTTTCCGCGATTCCAATTATGGTATTAGAATTAATGAATTCCTTAACCGAGACTTTATGTATTTTCTCTCGAAGGCCTTGTATATTCCAAAATCTTATTAGGAAATTATTTTTGTCTTTATTCGTCTCTCTCACATTTTTATTTCCATTTTTTCCTTCCTTATTAACCAATTTTCCCAAATTTTTATTATAGTTATTATCAATGTCTTTGTTCTTATTAAAAAGATCTATAACTAACTCGGTATAATTTCTATTCCCGTCCTCTTCTAAGTTTGTTGTTTGTCTATTTCTAAAAAACGGTCATTTGGATAATCTTACTAGTGTTAGTGTCGTATGTGTATATTATATTGTCCTTGTATAGTAATCATCTCTTACTAACATTTTATTTTTATCAGTTTTCTCCAATTTAATCCTATCCCGTAGCTGATTTCTTCTAATCCTCGATCTCATACACAAATAAGTTGTAAATATTATTTTTTTCTCGGTTACGTCGACAAATTTCGATTTCGCTGTCCAAAATTTTTTGAGAACGAAGTTTCTAGCTTTTACGGTTTCCAGAATAGTTTTAACTATAGGGCTATTCTTATTGTTTTTTAGTTGAATTAGGCCGTCAATTTCTATATTATTTATTCCTAAATCTTCTCTAATAAATTGTTTAATTTCTTGCAGAATATCCAATGTTTTAAATGGATGATTAAAAATTATAATATTTTTGTTAGTAGTTTTATTAACTAATTTATCAAATTCAAATTCCAACATACTTCAAAATATAATAATAATTTAAAAGGTGTCTTCCAATATTTGTATCTTATAAAGATCTGTCATAACTATTATTTTCGTCTTTCTTCTTGTTAACTTCAGATTTTATTCATTGAATTTCTAAGTTTAACTGACAAAATTTTTTTTGAATTAATTCGTAAATAGACTTTAGTGTATATTAGGAATCGTCGATACCTTGTATTTCAGGTTCTCTTGCTGAAATAATCTCGGATATTTGAATTCCTCGTAATTCCAATAGTATCTTTACCTTCTGTTTCAATTTGGTATTCCTCACTTAGAAGTTCTACTAACTGATTTTCCCTTTCTACGTCCTTGATACTTTCCTTGCGAGGTCTACCCTGCCTCCTCTTTTGCGTATCTATTTGGCTTGACCGAGGTGGAAAACGGGAAAAGGACCAGGATTTGTTTCAATTCCAGCGATTATTAACAATATTTTGATTAATTCCAAGATTATTCTAGTTTTAAGGAATATTATCTTGACATAAAACGTTGAATTTATTCCTGTATTTTCCAATCCCGACTTGATCCACCAGGTCCTCAAAAAGCCACCAACACGCTTGACGATCAGGACACACCCATCGACCCGACTCATAATGAGCTCGTTAAAGAGCCTCTTTTCCTGCCCATAAAGCAGAAACTATTTTTTACTTTAATATGTTTTTAAATGAATTGTTGTAGGATTCAACACGCAAGTTTAGTTATACGAAAATCTGTTAAAATTATAAAATAAATGAATCTTGTACAATAAAATTGTACACAATCTTATGTCATTGATGAGTAATATTATGAAAATAGTTTAAACTGTATAATCACTCATAAAATTCAAATATTTCGTAAAATTAAATAAAAAGACACGATGTTCAAGATATAGGATATATACGACTTAAATATTTTCTCCCCCTTTAAAATTCATAACATATTTGCATAAATTGTATTAAAATTTTTTATAAAAACAAGAATAAAGATTAATTATTTAATTACTGTTAAGAATTAATTAAATAAATCAGCGGATAAGGAGCTATTCGGTACACATATGATCAATAAAGATGTAAAGGATACATTTTACAGACTTGCGCTTAGAATCGATGAATAAGCATAATGTTACAACAATTACATTACAGCCTATGAACTGTTTTCATATTGGCAAGTTATTTACTTTTATAGTTATTTTGTCATTTAGTCAGCAATATGTATTCTATTATTTATTTTCATTTTTTATTAAATTAATTTATTAAAAAATTAACTATTTATTTTTATTAATAAATTAATAAATTAATTTCTGTGATTTGTTTTTGTATAGTTATTTATCTGGTCTGCAAAATATTGTTTGTTAAGAATTTATAAATTATTAATATCATAAATCTTATATTAAAACTAAATTATTGACATTTATTATAAATTTTTCAGTGTCAACAGATGAAATAAGGAAGGAACATGATAGGACACTTAATATTGATAGAAATTTGTGTGGACTGGAAGGCTGGTCCAGTGATGAAGACAGTGACCAAACATTTAAACCAGTCAGAACATTTATCAACCAAATTGTCCTGAAGAATGTAAGTCATTAGATGATACATTTGACGATGATGAAAATGATGCTTCAGCTATGTAAATAGAGGAAGATTTCTTGACATCAGTGCAGTAACAGACTCCACCATGGCGCCATACAAATAGATTTAAGCCCTTGCTACCAGCTCCTGCATTTCAGGAGAAACCCTAAAAGGGTAAGGAGTGTAAGACTGAAGAATATTTCTTGAATTATATTCCTAAGAATCTCTTTGACGTCAGTGCTTGATGATGACATGCACAAATCAAATATCACTGATTCACCTGGAAAAACTTTTGAACTTTACTGCTGATGAAATGAAAACAATTTTTGGATAGCCTACAGAAGAGATAGCAGAGCAATAAAAAAGAGGAAGAAAAACACACTCCAATATTAGTAAAAGTGTCAAAATGGCTATTATATTCAGACAGTACAGAAAATAAAAAGAAAGAACAGTGAAGATGACGAAGAACAGGAAAATAATTTAAAAAATACTCCAGATTTACATCCCAGAAAAATACAAGCAAAAGTGGAGCAAAACACATGCCAGAAATCATTGCAAATGGCAAAAATCACTGCTATCAAATGCACTGATATAAAAGTGTATGAGCTACAGGGTACTGTATCAAATGCAAAATCCATCTGTGCCTTGTGACAAATAAAAATTGCTTCAAAAATGTCATATGTAAATATAAAATGTCAATTATTGTACAAAAACAGTCAAATAAACCATTTTTACATGAACAGAACAGTTTGCATTTCGTACAGGTAGACATCCATTGTGTCATATTTGACACATACCATTTTTTAATGACCGAAAACAATAAAATTGAAAAAAATGATAATTTACTAACGAGTGACACCCAAAAGTAAATAATATAAAAAAACTTCAATTAAAAAAAAGTTTTTTTTAGTAGTGGATCTCAAGAGGTAAAAAAACACTTGACTCCAGATGTCTTGTATCGGCTAGTTGGTCGTAAACTTCTAGGCTATGTCGCCTCGTGGAAAGTGTGACGTAATTGTCATGTAATAGTAGTTGCATGCGTTTCTGATGGTTGTTACGCGGGGAATATGCCTTCCGGGAGGTCATTGGCTCCTATTCAGGCGTTACAGACGTGGAGAAAACTCGAAAACTCCACGTAGCCAGCCCGTCCGGAAGAGGCGTCAACCCACAACCGAACTTCTAATGTTCAGGGAACGGAACCGCATGGCCACTGGTAGGCCGACTCTAGATGAAAGTTAAATTGTGTGTGGTGCCATCTGTCATAAGATGCTATTAAAGATAACTTTTATATTATTATTATTATTTAAAAAAGGCTTAATTTTGAGGGTACAGATAACTTTTTTAAAAAACATTGTAAATGCCACTAACAGTAAAATTTTTAAAATTAAGTCCGATTATGCCTATTTAGATATAATTAGATATTGGATATTAGGAACAACAACCAGATTGACTCTCAATAAGATGCAAGTGTAAAGCTATGAGAATTATACCCAATTCCGATTTGCATCTGCAAAGCTTATCACGTAAGAATGATGTTGATCGTCATTTACCTGCCTCTATGTTTAACAGCTGACTCCTATAAATTAATCGAAATTTACCTACCATGTACACCTTATCGTTATAATTGCCGCGTATCAAATAAAAGAAAATTAGCTCAGTGCACTTACCAGTTGTTCTTAGTTATTTAGAATTTGTAAACGCATTTCTAAACAAAGAATGTTTTCACTTGAGCACATAACATATCCTTTACCAATGGAAGATATGTGAATACAAATAGCATGCCTCTAATTTAATCCAGAATATTACTAAATTCCTATAACTGTCTACATAAATAAACGAATAGCAAACAAAAGCGCAATGTATTTGTTTGATTTATTCTCTAAGTCTTGAAATTGTATCTGAAAACGAATGAATTTTTAGTTTGGTAAATAGAATTTTAGATAAAATGAATTTATATCGTTCCAATTATTAAATATTATATACGAATACTTACGTAAACTGAAACGTGATTATTTTACTTTGACCGAAGAATATAGGAATTGTTTGGAATCAATTTGAAAGTCTAATCAATGAAAGTTCTATTAAGTTTGGTTCCATTTACTAAATTAAAAATTCATTCGTTTTCAGATACAATTTCAAGACTTAGAGAATAAATCAAACAAATACATTGCGCTTTTGTTTGCTATTCGTTTATTTATGTAGACAGTTATAGGAATTTAGTAATATTCTGGATTAAATTAGAGGCATGCTATTTGTATTCACATATCTTCCATTGGTAAAGGATATGTTATGTGCTCAAGTGAAAACATTCTTTGTTTAGAAATGCGTTTACAGATTCTAAATAACTAAGAACAACTGGTAAGTGCACTGAGCTAATTTTCTTTTATTTGATACGCGGCAATTATAACGATGAGATGTACTGTACATGGTAGGTAAATTTCGATTAATTTATAGGACTCAGCTGTTAAACATAGAGGCAGGTAAATGACGATCAACATTATTCTTACGTGATAAGCTTTGCAGATGCAAATCGAAATTGAGTCTAATTCCCATAGCTTTACACTTGCATCTTATTGAGAGTCAATCTGGTTGTTGTTCCTAATATCCAATATCTAATTATATCTAAATAGGCATAATCGGACTTAATTTTAAAAATTTTACTGTTAGTGGCATTTACAATGTTTTTTAAAATACTTATCTGTACCCTCAAAATTAAGCCTTTTTTAAATAATAATAATAATAATATAAAAGTTATCTTTAATAGCATTTCATGACAGATGGCACCTCACACAATTTAACTTTCATCTAGAGTCGGCCTACCAGTGGCCATGCGGTTCCGTTCCCTGAACATTAGAAGTTCGGTCGTGGATTGACGCCTCTTCCGGACGGGCTGGCTACGTGGAGTTTTCGAGTTTTCTCCACGTCTGTAACGCCTGAATAGGAACCAATGACCTCCCGGAAGGCATATTCCCCGCGTAACAACCATCAGAAACGCATGCAACTACTATTACATGACAATTACGTCACACTTTTCCACGAGGCGACATAGCCCAGAAATTTACGACCAACTAGCCGATACAAGACATCTGGAGTCATAGTGTTTTTTACCTCTTGAGATCCACTACTAAAAAAAAACTTTTCCACAATCAACGTGAAGATTGAGGCATTTGGCATTTGTCATATCTATGGACGAGCTTTTCCATCCCCTTGTCACGAATGTTGTCGCCAGTGAATTGAGATGGCCTTAGCAACGTTATTTTGAAGATCGTCATTAGTCTCAAACCTCTTCCTTGCTAGCTAAGCTACGTTTTCAGTTCAAAAAAGAGGTAGAAGTCTTCACACATTTGAAAAGTTCCAAGCTGAGTGGAAGTCTTCACCGCCTGTAAACACCCAACATATAGTCCTGATTTAGCGCCGTGCGACTTCCACCTTTTTCCCCAACAGGAAAAGTGGCAGGGCAGGGTTTCGAAACTAAGGACGATCTTAAAAACAACGTCAACGCCCATCTCGATTTATTGGGGCAACATTCTGTGACAAGGGGGTGGAAAAGCTCTTCCATAGATATGACAAATGCCACAATCTTCACGGTAATTATGTCGAAAAGTAACCATGTTTGTACATAATTTTTGGTAACAAATTCATTTTATTTACATTTGTCTTTTTTATGGACTATCGGAGGTTGAAAAAAATTGCCTACGTTCATAGTAATCATATATATACACGTACATATATATATATATGTATATATGTTAATACGTGTGTTTATATGTATGTAAATTAACCTACCAATTGCATTTGTCACCCCTCAAATCCGAAAAATATCCCTGGAAAATGTTTTCTGAAAGAAACATTGATTCAGGTGACTGCCTCAGTTGGCTTACACATACGACAAATCTGTATTTGAGTTCATTGCCGTTGAATCTGTTAGTCGTTTCATACACAGTAAATTATATTTTAAGTAAAAATCCAATATAGGTACGTGGCCGGCGCTATTTACATTTAATAAAAATATAAATGCGACTTTTACAAAGAAATAACTTTGCATGATGTCCTCCTTCTGATGGTGCGAACGGTGAAAAAGGAGGATAACAGTAAATTATATTTAGCGATAGGTTGCGCCCACTTACGTAATATCTGTTTAGAAATAATTTTCGTTTCATTCAAATTTCCTAAGTATAAATATTATTGTATTCGACTATGTTCAATTCTATCTCTGTAATAAAAGTTATATATATATACATATAGTGGCTTTTATTTCGGCATTTATGTATTTTTATGTAACACGGAAGGTCAAGTAAAAGTGCTTTTTTCAAACGATATCCTTTAAATCGCTACAACGTTGCCACTTCCTTACCGTGTTAGGGTTTATCACACCAAACGAACAATCTAACACATTTTCAAAATTCTTTATTCCTCTACTTAACAAAATTTTAAAAATTTTAAAATGCGTGACATTTGGCACTTGGTGTTTTAAAATCTTACGTAAAATAACCTTCGTAGTTATATAAATCAAATACTATAATATAATATAAGGGTAAAAAGTACGAAAGAATCCAAAAATCATAATGTTAACTTTTGCCCGAGCAACGCCGGGCTCAACTGCTATTATATAATCAATAACTAATTTTAAATAAATCTTTATTCTATTTAAAGATTTTCAAGAATTTCCGAAGTTCTGAACTCTAATAAAAGAAGATGGTGACAATTCAAGTAGAGTCGCTCGATCTCTCAAATACGGGTTTTTGTCTCAGATGTTTTTTAAGAGATTGTTATTCTACTTCCTTAATATGGGGTGTAGATCCTCTCGATCCTTGTCTTTGTAAGGGTTGTAAGTCTTCTGATAGTTTTCACACATTTCTAACAAAGATATATTTTCCGTCTATCGAATTATTTTTATGGTCTGTATTTTTTGTATTAACTTCAATGATGATCTCCGGCATTAAAGATTATATTCCTTGCGAAGGAATTTTTTCATTATTCGGTCAAGATGTCATTTTTCCGAAATTGGCATGGGCTATTTTGGCATTTATTATTTCATTAACTGTCAGTTGGACGAAAAGATGTAAGTTGAATCCAGTCCTTAAATTAAGAAATCTGACTCATTCGGAAGAAGCTAACCTTTTTCTTAAATTTCGTAAAATGTGGCTCTTCTTCTTATTATTACTATTCGATATCGTAATTGGGTTTCAAGTTGTAAGTATGTTGTTCTTTTATAGTAGTTACGAAAGATACTCACGGTATCCATATGAAGGATTATTCTGTACAGTTTCGTCTAGTCTATTTTTAATTTACGCTCTTGGAATACTCTTTCACTTCCTTTATAGTTTTGATATTATTTTTTTCGATCTTAAGAGGAGAGTTTCTCAAATTAAGGAAAACGTTATTTCTTCTTCGTCCTAACGATTCGCGTATCGAATTTAAATTAGAAATGCTGATGACTGAACACGCAAATCTCTGGACAATCAAAGAAACCTGTAACTCCGTTTTAGATATTCCAATGTCGATTGCTTATTTTGTTCTCTTGCTTGAAACGAGTCTTTGCTACTACTCATTTCTGTTTGTAGAAATGGATATGTATATGAAATACCTTGCATTTTTTGTATCTGCAGCTTTAACCATTGGTTGCGTTATCGCTGCTTTTCTTTTTTCTTCTGGTGTTGCAGTGGTAAGTTCTATTAAATACCTTTAATATTTGGTAATGTTATAATAAAGTAAAATATTTCTTTGCGTGTAGGCGGAAAATACGTTTCAAGACATTGGAAGGTTTGCGAAATGTAAACTTAAACTTGAAAAAAAGATGAAGGTAAGTTTAATTTTGCTCTTAAATAAACCAGAATTGTTAAACATTAATAAACTGTAAAATTTCCGATCTGCAAAAGATTTTGAACTTTATGAAAAGATTTGGAAAAGTTGCTTTAAGAATGTCAATGTTTGGATTTGTAGAAATCAACAAAAAATTTCCTGTCAAGGTAATTATAGTCGAAATGTTTATTTACAATTATTTAGTGATTAAAAATATTTAAAATATTTCAGATGGCCAGCGCATTGCATTCTACATTTGATGGACTTATGAATTTCAGAAGTGCTGAAGAGGAGACTAACAAATGTATACAACGTTTCACTGTTAACAGCACGATCAGTCCACAAGCAATATCTTACTAGAACACAAACAATCTCTGACTTGTAAAAACTTTGACCGATTACATCAAATGTTTTTGTAGTTACTCCTTAGCCGATATCTTCTGCAAAATGCGATCATATGAAGTTTTTTTAATTTCATTTTCCTGACAATTAGCATTGTTATGTTTACTGCGAATATAGTTAAACTTTCAATATCGTTTTCATTTTAATCTTTCTGCTGTGCTTATTTTTCGGTCAAAGAGCGCTAGTATTATTGCTAGATAATTTGTGAGTTAAAATTACTCAAGAAACAAAGAGGTTTATAATTATTAACAGAAATTTAATTGTTACACAAACCCAGTTTTTTCTTAATTATCAATCCTGCTCTTAATGGTGCAGTCGTAATTAATTACTATTGCGTAATAATTAATTATTATTCAATGCTAAATTTGTCCAAAACTTTTCACCACCAGTGGCCAACCGGTCCCGTTTTCTAAACACTGGGAGTTCGGTCGTGGGTTCGCACCTCGCCCGGACGAGCTGGCCACGTGGAGTTTTCCGGGTTTTCTCTACGTCTGTAAAGCCTGAATAGGGGCCAGTTACCCATAAAAGACCTCCCGGAAGGCATTATTTCCCGCTCCCCGCGTATGGCCAAGCGGCAAAAATGAATCGTACGATCGCAGCATTGGAGAGAAAAGCACTTGAAGCTAAATGCTTCCATATTAACCCACACAACGAATAGGTATAGTAGCTATGAAAAATTGCATCCACATCTATGTTTTAACGTTTGTCCTTATTACTTTTCGCCCCAGCAACACCAAAATATTGCAATTATTTTAGTAAGAATAGTTTTGATAGTAAAACGAGATTTATTTTAATATTTTCATAAAATATTTGTTATCGTGCTGATCTCATTCGTTTAGGTCACTCATTTACATTAAACGAAATTAAATGTAAATGAGTTATAAGTTTATATTACTTTAAACTCTTGTATCCGAAAAGACAAAATTATTTTCCAAGTTACAGTATATACGAAATAATGTTACTACAGCATTTAGAATTGATGGAAGAAAAGGCAGTTATACTTTTGTCAAAGTAATAAAAGCTACATGAATTTATTACAAATTATTTCCAGACTCACAAAATCTCTTTTGTACATTAAAAAAAGTTATAATCAATTCAATCTTTAAAATTAAAAACAGAATATATTCATGTCAGTAACACGAACTTTTATCTACAATCATCAATTCTGAACCAAATGCATGTATATCGAATAAATAATATTTTGCTTGTTCATGTAATAAAAACATACAAATATTCGATTATCCATAAAAATTACTGTTAATACACGATGAGATTTCGAATAAATTATAACTAAAAACATCTTAATTCGTTGTTTTTATTATAAAATATTTCAATTTTCCGATAGATATTTGGAATTTTATATTCATTAAATGCCCAAATAAAACATAAATCAATTTATTTAATTTTTAATACCATAAATCACAATTAGTTCCTGAATTATGCCAATAGCAAAGTTCTAACAGGAAAAGTGACAATTTTAAGTTTTTTGCAACTAATACCCTTTCATAATATGAATTTCCCCTATTAAAAATGTCTTTTTAAAATTATTCCGTAAAAACTAGCCTGATTTATCAATAAAAGAACATAAAGTAAACATAGAATTTTGTAGCGTATGACGAAAGCTGTAGGTTGATGCTCGACGTATAGTGAATTGAATAGGTGCGTGAAGTTATAGCTTTCCGAACCTTATCTTCATTAATTTCCATAATGCCTTTTGAAAATTATTTTTTGCCTTTTGTCTTTGCTCAGTATTAAACTTAATATATGGTGCTATGAAATCTGATTGTGTAAATGTGGACTTTTGTTATTTTCATTCCTAGGCTCTTATAGAGTTTATTATCTTGTAATGCTCTATATACAGCAATACCTCGGTTTTCGTCGATCTTTTGCGAACAATCTGTCTCGGTTTTCGTCGACGTGTCCATGATTTCCACGTAACTTCCTGCTAATTTTGAGAAAACATAGGGCGACCCATGCGTTTTCCTGCTCGGTGTGTCGTTTTTCATTGTGTGAGCATTACCCCGCGCGTCTAGCCAAACAATTCCATTACTTTCCTTTCCTTTCAGCTCTATCGTGGGACCAAAGAAAGTTTCCAGAGCCAGCAGTTCTTCAAAGGCCATGTTAAATATTCATTTATTCTTTACATTAGTCTTTTATATTCATTTTATATTAATTTCTTATTGTTTTTAGTATTACAACACTATATTCATTCTCTATAAATTGTATTTTTGGGAGTGTCTAGAATGAATTAATTGAATTTACATTAATTGGATTGATTCGTATGAGAAATAATTGTCTCGGTTTTCATCGGTTTCAGATTTCTCTGATTGTTTTCGGACGGATTATTGATAAAAACCGAGGTATCACTGTAATTCTTTTTATCATAAAAATGACTGAAAAGTTACTCCAGACAAACTACGTTCATGAGGAACTTGATTTCCAGGAGCTAGTGGAAGATCATTAAATTTATTATGCAGTTTAAATCTGTCGGAAATTCTAAATCAACTTCAAACACGTAACCGGTATGATTATCAGAAATCAGGATGTCATTGATACTTTCTAACTCATTAGAATCCATCCATTTAAAGTCTTTTTATGGTAATTTTTGACTTAAAGCCCAACTGTAAAGATTATTAGCATGTAGATATACTAGTTGATTCTCAGATGCTAACGCATAGCCATTAGAACACTGACTAATTCCACCTCTTCTTCCTTTTTCAAAAAACAAATACATTTCATAACGTGTTAATTCTAAATTAACTCCTGTATATTTTAACATAAATCACAAGCTAATGCTGGTGTAGTATAATACCAAACAGGATCTAAGCCGCAGCTTTTGTACAAACATAAATCTCTAAAATTTTCAAATACATCAGATAGTAACAAAAAATTCAATTTTAAATACAAATTATGCCATTCACCTAGATTTTTTTATTTTAAAATGGTTCCAGACTTTTCTAGCATGATCATACTCAAGCTGGCTTATACTTTTTTTCGTTAAGGACGAATAAAAATTTTTCTATAGACTTCATTCTTGATCTAGAACAGAGGTTCTCGAACTTTTTCGATCCACCGCCCCTTTGTTCCATAAAGTTATACCCAACGCCCCCTAACTAATCAGCGACCCCAACTTTTGCCTTTGGTTACCGTTCAGTACTCTGCCTCCAGCGCGCCTAGATTTACTCACCGCGTACAAGGGGGCAATATCGCCCACTTTGAGAACCCCTGTCCTAGAAAGTCATCATTCAGTTCTGTAAGACTGCATTCAGAAGTGCTCCATTAGTCCAGTGCTCTCATTGTATCTAGTTGTTGTTTGTGTACAACAACATGTCGTTAAACCGTCTGTTTCTCTACTTTACGTGTGCTCTTCTGGATTTGACTCATCTGCACCGAATCTTATTGGTGTGCAACAGCAACCCTTACATTTACATCAAAGTCCTCTTGCTGTCTTGTAAGTATTGAATAAAAGTGACAACTTATTCTTTGTTTGAAATCTCGTAATCGCCAAGTTACTACAATTTACAAGTCAGCTTAATGAACAATTGTTACATCTGATATTTCGTCAATCTTTTATAAATGTTGTACATTGACTAGATGTCTTGCACTATATAATAACATGCCTAATGTAATTTACGATCACCCACAAAGTTTGTTTTAGAAGCCCCATGGACTTTTACCGGTAGGCCTACTGTGGTATTTTAAAAAATATCTTAAATCTATTTTAATCAATTCATAATTAACATTTCATATATCAGAATCAGACAGTGTGCGCTATTCGAAGTAAACTTTGCCTATTAACTGGTACAAACTGTGTGTGTCAAAAGTTAACTGTATTAATAATATCTATGCAGATAAATGGTACAATCTCATAGTAGGCCTATATTTTTTAATATATTTAGAACGAAAGTCGAATAGAGTAGAATGAAATGACGTAGTGTTCATTATATTTAAAATAGTCATTTTCTAATACTATGTATTTTAACATGTAACAGAAAGTCTGTCATTCTACGGAACAGTCGATTAATTTATGGTTGTCGAATAATTCGTTCTGAAATCCAAATGCGGTTTTATACGATGATTTTGCTAAATGATGGCTGCGTGAAGAAATTGTCAATGCAGATATGAAGCTTATGAAAAAATAAATAAATAAATACTTTCAGATCGTTTGTGCGATACTTGGTTTTCATAACTGTTTTTCTAAGACCGTAACAGAGCACATTAGCATTCTATAAATCCTTGTTGATTACGCTAAGATCAAAAGTAATAGTATGTTTCTAAACTCTACGGACTATAGGTTTTTATAGTTCGTTGTACCAAAGCTTTTCAAACAACTTTTTTGGAAAATGAGAACTGAAAAATGTTTAAATTACTTTATAAAATTAGCTTTCTATAAAATTTGACAATATGATTTTGAAATATATTTTATGTCAACTTCTGATTTTAATTTGAATTTAATAAACTTTGGCATTCTTTCTGTTCGTAAAGCGTTAAATTAGTATTTCTGAGTAAACCATTTATATTCGGATTTAATTGATTCAAAAGGATTTGTAAAACAATTTTTTTTGTATTCCACTGATTGTTAAAGGAATTTGTCATACACTGGAGTAATAATAAGTTTAATTTTTTGTTTGTTTGTTTATTATTATGAATAATAACTATATTCTTATTTACATTAAATATAAACTTAAAATTAACAGTTTTAATTTTCAAAAATAATCCAATTGCTAACTTACATGAAATCTGAATAAAACATTTTTCACTAGCCTTAAACTTCAGTTAAAACTTTTTCACACCAAAATACTATCAAAGGTCATCATCAGTGCCTAATTTTATTATACAGTTATACAAAAACAAATTAGGATAAATTTTAGAACACCAGTCATTACAAACACCAGTTTCTTTGATGTTCATACTGATACATGTTTTCCATTACTTCCACTAACAATTCTTTCCAAGATTTGAATTCTTACAAACACATAGTATGGTACATTTTAATTTCTTTCACCAAATTCTTTTTTTGAGCATAGAGATTAAAATTAAAAGGGTTGGAACTATAAATATAAATGCAATCATGAACTTCACAAGTCAAAGAACAGACAAAATGTATATGTAAAATTGAAACACTGGAAGTAATTGATTAAAAATAATTAGCAGCAAATATATAACTAAACCTCAGAGTGATTTTCAAGCCGTCAAAAATGTATTTCTATCCATAAAGTTAATGCAATAGCCTGTTTTAGCTGTTAAATAAAGGTTCAATTGTTTCATGGGAGCTTAATCTCTCTCTCTCTCTCTCTCTTTCTCTTTCTTTAACAGGTCAGATGATGTTTCATGAAGTAACACCTATATTTTTGGTTTTGTCACTACCGTACCTACAGCCATGATATGAAGACCTTTCCTGATGTAGTCTTCTTGCAAGAGAACGTGAAGTAGTACTGATATATTCTCAATTGCTGTTTAATGTTGTATCATCTATCAGTATTATATATATACCTAGTAATGCAAGAGTACATTGCAGGTCTTTTTTCATTACGTAATAACTCATATGCTATCTGGTTTCTTTTAAAACATAGGATACATAAGTGGATTCTTAGAGGATACCTATGAAGAGCTATACACTCAAATAGACAGTTTAATTTCAGTTAAAGCTTCTTCCTCCAAAATGTTTTCAAACGTCATCCTCAGTGCATAATTTCGTTACACAGTTTGAACACCAAAAACTATAGTGAAAAATTTTAGAAAACCGGTCCTTTCAAACATCAAACCAGTTTCTTTGATGTATGAACTGATGTGTTTTACCATTAGTTCTACTAGCAGAATTCTTTCCAAGATTCCATGTTGTTTCGCAATTTCTTCAAAAATATCCTGAATGTTTACACTTATGAGTATATTTATCTAAGAAAGATATTACTATAAATAGAAGTATAAATAGATATACAACTTTAGTTGAAACCACACCAAAAAGTAGGTGTAGATATACAAAAGAAAACTTCGATGAAGGATCGGATGCTTCGTATTTACAGCAAAATAAATTTATATTACCATCACAAATAGTAAATAAACCCGATAAAATAAATAAAATGTTTGAAAGAGCTGAAAGAAGAAATAACTCATTAGGTTCATTAAAAGCAAAATTACACAGGAAATTAAAGAATGCTAGAGACGATTTACAACGAAAAGCATAAGAAGAAGAGATTGGTATGCTTCGAGGTAATCTAGAATTATTTAAACTTTATAGAAAAAAATTAAAAGATTTTTAAAATCAATCGTTTAAAACCGGACAAAGATTAATTGTTCAAGTAGATGAATTCACTGATAATCTGTTGCGTGGAATTAAGAGTAAACACGTACATAATCAAATAGTAAGTATTTTAGATTTATTATTAGAAGGGAGAGCAGAATAAACGCGGAATAAATATATCAAATACTTTAATGGGTTTTTTTTTAAAAAAAAACTTCTGCCAACTATACAGAACTATCATAAAAACATGCCAGTAAACTCCTATCGGTTTGGTTAAGTTATAAATCTAGTCTAGGGTGGGCAACCTTTTTTATAACATGGGCCAGAATAAATTTTACGTTTTTTTCGCGGGCCGTAGTAGTTAATTGACGCCTACTTGTGACTTGTAATTTTTTTAGTCTGCAAATATGAAATAACTAAATAAAAAGCTAATTACTACATTTATTTCTCTTATCGTTTTCGAAAATTACAAAGAATTGGAAAAATAACGATTAATCAGTTATTTTTCTAATTTAATAATCTATTAAAGATCTCGCGGGGGGATAGAGACTTTGCGCGAGCCGTAGCTAACCCACGGGCCGGGGGTTGCCCGCCGTTGATCTACTCTACTCACGATTCGCATAATCGAGCGAGGGCGGCCGATTATCTAGCAGGCAGGCGGCTAAGCGCTCAGAACCAGATGCTTTTATGCGTGTGTTGCTTCTACCATGTAAACCGGGTGAGGTTGGTGCTCTGTAAACCGCATGTGCCAATGCCTATATAATCTGGCTGATTGGAAACTGACCCGGTTTCGACACTCCTTCCGCCACTGAATTATTCGAATATACAATAGCAATCTTATCGTTTTTTTTTCACATGTAGTATAGAAATTTGTAAAAGATACATAATGCAGTTATAATAACATATTAATTTTAATTAATTCAAAATACGTTAAATAATGAAAATATACATTTTATAAAATACAAGGAAAGGTCATTGGAAGGTGGAAGCGGCGCTTCCACCGCTTCCAATGACGGCATGCCACTGCCGTATATACAAAGCATCACCACTCATTAGTGCCTAACATCACATATAATTCCTTTATTACGCTAGAAAATTGAATTTTTAACTCACTTTAAAATCGTCGATGCTGTAGGTGTGGTCGTTGGTAAATAAGATATCGTCCAATCCACCGCATCATTTAATTCTTTCATTAGGACTGGACTACCTTTAGCTTTGTTCGCTTGACATTCGATATCTTTGGAACCAAACGAATTTCCCGAGTAAATATAAAGTGTGTTACTTTTCCAACTACCTGTGAACACACTAAAATATTTACAATATTAAAACAACGTCTGTCCAAAAAGGAACCATCATTTATTTCTTGCGTTCGGACAATTCACACACAATTCATCACAATTTTTGGACAGACGTTGTTTTAATATTGTAAAAATAATTCTCCAATCCGACGAAAAATTCAGAGAAGAAATTCTACATGTATCGTCACCAGGAGGCCGCTTTTCGAAAATCTACATTTTCCAGCGCTTTTTCTCAGTAGATAAAAGCAGTAACCCCAAGCATGGATGGATGTTTACAACAGTCTGTATGTCACCGGTTCTTTTTTAGAAATTTTTGTAATTTTAATTGAACGTTTTTTGTGTTTTAAAACAGACGTTTTTAACTTCCGGCAACAAAGCAGCCTAAAAAGAAAGGTCAGTTGCCGAATGTGTGAATTGTCTACGAACGCAAGAAATAAATGGTGGTTCCTTTTTGGACAGACGTTGTTTTAATATTGTAAAAATAATTCTCCAATCCGACGAAAAATTCAGACACTAAAATATAGTAAAATGTATGCAGAATTTAATGGAAGCATCGATTTTATACTCCTATATCAGAAGTAGCTGTAAAGGCAGCTTTGGCCATGGATGTAGTTAGAGGTATGGAACCCACCAATGTGAACTCTCTCTCTCCTCGCGTGTTAGGGATATATATATCTATATGTGTCACCCCTTAAATGTTAGACTTTTGTAACGTTTTTTTTATTCCAATAAATCGTTGTTATCTTGTTAAATGGTGTCTTGCTTACTCGAATATTCGCCTATCGCCTTACCACGACTCCATCTTCCCTCCTACACTCGACCAAACGAAAAAGTAGTCCCGTCCCTGCGGGAAACTCCACAGAAAAATAAGCCATCTCTGACTCGTGGGCAAGTCCCTCCGACTTGTTGCCGAAATTAGACGGCGGTCCGACTTCGGCGTACCTCCTCGGTACCCACATTAACCAATAGAATCGATTTTACTTACTAAAATAACATTAATATAAATGTACTTTTATTTTTAATAATTTTATTATATTAAGTAATTTTCACGCATGAACTTTATCAATTGTGTTGTATTTTTTCCCTTTGTAGGATGCGAATGTGAGGAGCACGTGCCTTCGAATGTGATTACGCGGAACACATCTAGTAGGCAGCGATCTAATTTTGGCCAAGCGATATACGAGAAATCTCGCTGGCGAGAGAGAATTTCAGGCTCTGGCCAATATGTAACTGACACTATATCTGTACGCTGTAGTTTGGTGTTTATCTCGGCTGGCATCTTTTCGTCGAAAACTGCTCCTGCGTCTTGGCACGAGCAGATGGTTTTCATATGTCATCTATATGTAAAAATATTATTTAAATTGTAGATATACATAAAGTCGTATAAATTCCGTTTTAATGACGAATTATAGTAAAATCCTAAATTCTTTCACTGTTCCTAGAGAGGTATCTTCGTTTGCTGTATTTTTTTTATGTGTTCATTACGAAGAAATCCTAACAGTAAGAGTTGTTTTTCTTTGCTTGTAGTAAGCTTCGTAGTAGAACCATTTTGATTTTTACTTATATACAGTGCAATAATTCACGTTTCTCTGTGACGAGTTCGGCCCGAACGACGATTGACGTCATCTCCTCTTCTGGCCACATACGTTCGCTCGCTCCTGTCTGCATAGTCGCACCCTAAGGCATTGCCTGCTGGAATTCGAGTACAGTATCGGAATGTCACTGCCAACATTTCATTACGGGACTCGACTGTAACGAATGCTTAACGTCTGGTAAAGACGTACTACGACAGAAAACTAATATAGATAAAAATTTTCAATGTCAAGGGAAAGTTCTTTCTCGCCTACACAAAATCTATATAAAATATACTTCACAGACCACATTTATGCTTATTTATAACCGTGTTCGATGTAAGTTCTTACGTCGGGAATCTTTATCCTCGTTTCCGTGTACGGTTTTCACCAATAAAACAGTGGAAAACAATAAACGAGTAGCTCAGTGTAAACTACAAGAAATTATATTATATATATTTGTTTATTTGAGATTATCAAATACAGTTATCCTATACACTGATTACATATTTTATGTAGGCATTTTAGACTGTAAACACTTCCATCTAGATTAATATTATGTTCTTTGACACATAAACGATTTATATAAAAACATTGATAAGTGTACACAATGTACATTGTTCAACATCGTATAAATTTGCCAATGAAAATCTATACCGCTGCGGGAAAACCGAATTGAGAAAGTCCCTCTAAGTGAAACGAACAACAGGACAGACACTATACTTAAGGCAATGAGAAATCGTTTATTAACTCATCTCATTAATTTTACAGCATATTATTATAATATTCACACAATTATGAACCAGAAAAACATTTAAAATGTTCAACATTAAATAATATTAAGCGAACGTGCGGGCTTTGTCGTGGCAATTCGACAATTTGTCGTTAAACTTAATGACGCAATCCGTGTCATACGAATAATTATCTTCTCTGGATTTTTCTTTGTCGATAAGCAGAAGGATGTCTCGAAGTTCATCAAATGGCGAGACTTGGTTTTCCTTCGGGTGCAGTTTTAAGCAGAAATCCTTCGAATTATTATTTACGTGCTCGATATCTCCTGCTCCAAGATGTCTTTTTAGAGGCCGTGGTTTGCAAATGGCAGGAAGATCCTTTCTGCACGTGTAGCAGCTGACGTACGGTTGAAATTCAACGCTTTTGAACTTCTTTCCTTCGTTGTCCTCTTTCTTACCAATAGAAAACAATCGTTTTTCTCTATTTTTCAACTGGGATTTTAATGAATTTTTCAGAATCGAATGTAATTTCGATTCTTCTTTTAATCCTTCTAGTCGTATGATGTCGACATCTGTTTGCCTGAGAGATGCTTTCGATTGTTGTTCTACAGCTTCGGATCCGAAGATGTAGAACAACACCTGATGTTTGAGGATTTGTGAATATTCCGAGTCGAAGAATTCCTCGCTAATTCTGGATTTTGTTTGAGTCTTATTGTTGTTGTTACTACGTTTTGGTGTTTGATATTCGCGACTTAAATTGATTTCGTCGCTTGCTTTCTTCTTATGCTTGATTCGTTTGCCATATAAGAAGTCTTCATATTTAGGAGAAAAAGAATTTTGAAAGATCATTTTAGTTAACATTTTCTCTATTTTTTGGCTGTGTCTGTCTTCATTACTTGCTCCAACGTCGAAGATAGAGACGAATTTCTTCAAGTTGGGAGACATTTCCATTCAAACTGTACTGTTTTTCGTCGATTTTCCCTCCTGATTTTCTGGAAGGGCGTCGAAGATGATTTGTTTTGATTCTTTTTTCAGCAGTTTTCTCATAATTCGATAATTAAGGATGAAATTTTTGATTTCATCTTGATTCTCGAAACGAATTGGAGCGTTTGCATTTTTCCATTTGATTGCTGGGTATTTGTTGTCGTGTCCGGTTTGAGAAATTCCTCTGGTGTTTGCTGACACTTCGAGGAATACCAAAACAAATGTAAATTTTATAAACATCTTCGCATTTTCGGCCATCATTGCAGAAAACATTACGTAAAAACTCTTCGAAAATCGCATTAACAATTAAACTGTTAATAATTCTGAAAAACTTAATTCTTGAAATAACAATACAAATTTTTGATGTTTTTGTAAAAATTAATAATTTACAAAGTATAAAACATGAGGCGGCAAAACTGTCTGGCAAGGTCAGCAATACCTGTAGACTATAAAAAAAAAAAAGAGGGGGCAGAAGTTATAAGAAAGGACATGATACATACAGTACGTTACCTGTATGTATAGTAAACGGGTATCCCTTGATTAATACATTTATTAATTCCTCCATGTTTCCGCATATATCTAAATCGCGTTAATCAAATACAGTGGTACAGTACAATGGACTGTTAGTTCCGTCGATCGAGTACCGAACTAGCCGAACCAACAGTCACAATTCTCTACAACAATTTCTTCAGATTATCCAAGGTAAACATTAAACAATTAAACTCACTGACTATAATTACAAGATACTGGATCTATACTACGAAACAGAACTGGCAATTGAATGGTTTATGTTAAATCATAATTAAACGCCATCCTCATCTAAAAGCGTCGATAAATTCCCAAAAATTAGTGAAAATTCCAATCGACACACGAGTAAAAAATAATACCGCAAAAGTTTTCGACAGTATTTGTGTTCATGAGCATTACATAATTTCGGAACATTTTCTAATATTGAGAGTGAACAACATCAAAATTAGATTACTTGCAACGTGTATAAAACGTAAATAATACATTAAATGACGTAGAAAATGCTGACGAGTATTGTGAAATTCATACAATAATAAATGGCAATTCGGAATTCGAGGATCGTGAGAATAATGGAATGGAAGGAATGAAACAAGAGGTTCTTCTTTTGAAGATTGAATCCAAATTACAAAAAGAAATGAATCACAATGGAATTTTAAGAGACAATTCTACGCAAATCATTTCAAATTCTGTGTCCGGAAGTGTATTACAAAGGAATGAACTTAATAAACTTTCAAGAAGATCAGTAAGTGTTTTTTCTTGTAATTCTCATTGTAAAAAATGATAAGAGACATCCGAAATGCAAATTGTTACATTCTGATACGTTCGATTTATGATGTAAACAAACATTTCTGATAAAAATGTACAGGCTGGGAAAGAAACCACTTAACACCCCTGAACACCTACACACCTGAACACCTAACACCTACAGAATATAGAATGTACCGAAAGTTAATTCGCTCATGTCAGGATGTCAGGACCAAGAGGAAAACAGATTGATGACACGCGTTTGAATCCAATATGGCCGCCATCTTGCGCGCATGTGTTACACGCATTGCATTTGTGGAGAACGTCACCCTCCACATCTTAACAATCGTAACGAACCCCAGGTGGTAAGAGTTATCACTTCCTGGAACGGGACCGGACTCTCCCAGTAAGAACTCTACAGTCAGTTGTTCTGTGTTAGCCGCGCCGTCGAGTCATGTAACTGTTACGCGAGCAGAAAATAAACTTAGTTTTTGTTACGATTTGTCTCATTCGTTTTAATCGCGCGCAGTGACGAGAAGCAAGTAATAGAAGTAAAAAACACTACATTGGTGACCGGAACCCGGACTAAGAACGTAATTCGATTAAGAAAACTACCGAATCCATCCATTGGAACCTTCATCAGGTACGTCGTTCTTTTCCTCAAGACGTCAATCGTCAGATCATGGCCGAGATTGAAGCGGTAAAAATCCCTCTATACAACTTTTCTGACCCAGCCTTATGGTTCCACATGTGCGAAAGCACATTTGCTCTAGGATCTCCAAAGCCGATCACGGAAAGTGCCACAAAGTTCAACTATGTAGTGGCCCATTTACCACCGGAAGTCGCATCAACGGTTAGACATTATTATTTCTCCGGACCGTACAGACCCGTACGGTCACATAAAGGTGGAACTTATTAAAGGATCCGGCGAATCGTCTCATCTCAACAGGAGTTACGAAAACTATTGGCCGGAGAACAGCTAGGAGATCGCAAACCCTCCGAACTACTACGTGTTCTAAAGCGTCGGGCGGAAAATTTTCAAATCCCGGACGCAGTTACACTAGAGTTATTCATGCAACACCTTTCGACTTCCGTCGAATCTATCCTAGCCGCCATTACCCCAGTTGACGTAGACAAAGCAGCGGAGGTAGCGGACCGCGTGGTGGAAGTAACTCCTGCAACGATAGCTTCAGTGTCGCAACCTGAGAAAACCGATACCGTAACCAACAAAATACTAGTTGAAATAGATAAACTTAACAAGTGAATCGATAAACTAACGCAGGCACATCAGGATCGCAGTGACCATTTTTCTCGACGCTTCCGCAAGCAGTTCAGGACATCGCTACAATTCAACTCACCTCAGTATCAACAACTACTGCTGGTACCACAACCGTTTTGGCTCAAAGGCACAAAAATGCATTCGCCGTGTAGTTTTCCAACAAACGAGAGCGGCGAAGCGTAGAGGCGACATGCACTTTGCCGGAACAATCTCGTCGCCTGTTCATCCTAGACAAGAGAACGAACATGAACTTTCTCGTCGACACAGGTTCCGACGTATCAATATTTCCAGCCTCCTCGTCACAAAAGAAGCGCGCATCTCAAATGACCTTGATGGCAGCAAACACAACTGCAATTCATGTCTACGACCAACGAACACTCACTATCGATTTTGGGTTAAAGAAAATTTTTTGCTGGAAATTCCTTATTGGCAACGTGTCAACGGCAATAATAAGCGCAGATTTCTTGTATCATTTTCATTTGGTACCGAATCTTAGACGCAAATGTCTCACAGACGTTCAGACAAAGGTGAACTCTCCAGGCAAATTATTAGAAACCTTTATCCACTCTATCAAGATAACGACCAACGACTCCATATATCATAAGATATTGGAAGAATTTCCTGAGATTACCAGACCTCCACGTCCTAACCAACCCGTAAAACACAACGTTGTACATCATATAGAAACCGTTTGTCAGCCCGTAACTGCGAAACCACGTCGCCTAGCACCCGATAGGCTTAAAATCGCTAAGGCCGAATTCGATAAGATGATAGCTCTCGGCCATATGCGAACATCAAAAAGCAATTACGCATCACCACTCCACATGGTCACCAAGAAAAACAGTTCGGATTGGCGACTCGTGGGTACACTTCCGTTTGGTGACCGTACACTTCCGGAAGCAAGATTATCGTGCTCTAAACGCACAAACCATAAAAGACAGATACGGCGTTCCAAACATCGCAGATTTCACATCGGAACTGCACGGAACACAAATCTTCTCTCACATAGACTTAATCAAGGCCTATCATCAAATACCCATCTACCCACCGCACGTGCACAAAACAGCTATAACGACACCGTTTGGTCTTTTCGAGAGTACCAGGATGCAATTCGGATTGTGCAACGCATCCGCAACATTTCAACGGTTCATCGACGAAGTAACCAGAGAACTCCCCTTCGCATATGCTTTCGTCGATGACATATTAATAGCGTCACGTTCCCAGGAAGAACACATCTCGCTCGCATCTTCGCGCCTTATTCCAACGCCTCCAAGAATATGGGTTAACCATAAATACGTAGAAATGCACCTTCGGCGTACCATTAATCGAATTTCTCGGATTCAAGGTCTCGGGAAAGGGTCTGGAACCACTCCCTGATGGAGTCAGAGCCATCCGAGAATTTCCCAAACCTTCGTCTCTCACTCAACTTAGACGATTCTTAGGTATAACAAATTTCTACAGAAGATGCATCCCTCGAGCGGCACACATCCTCGCCCCGTTAGTGCAGCTACTAGAAGAAAATAAAAAAAAAAAAAAAAACGGGAAACGTACGTCAATCACTCGGAAAGCAGAAGCACGATCTCTGCAATGGTCAGAAGCGGCAGAACAATCCTTCGTATCAGCTAAGGAAGCACTGGCCAAAGCCACACTTCTCCACCATCCAATACCCGGAGCTAAACTATGCATATGGGTAGATGCGTCAGACGTAGCGGTTGGAGGAGCACTGATGCAATATAACAGGAAATGGGAACCCATCGCCTTTATCTCAGCGAAACTGGCACCAAATCAACGCAACTGGTCAGCTTACGACAGAGAACTATTGGCAATATACACATCAATAAAACGATTTCGCCACATGCTAGAAGGCCGTGAATTCACGATCTACATTCTACACGGATCAAAAACCGCTTATATACTCAAACAAAACCCAGATAAATGTTCACCACGTCAAACGCGGCATCTCGATTTTATATCCCAATTCTCTACGGATATACGTCATATTTCGGGCACAGCTAACACAATAGCAGACGCTCTCTCCCGCATCGACATAGATTCGATCACCTCTACTTTTCCTCTAGACTTCCGAGAGCTAGCCACAACGCAAGCTACAGATTCGGAACTTCATCAATTGTTAAAGGATCCTATGTCGCTCAAATTAGAGCTGAAATCCTTTCTACCTAACGAAATCGACCTATACTGTGACACTATCATCCGGAATACCTCGCCCCTTCGTGCCGCATAATCTCCGACGAACCATATTCGACCACCTACATGGACTTTCTCATCCAGGAGCAACAGCAACCACTAAGCTAATTTCAAGACGTTATGTTTGGCTGGGCATGCGGAAGGACATCCGTCAGCGGGCACGACATTGCATCCCCTGCCAGAAATCGTAAATTCACCGCTACGCCTGGACACCAATAGGAAAGTTTACACTTCCGGAAGCAAGATTTTCCCATCTTCACATGGATCTGATAGGACTACTTCCGCCAGCTGACGGGAAACACTACTGCCTTACAGTGATCGACCGTTTTACCAGATGGCCAGAGGTCATCCCAATTGCCGACATATCTGCTGAGACGGTATGCCGAGCCTTTTTCTCAGGTTGGATTGCAAGATTCGGATGCCCTACTACCATCACCACGGATCAAGGACGTCAGTTCGAATCAAACCTCTTCCGAGAACTGACCAGACCTCTCGGCACCAATCGCATCCATTCAGCAGCATACCATCCCCGATCAAACGGTTTAATAGAACGATTACATAGACACCTGAAGGCATCGCTAATGGCACACGAATCCTCCAAATTGGACCGACGCACTTCCGGTAGTCCTCCTGGGAATTCGTTCAGCACTTAAAGCCGATATAGGCGTAACAGTAGCCGAACTGTTATATGGTACCCCGTTAAAAATACCAGCTGACATCATTAGCCCCGACACCCCACGAATTTCTTGCGAATCTTTTGTCAGTCAACTAAAAACCCACATGGCCAATCTGAAACCGTTAGCAACTTCCGCTCATTCCACAGAGAAAATTTTCATTCATCCAGAGCTAAAAGAATGTACACATATTTTCTTAAGATTCGACACAAACCGACCTCCTCTTCGCCAGCCTTACTCAGGCCCATACAAAGTGCTAGAAAAACACGACAAAACACTGGTAATTGACACCCAAGGTTCGCAAATCCACCGTCTCCATTGACAGAGTAAAACCAGTATATATCTTACAGGACGAACCACTTCGGAAATCTACTATAAAACCCGTCCAGTCAAGACCATCACAGACACCATCTTCATCTGCAAAAGCGAATAACAAAAAACTGGGAACCACCTCCAAAGAATATCAAACCGTCATGTTCATTTTCCTAAAAGACTAGTCACCATAATGTAACGTTAAGCGACTCGTTCGACATCAATTCTATCGCTCGTCCCTCACTGGGGGGATACTCTGTGGGGAACATCACCCTCCATATCTTAACAGTCGTAACGAACCCCAGGTGGTAAAAGTTATCACTTCCTGAAACGGGACCGGACTCTCCCAGTAAGAACTCTACAGTCAATTGTTGTGTTCGTTTTAATCGCGCGCAGTGACGAGAAGCAAGTAATAGCAGTAAAAAACACTACACATTCAATATGGCTGCCATACTAAATGCAACTCCGAAACTGTAAATGGGAAAGGGGGACATGTGACACATCATTTAGGGTCAGAATTTCACAAGGAATTGATTGCTGAAACATTTTATTAATCTAACTCGAACAGTTAGAGTTATGCACATTACATGATGTGCTCAATGTACTGTACATTCTTTGGGTACATTTTATATTCTGTAACAGGTGTTAAGTGGCTTTTTCCTACCCTGTATTATAATATACATAGAAAAAGAGATTTTAATCCTGAATACTTTACTTAAAGTAAAAGATAAATTAATAATGAAATAAGAATGGGCCATTCTTAACGACAAAATGGCACGTACTCGAATAGGGACAATCGAATGTTCGTTTATTATTATTTTACAATTTAAATTAAAAGTGGGATAAGTAATTCTATTTTTTAATCTTTCTGCCCTGTGAGCTCTAATAGCGCCTTTAATATACCTATCATGGGTTCAAACCAGTTTCGCAATGGGGCCTGAAATATCCTTAATAAACATGAAAATTTCCTGAGTTTACTCACCCGAATTTGATCTCGGATACCCCAGAGCGATATGCTAAAGCATTTAACTGTCTAATTGGATAGGAAATGTGCTATTTTATCATTGATTATATAATTATTTTAGAAAATCGCAATATCTTTCTTCTTCTTAGCCACCATGTTCGATAAAGTGACGTCAACACTTCGCTACATATTATTGGCTCCGTTATAAGCATACTACTACTCCAATAGGCTACCGTTATAACATTTGTTTTATAACGGGAGACTTTGTTTATAACGTTATCGCGAAGTGCAAACTCGCTACTGTATAGACATTATATTATACTGTACTCGAACTGTACACAATAACGAATTTCTCATCAAAATTAAGTTTGAAGCGATTGTTTACGGTAAAGGGAACTTCATACTTGCCCTTTTCTCGCGAATACAAGATGAATTAATGTCCAATTGGCTCATTTTTGGATTACTTTTCTTTTATGTAAATAAAAAAATAATTAAATACAAAAGTTAAAATAATATATTTTATATTTCCATAATCAGTTATTATCGAATAACGAAAACTCGTACTGTACATAACAGATTATAAAATACATATTCTGTCACAATCAAGATTAAATAATACTAAACAAAAGAAGTAAATATTCAAATAAAATGCATTGTAAGCTGTAATGAATTTCTTTAAATTGCTCAAAAACGAATGGTTATAAAAAATAAAAATGAGTTGAAATTTAAAAAACATGCTGTAGAATCAGGGCCGGAGTTACATAAGGGCATTTGGGGCCTGTGCCCAGGACCCCCACAAAACTAAAAAAAATTAAGTTTAAACATAATTTTTTTCCTATTACAGCGACAGCCTAGTGTGGCCTAATCATGAGGGCAACAGGCAGAGAAAACCAAACCCGGGAAAAAACCTATGAAACATCGGAAAATTTCGGGAAAAAATTTCACATAGGTATTTTTCAGTTAAATTAAAATAATTAGTTTTACACAATAAAATATATATATGTTTACAATAACCTTATTTTTAAATGAAATTTACAACTTCCTAGTTCAAATCTAATTGAAAGTACAGTATTATGTGTAAATTTTCTAAATCATCAAATTTGCCTACTCTTAAAGGGGGGGACCCTCACCGAATTTGTGCCCAGGGCCCCTGGATTGGTAAATCCGGCCCTGTGTAGAATATGCGGACAGTCACAAGGTCACAATAACGCCGATTACCAGTGATCCTTCGAGGGTTCAACCAGCATGGACGAGGGGAAGGGTCGTTCCCATCCTTCACTCATAATAATGGGGTTCTTGCCTGCACGTAATGGCTCCTATCTACATTACAAATGTATTCTTATCATGGTCTATAGAAATTGAAATATACATAATGTACTAAATTTCTACAAAAATATGATTATTGTAAAGTTTCCTTGTATAACATTGGCTGGTGTTGGTCACGGATGGCCTTGCGGAGTGAACCAATCAATGGATTCGACTGGGAAATTATAGTTACTATGGCAAAAGTCCGGATCCGTCACCAGGGCCGGATTTACCAATCCAGGGGCCCTGGGCACAAATTCGGTGGGGGTCCCCCCTTTAAGAGTAGGCAAATTTGATGATTTAGAAAATTTACACAAAATACTTTACTTTCAATTAGATTTGAACTAGGAAGTTGTAAATTTCATTTAAAAATAAGGTTATTGTAAACATATATATATTTTATTGTGTAAAACTAATTATTTTAATTTAACTGAAAAATACCTATGTGAAATTTTTTCCCGAAAATTTCCGATGTTTCATAGGTTTTTTCCCGGGTTTTGTTTTCTCTGCCTGTTGCTCTCATGATTAGGACACACTAGGCTGTCGCTGTAATAGAAAAAAAATTATGTTTAAACTTAATTTTTTTTAGTTTTGTGGGGGTCCTGGGCACAGGCCCCAAATGCCCTTATGTAAATCCGGCCCTGTTCGTCACAGTATAATCACCACTTGATTGGTCTTTGGAAGCTTTAGACAGATTCGTCCAAAACACTGAAGTTAGAATTCATCATGCAGCTGACACTAGCCAAAATATTTCTCTCTCGCAGGCATTAAAACAATAAGTCCAGTGAGTGCAGTGGATACCTAAAGAAAGAAATGTATATTGGGACTATAATAATGGCAATGGAAGTATGTTATAAACTTCCAGAGAAGTTGAATCTTCCTTATAGAATGGTTAAAAACCATTCTATGAGGGAGGTTTCGAGAGGTTCGACCAGTTAAATTATTTCTGTATTCCCTCCCATGTTCTACAGAAATCGTTAATTTCCCTCGTATTGTTTAGATTACAATCAACGATATTTTACTGACAATTAGAAATTATTGGTAATTGCTTGTCTCAACTATTGGAAAACAATCAAAAAATTGTTTTTCATAATGCACCAAAGTTTACCATCTGATATTAAGTCTGGATTTGGAGGAAGATGCATCATATTGGTCTACACACTAACCATTATCCACTAAATTTGTGGTAGAGAACAAGCTTTTAACTGAGCAATTCGGGGTCTTGTATATAGGAACTTTAAGGGCACATTAAATTTGAATATTAATGAACCTATTTTTCAACTATTGACTCAATGATAGATAATCATGTTTTTACTAGATTGCTAAATGTTCTTTTAATAAATCATTTTTATCATTATGTCGTAACACATCCATTAGTTTCCTAATCTTTTGATTACTACAAATGATTTATCTGTTTTATAACACACACACTGTACTCCAAGATCCAGAAAGAAATATTTTAGTTCAGAGTGGGATTATAAACTTATTCTTCAGTAATGTTGATTACTCAACAAATTCCTGAAAACATTTAATAAAAAGCTTTAACTTTACTCAAAGAAGAGTTAATTTAATTCCAAAATAAAGCAAGATATTCCATAGAAAATAACCACTGAATGGAAATTTTAACACCAAATATTCAGTTTGGACATTATATAACATTTGGCACATTACCAAAGAACATAGGTTCAAATTCACAAATCAAAATATCACTTTTGTCTATATATTGCCATTTGACTGAACTTACCAGATGCCTAGCCTCTACCTTTGATGTTAAATTATCACAATTTCTTTTCCTATTTAAAAAATTATTTGTGATGATTTCATTTCTAAAAAAAAAATAATTATCTGGGTCTTGTAATCTTTTGAGTGAAACTGCAGTTTATATACTAGTATATAACAGGACTGGCTACACCTTATGACAGGAACCATCAGAAATATGTAAGCCACATTCTCTATTGAAACTGTAGTGAATACACATTCCTATACTTAATTACAGTAATTAAATACTTGGAAGCAGGAATAATTGTCTGGAAGGACAGTTTGGACACTATATATAGATAATTTAAATATTCCACAGTATTCAGAAGAATTATATAAAATAAAATATTGTTTTAAATGTAAATATTCATATAGCAACTATCAAAATGTTTCAAAGTGCTAACTGAGAAATTAAATTATTAGAAATTCATTCATTTTTTTAAAAATAACTTTAATCTCATTAAATAATCATTGCTGATTGCAAGCTATTTGGAATATCTGACATCACTTTTTTTATTATTATTATTATTATTTTTTATACAAAACTTCAAAAAATAATTGCAGGGCAAGACAATAAATAAAGTTCAAAAAGAGCAGGCACTTCTTTTATTCATTATATACTAAACAAAATTTGTGAATTTATGAAAATATCAAACATCATATTCAATAAAGTGTATAATACATTCAAGATAACTTGACATAATTAGTTTATAGGCTTATAATCAGGAAAATATAGGATAAAATGCAAACAGTTCTTTAGGTGGCAAAGTTTGTACAGTAGTCACTAGAAACAGGCATTTCCAGGATGAGATTTTTTGGTTTAAAATTTATATTGTATATGTATTTACAATACAATAGCTCATTTACTTTGTTATATAGTTAATATAATAATTAGTGAGTTACTTCTGTTTATACTAAACAAGTATTTAGCACTTGTTTAATGTTTATATATAGTTTATTTTGACAAAGTCAAAAAAATGCAAATTTATATAAGAATAAAGAATAATAAAAAAAATAATATACACAAATTTTTGAATTTATTGTACAGTTTTGAATGTACTTGTTAAAATATATATACACATACACACACATTTAAACTGATGCAATCGGAAATGTAACTTAATTAAGCCCATAATTATAACCGGGGGTGTTCGACGTAAGACCGGGCAACTGACGAAAGACAGCAATGTATTGCAGCATTGGAAGCAAGCAAAACTTGCTTTGGTATTTGTACCATTAGATGAACGGGGCTCTGGTATTGTTATGATACTGAATTGCCTCATAACAGGCAACTGCTGCACGGAGAATCGTTTAGCACCATCGTTATAAATATATAATATTTTTTTTATAGGCTTCTCTTTTATTTAATAATGAATGACATATTTTTGCATTTGTGATTTAAATGTAAAAATAAAAATTTAAACAACAAAAATTAAATGAAGATACATATACTTTTTTTACGTTGTCAAAACCAACATCAGTTCAGTATATTCGATTAATTGATTTTTAAATTTTTATTATTATTTGATTGAAATATTTACACACAAATTCAAGGGTGATAAACACGTCAAATGTCTGTTACTACTACACGAAATTAAAGTACAAGAAATTAATATTAGTTTCCCAATTTAAAATCATATCAATAAATATTTATGGAAGAATCTAGATATTGCATCTTGTTTCCTGAAATTGCTTGATTCACAATCACTAATACTGTATTCATTTTGCCATTCTAAAAACTGTTGTGTTTTCTTGCAGCAAATAATTTATATAAAGGAACAGTATGATGATGATAATTATAATAATAATATAATAATAATAATAATTATAATAACAATAACATTTAAGATAGCCTGAGACAATTTTTTGAAGAAATTTAAAGCTGTGAAATCTGAAGACAATTTTGTTGTTTACTAAATATGATTTTTAAGATAAAGATGTACCACCACCAAAATTAAAAGAAGTTGGCACAGTCTGAGTCTTGAATACATAACCACCACTTTTCTGGATTCTCCTCGATTCTGAAATAACAAATAATTTCAGTTAAAAAAAAAACACATCATTAAAAACTACACTTATGAAATCATCTAATATTTTGGTATAAGTTAATTTTTTAATTAAATTTTTTCCAACCACCTTGGTTTATTATTGTTCTAAATTATTTTTAAAATTACATAATTCTTAATAATAAAATGATAATGATTCTTACAAATGAACACATGATCACAGAAAATTTACCATCTGTGCATATTAATGGCCACCAATTATCTCACTGGAATAGTTGAGTGTTGTTACAGTCAAATCTCAATCAATTTCAGTATACGTATGTCCTGAGCATATCATTCAGGACAAGAAAAATTTTACTTTAAAAATTCACCATTAGGGTAAAATTTGCCTCTGCTGACTCCTTAATGTGTATATTATGTACATTTTCTAACAAATTTGGAGATTAAGAAACAATGTTCAATAATTTCATCTTAACTACAAATGTGGAAAGCAGAATTGATGATTACATCAAAAATATGACTCTACATAATCTCCATCTCATGTTCTAAGAGCTGCATTTGCATGTACAACACTTTAGGGTGAAACAACAAATGATTTGCCATTACTATTTCATTGATTTGAGTGCTTAACAAGTAATGTGTGATCACTATAACCGTTCATCTGTAGAAAAATCTTGAAGAATGTTTTGTAACTCCTTTTGTATTCGAAATTCATTAGAAAATATATACAGGTATCTCTCGTATAATGTGATAGTTATGTTCAAAAAAAGTGCTGTGTTATGCGAATCTGTGCTATATGAAACAAAGGACTATTGCAAAACAAAGTTACATTCCAGAAGTTAGTAAATGTATACTATTCTTTTTTGTTACTAAGAGAAATATATTTATTAAAGCAATCAATACTTTATTTCCAATCGATAATTAACTAACAAGCACAATTAAAAGTAGTGTTAATATTAATTTTAGTTAAATGAGGGCATTTTCTTTTTTTAAAGTATTGTCATCCTCTGAACTTTTTTGTTGTTGCTGATATTTCTGATCGAGGTCATCATTTTTTAACTTTTTATCATGATTTTCTATGGATGACAAAATAAAAATGTTATTAATTGATAATTTGTTCTAGTAGTTGCATTTGTTCAGTCAAGTAACAAGTGATTTTTTTCTAGAATTTGTGCTCGAATATCGTACCAAATTTCCCCAGTTTAAGTACCAAGATACCACCCGTATTTTGTTTGTCATTTTTATAGACAATTATTTATTTACAGTTAAAAAGAAGTTTAATAACACCTAAAAATATTTAAACAAACTTTACTAAATATGAAGATTAATCTAGAAAAAGTAAACCCAGTGACAGTCTTAAGAGCTGCAACAACAATGACATCCGGTTGATGAGAAAGCTATAACGAGGAAGAAAAAATTCTACACCCATTTTCATCAAAGTAAACGCAATGAAAGGCACAAAACAAATTGAAAATTTCAATATTCTGAGACAACACACATGCTTGCTTACCTAAAAAAAAAAAAATCAAACAACAACATTTACACTTAAAAATTGTTAAATTTTATATGAAGGATTTTCAAAACTACGTTAGAGAAAAACTGGAAGTCATGTTTTATGAGGGATATCCCCAATTTTCAAACCATGTTGTACGAGGGATTCCTAATAATATGCACATTGAGGAAATGGCAAATTTCACCTTATTGGATAAATTTTGAAATAAAATTTTTTTCTTAAAAATCAGAATTACATACACAGGACAGTATGTACAGGAAATTTATCCAATAATTCTTTCTACAGAGAGGTCCAAACACTTACTGTTTAATTATGATCATCCTGTACAAGCAGTAATGCAATTTCTTTATAAGATGCAATCAAAAAGAAACTGGATTTGATACACAGATTTTAATATTTAACTAATTCAATCTGGCTATTATCCCAATCAAAGTGTCATCCCTGAATTTACACAGCAATCTAAACTGCTTCCGTCAAGTTTGAAATGCTCCTTGGAAGTACAGTAGAGCATCGATTATCCGAATCAATTGGAGATTGGGGTTGTTCAGAAAATCAATTTTTTGGATACCAATTATGTACGAAAAAATATATTAACCTATTCCATGTTGAAATTTGTTCAAATCCTGGCACGTCCTTAAGTGCCCTCTCATGGTCGCATCAGTGCTGCTAGCTAGGACAGCTAAAACACACACACACCCCAAAAAAATAATATTGGAGTAGCCCAAGACATAGCCAAATATTGCCGCACCACAGCACTAGCGGAAATTTAAATTTGTCAACTGGAATGCTTTCAGTTAACCGATGTTTCAGTTGATCGCTATTCAAATAATCGATGCTCTACTGTAATTGTTTTAAAAATTCCAAAGCAACTGCAGTGATTTGAACTGCATATCCCCAACTCTACCAAAATAGTGTCTCAAGTTGCAGTTTCATTTTGTAGAAGAAAAAGAAGTCACAAAGTGCTAAATCCAGAAAGTAAGGAGAGTGGGAAAAGCTGATATGCTGTTTTTCACCTGAAATTGCTTGTTTTGAAGGGTGTGTGTGTGTGTGTGTGTGTGTGTGTGTGTGTGCATACAATATTGTTGTGAAGAGGAAATTAATCACAACAATGTTCGGTCATGATACAGTTCAGTATGAAGAACATCCTTGTGCATTCACCTCAGAATATTGCAGTAAAATCTGAATTCATCATCTGTTTGGGAGGAATAAATTTCAGGCACACAATCCCCTTATGATAAAAACAATTAAACATGGTCTTTGTCATGCTCCTGATTTGTCTTGCCTTTTTGGGTGAAAGAGGTTCTGGTCTCAGATTTGCCACAGAGACCGATGGCTTAGTTACCATTGGGTTCCCATTGGCAAATTTCCTGAGTTTAATATAAAATTTAATGTTGCTCTTTTTTCAGTTTTCATTCTTGAATCATAGCACCACACTAACATAGAATTACTAAATTGCATTTTGCAAAGTTTAAAAACTCAAGACCACTTGGGAACCTCACTCTCCTTTTGTGTTATCGTCAAACAGAAAAAACAGTCCAAATTTTCAGACCACATATTATTCCCGACTCCTTTTTTCCTGTAAATTTAAAATATTTAAATATATATAACTATATATCCAATAAAACTGACTCACAATTTCATGGAAATCTTTATTTCCAAAATTTATTTTCCATTTTTATAGAGGACAGTTTGTTATTTAATTAATGTACACATTTGAAGGGCTTAGCTTATCTGCTACAATATATGAAATATACCTGTACGAGTTGCATTATTTATAAAAAATAAACCTGTATTCTAATGATAAATGTGGACAATTTTAATGTTTTATTCAAAAAAATAATTATTAACAAATATAAATTTTCAAGATCATTTTACTATTCAAATTTGCCATTTACAAATAATCAATTCTTTCATGGCAAATAAATGGCAAACTTGCATAGTAAAAATGACATTGGTCATTTGTGTTTGTCAATGGATATATGGTTCCATTAAAGAAGAACTCATTTATTCTTAAATACAATGGAACCTCGCACAACGAGTATTTCGCATAACGAGCAAAACAAATTGTAAAAATTTGCGATATTTCACATAATGAGTGATGAGGACAGTGAAAGTCCTAAATTGTGCGCGTGCGGCATGCTCAATCAGTCTGTGTTTAGCACTCGTTCCGCTAACATCTTAGCATTGCTTGTGATCACATATTTTTCCAAAGTTGTGTTCACACATATTACTTATAAACATCAACAACCATAGCCTGTATAATAAACATGCTAAACAATATGCCAAATTCTTGGCTCATTAAATTTAATGATCGATTCCAAATTAAATTTTTGAAATGTGTGAATTAAAAATTAACTATTTATAATTATTAAATTTAATATGAGATGGAAACATAACTACCTACCTCTAGTCAAATTAATTAACCCTGGGTTCGTGGATTGGGTTTTTTGACACTCCAAATGTTTTAAAAGATGCACTAATCATAGACAGTATTTGCAACTAATACAGTCAAACCTGTTTTTATGTGGTGGATAGAAACCGCATTAAAAAAAAAAAAAAAAAAAAAAAAATCGCACGAAACTTCACGAATGGTTATAAAAAATAGTTTTCGCAACACGATTAAAAAAATATTTTTTTTATGCAGTCAATAGGGACCGCATAAAAAAAGTCTCACATAGAAAATAACTCAAAACCGTACGAAATAACTAGGAATTGCTTTTTTAAAAGAAATCATGATGAGGCTTGGCAGCTACTTGGAATCTCGCCAAACCTTTTGGAATCTGATTTAGAAAATACATAAATAATACAGTACATTTACCTTCAATTTACGCTTTGAAATGAATCTTATCTTAATGGTCCAGGAATGTGAAAGCACTTTGAAGGTTTAATTAACGTAATTAAAACAGACATAGAATTTATTGACAACAGATGTCAGCACTTGACTGCATCGTCTTGTCTATCGTCTGTTTTACATATTTTTGTCCAGGTGGTGTTTTGTTGACTTAAAAAATAAATTATTTCATTTTTCGCATATTCATGAAATAATATTGCTATAATAAGTTCATTTATGCTGTAATAAGTTTATTTAGCTATAATAAGTCAACGTGAGACATGACAAAACGCATGAGACTAGTCACAGACTATACCGCAAAAAAAAAAAAAAAAAATCACACAAAAAAAGACTGCATAAAAACAGGTTTGACTGTATCCGTTTTCTCTTCAGTAGTTTTATGATTTTATGTATAGAGCATGCTCAGAAATTACTATGGTGTTGCAGAAACTCCAGTAAAAGAAACACGACAATTCTCAGTGGGGTGTCCAAACACCCCACAGTATTAAACATGTTTTTTTTTAATTTTATAAATATTTATTTAGTTTTTTTTTATTTTTAAAATAAATATAATTTCAGTACATTTATTATTTACAATATAGATCAATTATTTTTATTCCCGTTTATTATTATAAGTTTATTTTCATTAGTTTTATTCCCTTACAAATTCAAAATGGCTGACTTCGATAAACACATCAAGAGGATACCGAACATTGCAAGTTGCTTGTCAGTTGCATTTAGTGCCAAAGTACAATATCAGCTAATAAATCAGATTGACAAGGATGCTTGAAAAAACAATTTAGATTTTTACTATTAGTTTATAATAAGATCTAAAGTAATGAGTTTTGATAGATGTTTTTTATTTTAATGGGTTTATGTACTACTGTAATATGTAATCATACTTGAATATCATCATATGTAAAATAAGACATGCCTTTACCAAATAAATGAGTAAAACATCATGCATTTTTACTTACATGCTTCATTGACAAAAATAAAAGTTCGGGTGGTCAAACACCCCACTGCATTAATGCTGAAAAAAAATCCACTGCACTAACGCAGGTTAACGAGGGTTAATTTCTAATATTTAATTGTAGCATTTACATAACCCAAGAATTTGGCATATCATTTAGAGTGTTTATGAAACATAGCTGTGATTTTTCTTTTTTGTTTCTGCAAATCAAATTCTCATTCCAGGATGGTTCATTCCGTGCTAGAAGAAATGATGATGATGATTCACGCTCCTTAACAGTGTATATTGTACAATTTTTTTTTGAATACACGTTAAATGTGTTCCACACGAAAAAATGCTCAATACACATTTGAGCATTTTTTCGGTGTGGAACACATTATCATATTTTACATTAATTTCTATGGGAAAAATTGTTTTGCTTAATGAATGTTTCGCATTACGAGTAAGACTCTGGAACAAATTATGCTCGTTAAGTGAGGTTCCACTGTATATAAATAAATTAATATTACCTGCTGCTGCTTTTCTTTGGTCAGCTAATAGAAATACTTCTTGAAGAGCTTTTTGTTGATCTGTATTTAAATGTGATGTGAGTGCATTATACCAGTTTGGTTCAGCTGCTTGAAGACCTGTAAAAAAAAAACAAAAAGTAAATTCCATTTCTCTCTCTCTTCTTATTTAAATAATAGAATATAATCAACAGGTTATGAATTCTGGAACTTAGACTTCAAATTCCCATTATTTCTATTACTTTGGGACTGTAAGTAGCTTCTATTTTTACTAGTGATGTAATGAATATTCGGTTACTACCTGGTATTCGGCCTGTTTTTCACTATTCGGCCGAATACCGAATATTTAATCACTATTCGGCCGAATACCGAATACCTAAAAACAGGAGTAAGAAATGACAAAAACACAGTAAATTAATCATTTTTGTAACTCATTAATGCTGAACAATAAACTATAATTATTAAAGTTAATAAGAAATAGCATCTAACTCTAGTATTAAATTATTTCGTAATTAAATAATATTATAGCCTTTATCTAGCCCGATATCTTACGACATTGATGGCATGTAGGTTAGAAAGTATGGGGCATTAATGTTATTGTTTAGTTAATTATGTTATATTCGTATTCGTGTATATTTTAATATTTATACAATATTTTAAAATGAGTTACGAAACATTTGATTGAAACTTATCGTATTTAATGAAAGAATTATTTATCTATTTCTAGAAGATGAGTAACTAATATATAATTTATTTTATATATAAAGCAAAGAATGAACATTTCTCATTATATACAAAAGATAACATTTGAAATCATGTTAATTTAAAAACATTGACAAAAACAATAGCAACAAAATATCACAAAACTTCACAAATAGAAACTCCCCAATAATATATTTGAACTGTTCCACAACTGGGGAGAAACTAGACCATATTATGTCACCACTAAAGTATATCCTTAGGGTCCTATTCAGTCTACAAATATGTAGTAAAAACAAAATTTTAGTGCTTAATTAAAGAGTTAAAATGATCGATTACAAATAAAATAACTTATAAGTTATAACTTACATCTTAATACCAACAACTGCCGAATCATAGCGGGCTATTTACGGCTATTACATAAATTATAAACCAATTTGGCACTAGAGGTAGACGTTAGGCTCCACCTCATATTAACTTTAATAATTATAATTTAATTAATTAATTTAAATAATTTAGACCTAATGGAAGAAAAAATCGTAGTGACAGCGGGCCAATAGAAAGCACGGTGCACTATCTTTGCCATAATGCAGTTTGCGCGCTAATTTTCGTATGTGCGTTAATCAAGCTGAATAGTTTGGCTGAATATTCGGCCATTCGGCCACGCTCCTGGCCGAATATACTATTCGTTACATCACTAATTTTTACACATTTTTAATCATAAACTTCATAGTCTAATACATAAAATATGCAATAAATGCTATATGAATTACATACAGAATCTGAAATAATAATCAAGTTCAAGTAGAAAAACTTCCTACATAAATGTTAGATGTAAACCAAAAAAAACAAAATAAATAGGATTTTGCACAATTTATTCACAAAAATATGTCAGTCTGTGGAGTTCAGACAGCTTAAAGCTATCACATCAGGTTCTGACACCATACAGGTTATGTCTGGAATCAAAATAGGAACTTGAGTGTGAGTGGTTGTGTTGGAGGTGATGAGTGTCAGTTGGAAATCAATCTTGTAATACAATTTAACTAGACAACAATATCATTTATTTAAACTAAAACCATTTAAATGGTTTGGAGAAGTGGCTTCCAAATTGTTGCTACTGCCTCTGTGGGCAGCAAGTAAATCTAGTGAAGTAAAACGAAGCAAGTGGGCAGCAGAGGACTGCTGGAGGCAGGGCACTGAATAGTGACCATAAGCAAAGGTTGGGATGCTGACAATCTTTCCCTTTTAAAATGGGTAAGAATAAACATTGCATTTAATGGTTTCCAGATGTGAAAAACACTAATATCCTTATTATATAGTGTGGGTTTCATAGAAAAGTTTTTATAAAATTATTTCCAAGCCTTTCTCACACAAGAGAAAATGAGGTAGGGTGTTGGGTATAACTTTATGGAACCAAGGAGGCAGTGGCTCAAAAAAGTTTGGGAATCACTGGTTTAGAGAGTTACACAAAAGGCTCCTAAACATGTATGTGGAGAGCCCTTACTTTCAACCATCCAAGCCCCACAACCAATAATTTTAGAACATCCTGGCTCTCACAAAATTAAAAAAAATGTAAAACATTGTAATATTACTAACACAATCTACAACTCATTACTTACTATTCAATAACATCAAATTTCTCCAAGGAAATAATAAACTTAATAATACATTTCTTTCTGAAAAGTCAATTTATAACATTGACATTGTTCTAACAACTAAAAGTGCTGGATAAATTTTGTCCAATCTTTCATAGCATTTGTCGTTTCACAAATATTATTTTGATGCTGTCACATTTCCAACAATAAGGTAGTTACAAATTTACTGTGGCTATTTATCATCATTATTATATATTCTAGTTACTGCCTAAATTGTGTCTATTGTCAGTCTCTGGGAGCATATTTTAAAGCAATAACGTAGAATCAAGATAAATACAGTAAACTGCATGATTAAAAAAATGTTCAACAAATATATCAAACAAATACTTTAAATAGCCAAAAATAAAAAGCATAATGTTGTATTTTGATATTTGATCATATTTATGATCTAAGATAAGTTATAATTTAATCAATCAGTAATGCTTTAAAAACTTCAAATACATCTGTTAATCTTTATTAATCATCATAATACAAACTGTATGCCTAAATTATATACAATCAATTAAATAGGCATTTTGCAATCTTAATTAAGAAATATTAAATAATAATAATAATATCATTTATACATGAGTATTTTTTATCTAAGAAACTTACTTTGTAATAAGTCCTTAAATATAATATATTCATCTACTGGTGTTTCCTCTTCATCTAATGGAGTAGTATAACTTTCTAGAGCCGTTTCTTCTATTCCATCTTCTTCCTCGTCGTCGTCATCGTCGTCATCATCATCTTGTATGGTTGTGGATGTAATTGGGAAAGGCGATTTCATTTTTGCTTTAGCTGAAATCCTCTCTAAGTATTCTGTCTCTTTTTCATCAATATCGTCTTCGTCACTTTCTAAAACATCTAAATATGTTTTTATCATAAATCTCTCTAGTATTTAAAATTAAAATCAGAAATCTTAAGCAGAAAAATAAACATTTTCAAACACTAAGTTTTTCATAATCTTCATATACCTGAAAAAATTATTATTATTACTTAATATATAATAATAACAACTCTTTTCATATACAAAAGCTTGTGAAATGTGCAAAGATAATTTTTGTTGTTTCACCGTATAATATAAAGATACCTAGCATAAAACACGTATGTTATGTCTTATATCTACTATAAAAATATATACCAAGTGCACAAATTAAAAATTATTTTTGTCTACAATATTAACTAATTTATAAATTATGACTTGTACGATGTTGTATCAAAAATTAGTTTTTTAGAAGATCACTTATGTGCACTTGATACCAAATTATATCTTAGTACAAATACAGAACACAATCTTTCAGTATTAAACTTGAAAAATATTACTTATTTAAACATATACCCTAATATTTCGACAAAGAATATTCATCATCTTCAAATGAAAGATTCTAAATAGTATATGGAATTATTTCTTTATAGCAAATTCAGGTAAGAATCATTTCATGTTTGTAATTAAAGAATGATTTTAAGAATTATGAAACATATATTAAAGATTAAGATCATTACTTAGTCCTCAAATTCAAAGATATAACAAGAAAAAAAAACTTGCTTCATATAGATATTAAATATATAATCCAACCTTGGTCATATTCTTCTTCTTCGTCTTCATCTGAATCTTCTCCGTCTTCTTGGGCTCGACCTATCATTAAAATCCACATCGTGTTCAATACTTTTTAAAATATCAAATATAATTAGTGTATTATTTACAAAAACCAGCTATAAAATAAGATACTTTTTATTACTAATAAATTTTATATGATATATCAATCCATTCAGTAAATATAAACTTTTGACATAATTAAATTAATTAGGCTGAAGAAATATATGCTTTTCACAAACTAACAAATTTCCATTACATCAACATAAAGACCTATGATGAAATAATATTTGTGTTCAATGAAAATTGAATTCTGTATTAGTCTAACTCACAAACTATCAAACATTTTAAATAATTATATTTTGAAATTATTCATATATATAAATATATTGTATTGTATCCTTTTGAATGATAAATTTAGAAAATATATCTACAAATTCAAAAATTAAAGCCAAACTACTGCATCTAAACTCATATTTTAATTTCTCCTTCCAACGATTGATATGAATCTGAAAAATTTTTGTTTTAAGAATGTTTGGGCCAATTTTATTTCAGAACTTTCTAAATTATTTGATAAATATTAATTTAATTATAATTATTAAATTTAATAAGAGATTTTAGAAATTTAATATAGTTTATTCAGAAGTTACATTATGAAGGAAGAATTAGTACAGGCTGGCTTAGCAATAAATTACATTCTACGTAAGAATAATAATTACAGAAAACATCTTCAGTAAGACCATATCTCTGTATAGAAATGTATAGCCTGTTACACAAAACTTTACAATGTAAAATAACAGAAGGAAAAAAAATGTTTACATATTTAATGATTACTTACAAGCATATGCCCATTTCAATCCATCAAATAAAAGCAGAATAGAAGGTATTATTTGTTGTGCACATTCATTTACAATTGGTGGTCTTGTAGTAGACATAGTTATTAATGTACATAATCCTAATACACACATTTTACGATCGTGAAGTCTGAAATATTGTCAATGCAGATTTTAAAATTTCAGTTTTGTAATTAAATATTTAATTATTTCAATACTTCAAATTCACCTATAATTACCCTATAATTAACAAAATTATAATAAGTTTACTCATTTAAGCATATTTCAATTAAATCAATCATTTTTTTGAGGTACATTTCAGAGTATGAAGAAATTTACAAAATACTTATTCAAGCAATCAAGTACACATATATAAACAATTAAGTTTTTTTGTAACCCAAGTTTACAAATTCTGACTATTAGTTTATTGTATTTTCTAATTAAAAAAAAGATAGAAAAATGAGTGTACTATTTTGACACTATGTGAACTTTCTGAAAAATGTCTGAAAAACCAACATAAGTAATTATTTAATTTAGTTTTTGTAATATTCATTTTTGGTTCATTAAAATGTGATTGTTTTTCAAACTATTGAAATAAATTATGTAATTTTGTTCTGTATATTTTTAGGTTTGTACTATTTACAATAAATGTTTGAATTTTTTTAACTTACATTGGTACAAAAAATTACAATATATATATATATATTTTGTTTTACGTATCTCCTCTAGATAAAGTAAGCCTCATCCTATGTCAATGAAGATTAATTAAACATGATATTTTTTCTGCAAATTTTTACTTTCTAACACAAATTTATTCTAATAAATTTTAAATTTGCTTTCACAATAAAAAACATTTGAGTTCATAAAAGTCAAATGTTTTTCACCAGGAACAACCAGAATAAACCATCTTTCTTTATGAAGATGACCTTTGTCTCTGTAAAGGAGGCCTGTTCCTGTGCTTGAATATGGATATTTGATGACAAATATAGTTTCTTCCCTGTATTTTTAAAGTATGTTATATTGTTAGTTATTTCCTTTCTTTCTTTTAAACATATGATAAAGTTGTATTTTTGTTGCAATATTTTCTAAAATATATTTCAATTATAACATAACTGTTTATAAACAAGAATGGAATGTGCCTTACTTTAATAAATCTAGCAATTTTCAATTACCATATTTTATGGCATGTAAAATGCAACTTTTGTATTAAAAAAAGAAGTGGTGCCCAGTGTATTATATGTAAAGCTGCAATCTCATATGCAAATGAATTCCCAAATGGTCTTACAGTAAATACTTTTTCTCAGTGAATATTCTATGCTGAAACTGGATGTTTTATATATGGTAAAACATGGTAGTCCATTAGATCAAAATATCTTAACTACTAAAAACAAGCAAAGACACATGATTACCGTATATCTCGGCAGATAAGACAATAGTTGAATCATAAAAAAAGGCCCCGAAAATCCCGGGTCTTCTTATAGGACAGATACAAAAAAATTAGATTGAAATTTATATAAATTAAAACCATAATAGTAAAACGAACAAACCGTAATTATTTACTAGTAGAGAGTTGAGTATGTCCACAAAATAGAATAGGCCATACGATGTTTTTGTGAATAGTCAAGGTCATTACTCGAATGCCCAAATCAGTGTGAATGTTTGCAATAATCGCAAGGCAGTGCCGCCAGATGCAAGAAAATAAAATTTGATGTTCTTTCAAAAAATTATGAATAGGACATAATTTCGTATACGCTATAGTGTCATTATCCAGATAATGATCGCTGATCTAAACTAAATTCATAAGCTGTTGATAGTTTGGGGGTCGTCTTATAGGACAGATATATGCTAAAACTATAAAAATTCGACGAAAATTTATACCTCGTCTTATCCGCTGAGATATATGGTAACTGCAGATGCAGACATTTCATTAGAAAATATATTCAAAATGTTTAAAATTAAATTGAAAATTTCAATAAGAAAGTCAATTCACACTATAACAGTGTTTTCTGTAATAAATGTTCAATAACAATCATTACAAAAAATTTTAATACTAGCATAAACTTTTGATTAACCTCATTGTACTTTGAATGTTTTAATAAATTAAAATTACATAATGATAATGAAATTTCCAAACATTAAGTTTTTATTAACTTTTCAAAATGTAGATTTTACAATATATACTTACCCTAAAAAACAGTCTGTATCATGAATCCATTGCTTAATGAAATGAGAAGTAATTGATTCTGTGGAATTTGGCATGCGAATTTTTTCTAATGTATCAATTAATAGATTTGAATTATAGTAAAGTGCTGCAATTACAACCTAAAATTTTAAAAAATAAATATATATGTTTTTATAAAATTATTGCAAATAAAACAATTTTAAATATTAAAATTAAATCATTATTACATAAACTTTAATGATTCCAACAAATAAAATCGATAAATAAAGAAATAATGTATTGGGTTGTTCGGAAAGTTCGTAGCAATTTTTAAGAGAAATAAAAGAAATTGTTTTAAAACTAAAAATATACTTTTATTCCATTATGTATGTGCCATTGTTTTTAATGACGTGTTGCCATCTATGGGGCAGCTTCATGATACCCTCTTCGTAGAACTTTCCAGTTTTTCCCGTGAAAAACTGAACCACGTGGTTTTTGCAAGCTTCCAAAGTATAAAAGTTTTTATCATAAAGGGAATTTTGTAGAGAACGGAACAAATGGTAGTCGGACTGGGCAAGGTCGGGTGAGTAAGGGGGATGAGGTAAAACATACCAGCCTGGTTCCAATCATTTTTGGCGTGTTTGTAAAGACATGTGAGGTCTGGCATTATCTTGGTGAAACACAATGCCTTTTTTTTCCTATTGGCCAGTTCCGGACGTTTTTCTTTAATTGCCATGTTCAGCTTATCCAATTGGGAACAATACTTATCAGAATCAATTGTTTGATTCTGTGGAAGCAGCTCGTAGTACAGGATTCATTTTCAATCCTACCAGACAGTGAGCATTACCTTTAGATGAAGACCGGCCTTTGGAGTTTTTAATGGTGATTCACTTTTCTTACCCCATGATCGTTTTCGGCTGATGTTGTTATAAATGATCCACTTTTCATCAACTGTCACTAAACGCTTCAGAAAAGAGTCATTTTCATTTCGTCTTTCAAGAGAATCACAAATGGAGATGCGATCCAGTAAGTTTTTTTCCGTTAAGTCGTGAGGTATCCAAATGTCATAACGATTCACGTATCCAAGCTTCTTTAGATGTTGAAATACAGTACTGTTTGATGACTTCACTATGTCTGCAATCTCTCGAGTTGTGTAATGAGGGTTTTCATCCAATAATGCTTTGATCTGGTCCTCTTCAATAACAGGAGGTCTTCCTGAGCGAGGAGCATCTTCAAGGCTGAAATTGCCCATTTTAAATTTTGCAAACCACTTTCGAACAGTTGATTCTGATACAGCACTCCCACCATAAACATCACATATCTTTTTTGCTGTTTGTACAGCATTTTTGCCTTTACGAAAAAAGAAAAGAAACAAGTGTCGATAATGCACGTTGTTCGCATCCATTTTTGCAATGAGACAAATTAAATGCTATTTGAATAATCTTAACGGTTTTTTTGTAATGGATGTGTCTCAAGGTCATTTATCGTAATATTCATTGGTTTGTACAATTCTAATAATTTTTGCGTCAATCGGTGTCTCAACTGTCGGCTATCAAAAATCGCTACGAACTTTCCGAACAACTCAATAATTTTTAAACTCTAAACAATGTCTAGCAGTAAAAACTTTTTTCTTATCTTTGATATTAAATATTAAATTTATTAGAAGTAACATTATGAATATACACAATTGATCAAAAGAAACCTGTTCAAGTAAATTTATTAAGACAAATGAAATAATATATCCGTTGGTACGACATAATTAAACAAAGCAATATATGAGAAAGCCTGGAATGCTTTTGTTTGTTAAAAAAAGTCATCACAGGCATTCAGACATACATCCCATTGCTTGGGGAGACAACAGATACCACCCACAAAGAGTGATGTTGGTTGGTTCTTGAACCATTAGGTGACTGCTTCCTTGACTTATGCATCAGAGTTAAAGCATTGTCCCTTAAGAGTATTTTTAAAGGTGCAAAAAAATGAAACTCACATAGTGACAGATAAGGGCTACAGGAAGGGTGATGCAGAATTTTCCAATCTTCAGCTAAAGCATTCTGCACAGTATTCACAACCTGCAGTTGAACATTGTCACACAACAAAATCACAGCACATGATAACATGCATGGTCTCATGTTCTTTATGGCTTTATGCAGCTTGTTCAATGTTGTATTGTAGTAATTGTCATTAATGCTCACATGAGAATCTTTGAAGTCCACAAGCAAAGGCCTCGCAATATCAATAAATATGGTCATCATAACTTTACAGATGGAAACCCATGACTTGAATTTTTGCATGTTGGTGAGCTGGAGTGTTTCCATTGCATGCTCACTCGTCTACTAGTCAGCTCAAAGTGGTAGCACCATGTTTTGTCATCTCCAATAACACATGACATAAAATTTTCACTCTCCACATCATATTGCTGTAAGTGGTGCAAACCCATTTGTTCTACCTTATGGTAGTCACAAGCAAATATGGTATCTACTGTGTGCACACTTTCCAATACTGAAGCTTCTTTGTTACCACCATTTGAACTGTTCCAAACAATATATGAAATTCTTCTGCTAAAAAATGTAAGATTCCAAGATGGTCACCACTTACTGCTGCATCAATCTTCTTGATGGCTTTGTATGTCACAAAAACATGCTCCTGGACTGGTTGCAGCGAATCTTCCATTTCCTGACGTCCCCCCCTCTTCCAGAAACATTCAAGCCCAATCCATCACTGTTGTTTTTAACACACATTGTCACCATACACCACTTCCATTTGACAACAATACAAACTGGCTAACATCCTTCTTCGATTAAAAACAAAATAATCATTTGCTGATCGACCTTGGATAAATTCTGAATAATTCCATCCATGTTTTTACTACTGTACACCAAAAACAAAATGTGCAAGATGACCAAATTTTTCCCCGCTTGTTCATTGGTGTATGCTTAGCACACCACATGTAACATCATTCCCCTCTCCTTGTGCCAGATCACGTGACATGGTACAAATGGGTTTCATTTGATCAATCCTAACATATTACACAATTACATTTCAATTAAAGGTAGATTTAAACTGCATAATTCAGTTTTCATAAAATTAAAAATTAGATAATAAAATCACCTGTAGGCACATAGTTCTCAATTCTGATGTTTTTACTTCTCTAGTCAACCTTTCAAGAACTAGTTCAACAAATGATGGAATACACTGTAATGATTCAAAATATATTTAATAATTAAATCATGTAACATAATGCCATTAAAATCATAGTTTAGTCACTTTTATTCTCAAACATTTTCCAATTTCTGTACAAACTGATTAATAGTTTAATTTCTATAAGAATGTATAACCTAAAAATATTAAGCAGCAGTAGTAAAAATTTTCACTGAATTTTTTCACTAATAAATCAAATATACATAAGATTTAGAACCAAATCAATTACATAATTTTCAATTATAAACTTTTCTAAAGGGTATATTTTTAAGTCTTCCTTAATATTTAATTTTTTTTCACACTAATTTTATACTCTTTATTCCTATTAACAAAAAGGTAAACTACAAAATCAACGAAAAATTTTTATAAATTAAAATTATTGAATACTTTTCAAAATGATTTCCAACTATTTTACCTTACTTATTTTTGACGATACAGTAAACTGTAAGAACAAATCTGCATGAAAGAATTATTTTGCAAAAGTCAATCCTTAAAGGGACTAATAAATATTTCCATTTTTCTCCTATTTTAATATTAAAATTATGATTATTAATTTAACTTTTACCTACAATTATGGAAAATATTTCATTTCTCTCACCTACTTATTTGTTTTACTAAACTAAAGTTCCATATTCTCAATAAACTGACTATCCAATTTTAGTTTGATTTCATTTATTTTAGTAAATGTTATTGGATTACAAACATTAAAAACTTTTTATCGATAATATATTTTAAATTAAATTAGGAGGAAGGTTACCTTTTAAAAATAGTGAATTAAAACTTTAGTCTTAATTCACTATTTTTACTATTTTCACTATTAAAACTTTAGTTTTAATTCACTATTTTTAAAATGCAATCTTCCTAATTTAAACTTTCAACCTTGAAAGTTTCAATTTACTTCAAACAGTGACTGATATTCATCAGGAATCTGAAACTGTCTTTATGGGTTTGCAAAGCCCACAATGGGGCAGCGGGTGATGAGGGATGGGGCCCAACATATCCAGACAGACAACCCCCAGAAAATTCCTGGAAATTTTTTGGCCCATTCGGATTTGATCCCAGGTCCCCCAGAGCGGTAGGCTGCCACCTTGACCACTCAGCCATCCGGCCATCTATTTACTTTCAACTAAAAATATTTGACTATTTATTTGAAATTTTATAATATATGAGTATTAGGCACTGTAAAAAAAGATTCTAAATGTATATATAATTATAATATCAACAGAATTAATGTTCTCGGTTTATAGGAATTTATACAGTTTAGTCTTAACATTTTCATTATGTACTTCACAATTCCTTCTAATATATAATTATTACCTGATCTATTTGACCTTTACACTGTAAAATTACTACTTCTAATAGTTTAGCAGCATGACATTCTGCATCCTCACCAGCATCACCATTTAATATCTAAAATTTTAAAAGAAATGTAATAAACTATATTATTTATAATAAGTAAATATATAATTTTAAAAAATACAAATTATATATTTAATATTTTGATTGAAATATAATCAAAGTTAAAGTTAAATTAAAAATAAAAACATCACGAAATGCAATGTTTGCAATTCATGTATTAAAAAATTAAATTGACCACAATATAAGGAACTTTTGTACTATCAATATAGTATAATAAGAAATGTCTGCATAATAAATAAGTCAATTAGCTAAAAATAAAAGAATTATTATTATAATCTGTTTCTAAGGTAAACAAAAAGGATATAATATAGAGATAAACAATGCTCCAGTTAAAGATAACATTAATATAATTTAAATTCCACAAGTAGCGTTTTTAAAGCTATACAGGGTGTCCAAAAAGTTATGCAACGAGACATTTGTTAATGACATTAAAATTATACATATAGCATTGCATGCAAGACCTATAAGTCATCTGTTCGGTACCAGCTGACCATATGGTATTGCATACAACTTAAAAATTTCATACACAATACCCTAAGTATACCTTAAATGTCATTACAAATTTCTCACTGCATAATAACTTTTTAGACACCTTGCACAGTACATACAGTGTAAGCAAATATAGCCTTTCATTAAAAAAAGCAGAAAATGTAAATTGTAAAAACAAAAATATATAATGCAAAAAATAATTCTCAAAACATTACACTGGATCATGCAAACTGTTTCAATATACACCAATTCACAGGAAAAAAAAAACTCTTAATAAAAGTAATGTGTAAGATATAAAAATTACAAAAACTATTTTAAATTTTTTTGTAATAAGATAATTTTGTGTGAAGTAAGAAATTAATTTCTGGTTAAAAAAAAAATGTTTACAGTATCAAAATACTGTATAATCTGCCTATTAGCAATATTAGCTTAATTAGAATCTATCTATCTACAAAATTGAATTATAATGAATTTAACACCTTATCCAGAACCTGTTACTGATGTGTTCTGTGAATAATACAGTTTATCACCAATGTTTCTGAACTGTTAAATAGTTATTCCTCAGGTGAAATATGCCTCTCTTCACACTTTTCTATCATCCTTGCCCCATCTTTCCCCCCCTCTTCCTCTTCTCACTTCTCTTCTAAGGCTAAGCCATAGGTACGGCCTTCTAAACTTTTATAGTAGTAGTGGTAGTAGGTGAAATATGCTGAATCACCATGAAAACACAAAAAAAAAAAAAAAAAAAATAATGTGAATATTCAAATTAAATCAAATGTATGCTTGATGAAAGATGTTACAATGGACATGCACATTGCGTGCGTGGATGGTGGCAATTAAAGGTCGGCATCCATAAGGGCCTGCCAGGCAACAGATAAATTTAGCTCCTCCTTTTGGTTGATGCAGGTGGCATTGTGCCTCACTGTATAAATGGATATGGCCTCTAACCATCTTAGATGTTCATGGTGAGGCATAGTGAGGATGACCTTGGTTTGATCATCCTCATCATGTTGATTTCCATCCCCAGTGTTGATGTGTTGTTGATGTTGATAATGAATTTATATTTAGATACAAAATGTTTTTGCTTAAATGATTACAATGTGACAAAATGATTTCACAAATACTACTAATTATGCCATATTTATATTTTTTAAATATGATACGTAAATAAAGGATGTTTATTTAACTTACAACATAAATAGTTTATGAAATAATTATTAGTAAATTATGAATTCATTATTGTAAAAAAATATTTAAAAAGTTATTCAAAAAATTTTATTTTTAATGAAAAATGTCAAATGTTTATTAAATTACTTACTGCTTTACACATATTATATATTGCCAATAAATGATTTTCATTACTAACAAATGCAGGCGTATCCACAACAACAAAATTATGGAGAGAAGGCATCATATCTGTTAAAATTTATTCAATGAATAAATAATTTGAAGTTATTATTTAAATTAAATATTTTTATTTCTAATTACAGTAAGACCCCGCTTAACGCGGGGGATGCGTTCCTAGATGACAGAGTGCTAAACAAAACAGCGTTAAACGGGGTCATCTTAACATGTAAATAGGGGGGATACGTGAAACAGAACAGAGAATAAGAAAATTTATCCTTTTTTTTTGTTTTATTTTGTAACATTTATTGTTAAAAACTTTTTTATTACATTAATTATAGACTTATTTATTGCTAATATTGAAATTTATTCATAAAACATTCATAAAAATAAAAAAAAGTTCGAGTAAAAAAGTTATGTTTGAGATGAGGAAGGTTTTTCCTCATTTGACATCTTTTGTTTCTTTGTGAAAAAGTCATCTAACGTCATTTGCCTTTTCCTGTTTCGTTCAGCAAGCAGTTCTCGATAGCAAGACATCGCATCCATGACACTTCGTCTTGCCTTTGAACTTCTATCAAAATTGAAATCATTTGGTATAAACTGATCCATTATTTCCATTATACTGGCTAAACTTTTTTTTAGAAAATCCGTTGAAAGTTCCTTTTGTTCCTCATCTTCAGAAACACTAATTTCGTCATCTTCATGCACCTGTTGTTCTACTAATTCTTTAAGATTGTCGTTGGAAAAACTTTCTCCAGTTGTAACTTGCAATAATTCTTCAATATCCTGCGCATTTATATTATCCAACCCTGTTTCATTAGCTAGCTTGACAATTTCGTCTTTCGACAATGGATTCTCTTGTGTCAACATCCTTGCTTAGCTTCGGCCATACATTCTTCCATACTCCTTTCAAACATTTCTCGGTCACCTCATTCCAGGAAAGATTGATGTTGTCTACAGCATCCATGATATTATAGTTTTTCCAAAAATCTCTAATGGATTGTTTATCTGCTCCATCTGTTTTATCAATCAGTTGTTGGAATGTCCGCCGCAGATAGTAAGTTTTAAAATTTGATATTACGTCTTGATCCATTGGTTGGATTAACGAAGTTGTATTTGGCGGCAGGAAAACCACTTCTACTGGAATGCATGTTGTTAAATCACACAAATGCATTGGATGGCTTGGAGCATTATCGATCAAAAGTAGAGCTTTTGGTTCTAGTTTTTTAAATTCGCAGTAGCGTTTAACAGACGAGCAAAAATGTTCAGTAAACCAATTCTGGAAAATTTTCATAGTGATCCAACATCTTTCACTGGACTCCCAAATTACTGGTAAAGATGATTTTGAAATTCCCCTCATTACTCTTGGGGTTTTGGAATGATAAACAAGCAGTGGTTTTAATTTAAAGTCTCCATTAGCATTACTACCCAGTAGAAGTGTTAAACGATCTTTTGTAGTTTTAAATCCTGATGCTCGCTTTCCTTCACGGGATAAAAATGTACATTTTGGCATTCTCTTCCAGAAGAGGCCCATTTCATCAACATTGAAAACTAGTTCAGAAGGATAATTCCCTCGTTCAATGATTGCTCTTAATGTTGCTGGAAATGCTGCAGCTGCTTTTGTACCTCCACTTGCCGCTTCTCCAGTAACCTGTATGTTATGAAGATTGTTTCTGTTTTTAAATCGATTAAACCACCCACGACTAGCTACGAAATTTTCACTCGTGTCACCTTTTTCATTCTGAATATGGTTAAAAAATTTTTCTCGCTTTTTCCATTATAATTGCTTGGCTTAATGGCATATTGCATTCAACTTCATCGTCAATCCAGATGGAAAGTCGTTTTTCCATTTCCTCAAACACATTGCTTCTGGTACAGATAATTTTTGTTGCCGAAGTCATTGTGGTTGTAGTTGCTGATATGATTTTTTTCTTTATTTTTTAAAATTGTCCTTATTGTTGAAGTTGACAAATTTAATGCAGTGCCGATATCAGATTGCCGTTCACCTGCATCTAATCGTCTGAGCACCTGCATTTTAGTTTCCAGCAAAATGCATTTTCTTGTCGCTTTACTTTCTTTTTCTTTGCAATCACCCATTGTAAAAACTAAAAAATGCCATATTTATCACAATAAAATAAAATATGTTTATATCTTTATACACAATAAAGTTGATGACCGATCATAAATCAACCGTGATGCAGCAAACATGCATTCAGGGAATCCCAACGCTGCGTGCGATCTCGGGGAATTCCCATACTACTGCGTAATACTGAAACAGCATTAAGCGGGGCAGCGTTAAGTGGGGTCTTACTGTATATAAATTCAGTAATTATGAATTGTAAATAATCATTGAAAATTTAATATTCTTAATTTAAATAATTGAACATTTTGATTGTATTAGTTACATTTTGATACATACAGTAACAGCCATGAAAATGGCATCATCTATAATATATGCCAAGAAGCATTCAACAAATATGCAAAACAGAATATATGTAAACTATGATTATTGTTTGTAACAACAACATAAGTAATACAAAGTATAAACAAAGAATAATAAACCAAAAAAATGCAATTTATTACATATAATGCTTCATTAAACTTCAATAAGTAACTTATTGTATACCACAGCTTCACCAATACTGTTAATAAGCACTGTCACAAGAACCTGGCCATTCCATTACAAAAGGAAAAAAAAAAAAGCAAGGCCAGAAAGTAAATGGGCCTAAAAAATGTAACATGAAAAATTATTTCTTGTTGAATGGGATCCTAATACTATGTAGGGCCACCTTAAACCTTAATAACAACTTCTGCACTATGGCATAGAGCAATGAGTTTCTTCAAGTATTCCATTAATATCAATATATAAAACTATTGTGATACCAAACTCTTCTAATATGTTCCATTTTTTTTCACTGCAATTTTCTTGCTAATAATCCTCAACTGTGTTAATTGAAAATCAGGACTGTTACTTTGCCAGCTTAGATATCTGACCAGGGTCCCTTGTAAGAATTTTTACATAACCTGAAATGCAAATTGTTGTATAAGTAAAAATAATGCTAACAACTATAGAGAAAGAACATTTTATGCTTTGTCATCTTGATATTATGCAGAGTTACCATGAAAGACACAAGATTTAATCTCACAAAACTGCTCTTTGATAGGTGAAATTAGTTTGGCATATAACATGTTTTTGCATCACATCGCATTCGCAGAGCCATTTACAAAGCTTAGTCCACCAACACCTTTACTAGATATGATTTGACTCATTAGAAACCATTCCCATATCATTTGACTCATTAGAAACAGCAAGCAATCCAATAGAAACACAATTTAATGTATTTTCACATGTACTGTTGGAATGGTCAGTTGAGTCATAGAAGCTAAATTAATTATCAAGATTATTTCTTTTTGTAATGGTGAGAGGATGTCATATTTATAGTTTTGGAGCCTTGGAGCAATGTGTTGGACTTGTAGATTGGCATACTAAGCATAGTAAAGCAATATCAGTCTTCAAAATTCATTATTGATTCTATATTCTAAATAAAAATGAAGACATGACAAATTCTCAAGAAGAAACAAACATCGTAAATTATTTTCAAAAATCAATGTAACAGTTCATTATCTTTGCATGTAAAATGTTTACAGGTGCCAGCTATACATTCTTTGTCTTTCATTGTTCTGACAATGGCCAAAATTAAGTTAAAAATATTAGTTTTAATAAACTTAGATTTAGTTTCCTTAATAGTGTAGTAATTCGTGCTATTTAAAATTAAATTTCATAAATAAAAATGCTTAAATTTAAATAATACAAAATCAATTCATTAAGGCTATAAAGGATTCAAATTTGTGGTAATTTGTATTATCCAGATAAAAATGTATCAGTTTTAATCTGAAGGTAATTGACACTATATTTTTACATTATATTCTACAGGATGAAGCTCTGCCATTATATTTCAAATTATAGAAATTGAGAAATTATAAACAGCCATAATAAATAATGTACTAAAAAAATTCTATTTCTTATTTAATTCCATTTATAAAATTCAGGCAAATAATTCTAGTCCAACTTCTAAATATGCAAACAAAAAACAAAACTCTTTTATTCGATGCTTTATTTAACTCGGGATAAAGTAGTTCTGTTTATTTAGTTATAAAATTCATGATTTCTTTTACAAGAAAACCTGCATTTTACAAAATTGAATTGGATAAATGTACAAAATTTACAGTTAAGAAAAAAAATTGCCAAATTATATTTACCTGTAAAATAATCAAAGCCATCATTCTGGAATGTCTGATACATCATTTCAAAAACTTTCCACATATCTTGAGAAATAGTATCAGATGATAAACTGTAAATTAATGACATTGCTTCTTCATAAAATTCTGAAAAAATTTTGAAATCATCAGTATTCATTTCATACATTTGTTATTTACACTGTAATAAATACATCAAAGATAACAGCATTATACAATCAGTTTGCAAAGAATATAGAACATACTAAAAACCAATTTTAAAAATTTTTTGATTAAAAAGAACTACCAGTAAATATAAGTGTTATTATTTGTATTCTTCAGAAGTCATCACATTTTATAAAATTCATGAACTTTTGTAAAATATAATCTACAATTCTAAAGAGAGTTCTTGTTAGAATAAATTTAAATTTCTGGATTTTCTAATATTTTACAGATTTTACAAATGTATATATCAACATCCTAAAGCCCGACATATCAATGCTAAGCCAAATGATCATCGTAATTAATTGGGCTATTATTACAGTATATGGGTTTGAGACACACTCCAGGCTAGTTCTTTTCTTCCAGAATGTTCTAAATTATTTATTAAATTATTATAATTATTAATTTAGATAAGAGATGGTGCATAACATCTACCTCTAGTACCAAATTACTTAATTTCTAATTATTAATTATAGCACAATAATAGCCTGATTAATTACAACGATTATTTGATTTTACAAACATTTTGTCTTTCAAACAAAGAACTCTCTCAAAAGCACATTGAAAATAAAATGTTAAAGAAACTAATATTAAAAACAATATCACCATTTCTAAGCAAAAAATTTACATTAAAACATTTAAACTTAAAAAACAATTTAATGAATGCTTTTGATAAGTTCAACTTGTATCATCTTCAGGCAGACGACAACCTTTGCATTCTTATATTCTTTACTAAGAGACTTCCTTTGCATTCTTATATTCTTTACTAAGTTGATATCTGTATCCATATATTTATTTTCATTTCATTTGGCTTTACTGAACGATCTTCTTAACTTGCTTCACCCTTTTCTCTGTTTAGGCATCCATCTCCTCCTACTTCCCCATTTCCTCAATGTAACTCAAACTCTTCATTTACCATTTCCAATTTATCTTCTCCTTGATCTTTACTTACATTTCATTGTTCTTTAGAATTTGCTGACTTATTATAGATGTTAATATAAACACTATAAGTCCAATAGTTATATTAAAGTCAAATAATTTCTGATTAGATTGGGCTATATTACTGTTACTGTTAATAATTAAATGCTAAATAATTTATCTTAGAAGTAGGTGTTAGGTACCAACTCTTATTAAATTCAATAATTATTATTAAATTAATATTCTTAATTAATTTAGAAGGTTCTAGAAGAAAAGAATTAGCCTGGAGTGGGAACTGAACCAGTAACTCCCACTTACCATGAATTGCCAATTATGCTATTTGGACATCTATCTGATCTTTGTTTGATGGGGATGACTCAGAGCATGGGCACCAACTTATCCCCAGTCGGTGATGTGAGTAACTGGTATAGTTATATCTAAATTAATAGTTCCAGAAGCAAAGATCAAATGGAGGTCCAGACAGCACAACTGGCAGCTCATCCACTTGGTAAGCAGCAGTTGCAGATTTGAGTCCCCCTCTGGCCAATTTTCTTCTTCCAGAACCTTCTAAATTAATTAATAAATATTAATTTAATTATCATTAATAAATTTAGCAAATGATGGCACCTAACACTGGCCTTTAGGTCAAATTACTTAGCATTTCATTATTAATAGCAGCAGTAATATATCCTGATCTAATCCAGCAATCATTTGGCTTTAATATAGACGATGTTGATCTATTTTGTTTTTGACTAAAACATACTTTTTACAATATTTTATTATTTCTCTTTTTACATGCCATAATCGACTTACAGCAATCACATATACCGACAACAATAACCAAATGATAACATTGAGATGGGTAATTAATGATAGATCAGCCACCAAGGAATTTGAATGGGTCAGATAATTGGGAACTTAAATGTGTGTTCCCACATAATTAAGTTTCAATCATCCAACCTGTGCAAATTCCTAAGTTATCCAATCCATAAATTGTTTCCACACAAGTCATTTAAGTTCCCAGTTATCCATATCCAACCCAGAAAACAGTATTTGTAAATTATAATTCAAAATAATTTTTATTATAAAGTTATATCATGTTAGATGGAGACTATGAACTATGAGATCATATATATATATATATATATATATATATGAAATGTTTGCTTAATATCAGTAATTGGACTCTCTTAGCTTCAGTCAAGAGAACTTGATAGAGAGAAAAGATGCAAATGAGAAAACTTCCCTGGACAGAGGGGTCAATCCTACATAACCCCTGTAAACTTTTTGTTGATAGTTAGGAACTGATCAAATATTAAAGTGAATTGACTGTCCTCCAGGCTTGCAGAAAGTGTCCAGGAAAGAGATCAAGAAAAAATTAACTTTGAACAACCAGAAACTAGTCCTTGTCAGCCTCTAAAATTCTATAACACAGCAAATAAGACTATAGTTAGTAGAAATTCTGGTTTTATTGACTTTACATTAAAAAGGATACTTTAAAGCATTTATAAAAAGTATATATAAGCTGAAGATTTATGAATTATACTATGATTTATGTTACTAACTAAAAGCAATTCATCCAGTTTTGTTTGCCTGTTGTATAAAAACTAAAAATAAAATTGAAATTTTGTATTTTAAAACATACCACACAATGCAATAAACAAAATCAACGTTTTTATTAAATATTTTTTGCTGGAATTATCAAGGTTTTTTTGTTTTTAATATTTTTTAATACCACACAATGATTAGCTAACACTTAACTGTATGATTACATGATCTCAAGTAATCATCCATTGATAATCATACCATCACTATAATAATAATAATATTCAAAATTGATTAAAATGTTTAGAGTATAATTCTTTCAGCTTTCTCTTATTCCTCTAAACAACCTTTCAAAAGATTTGAGCTCAATGTGACTATATCTAGAATGAAAAAAATAATCTTCATAGTAAATGAACATGAAATTCTGCTGACATTTGATGCTAGTAAACTAATTAATAACTCAGATAACTAAAAATGTTTTATTATAGTTTTTGATTATGGATTTCATATAACCTTGATTAGCAAATTCAAACAAAACAATAATATTCAAATTTTTTTAATCTAAGTATCTATTCAATAACCAAACATTTACAAAAAATTTAGAAGGTTCAACTACTCGAATACCTTGTTAATGATATCATTCCATTAGACAAGAAGAAGAGAATATATAAACAGACTCTTTCGTAAGATGCACATCAAACAGCACAAACAGCATAAAATTCTCACATAATGGCAAACCTAACAAAAAGTACATGCTACCAAGAAAACAACATACTCACAGAACAGCAGGAAAAGTATTGAAGAAATTCACAGGAATGTAAGGAACAATATGTGGACTTTGATTCTTCAATAAGCCTATAAATGATGTAGAAATACATATACTACACACACTTATGAAAACTATTTCTCAGCTTTAATGGAACAAATGGTAATAAAAATATGTATATAAATAATATTAAATAAATCCATTAAAAATCAATATTGAAAGGATGAACAAACATCAATTAAAAATGGAGAAATTTTGAATGAGCAAACAAGATGCAATGTAATCCATGTATATTGTGTATCTAAGAGTCATACTTGGTTCAATTCTATTTTTGGGAATGCTTCTGCTTATTTAAAAAAGAATATAACCTGAACTATTACAGTGTAACTCCAATTTGCAAATGTATCATATTCCTGAAAACATCTTGTAAATCAAAATCTCATAAATAGGGACTAACTTACCCACCTTTTCTGAAGACCAAAATTTATTTCTCATTCTGGCATAATTTGTTTATCCTACCCATGCATCCTAAATAATATTAAAGGGCAACAACACATACATTTTACCTACCAACTAATGATTTTAAATGACATAAAATGAGCAGAGAATAAAAAAGAATGAAAACAAACTTCACCCGTGACTACCGGTACATAAAGTCTAATCCAGCAACTTCAACCTTTAAATTTCCGGTACAAACGACGAAAATTAACAGAAAAAACTAACGTTTTTGAATCTCCATCGAGATCTTCTTCAGGTTCGTTAATGGAATGTCATGAGAATAGAACTCTTTTGAAGTTCAAGAAATAGAACATCTCCAGCGTGCGATGACGATGCAAAATATAAGATTGATTTAATAGACCTGAGTCTACTATCGTAATGTCGCAAAATATCAATGCAGGAAATAAAAACATGTCTACCATCGTGGATTGACCTCCGAGATGTATCGCCACGCGTACGATAAGACGTTGCTGTCTTTGTAATTAATGCATTTCCCCAATTTGGTAGCTCTGTAAATCTCCAGGATCTCCAATGCCCTAATGTGGTCCGTTTTAAACGACTTCTTCAAGAGGGTGGCATTATCGAAGTCCGCACTTACATCGGGGTCCGTGGCGTACGTCGACAGGGCGGTGGTGTGCCTTTTTTTGGCAACATCATTCTTATATATATAAAAGGGTTTCTGAGCATAAGAATGACGTTGCCAAAAAAAGGCACACCACCGCCCTGTCGACGTACGCCACGGACCCCGATGTAAGAGCGGACTTCGATAACGCCACCCTCATTAAGAAGTCGTTCAAAACGGACCACATTAGGGCATTGGAGACCCTGGAGATTTACAGAGCTACCAAATTGGGGAAATGCATTAATTACAAAGACAGCAACGTCTTATCGTACGCGTGGCGATACATCTCGGAGGTCAATCCACGATGGTAGACATGTTTTTATTTCCTGCATTGATATTTTGCGACGTTATGATAGTAGACTCAGGTCTATTAAATCAATCTTATATTTTGCATCGTCATCGCACGCTGGAGATGTTCGATTTCTTGAACTTCAAAAGAGTTCTATTCTCATGACATTCCATTAACGAACCTGAAGAAGATCTCGATGGAGATTCGAAAACGTTAGTTTTTTCTGTTAATTTTCGTCGTTTGTACCGGAAATTTAAAGGTTGAAGTTGCTGGATTAGACTAAAAAAGAATGATTCCTTTACTTATTAATAAAATTGTAATCACTGATAGAAGGATCTAAAATGTAAAGATAAAGTTTTCTAAACTACACAACCATATTTGGAACAGATATCACCACTCCTAATGAACAAACACACATTGTGAACTTCAAACAAAAAAAAATTGCAGAAATTGAGACTGGAAGCTATGAGCCATCTTGTCATAACATGAGGAAATTTTGATCTTTTACACTTTTAATTAAAATATTCTTGTAAATATTGGTTGGCATTCATCCTATTGAATATTTTGTCTCAAATAAAGGAGAGAGAGAGAGATAACTGTCATACATCAAGTACTAATACCGTACTTAATAATGAAAATCAGAAGTTATCGTTGGGCTGCAATTTTAAAATTTCAGACCTATAAATTTCCACTGACACCCATCCATCTTTTCAAATAAAAAAAACTTCAGATTTTAATTTGAAATTTCATGGTTTGAAACCTGAGGCAGGTTTATAAAATAAACTAAAAGCATTTGTTCTCTACACCCTTTTGCTGGAAAAGTGTGAATGGTTTTCATTTTACAAGTTCTCTTCCTGTTTTAATTTTGGATTTTAGCATAAATAAACTCATTTCACATTAGTCCATGCTATTGCAAAATTTCAAGGACTTCTTGAGAAAGTTCTTGAAAGTACAATGTAAAAACAACACAATATCTCAAACTGAACATAATGTTAAAATTTGACATATGCAGAAAAACATTACAAACTTCTTCAGAATTATCAAACTTGAAGAATGGCAATTATGTACAGTGTAATTAGATGTAAAAACATCTGGATGTGATTTTATCTGTCAATATATCATTTGATTGACAGTGTAAATCTTCAAATAAATTTTATCTAAAAGATACTACAAAACTGTGAGAGATTATCATAAAAGCATAATGGTGCTTTTATTGTAAATTTCATCCATCTTCTGTAATATGTAAATTAGAAATCAAACCAAACCCAGACAAAAAGGAACATTAACATTCTGCTACTAAACTTTTATGTTATTGAAAAAAGTTATCTCTGATGAAGATTTGCAAAAAAGTTAATTTTATGACTTGTATGTCTTAAATTCAGTTACATTTCTTTTTATTAACTATGGCAAAAGTCATACAAAAGGTAACTGTATCTAAAAAATGATATAAGATTTAATTTGGACTTTCCAGGCTATCGTATCATAGCCTACAGGAAAAAGTCATTGAAATTTAAATATGATATATATGTCATTTATTGTTTTTATGTTTACATTTAGTATATTAAAACAAGTAACAGAAGTTGTTATATTTAATCTTCTATTTACTTTTCATAAACTTAAATAAAAGTAGACACAGTTATATTTTACAGTATTTAGTATACAGTATATATATATATATATATTGTTTAATGTGTAAATTGCAGTACATTTATCAACAGCTCTAAATAAAATTAAATCATATACTACTAACAAACAAAGACACAGAACTACAGGTACTGTACAAATACTACATTGCATCTCATTTGTTTAATCTCTACATTTCTGTAAAAACATTTCCCATTTTCAATTATTATTTGTAAATCTTTGTAGTAACTTGATTAA